>NC_090389.1:79566490-80196803 GCF_036365525.1 Heterodontus francisci | reverse complement strand
TGTTTTTTTTTAAATGGCCACTGAGAGGTCTTGTAAGGAAAACAAGTCTTTCCGGGAAACCACCTGACTTCCGACAACAATAACAAGCCTCTCCAGGAAACCACCTGACTTCCAGCTGAATAAACAACAGGGAAATTTGGACATCTGGAGAAGTTGTTTACAAAGAAGTGACAGGTCAAGACTGGTGGAGGTCAAAAGGTTGACCTCCTGTTGTCAGTTTCACTTTTGAATTGTTTTGAGTTGGGGTTGAACTGTATAAAAAGGAAGAGAACTTCCAAGAAGCGAAGAGAACTTCCAAGGAGAGAAGAGAATTCCCAAGGAAGGAGAGAAGGCTACAACTCAGCTCAGATTTCCAGCACCTCTCTAAAAGACCCTGAGAAGTCTACTGTGGCAACTCATCTCGTCTCCTGTCTTTGAAGAAAAGCCTGATAAGTTAATTCTCAATACCGCCTGAAAAGAACTGTTCTAAAAGGTCCCAGTGAACCATCTACGTGTACTCAGAGGCCAGACTGTATGCCAGTTTTGGAACACAACATATCTCATCTTTTGTTTCTTCAAGAATGAGCAAGTATTCAGCCCAAGTGTGTTTTTTGTCTGTAATAGAGCTCTAAAAACAAAAATCCCTTTATTTTTCCAGTTAACCAGTGTATGTGTCTGTGTGTGAATGTGAGGGGATAAGGTAAAAAGGGAATGTTAATATTTCAATCTGTGTGTTTATGCTTTACTTCATTACTGGTTAAGACTTGTTTTACAATAAACTGATAATTGTGTTGTTTATTAAAGAATCTTGGTTGGTGTGTTTTATTCTGGAATAAAAATAGAGTCTATGATTGACTGTATTAGTAAGTGGGAAAAAATTTAAATACATGTTGTGACCCATGGAGAAGTGGAACTAGAATAAACAGTGCACTCCTCCCACCTCGGTCATAACACTATTTGAGTGCAGTTGTGTTGACCATAGCCTGGTACAAGGAAAAGTCAACATCCATCTTTAGTTTATCTGTTCAGCAATTATCATGCACAAGCAACTATCAGAATAGCTGATGGCAGACAAAACGCCAATCACCTAGGGTCACCATATCCTAGACAAAGAATATATTAGAGCCATTCTTTCAATGGAGGAACTTACCAAGGGATTCTAGAAGATTCTAAAGTGTTTCAAATTTGACAGAAACTGAAATCTAGAGGTTGAGAAGAACGTTAGGGTGTATTTACACTAAGAGCTTCACACCAGCACTAAATATCCTTCAGGTGAATTTGGTGCTAAAGCTTAAACCAACTGTAGAGCAAGGATGAGTGATAGTCCTTCCTCCAGGGAGTCTTACTCAGCTTGTCTCTGGTGTCAGTTCTGGCCCTGATCCCAGATTCAGGCTGTATTTACACTATGACTGTTGCGTTGGTGTAATAAGAGTTTTATTGCTAATGGAAAATGCTCAGCAGGTCAAGTACCACCTGCAGGGAGAGAAACAGAGTTAGCGTTTCAGGTCGATGACCTTTCATTAGAACTGGGAGGTGTTAGAGATGAATAACTTTTAAACAAGTACACAGCCAGGGAAAAGTGGACAGGGCGGAGAAAGCACAAAAGAGAAAGGTCTGTATTGGAGTAAAGGGAAATGGTAAAAGGGAAGCATTGGTTAAAATCTAAATTCATAAAGAAGCTTCTACATATCTTGTGGAGGCCTTTGTAGATGTTCTGATGAAAGGTCACTGACCTGAAATGTTAACTTTGCTTCTCTCTCCACAGATGCTGCCAGACCTGCTGAGTATTTTCCAGCACTTTTTGTTTTTCTTTAAGTCCTGATCCTTGCTTCGCTACAGGCTGACATTCTCCAAAAGCTTCACCAATCAGAAGATAAGATTTCCGTCCACAGCTATAGCTCTATGCAGAACTCAGCTATTTACACAATTCTGGAAATGAGAATATGATGGCTCAAGATGAGGCTAATGATTCTGGTGAGGACTCATTGTCTACAAGTACTACTGCTAGCCTTTTGAATGGAACAGTCCATGATCCCAGATCGATGGAAGACTCTCGCAAACTGGATGAGATCGAAGACAAAGGCTCAGGCAGGGTCTATGCATTCTACTTCCAATGACAAGAGTCCATGCAGATCTGTTCTGGTTTCCAAAAACTGTTATCCTGTTTCTAGATCAGGCCGTTTGATCAAACCACCTTGATGTTATCATGTTTGATGAGTCTACATGTCTCTGTTACTGTTTTGTACCATGTTTATCTCCTATTACTGTTGTTGAATTGTATATGGTTGACTTTTACCTATTTGAGGGGGATATGTTTTTATTTGGAAAAAAGGGGGACGTCGTGGTACACCTTTAAAAGGTGTGGTCATGCTATAATGCACAGCAGTGTAAGAGCTGTGATGAAACACACCATGTGACTTCTGGTGTGAGGGCAGTCTGAAGAAAGTATCTGTACAGTGAAGATCTGTGTTTGAATGTAGAACCATCCTTAAATAAAGAACCCACGTTATTGTGTTACTGATTTTACTGATCCCGTCTTGAGTGGTCAGCGCCTTGTGTGTATTAGTCACTAACACAGAGGTTAAGAAAACACACTCCCCTTAAAGGATTGGTGCATAGAGGAGCCGAATTATAAACTGACAGTCATGCCTCCACAATTGTTTCTTTGAAGTACCAACAGGAAAAGAAAATGGCTGGGTACCAAACTCAATACACAGCAGCAGGAACCTGAAAGATATGATTGCTGCTGAACTATGCAAAATTTAACCAAGCAATACTTAATGTAGACACTCGATCCAAGAATTAAACCACTTTCCTTGTGCCTAACACTTCTCATTTTGTGTAACTGGGACGGTCATTAAGTGATAAAAATGTTTTTTTAATTTTGTTTCCGAGAAAATGCATTTTCTTCAGGAACTAGTCTTGCCATCTGTTCTGATGAAAGGTTGAAATGTTAACTCTGTTTCTCTCTCCACAGATGTTGCCAGACCTGCTGAGTATTTCCAGCATTTTCAGTTCTTATTTCAGATTTACAGCACTGCAGTATTTTGCTTTTGTGTTGTTGTAGTCTTGCCATCTATCTCTTGCGTAAAGATATTGTTGAAATAATTTGCCTACTAACTATAGCATTTAACTGGATCTGGTGGCACTTAGTCCATAAGTCAGTACTTTCCACCTTGAATTGAATCCAAACTAAAACTCCAAATAAAGCAATGGTTAGGAAACTGATCTGGCTTAAATAAATACGGATACTTTTTTGCACTTTCATTGTGTAATATGTGAGCAAAGATAGATTACACATGAAGCAATCTTTAATATTTCCAACATTAATCAATTAATGTTTCATCAAAAATCCACCACATTTCTGGCTAAATATGATTTATACCAGTTGTAATGTGTTCTTTATGTTGTTTGATGCAACGTAAAAGAGATGCGTGGAGTATAGTTTGCTGCAGATCTCTAACAGGTTTATTAACAGCTAAACTAGTATGTACAATACAGAGCAAACTATTTACAGAACCTTCATCTGGGTGTTAGAGTTACAGAGAGATGCTGGCTTGTAGTCACATGACTACATCCTAGTACTTAACTCACTACCATACTGAGATCTTAAAAGCACAACACTCTTCAGACGATCACACAGACCGGTGTCAGTAACTTGCACTACAATGCAATGACAGAGGGATTTTAGCAAATGATTTCTCGAAGCTGCCCACAATGATTATTAAATCTATATAAAGAATCATTGTAAATATGATGAATAGAAATTGCATTCACTACAATAAATATAAATTACTTAACCTTTTCAAAGGCAATTAGGGATTGCCAACAAATGCTGGCCCTGCCATAGATGCTCACATCCCATGAAAGAACAGAAGAAAGACTTGCATTTATATAGTACTTTTCACAACTACCAGATGTCTCAAAGCGCTTTACAGCCAATGACGTACTTTTTGAAGTGTAGTCAGTGTTGTAATATCAGAAACACAGCAGCTAGTGTACACACAACAAACAGCAATGTGATAATGATCAGATAATCTGTTTTTTTGTGATGTTGATTGAGGGCTAAATATTGGCCAGGGCATTGGAGATAATCCCCCTACTCTTCTCTGAAGTAGTGCCTTGGGATTTTTTAAATCCACCCGAGCAAGCAGATGGGGCCTCTGTTTAATGTCTCATCTGAAAGACGACACCCTGACAGGGCAGTGCTCTCTCAGTATTGCACTGGAGTGTCAGCCTAGATTTTTGTGCGCAAGCCCTGGAGTGGGAATAAAAGGAAAAAAAACCTTGCACTAAGCACAAAGTGTTAAAGCTATGTGCTGAGTAGCAGCAGTAACTTCTTCTTCTTCTTTGGCCTCCTTATCTTGAGAGACAATGGATAAGCACCTGGAGGTGGTCAGTGGTTTGTGGAGCAGTGGCTGGAGTGGCTATAAAGGCCAATTCTAGAGTGACAGGCTCTTCCACAGGTGCTGCAGAGAAATTTGTTTGTCAGGGCTGTTACACAGTTGGCTCTCCCCTTGCGCCTCTGTCTTTTTTCCTGCCAACTACTAAGTCACACTCGCCACACTTTAGCCCCGTCTTTATGGCTGCCCGCCAGCTCTGGCGAACGCTGGCAACTGACTCCCACGACTTGTGATCAATGTCACAGGATTTCGTGTCGCGTTTGCAGACGTCTTTAAAGCGGAGACATGGACGGCCAGTGGGTCTGATACCAGTGGCGAGCTCGCTGTACAATGTGTCTTTGGGGATCCTGCCATCTTCCATGCGGCCCACATGGCCAAGCCATCTCAAGCGCCGCTGACTCAGTAGTGTGTACAAGCTGGGGATGTTGGCCGCCTCGAGGACTTCTGTGTTGGAGATACGGTCCTGCCACCTGATGCCAAGTATTCTCCGGAGGCAGCGAAGATGGAATGAATTGAGACGTCGCTCTTGGCTGACATACGTTGTCCAGGCCTCGCTGCCATAGAGCAAGGTACTGAGGACATAGGCCTGATACACTCGGACTTTTGTGTTCCGTGTCAGTGCACCATTTTCCCACACTCTCTTGGCCAGTCTGGACATAGCAGTGGAAGCCTTTCCCACGCGCTTGTTGATTTCTGCATCGAGAGACTGGTTACTGGTGATAGTTGAGCCTAGGTAGGTGAACTCTTGAACCACTTCCAGAGCGTGGTCACCAATATTGATGGATGGAGCATTTCTGACGTCCTGCCCCATGATCTTCGTTTTCTTGAGGCTGATGGTTAGGCCAAATTCATTGCAGGCAGCCGCAAACCTGTCGATGAGACTCTGCAGGCACTCTTCAGTGTGAGATGTTAAAGCAGCATCGTCAGCAAAGAGGAGTTCCCTGATGAGGACTTTCCGTACTTTGGACTTCGCTCTTAGACGGGCAAGGTTGAACAACCTGCCCCCTGATCTTGTGTGGAGGAAAATTCCTTCTTCAAAGGACTTGAACGCATGTGAAAGCAGCAGAGAGAAGAAAATCCCAAAAAGTGTGGGTGCGAGAACACAGCCCTGTTTCATGCCACTCAAGATAGGAAAGGGCTCTGATGAGGAGCCACCATGTTGAATTGTGCCTTTCATATTGTCATGGAATGAGGTGATGATACTTAGTAGCTTTGGTGGGCATCCAATCTTTTCTAGTAATCTGAAGAGACCACGTCTGCTGACGAGGTCAAAGGCTTTGGTGAGATCAATGAAAGCAATGTAGAGGGGCATCTGTTGTTCACGGCATTTCTCCTGTATCTGACGAAGGGAGAACAGCATGTCAACGGTTGATCTCTCTGCACGAAAGCCACACTGTGCCTCAGGGTAGACGCGCTCGGCCAGCTTCTGGAGCCTGTTTAGAGCGACTCGAGCAAAGACTTTCCCCACTTTGCTGAGCTAGTTGTTGCAGTCACCGCGGTCACCTTTGTTTTTATAGAGGGTGATGATATTGGCATCACGCATGTCCTGGGGTACTGCTCCCTCGTCCCAGCACAGGCATACCAGCACAGGCATAGCAGTTCATGTAGTGCTGAGAGTATAGCAGGCTATAATGAAAGTACATTATTAACATCTGTGTCATGATAGGCGCTACGTGTGGTTAATGAGTATCATGTGACATATCATTCATAATGTTAAAAGAACAACATGCCACAATCAAAGGGCCCTGCAAGATGCATCCAATTAGATTAAAAAGTAAAGCCTATTAATGTTCGGTGCTAGCGTTCTTTCAGCTTTGCCCATTCTTCCTGGGCCTTTATCATTAGCCACCTTGGTGACCTCATTGTGAGCTCGCCAAGATATTTATGAATTACTCAGCATCTTTCATCATTTTGGAATGTTCCTTCATTAGGTTATCTTAACCTAGTCTTTTTGATAACCAGTGGTTTTAAGTCGTCCTGATTCTGGAACATTCTCATTCGTTTTTTGTAAAAAGGAAAGAAAGACTTGTGTTTATATAGCACCTTTCACAACCATTGGATATCCCAAAGCACTTTATAGCCAATTAAGTACTTTATGAAGTGTAGTCACTATAGTAATGTAGAAAGCACAGTAGCTATTTGCACACAGCAAGCTCCCACAAACAGCAATGCGTCAATAACCAGATAATCTGTTTTGCGTTGTTAGTTGAGGGATAAATTTTGGCCAGGATGCCAGAAATAATTCCCCTATTCTTCTTCTACTTGGAATTTTTTTTTTTATATGCCCACCTGAGAAGCAGATAATGCTCAGTTTTACATTGCATCTGAAAGAAGGAACCTCGGACAGTGCAGCACTCCCTCAGTACTGCACCAGAGTGTCAGCTTAGATTGCTGTGCTCAAGTCCAGTGGTGGGACCTGAACCCACACCTTCTGACTACAGAATGCTACTAACTAAACCACAAAGGAAGAGAGAGACCTGCTGCTTGGAGATTGACTTTTGATATTTTTAAAAACCCACAAATAGCCAGACCAGACAGAGGGGGGAGGGTAGTTGAAAAAGGTAGAAAGACAAGGGGAAAAAATGTCAGTAAAGCTATTCAGAATTTCTTGCAAATGGTTAATGTTTTGAAAGGGGTCTTCATAGAAAGGCTCCCTCTTTTAAAAAAAACTCACAATGGCTTGATCCCCTCCCCCTTTGAAAATAAATCCTGCTGCGATCATTCTCCCTTTAAAAGGGATCTGACTGAGAGATTCTCAGCTTTAAGAAAGAAAAAAATATTTCTGGCACTGTGTAGTCCATTTTGCATCATAAGTGCAAGCCTGGCAGTCAAGTCCTGTACTGGGGTTAATTCATCCTGTAGGGTTTTCAGATACTGGCACACACTTTAACAGTGCAGTCCAACTTATTTAAGACAAAGCTCCCTATTAATGTGGTTTCTTTATAGCAAATGGCGGCTGGATTGTTGGGGGTGGGGAGGGGGGAAAGTAAGACGTCCATATTTGCGCAATGAGATGATCTTGGCTTCGGTTTTCAAGATTAGTAATATGGGACTTGATGGAGAAAGTTGTTCAGTGAGATTCCAAAGTCCCTGATACACATCTGGGGAAGTTTCTGCTGTTTCACAGTCGCTGCTACTTCACATATAGCTTGAGGTTGAAAGCTGTTATTTTTTTGCTGGGAGGGTTGTGGGGAGGGGTGGGTGGGTGCTGCTGAGGGGAAGAGAAGAGTCGTGCGACTGCCAGCATAACTTGCAATGATATCAGTACTGAGTCATTCTTAACGAGTTCCAACTACCAGAATCAAATGCTTCTATATAAATACGGGGTAGGCTGATGCCAGGACTCAGTGAGAGCGTTGAAGTATATTCCGGCTGTTAAAAAAAATGGGAACGTCTTGGATCAAGCACCTTAGGCAGGAGTTCACTATGGAAAAGTGTTCTCTGAAGGCCAGACTTCCACAATTAATTCTTCAGTCACAGGTAAGACAGAAGATATGTTTCAGTAGTTTGAGCAGTAAGCAGCTGAAGATATGATTCATCTGGAGATTATAACTGTTTCCACTTTTTGCAAATCTTTTCATCTGAAAGGAGACGAGGGTAGTTTTGAATTGATCAGCCTTCAGGACAGTACTAGAAAGAGATGCAATAGGAGCTCAATTGAATAGCACCCAAAAATGGGCACAGGGATCACGATGCACGATTAACTCACGCCCATTCAATAGAACATAGGCAGCACACTAACTTAGAGCTGCCTGCTCAGTTGAATGATTTCTGTGTCCAGCCAGTGCTGTTCACTGGCTGCTCACACCAGCCTGATATCGTTACTTGCTACCACCACTTAAAGCTAGCCTGCTCTGCTTAAAGCAAGCCTGCCCCTCTTAAAAGGAAGGTGCATTGTGGCTGGGGCAGGTGCTGACAGTTGTGCAGGTAGTGACTCTGAGCTGGGAAACAGTGAAGTATGGCACAACATGGGAAATCACAGGCTTCAAGGCTTTCGGATGCTGTACTGGCAGGTTTGGTGGAGGAGGTGGAAAGGACGAGAGATATCCTGTATCTGCAGGGGCAGGAGGCCTTCCACATGCTTAAAGTGGGAGCTAATAGGCACGGAGGCCAATGTCAGGAGTCAAGCCCTGAGGACTTGGATGCAGTGCTACAAGAAGTTCAATGATCTCACACGAGTGGTCAAGGTCAGTGAATGCATCTTCAAATGTCATCTCCCACTAACTGCACCACTAGCCTCAGCCACTGCTCAATTCATCACGCCCCCATCACTCACCTACTAACAATCTCTATCAATCAGGACCCATTGCTCACATTGATCGCTTCACCTCACCCTCATACCCTTAGCATTGCTGCAAGCCTCATGCCCACATCTCACAGCTTGTACACACCGCCAGCTTTTCAAACATGACAGCCACATCACCCACACAGATTGCACAACACTCACTGACACACTTCCCTCCCTCTTGCAGGACGAGGTGGCACACAACCAGAGGTAGCAGGAGCTAACTGCAGGGAGACAGGTGCGCCTGCATCTCCTAACCCCCATAGAGGAGACAGTGGTAGCTATTATTGGGGTGTCCATTGTTGAGGCCGTTACCATCGGCGGGGCTGAACCTATTGAAGATAGCAATATCCTCATACCTAACCCTCCTTCTCACATCCCACTCCCCCCTCATCCCACACTCTCTTCTGATTTATAAGCTGTAGATGGTGTCAGCATGCACCTCTTACCATCCCCCTCTCCCTGTCCCACAACCTGACCCTTGTGTCTTACTCCTTTCCGATACCCAAGAGGTGCAACCTGACCAGGCAATGGAGGAACAGCAAGGGGAGAGTGATGAAGAAGACACAGCACAGTCACTTAATTTCACATTCACAGGGACAAGCTCATATACTGATACTGCACATATCCTAGGGGATATATTAAAGACAGGATCTGCATGTGCTGAAACACCAAGCATGAGCGGGCTGCAGCCAGGACAGGGATAGTGCATGTGCTAAGTCACCAAATTGTGAGGTCGCACACAGGTTCTGCTGCAAGGACTCAGTTCAGCACTTCGATGGGACAGCCTATTGAAGAACACTGATGGGTAGCACGACTAAATACCTGCTGCATTGGGATGTCTGCCAGAAAGACTGCCTTCAATGCGAAGGAGCGTGAAAGAGTCCAGCACCAACTTGGCACAGGGCTTTGCTTAGAGCTTGGAGCCCATCCTTTCCAGCATGGAAGTGGTGACCAACTCCATTCGCACACTTGTGAATCCAACCATAATGTAGCATCTGCTGGTTGATATCACAGCCTCCACTGCAGTACAAGCAAGCTCAGACCACTGCCAGCATGGCTGTGGATTACAGTGTAAAAATGGGCTTGCAGGGTGTCACAGCAGTCCAACAATCTGTGCTCCAACAGATTACCAGGATTACCGAGGTGCCAGGAGAGTGGCAGTGGATCCATGGAGTATGAACCTTCTAGGCCCAGAGCTACTTGAGGTCACCCTCCAAGGCCATCTGCACCCTCCTGCTCTGAAACTTGACAGCCTTTAACCAATCATGCTGCAGCCACTGGGGTAGCACCGTGTAGGAACACTAGTAGAAGCAAGACAGGCACTACTGGAATACCAGTTCCGAAGAAGGGTCACTGACCCGAAACGTTAACTCTGCTTCTCTTTCCACAGATGCTGCCAGACCTGCTGAGTGAATCCAGCATTTCTTGTTTTTACTACTGGAATGCACATGGGTGATTAGTTGACTTTTGTATGGATTATGGCATGATCCCATCTATAAATTTGGTTTATTTTGTGGTGACCTTTACCTTTGTGCTGTGGCCAAGTGGATGCTGTGATGGTGAGTGACAGAGGGATTGTAAAGTGTAGGGCTGGTGGTGAATGATAAATTGGGGGTGCATTACTGGTATCCCATTCAGATGAGTGCTTCACGGTCAGCCCAGCAGCAAGGGGCTGTCTAGGTTGCCTCCTCCCTGCCTCTTCCACTTCCTCTGCCTCCTCCTCCTCCTCCTCATGCTCCTGCTGTTTAGTTGCTCGCCGTATAGGTAATGGCAAGGGCTGCCCCTAATGGTGGCAAGGTTGTGCAGAATGCAGCAGACCGTCAAAAATCCTGACACCCCCTCTGCCAAGTACTGCCGGGCTCCTCCAGAACAGTCCAGATGGTGGAAGCGTGTTTCAACATGCCAATGGTATGCTCTCACACATTTTGTGTGGCAGCATGACTTGCATTGTGTGCACCCTGCACACGTGTGTGTGGGTTGAGCACCAGAGTCATCAGCCATGTCACCAGCGGATAGCCCTTTTCGCCCAGTAGCCACCCCATGGTTTGCCATGGCGGCTGAAATGCAGCTGGCACAGCGGACTGCCACAGACTGAAGGCACCATGACTGCTGCCAGGATTCCGGGCATTGCTTCACTGCCTATGGTCACACACCAGCTGAACATTGAGGAAGTGGAATCACTTTCGGCTCCGATATAGGGTAGAGATGACATGTGGTGCCGCAAAGTCACATATGTGCAGTTAATGGCACCACCCAACATGGGGAAAACTGCAGTCCTAGCGAAGCCAGGTGCTCACTCCACCTGTTTGTCTCTGGCAGGAGAAAATGAAATATTAAAGATATCAAGGGATATAGGGATAATACAGGAAAATACCATTGAGGCAGAAGATCAGCCATGATTTAGTTGAATGGCAGAGCAGGCTCGAGGGACCAAATGGCCTACTCCTTTTGACATGTTCATATGTACCAGTAGTTAGCTCTCATTGAATAGAGAAGCTCAGCAACCTCCCTTACGGAACAGTGGATGGTAAACTGCGAGATGCCAGCTCCAGCCTGAAAGGAGCCAGACGTATAAAGGTTCATCGCCATGGTCACCTTCACAGCCACTGGCAATGCGGTCCTTGCCCTGCTCTGAGGTTGCAGTTGTGGCTGCAGCAGGTGGCAGATTTCAATGTCCTTACTGAAGATGGTTCACACATTGTTCCTCACTGAGACTCAAGTCGGAGAATTGCTTCTTGAAGATCCTTGGTAGGTATTACCTCCTGCTTCTCCTCCTCCTCCTCCCTCTTCTAGCAGCTTATCCTGCTCTGCATGGCCTCTCTTCATTCTCCCAATCAAGTTCATTTCACAGAGGAAGCCCTACCAGACCACCATCTGGAAGCAACCTCTTTCAGCATAATATTTTACATGACTATAAAAGTACCGCAAGACCAGCCAGACCACTCCCTGTCGAGTCGGCAAAGTTTAGCCGAGTACAGGAAACCTTCAAAAACACAAACAATTGCACCAGCAACCAGAAGAAATAATCCAGCACCCAACCTGTAAATACTTCATGATCCCTTTAAATATCATTGGTGGATGGGGGGGAGGGGAGCATCCTTCATTCCGTTTAATGCTGTGTTCAGCTGTGCAAAGTTAAGACGGGGCAGTTGTTGGACTGTGGTATTCATAGTGGCTTCAAATCAACATTGTACACTGATTCACATCTCCTTGTTCTGTGTGTTGTCAGTGATTGTCAGCCAAACACCCTCAAACTTCTTTACCAAGGTGGCATCGGACCCACTTCCCATCGGAAATGTGCCCATGCTTTCTCAAATCCCATTTTCAAGACTTATATTGCCATGTAGCACCTAAAACAAGAGCACTCTATAGCCCGGCACGTGGTGACTTGCAATGGAGACCCATATCCCACTATGCCATGGCTCAGTAGGCTGGAGTGTCCAATATTGTTCGTGCAGTGGTTATGTTACTGGACTAATAATCCAGAAGAACACAAGTTCAAATCCTGCATTGGACAAATAAAAATCTGGAAATAAAAAAACTGGTATCAGTAAGAGTGACCATGAAGCTGTTGGATTATTGTAAAAGCCCAACTGGTTCACTAATGCCCTTTATAGAAGGAAATCTCCTGTCCTCACTCTGGTTTATTGGTGACTCCAGTCACACACCGACATGGTTGACTCTTCACTGCTCTTGAAGTGGCCTGCCCTCCAGTTGTATCAAACCAGGACGCACCACCACCGTTGCAGGGCAATTAGTGATGGGTAATAAATGTGGCCTTGCCACTGTTACCCACATCCCGAGACTGAATCTATGTATATTCTGAGGCATTGTATTAACTGTAGGTTACTGAAGGGCTGGCTGTCAATGGTGGAGCAAATGTAAGATGGATGCACAAAGCTGAAGTCAGAAGAATGGATAATCCAGGAAGATAGAGCTGTATGCATGCAAAAGGTTGCAGATAGGATGGGACAAGATTAAACCAATCTAAATACAAGAATAACAACTTTAAATGTCTGACGTTGGGGGACTGGGAACCAATATGAGTCAGTGAAGACAGGGTGAGAGACGAGAGGTTAGGATTATGAGCGGCAGAGTTTTGGATGCGCTGAAGTTTCCAGAGGATGGAGGATGTGTAAGTGGCCAGATGATTGTCGAGGCTGGAAGTAACTAAGGCACTGATTGAAGATCTTCGCACCAGATGGGTTGAGATAGAGGCAGAGATGGGCAATGTTATGAAGATGGAAGAGGATATGAGTCAGAAGCTCAGCTCTGGAATGCACAAGATGAGTGAAGTTCCCCAATTTGAATGCCTGTCTGTCTTGAGTTAACTCAGCACAGCTATGGTGTCAGTGGAGGGGTTTACAACTGACTTCAGCTAGAAAGAGGGAAATAAGAACCTGTCATAGTTCCCATTCCTGTTTACTGTCCAGTAGACTGTACTGGAATGTGTGTTGTGTGTGTTTGTGTGTGGGGATGGAGGTGAGGCCTGGCTCAAGCTCAGCTGTGATATACCCACCATTGTCAAATAACTTACTTAGAAATACAACTTGGGCAATGTACCCTCATGGTGCCGTACCACATGTGAGTCAGTAATTTTAGGAGATGGAAGAAAGAAAATTGAAAAATAAAAGTCATTGGAGGCAACTTTAACTTATGTGGGAAGAGGGCAAGCAGAAAACAGGTGTTTGTGAGTGGGATGTCCATTATAAACCCTGACCGACCTTCATTTCCTTTATTTAGCCATAGCTGTACAATTATCACCCACATGGGACAACGCACCTTTCTGATGGCACATGTCCACCTTCTAAAGAAGCTCTTGTCTCACACTGACTGAATGCTGCTCTTTCCTCTCTTTCAGTGGAAGCTCCACCCGGTTATCTGGTTATTTTATCGAATCTTCATGGCAGCATACAGCCTGATCTGGTGCATTTGCAGTGGAGTTCAGACCAACAGCCTCAAATGGTTCATCTTCCTGACACACCTAACCTATACCAT
This sequence comes from Heterodontus francisci, assembly GCF_036365525.1. NCBI lineage: Eukaryota > Metazoa > Chordata > Chondrichthyes > Heterodontiformes > Heterodontidae > Heterodontus > Heterodontus francisci. Next base: position 80,183,135 of record NC_090389.1, on the reverse strand, counting down.
CCTAACCACGTATTTCAACTTGGCCTTGGTAAATTTGATTTGCCACATGGCATTTAGACAGAAGAAATCAGCACAGAACATCAATACCGCCTCTTTGGAGGAGATTTCGAGCTCCAGTCCAGGTAAAGAAATGATGCAGTCTTCGCTGTCAGTGGCAAAGTAACAATGATTACCTCTTATCTCGAAGGAAGCTGCCCACAAAGAGTTAGAGATCACTGTCACATGGGGTTTCCCTTTCTCGATGTCAGTGTGAAGTTGATGCCAAGTTAGAATATTCTCTCATGTAGCAAACCAGGAAGAAACATGCACTGATTTTTTCCATTTTAATTAAAATTTTACAGAGAGCAAAGTAAGTGATTGGAACATGAACCTGGGATTAAGATAGAAGCTGAAATATCATACACAAACTTCTCTTAAATATTATTTTAAAAATATGTAACTTGTTTATCATAATGGAGAAATTTGACATTTCACATTAGTGTATCACGGTCAGAGAGGCTGTTCAGCAGAAATTCTGAAGCTAGTATGCCGTTAAAATCCCAGTTCAATAAGGTGTAACTTTATCAAGGGTTTTTACAGATAGACTATGTGTCAAAGGAAAGGTTTTCATTAGTTCAGTGATTTCTAATTGATTGCAGTCTGGGAGGACTTGAACAGCACATCCTATGGAGAAGCGTACAATCACTGATAGCAACCTCTGCATTTCCACATTTAACTGCACATGTGCGGATTCCAGAGGTCGCTGTCAGTTTCAGAGGTCTGATGATGGCAAACGCTGACAGCTTCACCATCTTTACTACCATAAAGTCCCGCTCAAACATACCTGTGTGAATTTTAAAGCTTTGTGGTACAAGTTTCAACAATTATTATTACATTTTTCCTCCCTGTCTCCTCATGTTTGGTTCCATTCTTACCTGGCCTAATGTATCCAGCCCATCTCCTTCAATGGTTCTTCTTCCAGAAAGTACCTTGACCCAAAACAAAATACATTTCAGACCACAAAAAGTTCCCTATTCACAGGTCACTCCCCACCTTCTCACCACATCCCTTATTCACTTCTCTCCAGAAACACACCTAATTCCCTTAGATCTATTTAGACGGTATGGTTCAATGACCTTGCCTGGCATCCTATTCAACAACTCAACAACTGGTGTTGTTGCATTTAAGGGGAAGCTAAATAAACACATGAGGCAGAAAGGAAGAGAAGGAAATGTTGATAGGGTGAGATCAAGTAGGGTGGGAGGAGGCTCTGTGGAGCATTAACAGCGACATTGGGCCTATTGGGTCAAATGGCCTTTATCTGACCTGTAAACTCTATCTAATTCTATGTTCTGTTTCACACAGCTTACAATGCACCAGTTTTAAAATTACAGGAATTTAATAGTGAATAGATTATTAATCAGACACCAAAACCTCATCTATATCTCTGTCTGTCTGTCTGTCTCTCTCTTTCTTGTTGCTCTCTCTCTGTCCACCTCTCTCTTTCTCTTTCTCCCTCTCTTTGTAGATCAGCAGCCTTCCTCATTTACCCTTTATGTACATACAGGTCAGTAGCTCCTGTTAAATACAGGAATAATGGGTAAATGGGACACAGTTGAAATTAAAAAGATTTCTATGATTCTCATCTCTTAGCAACTATTAAACTGGTTGATGATGTATTTTCAATTATGCCATTGTGTTTTCTTTTTCATAAGCAGTTCCAGAAATTGAAGGTGGGCCACCTTCTCTGAAGTTCCGCACAGAATTCTACGCACCCTCTTCTGTACTGTATCCCACCATCTGCATACAGTGGGCTCTGCACAACCTAACCTGTGTGATCACCTTTTTTGTCACAATTGCCTTCTGGAGCTTTGAGTATATGCCAGGGAGAGTCACCCTTGACTCCATTAACATCAATATGCACGTGATCAACTCGGTGCTTGTACTGCTGGAGCTGAGCATGACTGCAGCTCCTATTCACCTTGCCCATTTTGTTCACGTCCTGGCCTATTGCTTGACGTTCATCCTCTTTAGTGTCATCTACTGGGCTGCTGGGGGCACCAACCTCAAGGGAGAGGCGTTCATCTACAGGATACTAAACTACGGGGAGAATCCAGGCCCTGCTGTGGGCTGCATCATTGGGAGCATTTGTGTCCTCATGCCACTCCTTCAGTTCCTGGTGTGGAACCTCCACTTTCTCAAATGTCACATGTATCTGAAGCTTAACTGGAGGGATGGTGATGTGCCACACTGTTAACCTGACCATGGATTTTCCTCATGTCACTAGAAAAATTCCAAAAATGGGAACGAACCTGAAAAGGAAAACAGTGGAACCACATTAAGCGTCAGTGGGCAGAATAGGGAATCAACATATTTTATTTTGGGGAGGATGGCCCACTTCATGAGTTCTTCTACATCATTAGGTTACCCCCTTTGCCACTGTGCCACCCCTCCAATTGAGCATGCACAAAAGCACTCTGTTTCTAGGGCTCTGCCCAAATGATTCAGCACCACATTTGGTACCAAAGAGAGACCCAAGAAGCTGTCACAATTAGCTGACTACAAGCTAGGTGAATATTTCCCTGAAAGGCAACAATGGCAATCATGGAAATGATAAGTGAAGCCCTGCTCCACTTCTGCCTGCCTCTCTTGCAACATTAAGACTTGCATTATGCATAATAAAGCTAACAAGTTTGTCTGAAGACAGGCAGCCACCAAGAGACTGTCTGCCACAGAGAGACATTCCACCATTGGGGAGCTGACATATGTTCTGGTTTTGAAGAAACATTTCACAACAGCTAGGGAAAACCAAGAAATAACCTGTTGCTGAGAAGCTATAACCTCAGGCATTGATAGACACATTGTCGTTGCAAAACACTTAGCCTTTGGCAGACTCTACAAGCTATTCATACACTGAAACGCACTGCAACTAAATTATGCTGGACACTGTCAAACGGAGAACCTTCTGGGGTTGCAGGAAACATATAAGGGGATTTCCAAAGGATCTATCCTTGGCCCCCTCCTATTTCACATCTACATGCTGCCCCTCAGCAACATGATCCAAAAACACAGCATCATTTTCCACATGAATGCTAACAGCACCTAGCTCTATCTCACCACCACCTCTCCTGACTCCTCCACTGTCTGTAGACTGTCAGACTGTTTGTCCGACATCCAGTACTGGACAAGCAAAAATTTCCTCAAACTAAATATTGGGAAGACCAAAGCCATTGTCTTCAGACTCCACCTCGAACTCTGTTCCCTAACTACCGAATCCATCCCTCTTTGTAGCAACTGTATGAGCCTGAATCAGACTGCTCACAACTTTGGTGTATTATTTGAACCCAGAATGAGCATCTGACCACATCACTAAGACTGCCTATTTCCACCTCTGTAACATTGCTCGACTCTGCCCCATTTCAGCTCATCTGTTGCTGAAACCCTCATCCATGCCTTTGTTACCTCTAGACTGGACTATTGCAATGGTCAGTCTCCCATGTTTTTTTTTTCTACCCTCTGTAAATTTGAAATCCAAACTGCTGAGGCTGCCCGTATCCTTACTCGCACAAAGTCCCATTCGGCCATCACCCCTGTGCTTGCTGACCTACGTTGGCTCCCGGTTAAGCAAAGCCTCAATTTTAAACTTCTTGTCCTTGTTTTCAAATCCCTCCATGACTTCGCCAGCTTCCAATCTCTGTAATCTCCTCCACAATCCCACAACCGTCTGAGATTTCTGCACTCCTTTAGTTTTAGAGATACAGCACTGAAACAGGCCCTTCGGCCCACCGAGTCTGTGCCTACCATCAACCATCCATTTACACTAATTCCATATTCCTACCACATCCCCACCTGTCCCTATATTTCCCTACCACCTACCTATACTAGGGGCAATTGCTAATGGCCAATTTACCTATCAACCTGCAAGTCTTTGGTATGTGGGAGGAAACCGGAGCACCCGGAGGAAACCCACGCAGACACAGGAAGAACTTGCAAACTCCACACAGGCAGTACCCGGAATTGAACCCGGGTCACTGGAGCTGTGAGGCTGCGGTGCTAACCACTGCGCCACTGTGCCGCCCTTTAGTTCTGAACTCTTGAGCACCCCAATTTTAATCACTCCATCATTGGCACCGTGTAGTAGTTGCCTGGGCCCTAAACTCTGGAGTTCCTGCTCCAAACCTCTCCGCCTCTCTACCTCTCTTGCCTCCTTTAAGACATTTCTGAAAACCTACCTCTTTGACCAAGCTATTGGTCATCTGACCAAGTATCTCCTTTAGAGGATCAGTGTAAAGTTTTGTTTTATACTGCTACTGTGAAGCGCCTTGGGATGGTGGTAAGGTGGTAAGGATAATCCAGGAAATTATAGGCCGGTGAGCCTTACATCAGTGGTAGGGAAACTATTAGAGAGGATTCTTCAGGACAGGATTTACTCCCATTTGGAAACAAACGGACTTATTAGTGAGAGACAGCATGGTTTTGTGAAGGGGAGATCGTGTCTTACTAATTTGATTGAGTTTTTTGAGGAAGTGACGAAGATGATTGATGAGGGAAGGGCGGTGGATGTTATCTATATGGACTTCAGTAAAGCCTTTGACAAGGTCCCGCATGGCAGACAGGTGCAAAAGGTGAAGTCACACGGGATCAGAGGTGAGCTGGCAAGATGGATACAGAACTGGCTCAGTGACAGAAGACAGAGGGTAACAGTGGATGGGTGTTTTTCTGAATGGAGGGATGTGACTAGTGGTGTTCCACAGGGATCAGTGCTGGGACCTTTGCTGTTTGTAGTACATATAAATGATTTGGAGGAAAATGTAGCTGGTCTGATTAGTAAGTTTGCGGACGACACAAAGGTTGGTGGAGTTGCGAATAATGATGAGGATTGTCAGAGGATACAGCAGGATATAGATCGGTTGGAGACTTGGGCGGAGAAATGGCAGATGGAGTTTAATCCAGTCAAATGTGAAGTAATGCATTTTGGAAGGTCTAATGCAGGCGGGAAGTATACAGTAAATGGCAGAACCCTTAGGAGTATTGACAGGCAGAGAAATCTGGGCGTACAGGTCCACAGGTCACTGAAAGTGGCAACACAGGTGGATAAGGTAGTCAAGAAGGCATACGGCATTCTTGCCTTCATCGGTCGGGGCATAGGGTATAAAAATTGGCAAGTCATGTTGCAGCTGTACAGAACCTTAGTTAGACCACACTTAGAATATTGCATGCAATTCTGGTCACCACACTACCAGAAGGACGTGGAGGCTTTGGAGAGGGTACAGAGGAGGTTTACCAGGATGTTGCCTGGTTTGGAGGGCATTAGCTATGAGGAGAGGTTGGAAAAACTCGTATTGTTTTCACTGGAACAAGGGAGATGGCGGGGCGACATGATACAGGTTTACAAAGTTATGAGCGGCATGGACAGAGTGGATAGTCAGAAGCTTTTTCCCAGGGTGGAAGAGTCAGTTACTAGGGGACATAGGTTTAAGGTACGAGGGGCAAAGTTTAGAGGAGATGTGCGAGGCAAGTTTTTTACACAGAGGGTGGTTGTCTGGAACTTGTTACTGGGGGAGGTGGTGGAAGCAGATACTCCGGGTGCTCTGGTTTCCTCCCACATGCCAAAGACTTGCAGGTTGATAGGTTAATTGGCCATTATAAATTGCCCCTAATATAGGTAGGTGAAATATAGGGACAGGTGTGGTAGGAATATGGAATTAGTGTAGGATTAGTATAAATGGGTGGTTGATGGTCGGCATAGACTCGGTGGGCCGAAGGGCCTGTTTCAGTGCTGTATCTCTAAACTAAATACGATAGCAACGTTTAAGAGACATCTTGACAAATATATGAATAGGAAGGGAATAGAGGGATATGGGCCCCGGAAGTGCAGAAGGTGTTAGTTTAGCCAGGCATCAAGATCGGCACAGGCTTGGAGGGCCGAATGGCCTGTTCCTGTGCTGTACTGTTCTTTGTTCTTTGTTCTAAAGGCGCTATAGAAATATAAGTTGTTGTTGTTGAGGGAAAACACTTCCAAAAAGAAAAAAAATAAAGACTGTTCCTTTTAATATCTATATAGTTTATCTAGCTGCATCTGGTCCAAGTACCTAGAATACATACCTATTTAGTCCATATACTCCGTAATGCATATCAAAGTGTATAAAATATAGGGGCCGGAAACATATGGATCCATAATCCTGGACTAAGTGCTAGGATACACCAGCTGCTAGCTTCTCCCACTGACCCGAGATTGAGGGAGGGTACCTCATTAGCATATCACTGATGGGTACCCAGGCACTACAGATGCACCCCGGGCATCTGAAATGCCAGGGAGGGAGTTGAAAATGACGATTAACCTGTACTCATGGAAGCATATCCCAGCAGGTCAAAACTGTGGTGGGTGGACTGCAGAGGACCAGGAAATGAAACACTTGTGCATCAGAGTTGAAAGAAACAACCAAGATTATGACATTGAGAGAGCTCGAGTGGAGAGAAGGAGGCTTTTTCATTGTATTCTGGCCAGGGGCATCCCCAGCTCTAAGGGCAATATTCATAGACAAAGCTGGTTCATATACTTTTTAGCATTTATTATATTGTGCATCTATATACAATCATGTATTCAAAGATTTTAAAGTCATAGATCTGTGAAGTCCATGTAACCTGAAATGTACATTGTATTATCCTGACACTATCTAATTTGTGAACTTCATAATACATATCACATTGTCCATCCCATGTGTTTTATGATGTGCAAATAATTCCCTCAGTTTTAATACATACGAGTCCAGAATTTACTGTTTATGATATTAGTACATAACCAGTCAGCACATTATTCTATCCTTCCTTTTAGGAGAGGTGCCCATCCATTGAAAATATGTGGATAATACCTCCATTGACATATGTTATTTGATTGCATGAAGTGCGGGTACACTAATATCACCAAAAGGTACTTCTATGACTATGTTGCATTGCCTTAATAAAATATAGTGGAATCCATTTAAAGAAAAAACTTGCATTTATATAGCACCCTTCCCAACCTCAGGACATCCCAAAGCACTTTACAGCCAGTGACTACATTTTGAAGTGTGGTCACTGTTTCAATGTAGGAAACATGGAAGTCAATTTGTGCACAGTGAGGTCCCACAAACAGCAATGAGATAATGACCAGATAATTTGTTTTTATTGATGTAGGCACTCGCCTCCAGACCTCCTACAGCCTTGGTCCAAACATGGACAATAGAGCTGAACTCCAGAGGTGAGGTGTGAGTGATGGCCCTTGACGTTAAGGTTGCATATGACCAAGTATGGCATCAAAGAGCCCAAGCAAAATTGAAGTCAATAGGAATCGGGGGGAAACTCTCCAGTGGTTGGAGTCATACCTTGCACAAAGGAAAATGGTTGTGGTTGTCGGAGGCCAATCATCACAACACCAGGAAATCTAAAGGAGATACTTGGTCAGATGACCAAATCACTGCAGGAGTTCCTCAGGTTAGTGTCCTAGGCTCAACCATATTCAGCTGCTTCATCAATGACTTTCCTTAAATCATAAAATGAGAAGTGGAGATGTTTGCTGATGATTGCACAATGTTCAGAATCATTCAAGACTCCTCAGATACTGAAGCAGTCCATTCCCACATGCAGCAAGACCTGGACAACATTTAGGTTTGGGCTGATAAGTGGCAAGTAACATTCATGCCACAGCAAGTGCCAGGTAAACACCATCTCCAACAAGAGAGACATTAACCACCTTCCCTTGACATTCAATGAGATTACCATCACTAAATTTCCCACCATTAACATCCAGGAGGTCAGCATTGAACAGAAACTTAACTGAACCTGCGGCATAAATACTGTGGCTACAAAAGCAGTTCAGAGGCTGGGTATTCTGCGGCAAATAACTCACCTCCTGACTCCCCAAAGCCTGTCCACCATCTACAAGGCACAAGTCAGGAGTGTGATGGAATACTCTCCACTTGCCTGGGTGAGTGCAGCTCCAACAACACTCAAAAAGCTTGACACCCCATCCTGGACAAAGCAGCCCACTTGATCGGCACCCCATCTCCACCACTTTAAACATTCACTCCCTCCAGCACCTGCGCTTTTCTTTACTCAAAGGGTTGTGAATCTTTGGAATTCACTACCTCAGAGGGCTGTGGAAGCTCAGTCATTGATTATGTTTAAAGCAGAGATTGACAGATTTCTAATTACCAAGGATGTAAAGGGATATGGGGATAGTGTGGGGAAAAGGCACTGAAGTGGTTGATCTGCCATGATTGTCTTGAATGGCGGAGCAGGCTTGATGGGCTGAATGGCCTACTCCTGCTCCTATGTTCCTATGTTCCTCTCATGGCTGTGGTGTATACCATCTACAAGATATACAGCAGCAATTTTCCAAAGCTCCTTTGACAGCATTTTCCAAGCCTGCGATCTCTACCACCTAGAACAAGGGTTTGCAACCTGCGGCTTGGGAGGCACATGCAGCTCATTAAGGACTCATGTGCGGCTCCTGACCTTAACTGAACAAACCCATTTTGATGTCAATTTAAATGGCTTGCTTCATTTTTTAAACTTTTACTAGCATGGAAACTGAGAAAGTATCATTCAATTAAATTCTTTGTAAAAACCTTCAAAATGTCATTGAAATGTGTCTCTGTCTTGTTTTTCATTATTATAGGCATAGTAACAGTATTGCGGCTCCTAAAATATCGTGTTTTTGACTGCATTAAAAAAAAATTGGCTCTTTTTGTTATTAAGGTTGCCAATCCCTGACCGAGAAGAACAAGGGCAACAGGCACATAGGAATACTACTAGCTGCAAGTTCCCCTCCAAGCCACACACCATCCTGTCTTGGAAATATATTCCCATTCCTTCACTGTCGCTGGGTCAAAATCATGGAACTCCCTACCTAACAGCACTGTGGCTGTACCTACACCACATGGACTCCAGCGGTTCAAGAAGCTCACGGGCAATAAGGGATGGGCAATAAATGCTGGCCTTGCCAGCAACACCCATATCCCACAAATGAATAAAAAGAAAAGATTGAGGGATAATTATTGGCCAGGACACCAGGGAGAACTCCCCAGCTTTTGTTCCCAGTAGTGCTATAGGGTCTTGTACATCCATCTGAGAGGGCAGTTGGGACCTTGATTGAACATCTTGACTGAAAGATGGCACCTCTGACAGTGCAACATTCACTCAGTACTGCACTGGAGTGTCAGCCTGAATTATGTTCTCAAGTCCTTTAAACAGGACTTGAGCCCACAAGCTTTCAACTGAGAAATGAAAGTGCTACCACTTCTCACTGTCCCTGTTTAAAGTGATGACAGTATGCATCAGTAATTCTATCTGGGCCATGAGCAATACTCACTTCTGGTATATATACATAGAGATTTGTAACACATAATTTCAAAACCAGAAAACTAGAATTTCAGTGTGGGGTTTTCCCAACAGTGTGCTGCAACACTCAGCAGAAGATTTGCAGAGTCCCGAGGAAAATGATGGACACAGTAGTCAAGCTGCTTTCCCAAGGTTAAGAGCAAACAAAACTGACAGGCAGGAAAACACCCGCTAATCCATCAAATCTGTGCCTCTCTCCTATCCCCAACCCCATGCCTCCACACAGCCACCCAGTTTCCTGGGTGAGACATGCAAACGGAAGAAAGAAAAACAGGGCTAATAAGTGAAAAGTCTGTAAAACTCCTCTCCGATCTCTTCAGTCAATCAAAACCAATCCAGGAAACAACGTTAATCATGCTTGTATTAACTGTTAAACTCTTGACTTTTTATATGATTAAACATCTGCCCTCCTCACTGCCCTCGGCCACAAATCAATCCAGCTCCCTTTTGAAGGCATGCACACCATTTCATGGAATCACAAGTTGCCATGGCTCGTAAACCTAAGCTACAGTGTAGAGCAGGGCAAGTGATGGGGGGCAGCACCATACTTAATACATGTAGCACAAGTTACTGTCCAAACACTGCACATTGGCTTTAAAAATGCCCCAGAGGCAGTGGAAATGCTGCTTTTTACCCGGTGCATGTGTGTGAAACCTTTCTTTCCTCCCTGTTAGCCAGCGACTAGAGCTATCATTCACCTGCAAGACTGGACCCTCCTTTTAGCAAATGGAAATGAGTTGCTCCTCACTCGAAAAAGTGAAGACTTTTGCAAAAATACACTGATGCCAAGATTTCAGATGAGTAATGTTGAAAACATCTGCCTGGTTCAGAGCAGGAGAGGCTGGGGAAGCAATGGGAAAGAGAAGACCTAATCTGCAGTTCATATAAGTGACCAGCCCAGGGAGAAATAACTAATTATTGCTGGTAAATGCCTTACCCATGGAAAATGCTGTAAATATTTTGCAGGACAGGCAGAATCTGTAAAGAGAAAGGGCAGGTTGATGTCTGGAATGCTAAACAATCATCTTTTCTGATGAAAGGATCAACATCTTAAACATTATAACCTATCTTTTTTCTTTATAGATGTTGACTGACGACTATGCAATTCCAGCACTTTTTCAGATTTCCAGCATTTATAGTTTTGTCTTTTTTAATTAGCCTTATTTGCATAAATAGGCTCCACTATAAATTACCTTACCCACATATACATATTACATGCAAGGCAAGCTGCCCCTCTGCGTCTACAATAAATAGAGTCAGCTTGACTTAGTTGGTATTCCCTAGCCTAGGAGTCAGTTGGTTGTGGGGTCAGGACTTGAGTATATAGACGAGGCCGACTAGTACAGTATTGAGAGAGTGCTGCTTTGTTGCAGCTGCAGTCCTTCAGCGGAGACATTAATCATCTTGTCAGTTCCATTGGTTCAAGTGGATATGAAAGATCCCAATAAAATCTGTACCAACCAACGGAAAAACTGGTCTTTCATCTTAATGCTTGGTGTGTTGCACACAGAATGACAGTCACTGCCCTTCTAAGTTATTCATTGTATGCGCATCACTTTGAAGCATTTCTAAGAAATATGATGAGGTTATTTAAATAGAAGTCACACGCCTGATGCATTAATGGTTCAGAATTTGTCCTGGAAGCTCCAGGAATTGAAGATTAATCTTCAGGACACTGCAGTGAGCAACTCAGTAGTCAAGCTGTTTTTGACACTTTCGTTTACTAGTTCTAAAAATGTCAGAGGCAGGATTAAAAGGCTGTTTGAATGTCAGGTAAGAATCATCCAATCGAGCAATGAATGATCCAATTGTTTTCCAATTGCACATGTGAAGGCAGGGCACCATGACGATGGATGGCCAATGGTGGGATTGTGGGGGCGGGGTGGTTGGAGACAGGAAGTCATGTGATGAAACTTCCAGGAACAGATTCAACTACAGCTGGCAACCCTAGGTACATTATCCTTAATTACATTGTACTTCTACTCTATAATTACAAGATATCTTATTCCTATATTTATGATAAATGTCAAGTACTTTGTTTTCCCAATTTCAATTATGAATTTACATTTCTGTCAGTTAATAGAAGATTTTGTTATCTATTAAAGAAACAAAATTGTGGCTAAGGCTCTAGAACAGATTCATCGTTGAGTATTGTCTTAGACTATTAAAAAGTCCCAATTCACCCTTTATTTTTGGATCTAAATCTAAATACATAACCACTACTGTTGCCTTTAGCACAGTAGGAAATCCTAGCATTGGGTGAGGAGGTTGGTCTCCTCAATAATTATTCTACCAGTAGCAATTCTTCTAAGACAATGTGAAAGATGCTGTATGCAAACTGCTACGTGATAGACCAATGCTCAAAGTATCTGGCTAGGATGTCACAGCATCTATGGCTGCCCAGCATCTGTGAAATAGGAGAGAATAGACAAAGGAATTTCACATAAATGGGATAACGATTCATTACTAATTTCACACAGCGCCATTTGACCCCTTTGTTAAGAATAACAAGAGTAATAAAACTTGCATTTAAAGAACACTTTTCATGACCACCGGATGTCTCAAAGCGCTATACAGCCAATGAAGTACTTTTTGAAGTGTAGTATTCATGCGATTCCCGCGTTTAACTCCATGTGAGAAAAGCAGCTTAACTAACAAGTATATAGAAGCCACCTTAAACAGTGTTCAAATCACACGCAGCTTCCACAGTGCGGACTGCGACACCGACCACTCCCTGGTGTGCAGCAAGGTTAGACTCAGACCAAAGAAGTTGCATCATTCCAAGCAGAAGGGCCACCCGCGCATCAACACGAGCAGAATTTCTCACCCACAGCTGTTACAAAAATTTCTAAATTCACTTGTAACAGCCCTTCAAAACACTCCCACAGGGGATGCTGAGACCAAGTGGGCCCACATCAGAGACGCCATCTATGAGTCAGCTTTGACCACCTACGGCAAAAGTGCGAAGAGAAATGCAGACTGGTGTCAATCTCATAATGAAGAGCTGGAACCTGTCATAGCCGCTAAGCGCATTGCACTTTTGAACTACAAGAAAGCCCCCAGCGATTTAACATCCGCAGCACTTAAAGCAGCCAGAAGTACTGCACAAAGAACAGCTAGGCGTTGCGCAAACGACTACTGGCAACACCTATGCAGTCATATTCAGCTGGCCTCAGACACCGGAAACATCAGAGGAATGTATGATGGCATGAAGAGAGCTCTTGGGCCAACCATCAAGAAGATCACCCCCCTCAAATCTAAATCGGGGGACATAATCACTGACCAACGCAAACAGATGGACCGCTGGGTTGAGCACTACCTAGAACTGTACTCCAGGGAGAATGCTGTCACTGAGACTGCCCTCAATGCAGCCCAGCCTCTACCAGTCATGGATGAGCTGGACATACAGCCAACCAAATCGGAACTCAGTGATGCCATTGATTCCCTAGCCAGCGGAAAAGCCCCTGGGAAGGACAGCATTACCCCTGAAATAATCAAGAGTGCCAAGCCTGCTATACTCTCAGCACTACATGAACTGCTATGCCTGTGCTGGGACGAGGGAGCAGTACCCCAGGACATGCGCGATGCCAACATCATCACCCTCTATAAAAACAAAGGTGACCGCGGTGACTGCAACAACTACCGTGGAATCTCCCTGCTCAGCATAGTGGGGAAAGTCTTTGCTCGAGTCGCTCTGAACAGGCTCCAGAAGCTGGCCGAGCGCGTCTACCCTGAGGCACAGTGTGGCTTTCGTGCAGAGAGATCGACTATTGACATGCTGTTCTCCCTTCGTCAGATACAGGAGAAATGCCGTGAACAACAGATGCCCCTCTACATTGCTTTCATTGATCTCACCAAAGCCTTTGACCTCGTCAGCAGACGTGGTCTCTTCAGACTACTAGAAAAGATCGGATGTCCACCAAAGCTACTAAGTATCATCACCTCATTCCATGACAATATGAAAGGCACAATTCAACATGGTGGCTCCTCATCAGAGCCCTTTCCTATCCTGAGTGGTGTGAAACAGGGCTGTGTTCTCGCACCCACACTTTTTGGGATTTTCTTCTCCCTGCTGCTTTCACATGCGTTCAAATCCTCTGAAGAAGGAATTTTCCTCCACACAAGATCAGGGGGCAGGTTGTTCAACCTTGCCCGTCTAAGAGCGAAGTCCAAAGTACGGAAAGTCCTCATCAGAGAACTCCTCTTTGCTGACGATGCTGCTTTAACATCTCACACTGAAGAATGCCTGCAGAGTCTCATCGACAGGTTTGCGTCTGCCTGCAATGAATTTGGCCTAACCATCAGCCTCAAGAAAACGAACATCATGGGGCAGGATGTCAGAAATGCTCCATCCATCAATATTGGCGACCACGCTCTGGAAGTGGTTCAAGAGTTCACCTACCTAGGCTCAACTATCACCAGTAACCTGTCTCTAGATGCAGAAATCAACAAGCGCATGGGTAAGGCTTCCACTGCTATGTCCAGACTGGCCAAGAGAGTGTGGGAAAATGGCGCACTGACACGGAACACAAAAGTCCGAGTGTATCAGGCCTGTGTCCTCAGTACCTTGCTCTACGGCAGCGAGGCCTGGACAACGTATGCCAGCCAAGAGCGACGTCTCAATTCATTCCATCTTCGCTGCCTTCGGAGAATACTTGGCATCAGGTGGCAGGACTATATCTCCAACACAGAAGTCCTTGAAGCGGCCAACATCCCCAGCTTATACACACTACTGAGTCAGCGGCGCTTGAGATGGCTTGGCCATGTGAGCCGCATGGAAGATGGCAGGATCCCCAAAGACACATTGTACAGCGAGCTCGCCACTGGTATCAGACCCACCGGCCGTCCATGTCTCCGTTATAAAGACATCTGCAAACGCGATATGAAATCGTGTGACATTGATCACAAGTCGTGGGAGTCAGTTGCCAGCATTCGCCAGAGCTGGCGGGCAGCCATAAAGACAGGGCTAAATTGTGGCGAGTCGAAGAGACTTAGTAGTTGGCAGGAAAAAAGACAGAGGCGCAAGGGGAGAGCCAACTGTGCAACAGCCCCAACAAACAAATTTCTCTGCAGCACCTGTGGAAGAGCCTGTCACTCCAGAATTGGCCTTTATAGCCACTCCAGGCGCTGCTTCACAAACCACTGACCACCTCCAGGCGCGTATCCATTGTCTCTCGAGATAAGGAGGCCCAAAAGAAAAGAATATAGAAGAGATTTTATAAAGCGTCCGACTCATTGGCCCTGTATGAACGACCCACAGTTGGCACCCTGATATCTGTACTGAGTGAGCGCAGGAGGGGGCATGTGAAAAGATCACATTGGCTGATACTTGCACTGTGCTTGGAACAACCAATACTATATAGAGCATAACTTCTGCCAGCTCCTTCACTCAGCCAAGCAATCCAGGAAATAGGAAAATAGATCTGTAATTTATCAAAAGTATGGCGTTGTTTGGAACATAACAAGCAGGGAATTTGGAGCTGGGCAGCAGTCCCAATTTGCTTAACACTGAATGCTTTATGTGATGAGTAATTAAGCAATGAGAAGCCCATCCAAATATAATGATGCAAAACAACTGTGGGCCATGGATGCTACAGCCTTGATAGGAGGCAACATAGGGGACCTTATAAAGCAGGTGTTGTGTCCAACCTGTGGTCCTTTGTCCCCTTGTGAACCCTGATCGCTGAGCCATCAAAGCCCAGGCACCTCATTTCCATTTAGATTTCTTATTCGCTAGTTTGTCCCTTTTGAATTGTGTGAGCCTGGAGGTTTGAAGAGGGGTGTTTCTAATTTTATTTCCTCGTTGGTTGGTAGGACAAGAACTCATTATTACATTCAAAGTCGTAAAAGGTCAAGTACTGGTAATTTAGATGTTTTTATGCTAAAAGACTGAATTATCCAAATAATTGAATGAAGCACCATTGAACCTGTAACAAATAACCATTTTGTTCATTCTTAGCTCCTGTACCTTTATTCCCAACTTGTCTGAACACTTCCTAATGGCACATTGTCTTTTAGCTCCCTATTTATTGCAAGATTTACCCTTCGCACAAAGGCAAAATACTGCAGATGCTGGAAATATGAAACATAAACAGACAACACAGGAAATGCTCAGCAGGTCAAGCAGCACCTGCGGAGAGAGAAACACAGTTAACATTTCAGATTTGTGACTTTTTGTCAGAACTGGAAAAGGTTACGAGATCTAACAGTTTATGAGCAAGTACAGAAGGAGGGAAAGGGGGAGGGGAGGAAAAGAACAAAAGGGAAGGTCTGTTGTAAGGTGGAAGGCAGGAGAGATTAAATGACAAAAGTGATGGTTGTCAAAGTCAAAAGGGGCTGGTAATGGGACAAGTAAAGAAACAGAAAAGGGGTCTAGAAGAACTGTAAATTGCGTCGTGAGCTGCAACCACAGTGGCTGGGATTTTACCCCTCCCCTCAACCCACCGCCACAGGAGAGAGCTGTTGGGGGTGGGGGGGGTCAGAAAATTGAGCGGGTGGCAGGGGTGCTGTTCCCGATGCCTTCCCGGCCCCACTGCAATTTTACCAGGGGCGGAGGCAGCGAGAAACAGCCCACCCGCCACAGGCCGATTAAGGCAGTTAAGTGGCCAATTAACTGCAACTTAAGAGCCTCCTCCTGCCACCACTGGTATTTTACCAGCAGCTAGCGGGTGCCTCAGGCCCCCAGAACGCCGCCAGGTAATACCTGGCAGCCTCCTTGCGGGCTAGGGGGTCCCTCCTGATCGCGCACGGAGGTCCCCGCCCCCCACCGAAACTACAACCATCCCCACTAAAATAAAGTTCTCCAGTGACCCCCCCCCCACCATTGTCTTACCAGAGCCCAGCCAATTGTTCCCCAGCATGGCCCAAAAATCTTACCTTTCTTCCGGGTTGGCGTCCACAATCTTGCTGTGGCTGAGTGCAGTCCCAGCAGTGGCCACTGCTCCTGGTGGCGCTGCTGGGTCTGACAGCTGCCGGCCCGCTGATAGACTGGCAACTCTTAGAGGCAGGACTTCCTGCCTCAGAGAGGTGGAAGTCCCACCCGAGTCCAATTAAGGGCCTGGGCTATGTAAAATCCTGGGGCCACTCCCAGGCCCGAGAGAAACAGGCTCGCCCCTGACTTTTTGCCCAGTGGGCAGGGATTCCCGACCAATGTAAAATTCCAGCCAGAAATTCAATGAAAGAAGTAAATTAAAACCAGTGAACCTGTGTCTTGCCAACAAACTTTCAATGATTGTTAGTACTTCAGAGAAGACTCATTCAACAAAAACAGAGCTCAGATCTATAATATCATCCTTACCCAATATGTAAAGTAATTGCAATCTCCTTGTCTTTTCTCTTCACCAAACATTCTACCCTACCACCTACGTCCTTAACACTAACGCCTTTCCCAAACAAACACATTACCCTCCTGCCGATTGACTTCTTTCTACACATCTCAGTACAACAACAAACACAACTTGCATTTATATAGAGCTTTTAACATAATAAAGTATTCCAAGGCACTTCACAAGAGGCTTATCAGATAAAAATTGGCGCTGAGCCAAGAAAGCTGACATTAGGACAGATGATCAAAAGCTTGGTCAGAGGCTTGTATTAAGTAGCGGCTTTAAAGGAAGAGAGAGAGTTGGAGAAGCAAAGACATTTGGGGAGGGAATTTCAAAGTTTAGAAGTTAGATGGCTGATGGCACAGCCGCCAATGGTTTCAGTACATCTCCCAATGGAGTCTCCAAACTTGCTTACCTTCAGACTTTCTTCAGCCTGTTTGGAGGCTAAGGCAGGATCATTAGCAGGAACTCAGATTATTTTCTCTGCTCCTGATTCAGGAGCACTTAAAGTCAATTGTAACACCCATACCATTGGTTTGGCTGAGATTACCTAACACAGTACAGATCAGGAATCAAACTTCGCCTTTTCCTGATCTGTGTGGCTCTTTTACATAATAGACATATGATAAATGAGCCATTAACTTTGTAACATCTCCAAGTCATAAATCTGGTCCTAAACAAGTCTGATCTTATTCATTCCTTTTATTTTGATGACGTTGGGGTAAGGCTTTCTTCCACACTGTTTTCCCATGTAAACATCTTGTACTCTCTGGGGGTAATCTTCTGTCAGCATGGAACTTTGATAGTACGCATCAGAAAATTATTCATTGAGGTTCCCCACTACTAATCTGCACTCAAAAAAAACCTCCTATTTACTAAGGGTAAATTGCTCACTTGATTTTGTACAGGAGACATGCCAATCCAGAAGATTGAAAATATCACAGTGTTAGATCATTTGGTTACAGGCTAAATTTACTGGTCATATTTATTTACAATAAACAAACTAACAGGCATATACTATACAGAGAAAGAGATATCTAGCAATACAATTGGAAGGGCTCGAGCTCCTTCCAGCAAACCTTTGAAAATGACCACATCTTGTGACAAGAAGATATCTATACATTCCAAACACAGAAACAGACAGGTATTTCATGCACAGAGGATGCTATGTAACACTTTTTTCCTGCCACGGTAGTGGGACACAACTGTGCAGGGACAATAACCAATGAAAGATTCTTTGCCTCTTAAGAATACTTTCTCCTTTGGAGTTAAAAGCAGTTTCTTTGAAGATGTTACTTGGCCAACTCTTAACAGACTAGCGTTTAAGTAAACAATGGGTGGCCTGAGACATTCATGTTAGCAGTTGTAGCTTTCACACATCACCATCACATGGTTTTAACAGATGACAGCAATTGGGATGACATTTTAGCCCTACTCTTAAATTATAATAGATACATTGGGAATAATTTTAAACCCCTCCCCGCAGGACAGTGGGGCGGGGTGGTTAAAAAATTTTAAAATGGGATACCTGAACCCAACTGACCTCCAATGCGCCCACATCTGGTTTTGATGGAGGCAGATTGAGGGGCAGGCATATAACCTGTGCTCCAAAGGCAGATCCCAAATTTAAATATTTTAATGAGGCTGAATGCCTCCACTTTTACCTCTTTTTCCAGATTTACCACTGACTGGGTAGGTTTCCCAGGCCTTGGGGAAACCCAGCCGTTAATGGGAGGTAAGAATGGTTGGGTGGAACAGTTAGGTAGATTTCCAGCACTTCTTCCCTCCTCCAGAATTGGACCATCCTAATGGCCCCCGACCCCCCCCCCCCACCACCTCCCCCCCCCCCCCCACAATCAGAACTACCCCCCACGCCTGACTCATAAGCCCCAACTTACACCCGCTCCCCATATCTGACTCATTATCAGTCATACCCTCTCTCGCTCCTGATGCTCCACTTCCTTCCCTGGTTGCTACTTGATGCTGCAGGTCTAACCACCAGACAGCTAGCCTTGCAATGTGGCTCACTGTGGCCAGAAAACGGATTAAGTTTTTT
Organism: Heterodontus francisci; assembly: GCF_036365525.1. Taxonomy (NCBI): domain Eukaryota; kingdom Metazoa; phylum Chordata; class Chondrichthyes; order Heterodontiformes; family Heterodontidae; genus Heterodontus; species Heterodontus francisci. The sequence goes on along the minus strand of NC_090389.1, from coordinate 80,164,394 downwards.
AAAAATCAGGTTATGTATTTCTGGGTGTTGTATGTTTGGTTGGTATGCTGCCACATTAATCTACTTAGTTAGGTCACTGACCCGAAACGTTAACTCTGCTTCTCTTTCCACAGATGCTGCCAGACCTGCTGAGTGAATCCAGCATTTCTTGTTTTTGTTTCAGATTTCCAGCATCCGCAGTATTTTGCTTTTATTTTAGTGTTTAATTCACTGCCACTTCTCTTCCAGGAATGCCTACCTTGAAGAAGTTCTGCTCTTCTCTCCGACGGGATTTTCGTTTGTCTCTTTTACCTTGTTCACCTTCATTGCTTTCTATTTCCCTCCTGGTGTTTGATAAGGTATCTACCAAAACTCGTTTTCACAGCCACATCTCCTTCCTCAGTGACTGTCTCCGGCTCCGACTGATTCCACGTGGATTCCAACTGCAGTTTCACCCATCATGCTTTGAAACCACCCAGGATCACAGGTATCTCCGAGAAATACAACGTTCCTCGGACTGCTACTCTCGCCGCATCCTGAGATCTACACTCAGTGCTATGCGCCGCCATATGCACACACTGGACCTCTCTCTCCAGCAGCACCGTCTCACCTTATCTCAAATCTGTTCTACTCCGCAGTTTCATCTCATCTTACGTCTCATCCGACGCATTAACAAAAAACTTTTTTTCTTCCTTTCAGGTGTTAAGGAACGCAAGCTCCAGCAGCTGATGGGGACTAATGCCCCTCCAGATCCTCCTTCCGCTTCACTTCCCTCTGACCCCACCCCTTCTGATCTGACCCCTTGCCGTGTATTCACTATACCCTCTGACCTCCCCCTCTCTGATGCTGAGCGTTCTGTACTCAGCAAAGGACTCAGTTTTATCCCCTTACGCCCCCACCTCAATGAATTTCGCGCTCGGCATGACGTTGAGCTCTTCTTCCGTCGCCTCCGCCTCCGGGCTCACTTCTTTGACCAGGAGTCCTCCCCCCGACCAGCAGACCCATTCACCCGCCTCCAGCATTCTCCCTCTACCTGGACCCCTCACCCTGGCCTCTTACCCGCTCTTGATCTCTTCATTGAAAACTGTCGGCGAGACATTGGTCGTCTCAATTTCTCTGCCCCCCTCACTCACTCTAACCTGTCCCCCTCTGAACTTGAGGCACTCCGTTCTCTCAGGTCTAACCCCGACATGGTCATCAAACCTGCAGACAAGGGTGGTGCTGTTGTTGTATGGCGTACCGACCTCTACCTTGCAGAAGCTCAACACCAACTCACAGACACCTCTTCCTACCTCCCTCTGGACCATGACCCCACCACCGAACATCAAGCCACCGTCCAAAGGACTGTCACTGACCTCATCTCCTCTGGAGATCTTCCCTCTACAGCTTCCAACCTCATAGTCCCGCAACCCCGGACAGCCCGCTTCTATCTCCTTCCCAAAATCCACAAACGGGACTGTCCCGGCAGACCCATTGTGTCAGCCTGCTCCTGCCCAACTGAACTTATTTCTTCCTATCTAGACTCTATCTTTTCTCCGCTGGTCCAGTCTCTTCCCACCTACATCCGTGACTCTTCTGACGCCCTACGTCATTTTGACAATTTCCAGTTTCCTGGTCCCAACCGCCTCCTCTTCACTATGGACGTCCAATCGCTCTACACCTCCATCCCCCACCAGGATGGTTTGAGGGCTCTCCGCTTCTTCCTGGAACAGAGGCCCAACCAGTCCCCATCCACCACCACCCTCCTCCGCCTGGCTGAACTTGTTCTCACATTGAACAACTTCTCCTTCAGCTCCACGCACTTCCTTCAAGTAAAAGGTGTCGCTATGGGTACCCGCATGGGTCCTAGTTATGCCTGTCTTTTTGTGGGATATGTCGAGCATTCTTTGTTCCAGTCCTACTCAGGCCCCCTCCCCCAACTCTTTTTCCGGTACATTGATGACTGTATCGGTGCCGTTTCCTGCTCCCGCCCCGAACTCGAAAACTTTATCAACTTTGCTTCCAATTTCCACCCTTCTCTCACCTTTACATGGTCCATCTCTGACACTTCCCTTCCCTTCCTCGACTTCTCTGTCTCCATCTCTGGGGATAGGTTGTCTACCAATATCCATTATAAGCCCACTGACTCCCACAGCTACCTCGACTACACTTCTTCACACCCTACCTCCTGTAAGGACTCCATTCCATTCTCCCAGTTTCTCCGTCTCCGACGCATCTGCTCTGATGATGCTACCTTCCATGACGGTGCTTCTGATATGACCTCCTTTTTCCTCAACCGAGGATTTCCCCCCACTGTGGTTGACAGGGCCCTCAACCGTGTCCGACCCATTCCCCGCACCTCTACCCTCACCCCTTCCCCTCCCTCCCAGAACCGTGACAGGGTTCCCCTTGTCCTCACTTTTCATCCCACCAGCCTCCATATCCAAAGGATCATCCTCCGCCATTTTTGCCACCTCCAGCGTGATGCCACTACCAGTCGCATCTTCCCCTCCCTTCCCCTGTCAGCATTCCGAAGGGATCGTTCCCTCCGCGACACCCTGGTCCACTCCTCCATTACCCCCACCACCTCGTCCCCGTCCCAGGGCACCTTCCCTTGCAATCGCAGGAGGTGTAACACCTGCCCATTTACCTCCTCTCTCCTCACTATCCCAGGCCCCAAACACTCCTTTCAGGTGAAGCAGCGATTTACTTGTACTTCTTTCAATGTAGTATACTGTATTCGCTGCTCACAGTGTGGTCTCCTCTACATTGGGGAGACCAAGCGCAGACTGGGTGACCGCTTTGCGGAACATCTCCGCTCAGTCCGCAAGCAGGACCCTGAGCTTCCGGTTGCTTGCCATTTCAACACTCCCCCCTGCTCTCATGCTCACATCTCTGTCCTGGGATTGCTGCAGTGTTCCAGTGAACATCAACGCAAGCTCGAGGAACAGCATCTCATCTACCGATTAGGCACACTACAGCCTGCCGGACTGAACATTGAGTTCAATAATTTCAGAGCATGACAGCCCCCCACTTTACTTTCATTTTTAGTCAATTTTAGTTATTTTTTCTTCCTTTTTTTTGCATTCCTTTTTACATTTTTTGCATTTATTTCATTTCATCTTAGTTTGTTCAGTTTGCTTACCCACTGTTTTTTTCAGGTTGTTTTTCTTCAGGTTTGCACTTGCTGATGTTCTATATTCAGTATATTCACACCTAATCTGTACTAATGCTTTGTCTTTCAAAACACCATTAACATATTGTTTGCCTTTGCTCCGTGACCTTTTGGTCAGCTATGTGGCCTGGTCCAATCTGCACCTTCTCCTTTGTTATCTCTTGCCCAACCCCCACCTCACTTGTTTATAATCTGTGACTTTTCTAATATTTGTCAGTTCCGAAGAAGGGTCACTGACCCGAAACATTAACTCTGCTTCTCTTTCCACAGATGCTGCCAGACCTGCTGAGTGAATCCAGCATTTCTTGTTTTTGTTTCAGATTTCCAGCATCCGCAGTATTTTGCTTTTAATCTACTTAGTTAGTCTAGCTTAGAGAGTTTCCTTAGTCTTGAGTACTTAGAACATTATAGAACATTATTACATTATAACTACGTACAGCGCCACAGCAGTCTGTGTGACTCCTCTGAAGCCATGCTGCATCTCTCTAAGTCTCTCTCATGTGATCTCTTACATGATCATGGTACACTTTCTCAACATTAACCCTTTCGGACCCTTATACTACACTGGGTTTCCTGGCTGCTAAGCCTCTCTCCATCCCATTCCACCCTCACTCCCTCCCCATAAATATCGAGATTATTATCTCTTTCATCAATTCTTAAACTTCCTATAGAAAAAACTGTTGACTACAATTGGTTACAAGATCTCACATGGATGATGAGAATTCATTACTTTCCAAAGAGAATTATGCAATTCAGGATGGAGTATTGTGATCCCTTTAAAGCAAAAAAAAAAATTTATATGCTGTGTCCTTTCAATAATTCCCTTTTCAACACAATAAAAATAAAAGAGCACAAGTTTCCTAATTTGCAACATATTATCCTAACAGGTCAGTGGAATAAATTTCAAACAGAGCTGTGTATCATGACTAACTAAATGATCATACTTCCTCTTCAGTCTTCCTGTGGAACTCTCAGATCACACATAAAAATACCCACAAGAAGCCAGAGTCAGAAGACTTCAGTGTTCTCGGAGGGTTGTACAAAGATAGTGAGGGGTGAGGTTATGAACAGTTTAAACATGAGCATGAGAATTTTAAATTTGATTTGTTTGGGAAGCAGGAGCACACGTTTAACAGATGGATAGAACTTGGGATAGGATATGGACAGCAGAGTATGGGATGGGCTTCTCATTAACCTCTTCCCAGTTCGCTTCCATTTGGAGGACATAAATGGAAATGCCTTCTTCATTCATCCTGAGCAGGTGGCAGCTCCACCTCTACCTCCTTTTGTCAATCACACATGCTTTTTTAGAATTATTCCTCACGATGTATTACTCACCTTCACCACCCCCCAAAAAATAAAAAGGAAACATGGAACATGCTGAATCGTAGTGGCATTTAAAAATGGGAAGAGAAAAAATATTTCAGTCACACTCTTGAGAATACTGAGGACAATAAATGGAACATATTTTTAGCTAGCGTAAGTATAGAAAGTATTTATAATACATTCAACTTTGTGCAAATTGAGTAAAAGGCTCTATGGAATTCAATGTAGCTCATTAGTTATCATTAAAATGATGGTAACAGTTCTGGTTAGCAGGTTGAAAACGTACTGAATTGCAATGCATTCACACCACAGTTTAGTTTAGTTTAGAGATACAGCACTGAAACAGGCCCTTCGGCCCACCGAGTCTGTGCCAACCATCAACCACCCATTTATACTAATCCCATATTCCTACAACATTCCCACCTGTCCCTGTATTTCCCTACCACCTACCTATACTAGGGGCAATTGCTAATGGCCAATTGACCTATCAACCTGCAAGTCTTTGGCATGTGGGAGGAAACCGGAGCACCCGGAGGAAACCCACGCAGACACAGGGAGAACTTGCAAACTCCACACAGGCAGTACCTAGAATTGAACCCGGGTCGCTGGAGCTGTGAGGCTGCGGTGCGAACCACTCCGCCACTGTGCCGCCCAAATATGGTTGGAGTTCTGTGTGATTAATGGTTATTTATTAATGATTAATAATTCCACTATGTCGCAATCAGAGACTTTCCAGAGCAAGGGAGGGAGCAAAAATAGAAGCTTGAGTTACACCAAGCTGCTCGCTGCGGCCTCCTGATGGATTGTTAAGATATGGCAATGGGTCAGGCACAATGGAGGGGTTTTATGCTCTCCCCCGCGGTGGGTTTGGAGGCGAGGAGAACATTAAAACCGGGTGACATGGTGGTGGGGGGTGGGGGGAGGGTGCGTGGTGGTGAGATCCCCGCCACCATCCCGCCTCTGCCAAAATTTTGTCCGTGGGGGAATGCCTATGAACGGCCTTCGCACCCCACTGCCAATTGAGGCCCAGTACCCCCCAATTAAGGGCCTCTTCCTGCAATTAGCCGTGTGGCAGGCGGCCCTGTCACTGCAGAGGAAGCACAGCACAGAAAACCGTGCAGGCTGCTTCCCAGTTCCAGTCGGGGTGGGGGGGTCCCTCGTTAAAAGGCGCTTAGTGCCTGAACAAGGGACCCGGCATCGGGAAGGGGAGGTGGCACTGAGGGTCAACCCCTGCCCTTTCTGCCGAACCCCTCCCTCGTGATCCCCATCCTGCGAGACCCCCCCACCCCACCGACATAACTTAGGCCTGGTTCCAGCACTTCTCCTCGGAATCTGATATAACCTGATTGGCCAGCAACTCTGCAAGGGCGGGACATCCGATGACAGGGTCCTTGATCCTGTGGAAAGCCCGCTGCTGTCCACTTAAGTACCTGATAGGCACTAAATTCGGAGGGGCTTCTGGAGAAGAGGGGACACAGGGATCTCAGCGTTGGTTTCTCCTGACAAGACCCCCACCACCAGGATAAAATTCCCCCCAATGTGTTAAACAGTGTGCATTTAGTCACATGCAACCATTCCACTTTACCTACAGAATGTCAGTTTATGCCAACCCAAAAACAAGGAACACTTGATGCAAAAGTCTTTGATCTGAAACCTTCCCCGAGCTAAAATCTGTCCAGGCGCCAACCCTATTGTGAATGTCATCTGTGGTTCTGTGGGTAGCACTCTCACCTCAGAGTCAGTAGGTTGTGGATTCTATCTCAACAGATCTGTGTACTAAATCTAGGCTAACATTCCAGTGCAGTACTGAAGGGGTGCTGCCTTTTGAATGAGTCATTAAACTGAGGTAAAAGCAAAATACTGCGGATGCTGGAAATCTGAAACAAAAACAAGAAATGCTGGAATCACTCAGCAGGTCTGGCAGCATCTGTGGAAAGAGAAGCAGAGTTAACGTTTCGGGTCAGTGACCCTTCTTCGGAACTGACAAATATTAGAAAAGTCACAGGTTATAAGCAAGTGAGATGGGGGTGGGGCAAGAGATAACAAAGGAGAAGGTGCAGATTGGACCAGGCCACATAGCTGACCAAAAGGTCACGGAGCAAAGGCAAACAATATGTTAATGGTGTGTTGAAAGACAAAGCATTAGTACAGATTAGGTGTGAACAGCTGTTCAATATTCAGTGTATTCACACCTAATCTGTACTAATGCTTTGTCTTTCAACACACCATTAACATATTGTTTGCCTTTGCTCCGTGACCTTTTGGTCAGCTATGTGGCCTGGTCCAATCTGCACCTTCTCCTTTGTTATCTCTTGCCCCACCCCCACCTCACTTGCTTATAATCTGTGACTTTTCTAATATTTGTCAGTTCCGAAGAAGGGTCACTGACCCGAAACGTTAATTAAACTGAGGTTCTGTCTGTCCTCTTAGGTAGCATTATTCGAAGAAGAGCGGGGGAGTTCTCCCTGGTGTCCTGGCCAGTATTTATCCCTCAACCAACATCACTAAAACAGATTTTCAGGTCATTATCATAAAATTGTTAATGGGGCCTTGCTCTGTGAAAATTAACTGCTACGTTTCCTACAATTGTGACTACGCTTCAAAAGTTCTTCATTGGCTGTAATTGAGTTTTGGGACATCCTGAGGTCATGAAAGGCACTATATAAATACAAGTCTTTCTTCCCGTATTCTGCAGTTGCGAAAGACACATGTTCAGTACATGGCTTGGATGGGACGTTCTTTTATAGAAAGCTAAAAATAACTTAAGGAATTACCAAGTCATACTCATAGTTGGTGAAGGGACTTGCCCATCAGATTCCCTCGCATAATCAGTGTCCTGTGGCCCTGCCAGAAAGTGTGCATGGGTGGGCGTAGATGTGATGCCCCAGTAGTGGAGCAGCCTGCCAGGATTCAATCGTCAGACCACCTGTGGGAAGAACTATGAGAAGAGCAACAGGATTTCAGGGAAGGAGGGATGGGGGGCAGTGGGGGAAGAAAAATTAAGTTCCCAAATAAAAATTTGGAGATTATCTGAAGCTGACAAGTATTATTGAAACCCATTCAGGATTGTGGTAGATTCAGCACGGTGAGTCAAACTGTCCTGGAGTAATTCCCAGGCAGCAATTGAGACAAAAATATATCAGAAGCTCAGCTAAAGCCTATTAGATATATGCAACAATGCACAACCGTCTACACTAATAAATCTCAAGCCTTTTTGTTGGTTCCTGCTTTGATTATTCAATTAAGAAGCAGGCACTGAACCCAAAACACAATTGCAAAGTAACTTAAACATCTGTTTTTAATTAACCACCATCTTTTGGAGCTGGAAGTTAACAAGTGGCATTGCTTCAAAATAAAAGCACTGCACAAGGCAAAGTGTAGCGGTTAAAAAATACAAAATGCTATTTATGTCAAGGAAGGTGTTCCCTGAACACTCTATAATATTTCAAATGATGTGATTTATGTCTCTACACCATGGTAAAAGACACATCAAGAAACGGAAGATAATCTATCGTAGTGTGCTGCAGATTTGCAACACTCAGGGGTCGAGAACTTCCAAGGGTCCTTTATTCCCTACTGTTTCCATGTCGGAAGACTAACTTCCATGCAACATCCTCTAACTTTCACTCAGTCAGTGCAGTACTGAGGGAGTGCTGCACTGTCGGAGGAGCCCGCTTAAAGTGAGGCCCCATCTACCATCTCAAATGAACATAAAAGATCCCATGGCTATTCCTTTGAAGAAGAGCAAGGGAGTTCTATCTGGTGTCCTGGGCCAATATTTATTCCTCAACCAATATCTAAAACAGATTATCTGGTCATTTATTTCATTGAGGTTTGTGGGATCTTGCTTTGTTTAAATTGACCACTGCATTTCCTACATAACAACAGTGATTACAGTATTTAATTGGCTGGAAAGCATTTTGGGACGTCCTGAGGTAGTGAAAGGCGCTATATAAATTCAAGCCTTTCTTTCTTTCCCTGGGTAGGGGGTGCGGAGTGCGGAATGCGGAATGGTGCTGTGTAATACAGAGTTTTGATTGTTAGAGGTGTCAGCTGCTCAGCTGATCTCAAAAAGAATTTCACATTGGAAATGCTTAGCACGCAATTTTCTTGGTCAGTTCCCTGAACACAAGGGTATTTATCTCATGGATTGCAGGCAACAGAGCTGGGCCTGCACTTGTGTAATATAAATCAGCTTAAGTTATGTCAATTTACAAGCTACTGAAACTTAAAGGGTCAGAAACACAGCACTTCCATTAGAAGAAAAGAGAGAGAGAGAAAGACAGAGAGCTGGGGCTAGAATTCAAAATGTAATTCCAATGGCAGAAGGGAGGAAGAACATTGGGATGGTCTGCAATGGTCTAAAGGCAGGAGAAGGCTCATAACAGTGCGTCCACTAACCACACTTGCCTAACTGGAAATGTGTGCCATGGACTACACAGCATAACAGGGTGTTCTGAGCAGCAAATTCATCCCTAGTGTATTATGCTTTGTCCTCATCCACATACCTTCCCCATACAGCAATAATATCCATTTATGTAACTGCTTTAACATAGTAAAAATGTCCCAAGGCACTTTACAGGAGTATAATTAGACAAGAATGATTGACTTTGAGCCAAAGAAGCAGCCATTAGTACAGCTGGCTAAGGGCTTGGTCAAAAAGATAGGATTTAATAAAAACAACTTACATTAATGTAGTGTCTTTTAGTGTTGCAAAACCTCCCGGGGGAGGTTTTAACGGGAGCATTATCACGCATAAATTTGACACTAAGCCACATAAAGAGAAATTAGAACATGCGAGGTTGGTTTTTAGGACTGTTTTCTAGGAGGAGAGCATGGCAGAAAGGCAAAGAGGTTTAGTAAGGGAATTCCAGTGTATACATTGCAAGGACCATTTTACAAGTTTACTCTGCCAACGGGGATTCCCAGATCACTGCCCATGAATTTCCATCCATTGATTTGAACGGACAGTAAATAGTACATAGCGTGTTAATGATTTTCCAGTTTCTGATTCTGTGGGCAAGGTCCCCTGTCAGTAACATACACTTGGAAAATAGGCCTTAATGTTTTTAATCCTTATATTTCTGTCTCTTATATATACACACACTATGTACATATATATTCATATTTAATATCCTATCCAGGTATTAAATGGATAATTATGAATGAAATGGGGTCCATACATTGCCTGGAGCATATCAACGATCACTGGAAGGCCAGTCTTTCAGTTAAAGATTTCACTAGCCACAACAATGCAGCATTTCCCATAAGCTTCATTGATTCCCTTTCAATTTTCATCAGGCCCCTAATTTTGAAAGGCTATGTTTTGATGAAGAAGCAAAGTCATTTGGATATGATAAGGAATAAAGTAGAACAGGAGAGCACACCTTATATCAAAATGGCAAGTAGTGAACCTGAATGGGCCGCCTCTTTGAGTCAAGAAACAAGACTATTATTTTGTATATATCACATGAACACAATGCACACTTTCGTAGCTTTTGATCCTGTGTTAGAAGAAAGGAAGAACTTGCATTTCCATAGTGCCTTTCAAGGCCTCGGGATGTGTCAAAGCACTTTACAGCCAATGAAGTACTTTTTGAAGTGTAGTCACTGTTGTAGTATGGGAAACACAGCAGCCAATTTGTGCACAGCAAGCTCCCACAAACAGCAATGTAATAATGACCAGATCATCTTTCTTTTAGTGATGTTGGTAGAGGGATAAATACCGGCCAGGGACATCAGGGAGAACTCAGTACACTCCAGATTGATGGAAATTGCAACAAATATAAGAGTCAAAAATGAATATCTGGGACAGAGGCCCTTTGTTTCCTTCCCCTCGCCCCCACTCCGCACTCCTAGGAAATAAATAAATCCTCAATATGCCACACACTATATCGTCTCCTACAAGTCTTTGGCCATGAAAAGTGTTCAGCTGTTCTGCTACACACCAACCAGTCCTCACTGGAGACAAGTGTGATTCCAGAGGATTGGAGAATTGCTAATGTTGTACCTCTGTTTAAAAAGGGAGCGAAGGATAGAACGAATAATTACAGGCCAGTCAGTCTAACCTCAGTAGAGGGCAAATTATGTATTGGAATCTATTCTGAGAGACAGGATAAACTGTCACTTAGAAAGGTATAGGTTAATCAAGTATAGTCAGCATGGATTTAAGAACAAAGAACAAAGAAAATTACAGCACAGGAACAGGCCCTTCGGCTCTCCAAGCCTGCGCCGATCCAGATCCTCTATCTAAACCTGTCGCCTATTTTCTAAGGGTCTGTATCTCTTTACTTCCTGCCCATTCATGTATCTGTCCAGATACATCTTAAAAGACGCTATCATGCCCGCGTCTACCACCTCCGCTGGCAATGCGGTCCAGGTACCCACCACCCTCTGCGTAAAGAACTTTCCACGCATATCCCCCCTAAACTTTTCCCCTTTCACATTAAACTCGTGTCCCCTTGTAATTGAATCCCCCACTCTGGGAAAAAGCTTCTTGCTATCCACCCTGTCTATACCTCTCATGATTTTGTACACCTCAATCAGGTCCCCCCTCAACCTCCGTCTTTCTAATGAAAATAATCCTAATCTACTCAACCTCTCTTCATAGCTAGCGCCCTCCATACCAGGCAACCTCCTGGTGAACCTCCTCTGCACCCTCTCCAAAGCATCCACATCCTTTTGGTAATGTGGCGACCAGAACTGCACGCAGTATTCCAAATGTGGCCGAACCAAAGTCCTGTACAACTGTAACATGACCTGCCAACTCTTGTACTCAATACCCCGTCCGATGAAGGAACGCATGCCATATGCCTTCTTGACCACTCTATTGACCTGCGTTGCCACCTTCAGGGAACAATGGACCTGAACACCCAAATCTCTCTGTACATCAATTTTCCCCAGGACTTTTCCATTTACTGTATAGTTCACTCTTGAATTGGATCTTCCAAAATGCATCACCTCGCATTTGCCCTGATTGAACTCCATCTGCCATTTCTCTGCCCAACTCTCCAGTCTATCTATATTCTGCTGTATTCTCTGACAGTCCCCTTCAGTATCTGCGACTCCACGAATCTTAGTGTCATCGGCAAATTTGCTAATCAGACCACCTATACTTTCCTCCAAATCATTTATGTATATCACAAACAACAGTGGTCCCAGCACGGATCCCTGTGGAACACCACTGGTCACACGTCTCCATTTTGAGAAACTCCCTTCCACTGCTACTCTCTGTCTCCTGTTGCCCAGCCAGTTCTTTATCCATCTAGCTAGTACACCTTGGACCCCATGCGCCTTTAATTTCTCCATCAGCCTACCATGGGGAACCTTATCAAATGCCTTACTGAAGTCCATGTATATGACATCTACAGCCCTTCCCTCATCAATCAACTTTGTCACTTCCTCAAAGAATTCTATTAAGTTGGTAAGACATGACCTTCCCTGCATGAAACCATGTTGCCTATCACTGATAAGCCCATTTTCTTCCAAATGGGAATAGATCCTATCCCTCAGTATCTTCTCCAGCAGCTTCCCTACCACTGACGTCAGGCTCACCGGTCTATAGTTACCTGGATTATCCCTGCGACCCTTCTTAAACAAGGGGACAACATTAGCAATTCTCCAGTCCTCTGGGACCTCACCCGTGTTTAAGGATGTTGCAAAGATATCTGTTAAGGCCCCAGCTATTTCCTCTCTCGCTTCCCACAGTAACCTGGGATAGATCCCATCCGGACCTGGGGACTTGTCCACCTTAATGCCTTTTAGAATACCCAACACTTCCTCCCTCCTTATGAGAGTAATCAAACATCTGTCCCTAACCTCAACATCCGTCATGTCCCTCTCCTCGGTGAATACCGATGCAAAGTACTCGTTTAGAATCTCACCCATTTTCTCTGACTCCACGCATAACTTTCCTCCTTTGTCCTTGAGTGGGCCAATCCTTTCTCTAGTTACTCTCTTGCTCCTTATAAATGAATAAAAGGCTTTGGGATTTTCCTTAACCCTGTTTGCTAAAGATATTTCATGACCCCTTTTAGCCCTCTTAATTCCTCGTTTCAGATTGCGCCTACAATCCCGATATTCTTTCAAAGCTTTGTCTTTCTTCAGCCGCCTAGACCTTATGTATGCTTCCTTTTTCCTCTTAGCTAGTCTCACAATTTCACCTGTCATCCATGGTTCCCTCATCTTGCCATTTCTACCCCTCATTTTCACAGGAACATGTCTCTCCTGCACGCTAATCAACCTCTCTTTAAAAGCCTCCCACATATCAAATGTGGATTTACCTTCAAACAGCTGCTCCCAATCTACATTCCCCAGCTCCTGCCGAATTTTGGTATAGTTGGCCTTCCCCCAATTTAGCACTCTCCCTTTAGGACCACTCTCGTCTTTGTCCATGAGTATTCTAAAACTTACGGAATTGTGATCACTATTCCCAAAGTAGTCCCCTACTGAAATGTCAACCACCTGGCCCGGCTCATTCCCCAACACCAGGTCCAGTATGGCCCCTTCCCAAGTTGGACTATTTACATACTGCTCTAGAAAACCCTCCTGGATGCTCCTTACAAATTCTGCTCCATCTAGACCTCTAACATTAAGTGAATCCCAGTCAATGTTGGGAAAATTTAAATCTCCTATCACCACCACCCTGTTGCTCCTACAGCTTTCCATAATCTGTTTACATATTTGTACCTCTATCTCACGTTCGCTGTTGGGAGGCCTGTAGTACAGCCCCAATATTGTTACCGCACCCTTCCTATTTCTGAGTTCTGCCCATATTGCCTCACAGCTCGAGTCCTCCATAGTGCCTTCCTTCAGCACAGCTGTGATATCCTCTTTGACCAGTAATGCAACTCCTCCACCCCTTTTACCTCCCTCTCTATCCCGCCTGAAGCATCGGTATCCTGGGATATTTAGTTGCCAATCATGCCCTTCCCTTAACCAAGTCTCAGTAATAGCAATAACATCATACTCCCAGGTACTAATCCAAGCCCTAAGTTCATCTGCCTTACCTACTACACTTCTTGCATTAAAACAAATACACCTCAGACCACCAGTCCCTTTGCTTTCATCATCTGTTCCCTGCCTACTCTTTCCCTTAGTCACGCTGAATTCATTATCTAGTTCCTTACAGGCTTTAGTTACTACCTCCTTACTCTCCACTGACCTCATTTGGTTTCCATCCCCCTGCCACATTAGTTTAAACCCTCCCCAACAGCGTTAGCAAAAGCACCCCCAAGGACATTGGTTCCAGTCCAGCCCAGGTGCAGACCGTCCAATTTGTAATAGTCCCACCTCCCCCAGAACCGGTCCCAATGTCCCAAAAATCTGAACCCCTCCCTCCTGCACCATCTCTCAAGCCACGCATTCATCCTGACTATTCTATCATTTCTACTCTGACTGTCACGTGGCACTGGTAGCAATCCTGAGATTACTACCTCTGAGGTGCTACTTTTTAACTTGGCTCCTAACTCCCTAAATTCTGCTTGTAGGACCTCATCCCGTTTTTTACCTATATCATTGGTGCCTATGTGCACAACAACAACTGGCTGTTCACCCTCCCCCTTCAGAATGTTCTGCAGCTGATCTGAGACATCCCTGACCCGTGCACCTGGGAGGCAACATACCATTCGGGAGTCTCGTTTCCGACCACAGAACCGCCTATCTACTCCCCTTACAATCGAATCCCCTATGACTATAGCCCTTCCACTCTTTTTCCCGCCCTTCTGAACAGCAGAGCCAGCCAAAGTGCCATGAACCTGGCTACTGCTGCCTTCCCCTGGTGAGCCATCTCCCTCAACAGTATCCAAAACGGTATACCTGTTGTGGAGGGAGATGACCGCAGGGGACACCTGCGCTGCCTTCCTGCTCTTTCTCTGCCTTTTGGTCACCCATTCCCTTTCTCCCTCAGCAATCCTAATCTGCGGTGTGACCAATTCGCTAAACGTGCTATCCACTACCTCCTCAGCATCGCGGCTGCTCCAAAGTGAGTCCATCCGCAGCTCCAGAGCCGTATTGCGGTCTAACAAGAGCTGCAGCTGGACACACTTCCTGCACGTGAAGGAGTCAGGGACATCAGCCATGTCCCTGAGATCCCACATTGAGCAAGAGGAGCATGTCACGGGTCTGAGATCTCCTGCCATTTTTAATCTTAAACTTAAACTTAGTTAAATGAAAAAGGAACGAAAAGTTTTTAACCAATCACACGATAAAAAAAAAAAGAGAAATAGAAAAAGCCTTACCTTATCTCCACAACACCGAGTCCTTTTTTTTGGTTAGAGGAGGGGGGCGGGTGGGAGACACTACAGGTGTAGTGTCTCGGGTTCAGAAACGGCCCAAATATATAGGGTTTTACTTACCCAGCAGCCCCCTGGTCTCCGCCGAAAACAAAAAGAAATTAAGTTTACTTTAAACTGACCTTCCCAGCTGCTCACTCGCTCGCACTCTCTGCTCCCGAAAAAGCTGCAGCAATGAAAGGCAAGTTATTTTAAACGGCCCAAATATATAGGGTTTTACTTACCCAGCAGCCCCCTGGTCTCCGCCGAAAACAAAAAGAAATTAAGTTTACTTTAAACTGACCTTCCCAGCTGCTCACTCGCTCGCACTCTCTGCTCCCGAAAAAGCTGCTGCAATGAAAGGCAAGTTATTTTAAACGGCCCAAAAATATAGGGTTTTACTTACCCAGCAGCCCCCTGGTCTCCGCCGAAAACAAAAAGAAAGTTAGTTTACTTTAAACTGACCTTCCCAGCTGCTCACTCGCTCGCACTCTCTGCTCCCGAAAAAGCTGCTGCAATGAAAGGCAAGTTATTTTAAACGGCCCAAAAATATAGGGTTTTACTTACCCAGCAGCCCCATGGTCTCCGCCGAAAACAATAAGAAATTAAGTTTACTTTAAACTGACCTTCCCAGCTGCTCACTCGCTCGCACTCTCTGCTCCCGAAAAAGCTGCTGCAATGAAAGGCAAGTTATTTTAAACGGCCCAAAAATATAGGGTTTTACTTACCCAGCAGCCCCCTGGTCTCCGCCGAAAACAATAAGAAATTAAGTTTACTTTAAACTGACCTTCCCAGCTGCTCACTCGCTCGCACTCTCTGCTCCCGAAAAAGCTGCTGCAATGAAAGGCAAGTTATTTTAAACGGCCCAAAAATATAGGGTTTTACTTACCCAGCAGCCCCCTGGTCTCCGCCAAAAACAAAAAGAAAGTAAGTTTACTTTAAACTGACCTTCCCAGCTGCTCACTCGCTCGCACTCTCTGCTCCCGAAAAAGCTGCTGCAATGAAAGGCAAGTTATTTTAAACGGCCCAAAAATATAGGGTTTTACTTACCCAGCAGCCCCCTGGTCTCCGCCAAAAACAATAAGAAATTAAGTTTACTTTAAACTGACCTTCCCAGCTGCTCACTCGCTCGCACTCTCTGCTCCCGAAAAAGCTGCTGCAATGAAAGGCAAGTTATTTTAAACGGCCCAAAAATATAGGGTTTTACTTACCCAGCAGCCCCCTGGTCTCCGCCGAAAACAAAAAGAAATTACGTTTACTTTAAACTGACCTTCACAGCTGCACACTCTCTCGCACTCTCTGCTCCCGAAAAAGGGAAGATCTTGTTTGACCAACTTGATCAAATTTTTTGAAGAAGTAACAAGGAAGATAAATGAGGGTAGTGCAGTTGATGTGGTCTACATGGATTTTGGCAAGGCTTTTGGCAAGGTCCCACATGGCAGACTGGTTAAAAAAATAAAATCCCATGGGACCCAGGAAAATGCAGCAAGGTGGATACAAAATTGGCTCAGTGGCAGAAAACGGCTGTTTTAGCGACTGGAGAGCTGTTTCCAGTGGCGTTCCGCAGGGCTCAGTACTAGGTCCCCTGCTTTCTGTGGTGTATATTAACGATTTGGACGTAAATCAAGAAGTTTGCAGACGACACAAAGATTGGCTGTAAGGTAGACAGCGAGGAAGATAGCTGCAGCCTGCAGGAAGATATTGATGGTCTGGTCAGATGGGCAGAAAAGTGGCAAATGGAATTCAACTTGGAGAAGTGTGAGGTGATGCATTTGGGGAGGTCAAACAAAGCAAAGGAATACACGATTAATGGGAAAATACTGAGAAGTGTAGAGGAAGTGAGGGACCTTGGAGTGAATGTCCACAGATCCCTGAAAGCAGCAGGACAGGTCGATAATGTGGTTAAGAAGTCATACGGAATCCTTTCCTTTATTAGCCGAGGTATATAGAAGGTTATGCTGGAACTGTATAACTCATTGGTTCGGCCACAACTTGAGTACTGTGTGCAGTTCTGGTCACCTCATTACAGAAAGGATGTAATTGCACTAGAGAGGGTACAGAGGAGATTTACGAGGATGTTGCCAGGATGGGAAAAATGCAGCTATGAGGCAAGATTGGATAGGCTGGGGTTCTCCTTGGAACAGAGAAGGCTGAGGGGAGATCTGATTGAAATGTACAAAATTTTGAGGGGTCTGGATAGAGTGGAGGTGAAGGGTCTATTCACCTTAGCAAAGAGGTCAGTGACGAGGGGGAAAATACTTAAAGTGATTGGCGGAAAATTAGAGGAGAGACGAGGAAAAACATTTTCACCCAGAGGGTGGTGATGGTCTGGAACTCACTGCCTGAAAGGGTAGTTGAGGCAGAGACCCTCAACTCATTCGAAAGGAGTCTGGATATGCACCTCAAGTGCCGTAAGCTGCAGGGCTACGGACTAAATGCTGGAAGATGGGATTAGAATAGGTGGATCATTTCTCGGCCAGCACCAACACGATGGGCCAAGTGGCCTCATTCTGTGCCTTAAACTTTATATGATTCTTTCTATGATTCTATGAACCATCTCAAACATCAGCCCACAGAGAGTTACACGTGGAACAAAAGTATCATGCTCAGCCAGCAGCCTCGTGAACTCTTTGTACTCTCCGTGTGTGACTCACGATGGGCTACGGTCCCTCTTTCGTACTTCGCCCAGAGGTCCGTCCTCACGTGTCAGCTTAGACAGGGAATTGGCAGGTTTTATGCCCATGAGGGAGCATTGTAGCCAAGGCTGATACTTCAGGATTGTGCAGGGAAGCGCTTCAATCTGGAACGCTCCTAATCCGATTGGAGTGCAGACTACTTGAACCTTTAAGTACTGGTAAGTGTTCTTTGATCGAGATGTTTGCATGTCAACCTTAGCTTCCATTTAGCACAAACTCATTAAAGGAGTATTAGTCAGCAACTAAGATACAAGAGAGAAATACAGTTTTTTGTATTTATAGAATCATAGAATGTTACAGCACAGGAGGAGGCCATTCAGCCCATTGTGCCTGTACTGGCTCTTTGGTGGAGCTATCCAATTAATCCCACTCCCCTGCATTTTCCCCATAGCCTTGTATTTCGTTTCCCTTCACATATTTATTCAATTCCCTTTTGAAAGCAACTATTGAATCTGCTTTCATCCCCCTTTCAGGCAGCGCATTCCAGATCACAACAACTCACTGTGTGAAAAAGGTTTCCTCATGTCACCTCTGGTTTTACTCCAAATCCCTCAAATCTGTGGACTCAGACACTGTAAACAGTTTCTCCTTATCGACTCTATCAAAACCCCTCATGATTTTGAAAACCTCTATCAAATCTCGTCTTAGCCTTCTTTACTCTAAGTAGAACAAGCCCAGCATCTCCACTCTCTGAACATAATTGAGGTTCCTCATCACCAGTACCATTCTAGTGAACCTCTTGTGCAACCGCTCTAAGGCCTTGGCATCCTTCCTGAAGTGTGGTGCTCAGAATGGAATTCAATGCTCCAGCTGAGGCCTAACCAGTATTTTGCCTTAGGTTGTGGGCATCATGGCAAGATGACTGCACCGAAAAAAATCTTGTTCCACGTTCCTTCACTCACACAGCTGGCTTATTCAAAATGAGTGTACAGACAAATTCAGGACAAGTCCAGCAAAACTGTGCTGGGTGTTCAGAAAATCATTATAGCATAAAATGAGGGCTTTAATGAAGTCATGGTACAAATTGGACACCCAAAACACAGTAATATAAAAGCAAAATACTGCAGATGCTGGAAATCTGAAATAAAAACAAGAAATGCTGGAACCACTCAGCAGGTCTGGCAGCGTCCGTGAAAAGAGAAGCAGACTTAACGTTTCGGGTCAGTGACCCT
This sequence comes from Heterodontus francisci, assembly GCF_036365525.1. Lineage (NCBI taxonomy): Eukaryota > Metazoa > Chordata > Chondrichthyes > Heterodontiformes > Heterodontidae > Heterodontus > Heterodontus francisci. The sequence goes on along the minus strand of NC_090389.1, from coordinate 80,145,796 downwards.
TCTTCGGAACTTACAAATATTAAAAATGTCACAGGTTATAAGCACCTCGCTTGCTTAATGGAAGCTAAGGTTGACATGCAAACATCTCGATCAAAGAACATTTACCATTACTTAAAGGTTCAACACAGACTTCCTCAATCTTAAAAAGCAAGACGAAATGAAACTACAAACAATTCCCATCATGAGCATGACTGGCGCTTCCCTGCAAAGATCTCCCCCCACACTCCTTCCACCCAACCAAACCCAAGTAATTCATGTTTACCTATAAGTTTATTTTATTTCTGCAATTTCTTAATCTATGTATGAGCAGTACATCAGGTAGTTAGGGATGAAATGCAAACATTAAGAGTGGAGGATACCAGTGGCTTTGGCAATCTGGGAGGATGGGTCAGGCCAAAATTGCACCTGTCTGGTCATCTTCTTGAAATCTTTAGTTGCCTCACACAGAGTCTTAACAGCTGGGCGGGGGATGGGGTGGGTCCGGTGGGGGGAAGGGGGTTTGAGTTCGGACAGGGTGTTAAATCCCCCAAAAAAGCCAGTGTGTCGAAATCCGGTATGATCCTCAATTGAAACTGACAGGCTGGAAAGACTTTAAACAGTGAAACTGCATGGATGCTGCCCTGTCTATGTGTAAGGCTTGTGCTCACAGGAGCTGTTCTGAGAGCATGTTTTCACTGCTTTATAGGTGACTTCCAACCTTTTTGGAAGACATTTCACCGACTTTGGATTGTGGCCACTTTGATCTGCATTTCCCTGCTGTCAGCCTTCATTGCAACATGGGAACAGCTTGTGGAGCGGAGGAGCAGCACCACAACGCCAATAGTGCCAGGAGCAGCAGCCGCAGAAATAGCAGCTGCCTCCTCCACAGCCACATGCTGCTCCACAGGACAGGGGAGATGGGCATGGAGCTCCAGCACGAAGGAGGCGATAGCCCCAGCACCAGGAGTACAGGCAGAGGATCAGCTTTCTCAACATGACAGGGCAACAGTACCTCAGGAGGCTCAAGCTTTCACGGCAGATTATTGCTGACATCTGCAGCCTCCTGGAACAAAGTGGGCCAGGTGGGTACGCATTGTCAGTGGTCATCAAGGTTACCACAGTCCTGCATTTCTTCACCTCTGACTCCTTCCAGGGATCTGCTGGTGATATCCGCAGGATTTCACAATCTGCTGCCCACAAGTGTATCTCCCAGGTGACCGATGCTATGTTTCCCAAGCCAACCATTATGTCCACTTTGATACTGATGAAGCCAGTCAGACACAGAGGGCTCTCGCATTTGCTGCAGTGGCTGGATTTCCACAGGTACAGGGAGTCATAGACTGCACACATGTAACAGTTAAGGCTCCATCAGATCATCCAGGAGTACTTATCAATCGGAAGGAATTCCATTCCATCAATGTTCAGCTCATATGTGACACCAGAATGCATGTCTGTGCAAGACACCTTGGAAGCTGCCATGATTCCTTCATTTTTTTTTATTCGTTCCTGGGATGGAGTCGTCGCTGGCTAAGCCAGCATTTATTGCCCATCCCTAATTGCCCTTGAGAAGGTGGTGGTGAGCTGCCTTCTTGAACCACTGCAATCCATCTGCGGTAGGTACACCAACAGTGCTGTTAGGAAGAGAGTTCCAGGATTTTGACCCAGCAACAGTGAAGGAACGGCGATATAGTTCCAAGACAGGATGGTGTTTAACTTGGAGGGGAACTTGCAGGTGGTGATGTTCCCATGCATCTGCTGCCCTTGTCCTTCTCGGTGGTAGAGGTCGCGGGTTTGGAAGGTACTGTCGAAGGAGCCTTGGTGCTTTGCTGCAGCAATCACATCTCCCACAGATTGTCGTACCTCGAAACACAGTGGAGACAAGGGCTATCCTGTGAGTACATAGCTGATGACACCCATGAGAAGCTGTAGTACTGATGCAGAGGAAAGGTACAACAGGAGCTACAGGAGCAGAAGGGCGATCATTGACCAAGTCACTGGGTTAATGAAGATGCGAATCAGGAGCCCACATATCTGGGGGCACACTTCAGTATGCACCAGAAAGGGTGTCCAGAATGGTGATGATTTGCTGTGCCTTGCCCAGCATTGCACTGCAGAGAGGACCAGAGATGCTGATCGCTCTGCATCCTCTGACAGGGAGGAGGAGAAGGGGTAGGAGGAGTGTCCAGGGTTCCACATCACCTAGCTGCCACAGAGCTCATGACAGGCTGATAGAGGCACTCCAATGCTGAACCAACTGTGCCCCTCCCAAACATAAATCATTGCCACAGTCAAAACTCCCTCCATCACATTCAGACCCTTTGCTCATCTTCCACTCTGGTAATACCATTCTCCTGACGGCTTATGCCCAGTTGGAGGCAACAATGGAGCTGGCAGGATAATGGAAACTTCAAATAAAGTGCTTGATTTATTGAAATATTCATATACAAAATGACATCAACATTGTTATAAACACCCAAGTGAATCCCCTTGCACAACTAAGAAGTCTTCCTTTTCCTCATTCTGTTACTCCTACATGGTGCTACTCCTGTTACTTCAACAGAACTAGAGGCAAGCTGCTTGATCCATTGCCCTGACAAATGAGATGCCCATGGTGGATGTCCTCTGAGTTTTGGAGCTTGTGAGGGCCCCGCCAAAGGCTGTCCCATCTGCACCTGTGCAAGGGCAGTCTCGGTCGTTGGGCAGGAGGCAGCATGTAGGGCTTTCTGTCTGGGGGTTGGGAGGCAAGTGGAGGACAAGGGATGAGAAATGGAAGTAACTTGAGAGAAGTCCCCAGTCCCATGTGCCCTTTCTCCATCTTTCTTCTCTCATGGTCCATCTGCACTTCCCTGCACTTCCCTCCATCCCCAAGAGATGGAGAGCACTTTGATGCTCTTCATGGAGGTGTTGAAGAGCCAAGGTGAGACTTTCCTCCGTCCTATCCACCCACTGCCAGCTCCCCAGCTACAAGGTAGTCGGTTCCATTACAATTCTGCCCTTAGTTTCTGATATTGTCGGGAAGCAGCTAGGAATAGCCTTGAAACAAATGGAAGGGTGGGTAAAGGGATTGGGAGGAAAGTGTAGAGAAAGTTCACATTTCATTGAGGGCTGCTGGTTGTGAGACATTCAGAAGCAGATTCCTTGCTCCTTCTCTAGGCCAATGAATGAATGAGGGGCAAAGAGACCACAGAAGGAGATGGACAGGGAGAACAATAGATACCCTTAAAAATTGGTATTCTTCAATTGCTGGGCTGAACCCCGGATAAGGGCATTTTTATGATGCTGAACGACTAATTGCAACAAGAAGAATCTCAGCCAGAATGCTGAAAACTGATTTAAGGCACAAAATTGCATTTCTGAGGGAGCTGACAGATAGTCTGCCTCAGAGTACGTCTGAGGTCCAGCACTGTTGCCATTTTAAAATGTGTTTTGTTATCAGAACACACAACATGCAGATAAAAATACATTTTGAGGAAGCAGCCAGCAGCCTCTTGGGGCTCATTCTCTTGTTTATAAAATGCCAGAAAATGTGAAACCAACCTTGTAACCATTGGGGTGTCTGAGCAAAGTAGAAATTTAAAAAATATCAACTATTGACAAAAGCAGCCAAAAAAAAAATCACTCGTACCATAACTGGACTAAATGCTCATCGCAGGAATCTGAATCACCCATCTACCATATGATTATATCTATATCTGATTATCTCACTAATATCTCCACCTCTACCTCTATAACTTGTCCTCCTTAGAGATCTGGGAGTCTGTCATGGGCATAAATGCTTGTGGCAAGGATTATCTCCCCCTCTTCCATTGGCCCCACATTTTCATAACTTAGTGTCAGCCATGGCACACTCTTGTCTTAGAGCTAGAGGGTTGTGGATTCAAGTCCCACTCCAGGAGACTTAGGTACAAAACCCACCCTGATACTGCAGTGCAGTGTGGAGAGAGTGCCGCGATGCAGGGTGAGATGTTACACTCTCTGGTCTTCAAAGGTGGACATGCAGGATCGCGCAGCACTATTTTGAAGAAGAGCGGGGGAGTTCTCCCCTGTGTCCTGGCCAATATTTATCCCTCAGCCAACATGGCTAAAAACAGATTATCTGGTCATTATCACAATGCTGTTCGTGATGTAGGAAATTCAGCAGCCAGTTTGCACATTTCAAACAGTTATAATGCATGAAAGTGATTAATTGGCTATCAGGCACTTTGTGTAATTACAGCACTGAATGGCTATAAAGCACAATGTCACGAAAGGCACCGAAGTCAGCGTGACTAAGGGAAAGAGTAGGCAGGGAGCAGATGATGAAAGCAAAGGGACTGGTGGTCTGAGGTGTATTTGTTTTAATGCAAGAAGTGTAGTAGGTAAGGCAGATGAACTTAGGGCTTGGATTAGTACCTGGGAGTATGATGTTATTGCTATTACTGAAACTTGGTTAAGGGAAGGGCATGATTGGCAACTAAATATCCCAGGATATCGATGCTTCAGGCGGGATAGAGAGGGAGGTAAAAGGGGTGGAGGAGTTGCATTACTGGTCAAAGAGGATATCACAGCTGTGCTGAAGGAAGGCACTATGGAGGACTCGAGCTGTGAGGCAATATGGGCAGAACTCAGAAATAGGAAGGGTGCGGTAACAATGTTGGGGCTGTACTACAGGCCTCCCAACAGCGAACGTGAGATAGAGGTACAAATATGTAAACAGATTATGGAAAGCTGTAGGAGCAACAGGGTGGTGGTGATAGGAGATTTTAATTTTCCCAACATTGACTGGGATTCACTTAATGTTAGAGGTCTAAATGGAGCAGAATTTGTAAGGAGCATCCAGGAGGGTTTTCTCGAGCAGTATGTAAATAGTGCAACTCGGGAAGGGGCCATACTGGACCTGGTGTTGGGAAATGAGCCGGGCCAGGTGGTTGACGTTTCAGTAGGGGACTACTTTGGGAACAGTGATCATAATTCCGTAAGTTTTAGAATACTCATGGACAAAGACGAGAGTGGTCCTAAAGGAAGAGTGCTAAATTGGGGGAAGGCCAACTATACCAAAATTCAGCAGGAGCTGGGGAATGTAGATTGGGAGCAGCTGTTTGAAGGTAAATCCACATGTGATATGTGGGAGGCTTTTAAAGAGAGCTTGATTAGCGTGCAGGAGAGATATGTTCCTGTGAAAATGAGGGGTAGAAATGGCAAGATTAGGGAACCATGGATGACAGGTGAAATTGTGAGACTAGCTAAGAGGAAAAAGGAAGCATACATAAGGTCTAGGCGGCTGAAGAAAGACAAAGCTTTGAAAGAATATCGGGATTGTAGGCGCAATCTGAAACGAGGAATTAAGAGGGCTAAAAGGGGTCATGAAATATCTTTAGCAAACAGGGTTAAGGAAAATCCCAAAGCCTTTTATTCATATATAAGGAGCAAGAGGGTAACTAGAGAAAGGATTGGCCCACTCAAGGACAAAGGAGGAAAGTTATGCGTGGAGTCAGAGAAAATGGGTGAGATTCTAAACGAGTACTTTGCATCGGTATTCACCGAGGAGAGGGACATGACGGATGTTGAGGTTAGGGACAGATGTTTGATTACTCTAGGTCAAGTCGGCATAAGGAGGGAGGAAGTGTTGGGTATTCTAAAAGGCATTAAGGTGGACAAGTCCCCAGGTCCGGATGGGATCTATCCCAGGTTACTGAGGGAAGCGAGAGAGGAAATAGTTGGGGCCTTAACAGATATCTTTGCAACATCCTTAAACACGGGTGAGGTCCCGGAGGACTGGAGAATTGCTAATGTTGTCCCTTTGTTTAAGAAGGGTCGCAGGGATAATCCAGGTAATTATAGACCGGTGAGCCTGACGTCAGTGGTAGGGAAGCTGCTGGAGAAGATACTGAGGGATAGGATCTATTCCCATCTGGAAGAAAATGGGCTTATCAGTGATAGGCAACATGGTTTTGTGCAGGGAAGGTCATGTCTTGCCAACTTAATAGAATTCTTTGAGGAAGTGACAAAGTTGATTGATGAGGGAAGGGCTGTAGATGTCATATACATGGACTTCAGTAAGGCATTTGATAAGGTTCCCCATGGTAGGCTGATGGAGAAATTAAAGGCGCATGGGGTCCAAGGTGTACTAGCTAGATGGATAAAGAACTGGCTGGGCAACAGGAGACAGAGAGTAGCAGTGGAAGGGAGTTTCTCAAAATGGAGACATGTGACCAGTGGTGTTCCACAGGGATCCGTGCTGGGACCACTGTTGTTTGTGATATACATAAATGATTTGGAGGAAAGTATAGGTGGTCTGATTAGCAAGTTTGCAGACGACACTAAGATTGGTGGAGCAGCAGATAGTGAAGGGGACTGTCAGAGAATACAGCAGAATATAGATAGACTGGAGAGTTGGGCAGAGAAATGGCAGATGGAGTTCAATCAGGGCAAATGCGAGGTGATGCATTTTGGAAGATCCAATTCAAGAGTGAACTATACAGTAAATGGAAAAGTCCTGGGGAAAATTGATGTACAGAGAGATTTGGGTGTTCAGGTCCATTGTTCCCTGAAGGTGGCAACACAGGTCAATAGAGTGGTCAAGAAGGCATACGGCATGCTTTCCTTCATCGGACGGGGTATTGAGTACAAGAGTTGGCAGGTCATGTTACAGTTGTATAGGACTTTGGTTCGGCCACATTTGGAATACTGCGTGCAGTTCTGGTCGCCACATTACCAAAAGGATGTGGATGCTTTGCAGAGGGTGCAGAGGAGGTTCACCAGGATGTTGCCTGGTATGGAGGGCACTAGCTATGAAGAGAGGTTGAGTAGATTAGGATTATTTTCATTAGAAAGACGGAGGTTGAGGGGGGACCTGATTGAGGTGTACAAAATCATGAGAGGTATAGACAGAGTGGATAGCAAGAAGCTTTTTCCCAGAGTGGGGGATTCAATTACAAGGGGACACGAGTTCAAAGTGAAAGGGGAAAAGTTTAGGGGGGATATGCGTGGAAAGTTCTTCACGCAGAGGGTGGTGGGTGCATGGAACGCATTACCAGCGGAGGTGGTAGACGCGGGCACGATAGCGTCTTTTAAGATGTATCTAGACAGATACATGAATGGGCAGGAAGTAAAGAGATACAGACCCTTAGAAAATAGGCGACAGGTTTAGATAGAGGATTTGGATCGGCGTAGGCTTGGAGGGCCGAAGGGCCTGTTCCTGTGCTGTAATTTTCTTTGTTCTTTTTTTCTTGTATGAATGAAGTCTTGTTTTCTTTAAAGCAGCCTTGCCCTCAGTCTTTCTTTAAGCCTTGTATTTTTTAAAGGACTGAGTCTCACTTTTTCCTTCCAGGCCTGTTTTACGGTACTTTACCTTGTATTTTTTCATTTCCCCCACAATAATTTTTCAAGTTCTGTTCCCCACTGTCTATGTTCTTCTCAATTTCTGCTGGTCTTTTTTTTTAAGCTTCCATTTGCCCTGCTTTTTGATTCTACGTTCACCAGCCCAGCACCTCACTTCACAAATGGCCCCACACACTCACCTGCCCCATTATTTTTCTCCACCCATTAATATCTCCTTTACCTTTCTCTTATACCCCAAATAGCAACCAGACCTCCGAAAATATTCAAAATATTCCTCCTAATGCTCAGTGCATTCACAACTTCTCACTTCCCCAATCCACTTAATTGCTCCCACACCCTTTCTCAAATAAAATTGCCTCCCACCAATTGTATCATCTCACCTATCATCACCAATGTCGCACAAGATCCACCTCCTCATAAAAGGTCTTGTGCTCTCAAACCCTAGGAGAATGTTACATCAGTAAATATTTTAAGTGTTAAGAATACATGGAGAAAGCAAGCTGCTTACTTCCTTGTTATATTTTCTCACATTGATAATTTACCCCAAGAACAGGAGACAAGGCTTTACAAGGAATTGCCAATCTACAGAATATTCACACAGCAATTAGCCTCTATTTGACTCCGGGATGTGCAGTAATGGCCTAAATTGAGTCCAATCCCAATATCCATCCCTCTTGCCCCAAATATGGCCATTTGTCTCCCAACAATTGTGCTCCAGAACACAGATTGCCTGTAGGCAATGCCTCGGGAGGTCAGCTAGCATATTTTAAAAGGAACCACTGTAGCGCAAGAGGTGGTGGACAATTATAAGATTTTTTCCGAAAACAGAGGGGAAATGAAACTGCAGAATCAAGCTACAATTCATAGTCAGTTCCACAAAGGAAATACAGCTGGTTGCACTTAATCTCATTCGATCAAATAATTGTATTGAGTTCAGAAGAAGCAGAAAAAGTTCAATACCTATGGATTAATACTGAAGAACTTTCACGATTGACAATTTTGCACTTGTAAACAATACTGATAAGATGGTAAGTGCACTTAAGATTTCCTGATGACGGTAGCTCATCTTCCAGTTGGGGTCAAGAACAATTGTAAACTTATTACTTTTTACTTGCAGACGAAATGGGGGGAAAATCATTTTCTAGCTTTGACGTAGCTTCAAAAAATCAAATCCAAAATTTACAAATGAAATTAGTCATATATTTATTATTTTACTTTTTCTCTCCTTCCCTTCTCCCTCTAGTCTCTGTTCCGTAACGGGGTCCTGGCAGGTGCATTAGACTGGTCTAGAACTGACCTGTCTTTCAGGTTTCCATTCTGCACTATTTTAGGGGCTCTTTGCACCCCCACCCCCCCACCCCCCATGTCACACTCTGTTTCAATGAGTTGCACAATAACATTTGCAAGATTACTACTCCATTTCCAATCATTCATTGCGTTTTGTCTTCCATTCAGGTCTTTGTTTGAACTCTCGCCTTCATTATATTTAACATGCTATCTCTGCCCCTTTATTGTGTTTAAACTCCCATACCTTTGATGACACCTGTTACTGACCCTCTCATTGTAGTTAGCCCATCATTTCCATCACATAGGTTTTCAGAAGGTGTCAACTGTGGCTCGGTGGGTATCGCTTTCACAAGTCATAAGGTTCTGCGTTCAAATCCCACTCCAGGGCTTCAAGCACAAAATTGTGACTAGCACTCCAATGCAGCAATGCGGGAGTGCTGCACTGTCAGAGGTGTAGTTAGTTGGATGAGATGCTAAACTCAGATCTCATCTGTTCTCTCAGGTGGATGTAAAAAGATCCCATGTTCCAAGAATGTATTGTCACAATTAACAACACTAAAATGGATTACCTGGTCATTGTCACATTATGCAACCCTGATGTGTGCAAATTGGCTGCTGCGTGTTCTACATTACAGGAGGTGGTTACAGAGTTAGATTGAGGGTGGGAACATGAAGGGATTTGAAAACAAGGATGAGAATTTTAAGATGAAGGCATTGCTCAACAGGGAGCCAATATAGATCTGCGAGCGCATGGGTGATGGGTGAATGGGACTTAGTGCGAGTTAAGACACAGGCAGCAGAGTTTTAGATGAGCTTAAGTTTATGGAGAGTGGAAGGTGGGAGGCCGGGCAGGAGAGTAGTCAAATCGAGAGATAACAAAGGCATGGATGAGGGTTTCAGCAGTCAATGTGCTGAGGCAGGGGCAGAGTTGGGCAATGTTACGGAGGTGGAAAAACATGGTCTTATTGATGGCGTGAATTATGGGATCAGAAGCTCATCTCAGACTCAGATATGAAACCAAGTTTGCAAACAGTCTGGTTCAGACTCAGACGGTTGCCAGGGAGAGGAATGGAGTCAGAGTCTAGGGAATGGAGTCTGTTGTGGAGACCAAAGACAATGGCTTCGGTTTTCCTAATGTTCAGTTGGAGGAAATTTCTGCTCATCCAGTACTGGGTGTGAGACAAGCAGTCTTAACAATTTGGAGACAGTGGAGGAGTTGAGAGAGGTGATGCTGAGGTAGAGCTTGGTGTTGTCAGTGCTCTTGCGGAACCTGATATCCTATTTTCGGATGATGTCACCAAGGGCCAGCAGCATGTAAATAGGAAATAGGAGGGGTCTGGATAGAGCATCAAGGGACTCCAGAGGTACAGATGTGGGAGCAGGAAGATAAACCATTGCAGGTGATTCTCTGGCTACGACTGAATAGATAAGAATGGAACTAGGCAGGTTAGTCTTACCCAGATGGACGATAGTGGAGAGTCGTTGGAGGAGGATGGTTGGTTAAACTTGTCTAATATAGTCACTAATGTGATTGTTCTTTTGACAGAATGATTATGACTCGTGGTGTCCCCCAGGGGTCAGTATAATTGCCTGAAATGTGAGATGACACATTTTGGGAAGAAGAATAAAGGACAGACATATACTGTACACTAAAACTTAAAAAGGAGTAGAGGAGCAGGGAGATTTTGGGGTTTAGATACCCCCACTTATCCTGCTCTCGTGAATGGCCTAGCCCTAATTGTAAGGTTATGCTCCCTTAAGTTTATGGAGAGTGGAAGATAGGAGGCCAACCAGGAGTGCATTGGAATAGTCAAGTCGAGAGGTAACAAAGGCATGGATGAGGGTTTCAGCAGTTGATGAGCTGAGGCAGGGGCAGAGTCCCTATTTCCTCCACCATAGGAAATAGTTTCTCTCTATCTACCCTATATACCACAGCATGCCATGGAGAATGGTAATGTATTGCCCTTTAAAGTAGAGGACTGAAGCATTTTTTTGAAAAAGGCAATCAATTTTTTTTTTTATTCATTCATGGGATGTGGGTGTTGCTGGCCGGGCCAGCATTGATTGCCCATCCCTAATTGCCCTCGAGAACGTGGTGGTGAGCTGCCTTCTTGAACTGCTGCAGTCCATGTGGGGTACGTACACCCACAGTGCTGTTAGAAAGGGAGTTCCAGGATTTTGACCCAGCGACAGTGAAGGAACGGCAATATAGTTCCAAGTCAGGATGATGTGTGACTTGGAGGGGAACTTGCAGGTGGTGGTGTTCCCATGCATTTGCTGCCCTTGTCCTTCTAGTTGGTAGAGGTCGCTGGTTTGGAAGGTGCTGTCTAAGGAGCCTTGGTGCATTGCTGTAGTGCATCTTGTAGATGGTACACACTGCTGCCACTGTGAGTCTCTGGTGGAGGGAGTGAATGTTTGTAGATGGGGTGCCAAACAAGCGGGCTGCTTTGTCCTGGATGGTGTCGAGCTTCTTGAGTGTTGTTGGAGCTGCACCCATCCAGGCAAGTGGACAGTATTCCATCACACTCCTGACTTGTGCCTTGTAGATGGTGGACAGGCTTTGGGGAGTCAGGAGGTGAGTTACTCGCCTCAGGATTCCTAGCCTCTGACCTGCTCTTGTAGCCACGGTATTTATATGGCTACTCCAGTTCAGTTTCTGGTCAATGGTAGCCCCTAGGATGTTGATAGTGGGGGATTCAGCAATTGTAATGCCATTGAATGTCAAGGGGAGATGGTTAGATTCTCTCTTGTTGGAGATGGTCATTGCCTGGCACTTGTGTGGCGTGATTGTTACTTGCCTTTTATCAGCACAAGCCTGGATATTGGCCAGGTCATGCTGCATTTCTACACGGACTGCTTCAGTATCTGAGGAGTCACGAATGGTGCTGAACATTGTGCAATCATCAGCGAACATCCCCACTTCTGACCTTATGATTGAAGGAAGGTCATTGATGAAGCAGCTGAAGATGGTTGGGCCTAGGACACTACCCTGAGGAACTCCTGCAGTGATGTCCTGGAGCTCAGATGACTGACCTCCAACACCACAACCATCTTCCTTTGTGCTAGGTATGACTCCAGCTAGCGAAGGGTTTTCCCCCTGATTCCCATTGACCTCAGTTTTGCTAGGGCTCCTTAAACCTTTTAGCTATTTAAGTTTTAAATGGTTCCTTTGCCACCCATAGCATCATTAGAAGCAGGGCGAAACAGGCATTCCTTGTTGCAGCATTGCTGGGCTGCAAATATCAGCAGTGATGTTGCAGGACGCCTTTCTACCATTTGCAAAACAGTGGAAGACAGCCACCAATTATCTGCGCAGATATATCCTATGCCCTCTCATTGGGCAGATGATCTATGATGTTACTGTTTCACTCCCGGCCTTCTGATTCAGACGGGTGCTATTCACTGATCTACAAGTGACACAGAGCATCAAGGCATACAGAAATGTTGTATTATAGGGAAAAGGATAAAAAATTGACAATACTCTCATTTTGCTTTGCAACAGGATATTTGCAAGAATTGCTCAAGAGAAGTACTGCTCGTCCTTTTCAATTCCATCCTTGTCTGGTGTCACTTTCCGACTTACCTGCCTTGTGATGGCACTAGGATGTCCAGAAAGATTGACTGTAGCAAGAGGGATTTAAAGTCAGTGCCAATAATCAGGTCGGGAAATGCCACCACCCTGCTGCTGAATGATAATTCGCTACAAGAGATCAAGGACAAAGCTTTCTCTGGCCTTCCAAACCTTGAGATGATTGACCTGAGTTATAACTGTTGCCCTGGGAAACTTCGTTCACCTGGTCAAGAATGCAAATTGATCATTGACTCCAGAGCTTTCCTCCCCCTTCACAAGTTAAAAACAATTGACCTCACAGGAAACAGTCTCACAAAAATCCCACCATTGCCAGCAACCCTCACTGTCTTGAACTTGGTGCTCAACAACATAATCAACCTGCAATTTAGCAATGTCTCCAATCTGAAAAACCTGGAGGTTCTGAATGTTAGCAAAAACTGTTTTTATCCAAATCCATGCAACACTTCATTTACCATTGCAGAGGACACCTTTAAGAACATGCCCAGGCTGTACATATTGGAGATGGACTTTAATAACATAACAGTCGTGCCCAGGGGCCTTCCAAGATCCTTGAGAAAGCTGAGCCTTTGTGAGAATAAAATCTCACACATTTCATCAGAGGATTTTAAAACTCTCACTCATTTGGAACATCTTCTTCTGGCATGGAACTGCCAGCGATGTGATCATGCTGCCCAACCCTGTTTCCCTTGCAAAGGCAACAAATCCATTGAGCTGTCGCCTGAAGTCTTCCTCCAGCTTACAAACCTGAAACAGTTGGTCCTCAGAGGCAACTCTCTTAGGCACCTAGATGACCGGTTATTCCAATCTCTGGGAAGCTTAACCTCCTTAGATCTATCAGACAATTATCTTGCCTATGAAATTCAAAATGCCACATTTTTTGCAAACCTGACCAGGCTGGAAAATCTCAACTTAATGTATAACTATGAACCTTTAAAAACCTTTGATCGTCTTGTCCTACCTCCTTCTTTTGAAAATTTGAAGTCTTTGAGAAAATTTCAGATTGATGGGTATTTCTTCAAAACATTAGATAAAGGTGGCATACGTTCATTGCTCAGACTTCCCAATCTTACATCTGTAAACTTCCGAATGAATTTTATAAATAAAGTTGACTTGAAACTCTTTGAAAATATGAAGTCTTTGAAATATATTGGACTATCTGAAAACAAAGTGTCTTTTTCATTGCAGAACTCCTGCCAGTATGAGTGTGAAAATAACAGAATTAACAAGGACTCCACCAGTTATCAAGAGCAACGTTTCCCTGAAAGAACAAGTGAATACGAGAATATTGAGGAGACCAGAGCTTCTCACAAATTTTCTCCTCACAGATGTTTATCTTTCGGGAAGACCTTCGACTTATCATCCAATAACATTGCAGATATTCAAGCAGAAGATTTCGAAGGGTTGGAAGACATTGAATGCCTTTTGATGTCTTCCAATTATATGACACAGGCGCTGAATGGCAAGCAGTTCAACAGATTGAAAAAACTGAAATATTTGGACCTGGCTCACAATAGAATTGATTTTTACTTTAGGGAGGCATTTTCTGAGATCCCAACGCTTGAGGTTTTAGATCTCAGTTACAATAGTTACACTTTTCGAATGAAAGGTATGGGACATCGTTTCAGCTTCATCAAGAAGCTCCCTTCTCTTAGAGGCTTGAGTCTAGCAAATAACCAAATAGCAAAAAGGATATCAAGTGAGTTACACAGCAACTCTTTGAATGTGTTAAACTTCACAGGAAACAAGTTGAACGAAATGTGGGAAAGTGGAACAAACACATATTTGAACTTTTTCTACAACCTTCATAATTTAACAATCCTTGACATCTCAAACAATATGCTGAAGACAGTGCCTCCAGAAGCAATGGTTCGGTTCCCGCCAAGTCTGAAAGAACTTTACATCAACAACAATCAGATTAACTTTTTCAATTGGGACAATCTAACAGGGATGGCAAATTTAGAAACTCTAGACTTGAGCCATAATTTACTCCACTGGTTGCCCATGAAATCATGTCGCTTTCCCAAAAATTTTTCCAAACTCATCCTGCACAACAATAGGATAACAAAACTTTCCAGCGCATTTTTCTCCGAGGTCAAAGCAATGCATTATCTTGACTTAAGCTATAATTATATCAAAGAACTACATGAAAACAGTTTTCCCTCTCAGTTACTGGAAAAATTGGAGGTGCTAGCACTGGGCAACAACCCTTTTAGATGTACCTGTGATGCTGACTGGTTTATACATTTCATCAAAGACACCAATGTGTCATTGGCACATCTCACCACCAGTTGGAAATGTGAATTTCCAGAATCGGAAGAGGGAAAGAGTATTCTTTCAACAGATCCCCTTTCCTGTCAGAAGATTTACGGAAATATAAGTTTTGTCTTGTCTTTCCTGGTGACAATAATTTTCACAGTCCTACCAATATTAAATAAGCTGTTTGGTTGGGATTTTTGGTACACTTTCCATATCTGTGCTGCCAAATTAAAAGGCAGTGCAACAATCGCCTCGGAAAGTCTGCACTACGATGCATTTATAGCTTTCGACACCACGTGCAAAGAGGTAGCTGACTGGGTCTATCACGAACTTGTAGTCAATCTCGAGAAGAAAGGACCACGCAGTTTCAGGCTTTGCCTTGAGGAGAGAGATTGGATTCCTGGCAAGTCATCAATAGAGAACTTATATGACGCAATCTACCAAAGTCGGAAAACAATCTTTATACTTGCGAACGCTTATTTTGTAAGTGGACAATTAAGGCAGGCCTTCTTCATTGCACATCAGCGGCTATTGGATGAGAAAGTGGACGTCATTGTCTTGGTTCTTTTGGATCAATCTTTAAGGAAGTCAAAGTATCTGCAGTTGCGCAAGAGGCTGTGCAAGGCCTCTGTCTTAAGTTGGCCCCACAATCCACACGCAGAGCCTTATTTCTGGCTCAAATTGCAAAAAGTATTGACCAGAGACAATAGGTTGCAATATGATACAAATTTCAGTGAGAGTTTTTTACCCTTTGAATATACTTTACAAAGCATCTTGTGGCAAAAGCTTTAATTTGTAGCACAAAAAAGAGCAAAGTACCTTGGTAACATCAACCCCAGTAACTCCTGATTCATAAGTTTGCTCTTTCAGTAGTGTCCAGGTTAATGGAACCATCTGAATAGATGTTACTAGGATGGAATAGGTCAATAAGTCTCTTCCAAAGTGATACAGGTCAATAATTCACTTCCTTTACAGCCCTAGGGGCTGTATTGATCAAGAAAAAATTGGTATGCAGATGTTAAAATAAATTGTTAGAAATTTAGAAATACAATTACTGTACCAAAACTAGAAGAGAAAATGGGGGAAAGGTGATAACGTGAAGGAGAACAAAAGAGAAAACCCAATGAGAAATACATTATATTTAGCATTATTTTCATGCTTATTTTGTAATTATAGGTTGTACATTAAACTCCTGAATCAGGGTAGCCTAGTTGCTGCAGTAAGGTTTTTTCCCATGTCCTGCCATTGGACAGAGAACTTAACAATTCCAATCTGGAATTCTCTTGGTATGGGGGTGGGGTGCGGGGGTCAAATTTATTCTGTCAATGACTCTACAGACACAGTAAAATGAACATTCACTACAACATTTTTTCTTACAACTAACAACAGGAAGAATTTCACCCCCTTCATCATTAATCTGTGGAAGCTTTAGCCTAAACCGTATGTCACACGAAGCACTATGGGGGTAATTTTGACTTTGGGCGATAGTTCCATTGACTTCAATGGAAAAGAAAATCATGACAGAGTATACACAGGCAGCTGAATTAATATCACCCATTTTACACTTATGCCCTATGTCAAAATGACTGCCTATCTATCAGTAACCTTGCCGTTGCTTATCACCTCCCCTAAATAGCTCAGTTGAGATAGATACTCATTCAGACCTGCTTGTCCTATCACTCTACAGTATATCCAGTGCTGCTCTGGAAAGGATTTTTGTGTGCTGTAATCTTACTAAATAGTTTGAATTCGTCGTTTGTGGGGGGTTTTTATCAGCTTCAGTTTGCTTTGTAATTCTTGTGTCAGCTTGACTTTGGAATCTGCTGGATTATCTCAACATCAAATTGTCCTTAAAGTTATGTTAAACAGAAGGGGGTGGGGAGGTGCTACCAATGTAGCAGTCTCATCTCTTAATGTATCCAATTGTATGTGATTTTGAATATACCCCTCCAATGGTCAGATAAAGGTCCCACTCCAAGGCCATTAAAAACCTACTTGAAATGGACATAAAGTAAAGATTCTCTGGTACCAGTTCCTGACTGAATCTATCTGATTGATGTCTTCAATGTCCCGTAGAATTCATATATTTATAGAACAATCAACACAGATGAGGAAATGGGGCATTGTCCTAAGGACTAAAGTAGGAATCCAGCGTGGATTGTAATCATGGATTATTTTTATACAGATTACTTCTGTGTTAAAGTGTTGCTTTGCTGAATTTATATTCAAAGAATATCATTAGCCTTTTTTCATCCTTTTTTTGTACTCCTTCCAGGATATATAAAGTTAAATGAACAATGTCAAACCCCTTTACAGAAGAGCAAACTACTGCGGATTCTGGAAATTTGGATTGAGATCAGAAAGTGCTGGAAATACTCAGCAGCTCTGGCAGTATCTTGTGTAGAGAGAGAGAGAGAGAGAGTCAAACCCCTGCCTGATCTCTGTATCTGTGCTGCATTCTGTTCCCCAAGCAGATTTTCTATCACCTCATCATCATGTCCAGCTGCAGAACCGAATGGTCATATGAATGCCGAGCCCCTGACATTCCACAAACTGCAATCCCACCGGCTGTGCCGGAATTAGACCCACCGGTATCATAGGAACAGGAGTAGGCCATTCAGCCCCTCAAGCCTGTTCTGATATTCGAATAGATCATGGCTGATCTGTATCTTAACTCCATCTGCCTGTCTTGGTTCCGTATCGCTTGACATCTTTGGTTAACAAAAATCTACAAATTTCAGTTTTGAAATTTTCGATTGACCCCACCCTCAACTGCCTTTTGGGGGAGAGCATTCCAGAATTCCACTCCCCTTGGTGTGAAGAAGTGCTTCCTGATATCAACTTTGAATGGCTTAGCTCTAATTATAAGGTAGTGCCCTCTTGCTCTCACCAGATGAAATAGTTTCTATATCTACCCTATCAAATCTTTTAATTGTCTTAACTCAATTAAGTCTTAATTCAATTAAGTTAATTAATCAGACTGATAAAAGACTTTAGGTATAAGGAAAGATTAGAGAAACGAGGGTCTTGATTTTTAATTTGGGGTGGGGAAACCCGACGCCTGGATAATTTCCAGACCCCAACACTGCACCATCACTGCGTCACTCATGTGACACTATTTTTAAATGATAATTGCCTGATAGGGCAGGAGGCACCCAATTAGAGGTGTCATGGACCTCCAGGAGGCGGGAGCTGCCTGCCTGGCACAAGAGGCAAAGGCAAGTGGCAGCCATGATGGGGCCTGATGCTGCCTCGCTGAGGGGAGCAGGCAACTCCTCAGAGGGACGGCACCAAATTCGAATGGAACGGAGACAAATTAGCCAAACAAAGGCACTGAGCACATCCTCATGTAGGATACTGGGGCTCCCAATAATTCTAAATACTTTTTTAAAAAAAACTTTCCCTTTGCCCAATAGCAAACCCGACAGCTGTGGACTTATTTGCACCAGACTGCTCGAGTTCACGAGAATCCCCTTCAAAAACTGCGAACCGACCTCCCCGGCCCCTTAACCAGTCCCTGAAGTAACTTAATGGGCCCTTAACTGGAGACAAGTGGCTTCCCTGATCCCTCACCCCACACACCCTCAACACCCTCCACCCCCCCCCCACCCCCCACCCATGCCCTCACATTGAAGATTGTAGACTGTCCTAGAGGCGATGTGTTCTATAGATGACCTCCAGGACTGCGATCTTCAAAACACATCCGCTCTGGTTCTCAATCCCAAAGCCCTTTGAAAATCTGGCTGCAGGACTCTTTGTACCAGAGCATATCGAGTGGCGCAGTGGTTAGCACCGCAGCCTCACAGCTCCAGGGACCCGGGTTCGATTCCGGGTACTGCCTGTGTGGAGTTTGCAAGTTCTCCCTGTGTCTGCGTGGGTTTTCTCCGGGTGCTCCGATTTCCTCCCACAAGCCAAAAGACTTGCAGGTTGATAGGTAAATTGGCCATTATAAATTGTCACTAGTATAGGTAGGTGATAGGGAAATATAGGGACAGGTGGGGATGTTTGGTAGGAATATGGGATTAGTGTAGGATTAGTATAAATGGGTGGTTGATGTTCGGCACAGACTCGGTGGGCCGAAGGGCCTGTTTCAGTGCTGTATCTCTAATCTAATCAAAAATCTAAAAGGGAGTAAGTTATTTCCACTGGTTAGTGAATCAGTAACTAGGGGGCATAAATTTAAGATCACCATCAAAAGAACAAAGGTCAAGGGTGGGCAGGAATTGTTTCACAGAAGAGTCTTGTTAGGACATGGATTGCCCTACCCGAAGGTGATGGAAACAGCAATCATAATAGCTTTTAAAAGGAAAGTGCGTAAATATTTCACAAAGAAATAAATGAAAGGGTATATGGGGAAAGGATAAAGGAATGGAAAGCTGTCAAAGGTATGAGGGGCTAAACAGCCTCATGTGTTACAAAATGCTCTGGGATTGAACATTCACAGTGGTTCTCCTGATCATTTACCATAGCTGCAGAAACCCCAGAGAACAAGCATTGAAATCAGCTTTCCAGGTTTTTAGCAAATCAACAACAGCAACAATTGGCATTTACATAACACCTTTAAAAGGAGTAAAACTTCCAAAGGCACTCCATAGGAAAATGGTCAACCAAAACTTGACACCAAGCCACATAAAGAGATATTAGGACAGGTGATCAAAAGCTTTGTCAAAGATGTCGTTTTTAAGGAGCGTCTTAAAGGAGGATAGAGAGACGTCAAGAGGTGGAGAGGATTAGGGAGGGAATTCCAGAGCGATGGAGCTTAGGCAGCTGAAGGCATGGCCGCCAAAGGTGGAAAGTAAGAAACCGGGGATGCACAGTAAGGGGTTAAATCCGCACAGATTGACTTTGGCTACAAGAGGCCAGAATTGGAGGAGGGCAGGGTGACTGAAGTGGGGGTGGGCATTCATGAGAACCTCTGTGGAAATTCAATCCACGTGCATTTCCTTGCATCGTTTTCTTGGGCCGCCAGGGACAAAACCATTTGTTCTCTGAGCACAAAAATACCACTGGGGAACCCAGCTGGGATGAGGGACTCCCCGAGGGCAGGTCATGGTTCCAGTCTCACGTTCCAGTCCTACTTTCTGCTGTCAGGATGATAATTATTTCAACAGATCCACAAAAACTATAGGCTAATAAAAAATATATTTTATTTTAATTGTGAATAAAGGCAAAGATCAAATACTTTAAACTTCAAAACCAGAAATTTGATAGAACCATTAATTTGACAGAGGTTTTTCTTTCCAGGATTTTGAATTAATGACAAATCAAACAGGTAGAAGACAGACAAGTTTTTAACAAAATTCAGAATCAGGTATAAAAATCAGTGTCTGATTTACATCTTAAAGCCTTTCGACTGGTACCTGTGGAGCCTTTACACGTCAGTTCAGTGATAATTCTGTGACCAGTCTGGCAGATTTAGTACAACATTTCAGAACAGTGTGTTCTGGGAATGGATTCTGTCTCAAATTACATCCCTTGCCTTCTTCGCTCCCTGCAACACCGCCACCTTTAAATAATCTCAGGTCCAGAAACGTGTGATGCTAACGCACAGAGACTTAAATCTGTCAAATACTTTTGCCAACTATTTGAATGGAGGTGTTACTCCATTTGAAACAAATGGATTAATGCTTCTTCTAACATATAGGGCGCAGCAACTTGAACTGAGCGTGCTCAGGCCTCACACACTAATAATCTAATTTCTAAGTTTTGGATTTTACTCCAATGATATAGATTGCTGCAAAATCCTTTTATTGTGTGTGTCTGGCAGCCACTGTTTTACATGGTAAATATTTACTTAATAATGCTTGATTATTGTAAAAGGAATCACAAGTAGACAGGCCAATCCTTAAGCCAGATCCTTCAGTCTAATGTCCTGTGCTTAAAATACTAATTACCAAAATACTTCAGAGTGCATTATTACTATTCCACCAGACCTTCAAGAATATAGAGTTAAACATCTCCTTTGACGTCAGCATATCTCTGTGTTTAGAAGTGGCACTGATTGATGTGATTAGGGAAGTAGTGTGTTGTTGTAGCGATGCATACTGGCACCACAGAGAATACAGGAATATCTGGACAAAAAAGCAAATGAAAGTCCATCTAGTTCAGCTTCTACCATCCCAGTAATTGCATGAAACAATGATAATGGAGTTGGTCACTAATTATAGCGATCAATTATCATTTAGTCTACAAAAGACCTAGACAAGACGCGAGGAAAACTGCCAGTGGTGGACAGCTTTGCGAACCATAGGTTCAATGTCACGAGTTCTCCCAAAGCTCACTGTAATGACCACAAGTCACATCTCAAATTGCTTGATATACTATGTCCCAAGAACATTAGGATGTGTTGACACCCACAGCTCCTCATAGAGGAGGTTCCTGATCTCAGGGCTTCTGACTTACAGGATGGAGGTGGGGAGGATGGGGAAGGAAATAAGCAAATTTACCCCAGGCCACCCTCGTAGTCCCTGGTTAAGGAGTGGCATTGGTAGGAGTCTAGAAGAAGACAGCTTAAACCCCGACAGCTGGGAAGTGACATGAGTAGAGGGGAAAGTGATGGGAGAACGTAAAACAACCGAACAATAATTAAATAATGGAAATCAAAAACAAAACACACCATCCAGTTTCTCCACAAGTAGAGAGCAGTGCAATGTGAGCTTTGTAAGCTGCCTGTCTCAGGAGCACAAGAATGGTCACAGAAGTCAAACATTTGCATCACGACATCAGAGCAGGAGTTAACCATTCAGCCCCTCGAGCCTGCTCTACCAATCAATTAGATTGTGGCTGACTGAATTGGTTTTACACGTGATTTTACAGAATGCATCATAACACATTTTCACAGTCTACAAAAAGACGACTTAATGGTATTTAATAAAGGGTTCTACAGAAACAATTCTCCACCTAAATAGGGTGTTGGCAGCTGGGCACTGATATCTAATTTGCCTCAGTAGCAGCTTGTAATCTATGACTGAGAATCTATTTGCTCCAGCTGATTACAGGAACATAACATTGTAAAAAATAAATCTATTCTCATTAAGGATCTTTTTGTTTGGAATATATTTCAAGTTCTGAAAAATATTGTTATAAAGCAGTAGAGGAGCACAACAGGATGACATAAGTCATATTTAAGAAACAACACAGTTTATTCTATCATCCTACAGTTCAATGTATTTGACTTCTGTGTTAATTACATGAACACAGGAACAGGAGTAGGCCATTCAGCCCCTTGAGCCTGTTCCAGCATTCAAAAAGATCATGGCTGATCTCCTCAGAGATATCAGTGCTGGGAAATGGAACACTTAGCATTTCAGACTCCTCCCCAGTGTTGGAAGTAGCACAGTTAGATGAGAAGGAAAGTTCCTTTGACCCTGCTTTAACAATGCCCCTCAATACCACCCTTCAAAATAGCATCCCTCCATGTTCTGTCTCCCACACCAGCCACTGTATAGCCTCTTTGAGTGAGATTGCAACGTAGTGATAATTATGAGAGGAGTTTGGCTCAGTTAGTAGCATTCTACACCTCAGGGTCAACAGTTTGAATTCAGGCCTCCAACTGAGTCTGGAGTGTGTGGCTTAGAGTGATACAACAATGCAGTACGAAGGTACAAAATGAAGGTCCCTCTGCTTGTTCAGCTGAATTTTTTTTTTTTTTTTTATTCGTTCGGGGGATGTGGGCATCGCTGGCTAGGCCAGCATTTATTGCCCATCCCTAATTGCCCTTGAGAAGGTGGTGGCGAGCTGACTTCTTAAACTGTTGCAGTCCTTGGGGTGTACGTACACCAACAGTGCTGTTAGGAAGGGAGTTCCAGGGTTTTGACCCAGCGACAGTGAAGGAACGGCGATATAGTTCCAAGTCAGGATGATGTGTGGCTGGGAGGGGAACTTTCAGGTGGTGATGTTCCCATGCATCTGCTACTTTTCTCCTTCAAGGTGGTCGAGCTTGCGGGTTTGGAAGATGCTGTCACAACTGCCTGACTTGAAGAACAAAGAGCTCTCCTATGTCAAGGCCACACACACACACACACACACACCCCCCCACCCTCCCTCAACAGGCTAATTTATCATTTGTCTCGCCGCTATTTATTGAATGCTGCTGGCTCATGTGCCAAGGTAACAGTCACCGCATTCCAGAAGTAGTTAGTTGGGGCCAACTTTCATGTGGCCAAATTGGCAATAGAGAGGCAGTAATGGCCTCAAAATGGGGTCCTTGGGTTTGCCGTCTCATTAGTGTTGTTGCTCTAGCTACCGCCATCTTTAAATGGAGTACAGCATGGCGGCTGAAGTGTCCACCTGTTTAAGGCAGTCGGCCTTTTTAATATGTAACTCGGGGCCCTATGGAATACAGCGTACACCGATTGCCATTTTAGGATTGAAGTGAGCACAGTTTGTGCCGTACATGTCTCCGACCAGTCTTACTGGTCCCACAGCGGAAGAGGCCCTAAGAAAACAGCACGGTTACAATTATAAAAGCAAAATACCACAGACGCTGCAAATCTGAAATAAAAATAAGAAATGCTGGAAATACTCAGCAGGTCTGGCAGCATCTGTGGAGAGAGAAACAGAGTTAACGTTTCAGGTCAGTGACCCTTCTTCAGAACTGGCAGAGCCAGAAACGTAATAGGTTTTAAGCAAGTTAAGAGGGGGTGTGGCAAGAGTTAACAAAAGGGAAGGTGTTGATAGGACAAGGTCACAGAGAATAACTGACCAGAAGGTCATGGAGCAAAAGCAAACGGTATGTTAATGGTGTGCTGAAAGACAAAGCATTAGCACAGGGAGAGTGTTAATTGACAGAAAACTGAGCAGCCTGGCCCCAAGCAAAAACATGGAAAAAAAAAGTGGGTAGGCACAGTAAAAACAAACTAAACAAACTAAAATAAAATACACACATAAGAAAAAAGAAAAAACTAAAAATTAAAAAAAAAGAGGGGGTCCGTCATGCTCTGAAATGTTATATTTACAATATAATTACAATTATGTTTGTGGGGTCCAGGAGTAGGAGTAATAACTCTGGACCCCACAAAAATAATAATGCAAAAATGTTTTGCCAGCCACTCTATCCAAAACTCCCGCTACAACCCACACCCCCTCCTGGCTGCTGGTTGGGCAACAACAACTTGCATTTAGATAACACACTTAACATTGCAAGACGCCCAAAGCACAATATTACACCAGCCTGAAACCAGCGAGCTCGATTGGGACACCCTCTGGTGCCCACAGCTCGCTGGTTCTCCAGGCTAGGGTCTGGACAAGGCTTCAACCTCTTCACTCCTTTCCCGAGGCGGGCTTGTTGGGGGGAGGGGGGTGGGGGGTCGAGGGAGGGGAGGGGAGGATGTCTGTGCGTTCTGACGAAGGTGAAAATCCCCCCTGATGTGTGAAGTACTTTTGAGCCACTCTGGTGCCATGACAAGGCATTATATAAAGGGGAGTCAATGGGTTTTTCTTTTTGCAACCTTGCAATACACAAGCAAGGCCATTCACAGGAACAAGAGGCCATTCAGCCCCTTAAGTCAGTTCAACCATTCAATTAGATCATGGTTGATCTGTATCTTAACTCCGTATCCTTTCTTACTCTTAGCTAGCAAAGATCTAGCTCAGATCTCTATTTTAAAATTATTCCGCCTACCTTCCAGAAAAACCCAATTTTTAAAAAAAATGATAAATTTTGTTTCCACTAGCCCACCAATTTTAAGCGCTGATCACAATTGCATCAAGAAACCTTCCTAATACACGTCCAAAGTTTGCTTCTAACCAGTTTGAACTTATGCTCCCTTGTCCTGCTGTCAGATGGAAACGAAAGACATTTCCTTAAAATCTCACTTTGCCCTCCTTGCTGCGGAATGGGCAGCCCGATATTGTGACCTCTTCTGGTTCTGGCTGCTGTTCCAGCTGGTCTGGTTTGGTACAGAGGTCACCACTGCCTGCCCTCCACTCAGGCTTCAGATGAAGATGGTAAATCAGGCCTCAGTGATGTTATCAGAGCCTGGCCTCCATATTTAAAGAAGGACCCCACAGGTGTCCCTCTTATCTGACCATAACAGCACCTTCCAAACCCACAACTTCTACCATCTAGATGAAGAAGGACCACCAGCACATGGGAACAGCACCACATCCAAGTTCCCCTCCAGGTCACACACCATCTTGACGTTGAAAAATATTGCCATTCCTTTACTGGCGTTGGGTCAAAATACTGGAACACCGTAACTCTAACAGCACAGTCGGTGTACCTACATCACACGTATTGCAGTGATTCGAGAAGGTGGCTCACCACCACCTTCTCAAGGGCACCTAGGGGATGGACCATAAACGTTGGCCTTGCCAATGATGCCCGCATCCCATGAATGAATAGAAAACCTGCTCAGAAGGAGAGGGAAGAGAGCGGGACGAAAGCAGGATGAGAGTGGAAACAGGTGATTTTCAATGTAAGGCTAAAATCATTGCTCTACTGTCGAGCTGGAAGGTAAAATGGGTGTCTGATGAGAGTGTATATAAAGTATTAAATAGCATAGATAAGATGAACCCTGAATGATAGTCAAAGTAAATAACCAATAGGACAAAAGGGCATAAATTTAAATGAGTGATTAATAAATTTGAAGCAAATACATATCGGGAAAAAGTATTTACTCAAATGAGTAATTACTTGGAGTCATCTGCCAAGTGAAATAGTGGAGTCAAATTCATTAGGGTCATCCAATATACAGCTGGATACGATGCTGGGTATCTTGGATAAATGGAGGGACAGGCTTTGATGGGCTGAATGGCTTTGTCCATTCTTGACTTTTGTTTATGTCCTTGTCTGCTATTACATAACCACAAACACCATCACTGCCAAACCTGCGGTGTAGTGCGTCACTGATACTGTCAACGACTGGTGAACCTCTGTTATATAAACAGATTTATCTTCTACACCCATTGCATAACAAGGTCACTCATGTATCCTATATATAGCCAAAAGGCATTGGGAAACTAGCGTGCTCTACAATCACAGTGTTACAGCACAGGAACAGGCATTCAGCCCATTGAGTTTGCACAATGTTGTTTCCCCAACTAGTCTAACCCCACTGGCTCTGCTCATCTGTTACACTTTTTAACACTTCTCTTTCACAAGCATCTTTCCAATTTCCTTTTTAATAATTTTGACCCTGCATCAACAACAGTCTGACAGTTAATTCAACATTCTAAGCTCTGTCTGCGTAAAGAACTTTTTTATGTCTCCTTTAATTCTTTGTGTGATTTTCTAATATTTGCACTCTCTCCCTTGATCGGTGCAGAATTATTTGGAATTGATATTTTCATAGTATGTGCATACACACCCTGTAACTAAAGCATAAGAACTCTCAGAGAGACCTCTATCCTCGCACATGTATGTCACACAAACCATGTGTATATGTGCATAGAACACAGATAAGATGGAAGATGGGTTCTCTTTGTATACCCGCAGTGACCATTGTGTCAGGAGTTTGAATTCAAAACCCTCCATCAGAAGTTCACCTCAAAAGTACCAGCTCAATCATCATGGCGGTGTACAGCCTCCCAGTTTAGAGCATATGCGTGCAGGATCTGGTACTGAGATATACACGCCAGCAGAGAATGAAGTGCCACACTCACGCTGTAAAACACTTTGGCAGCGCGTGTTCCCTGGCATTACAACAGTGCCAACACCAGGGGAGGAATGAATAGGATTACACCAGTGACACAAGGCTTCAGGGTCAATGCAAGACAGATAGAGGCTTAGCTGCCCAACGTGTATCCCAACACCCTCACCATCCCACTCTGCATCAACAGCATCTCGATAATGGAATGGGGAACCGCCCTCCATCAGCCGGTCCTGCGTGAAGAGATTTGTGCTGAAAAGGAACCGGGTCTGGAAGTTCAAGTCTTTTCAATCCAACTCATTGCCCCTCGAGACCAATTTCATTACAATACGTCCAGTCTGCCTGTCATTGGCAGTTGTATATATTTCATTGGCTTCTTTTTGAGCTGGGCTCATTCAAGGTTTCTGCAGTGCCGATGATGAAAGGACCGGTGTTGATAGTCCATCCATACTGGCAACGGGGATGTGGATCTGGGTGCTCCCTGCTGAAGGAAACTGAAAGAGAAGAATGCAATTATGATCGCTTGCGAAAAATAGTAACAGGAGTAGGCCATTCAGCCCCTCAAACCCGTTCCGCCAGCGAGATCATGGCTGATCTGTATCTTAACTCCATCCACCTACCTTGGTTTCATATCCTTTCATAGCCCTGGCTAGCAAAAATTATTTTGCTATTTTCCTTGTTTACTTTAGTTTCTCAACCCTTCCTCCCACTCCTTAATCATTAAACGGCCAAGAGAGCAAGTAACTGACCCACCCTGGGGCATCTATCAGTGAGCAGGCAGGCTAAGTTTTGCACGAAAGTAGCCTGGAGAGACTTGCCCATTGGTTTTCCTTCATTCCTGAGAGTTCAAGTGCCTTTGCCCAGACTTGCTGCTTTTCCTTGATGAGATGCCTGAGATCAAGTGCACAGTATGTTGGACAGTCACAATTCTATCTGTACTAGATCAGGCATTGAGATACACACATGCCATACAGGTCTGGATAATGAATGAGCTATCACACTTTTGCTGTTACGCATGTGCCTGCAGGCAGTGTACAGTGCCAATACCAGCTGGGGAAGACGTTTGACTCCATGGTATCAGATTCAAACCCCAGTGTGCTTGACCCTCAACAACACTGGCTGGAGCTGACCGCCTAGCAGGCCGACGTAATTTGGATATTCCAAAAACCTTGACCTCCGAAAGATGTCGATTGGTGCAGTAGTTTAAAGTTTTGTGGGTAGAATTTCTGCAGGGTTTCTCTCAATCCCCTGGTTGTACCTTTGACAGAAACCAAGGAGAAACAGTTGAAATTACCATTTGCACTGTTTCTCCAAAGTTCCGCCCAAGTTACTCCTGGAGGCTTGTGGAAATTCTACCCTACGGAGTTCAGTGTTCAATCTTACCTGAAATGAGAGTTTGGCAGGGCTCATTGGTGCTATCGGGCTAAGTGTGCTCCAGAAGTGAATTGCAGAAGGCAAAGTATTTGGTGTCAGTATTATTGGAGTCTGTTAAAAAGAGGAGGGAAAAAAACAGTATTTAGTAAAATTAAAAGTGGCTATCACTGTGCTTTGCCACCAGTGTAGGCATCGAGCATCCCCATGTCAGGTACAGGGTAAACCCAATGCATAAAGCACAAAAACTTCACCCGAACACGATACCTTAAATCCAGGCTAAATTCAGTGTCGCTATTCCCTTTCACAAAGCAGCCATCCTATGCCCTCTATATAATGTCAGGTCCCCTATGTTTATTACTGTGACTCCATCTACCTACCTGCCACTTTGATGGTGGGATAATAAAAATTGTTGGAACATAGGAACAGGAGGAGGACATTCAGCCCCTCAAATCCATTCAACCAGATCATGGCTGCGTCATAATTCCATCTTCCCACCTTGGTTCCGTAACCTTTAATATCCCGACCTAACAAAAATCTATCAACCTCAGTTTTCAAATTTTCAATTGGCCACTGTGTCTAAGGGCAGAAGGTGGCATAGTAGTAATGTCATTCAGCTAGTAATCCAGAAGCCCTGGAGACATGGGTTCAAATCCCAATACGACAGCTGGTGAAATTCAAGTTCAATTAATTAATAAAAAAATCTGGAATTGAAAGCTAGTCTCAGTAATGGTGCCATGAAACTACCATCCATTGTCATAAAAACCCATCTGGTTCACTAATGTCCTTTAGGGAAGGAAATCTGCTGTCCTTACCTGGTCCGGCCTAAAGGTGACTCCAGACCCACAGCAATGTTGTTGACTGTTAAGTGGCCCAGCAAGCCACTCAGTTGTCCAGGGTAATTAAGGATTGGCAACAAATGCTGGCCTTGCCAGTGATGCCTACATCTCATGAAAAAAAAATTTTAAAGCCTCAACAGCTCTTTGGGGGAAGAGAGTTCCAGACTTCCACTTCCCTTTGTGTGAAGATGTGTTTCCTGACATCACCCCCTGAATCGTCTAGCTCTAATTTTAAGGTCCTACCCCCTTGCTCTAGGGTCCTCCACCAGATGAAATAGTTTCTCTCTAACGACCTATCAAATCTGTTAATCATCCTAAAGATAAACCCTGGGGGACAGATGTGATCTTGCTTTTAACGAGCAATGTCTTGCTGTGTAAATTGAGTTCGCTTTTGTTTGATGATGTCAATTGTCAGAGGGTTATCAGTGCATTGACTGTATTGGTCCATTGCTGTCCTTGCTCATACCTGTTAGCTGTGGTTCAATTGCTAGGATGCTCACCTCTGAGTCAGAAGGTTGTGAGCTGAAGTCCCACTTGAGCATAAAATCCAGGTTGATACTCCAGTGCGGTAAAGGACTGCAATGCCCTGTTGGATAGCGTTTTATGAGAGGTAAAGGTCTGCAAAGGAAACCCGACCGAGCCCGAATGCCGGACCTGGAAGTGCGGCCCGACCCGACCTGAACCCGACAGATGTCGTCGGGTCCCATCGGGGTCGGGTCGGGTAGCAGGCCTTTACCCATGCACTTCCAGGTCTGGCATTCGGGCTCGGTCGGGTTTCCTTTGTAGACCTGTATAGTGCAGTACTAAGGGAGTGCTGCATTGTTGGAGCCCTCTTTCAGATGAGATGGTAAACCGAGGCCCCGTCTACTCCTCAGATAAAGTATTCCATAGCACTCTTTCAAAGAAAAGCAGGGCAGTTCTCCCCAGTCCTAACCAATGCTTATCCCTTAACCAACATCAGCAAAACAGATGATCTGGTCATTATCACATTGCTGTTTGTGGGAGCTTGCTGTGTGTAAATCGGCTGCTGCACATTACAACAGTGACTACACTTCAAAGGCATTGCATTGACTGTAAAGCCCTTTAGGACATCCTGAGATTGTGAAAGGTGCAATATAAATGCATTTATAACTAACGAGGAATGAAAGACTCAAGGCAACACCGATAGATGATCAAACTCTCCGTAGAACAAAAAACAAATTTCCTGGCAAGAATCAGGTCCAGAGTCTGTGCATGTCACATCTACGAAACCAGCAGCTTGCGAGCAGTGTGTATACTGTGTACTGACGTCGAAGATATGATACACTTGCCTGTCCCAATCTTATTTATGTTCAGGAAACAGAGGGAAATGTCAAGGATTTTTTTCTTTCTTCTGTAATTTGGGAGAAAAATGGGTTTTATTGATGCACCCGCCCAGAAAATTCCAGGAATTAACCGTGGAAAACCATTAGTTAATTCGTGGCAAAGAATAACTGATTGTTAATGATCCCAACTGATCTTTAACAAACCGGTTAAGCATTTCTATACATTTCCATTAAAATAGCTTTACTGCCACCGTGTGGGAAAAATAATAACTGCAGACATCTGCTTCATTTATCAAAGTGCTCTGCAACAATTTGAACCAGAAAACATTTCACAGAATCATAGGGCGCAAAAGGAGGCCATTCGGCCCACTGTGCCTGTGTTGGCTCTTTGAAACACCTATTTAATTAGTTCCATTCCCCTGTCCTTTCCCCATAGCCCTGCAATTTCCTCCTCTTCAAGTATTTATCCAATTCCCTTTTGAAAGTTACTAAATCTGCTTCCACCATCTTTTCAGGCACTGCATTCCAGATCACAACAGCTCGCTGCGTACCCTTGAATTCTCCTCATCTCCCCCTGCTTCTTTTGCCAATTATCTTAAATCGGTGTCCTCTGGTTACTGACAGTTCTGCCAGTGGAAACTCTATCAAAACCCCTCTTCATAAGTTTGAATGAAATATTCCCTTAACCTACTCTGCTCTAAGGAGAGCAATCTAGTCACTCCACATAATTGAAGTTTCTTATCCCTGGTACCATGCCACTAAATCTCCTCTACACCCTCTCCAAGACTTTGACATCCTTCCTAAAGTTTGGTACCCAGATTTGGACTCAAGCTGAGGCCTGACCAGTGATTTATAAAGATTTACCATCAATTCCTGCACCCCTTTAAAAATTAAGCATCCATGTGTATGGCACTGTGGTAACTTGGTACAGTGTTATTCAGACAAGATCTGGGCTAAAAGAATTCGGGTACTTTTGAAGTGCAGTCACTGTTGTAATGTCGGAAACACAGCAGCAAATTTGCATACTTCAAGCTCCCGCAAACAACAATGTAGTAATGACCAGATAGTCTGTTTTTTTGTTGGTGATGTTGGTTGAGGCTGGAATATTGCCCAAGACACCAGGGAGAACTCACCTACTCTTCTTCGAATAATGCCAAGGGATCTTTTACGTCCACCTGATTGAACTGAGGTTTTGTCAGCTCTATGTCTCATTCGAAACACAGCACCTCCAACAGTGCAGCACTCCTTCAGTACTGCACTCAAATGTCAGCGTGGATTTTGTGCTCCAGTCTCTGGTGTGGGACTTGAACCTTTGACCTTTTGACTCATGGGCAAAGAGCGCTCACAACCAAGTCACGGCAAAGTCAATTGTTTTTTTAAAAAGCACCTTATATTCATTCAAGATCCAGTTAGACGGTGTGATAAGGTGTTGTAACTTTGCAGGGTTGGTAAGTTAAGACCGGATGAATCACATCTCTAATCTGTATTTATCTTTGAATGGAGGTAAATTAAGGTCATACCTGAACATGCTGGGTAATCAGTGTAGGGGTGACGGCACTGGAGGCAGGAAAAGCCACCATGTTCAGAACACTAGGATTACTTTTATCTGGAGGAGGGCTATTTCGGGCAATGAGTAGTGTGGCCGGCAGCTCCAGATCCTTCGGCTTCTTGGGTTTTGGTGGCTGAAGGTTGCTATTGCTTTCAACCCTCTCCTGACTGGGACTTGGCTCCTGAGGTAAATCATCATCAGCAGGTTTGGCGTCAAGAATGATGCATTCCAACTCTTCCATCGCCTCCACCTTCACCTTGAAATCCCCCTGGTGGAGACTCTCTCCGTATGTTTCCATGGGAATGTCACCACCAAATTGTTGCTGCTGCTCCTCATCTTGGTGTATAACCTCAGGCTCCTCGGGAAGCCTCTCGAGCACCCGGACTTTCTCCTCAAGGCTCAATGTCTCCATAGTTCTAGGAGGAGAGTCAGTGGCCTCTCTGGGTTGGTAGTTGCTGCTTTGCAATGACTGGATAGTAAAAGTTGAGTAAAGGCCAGAGCGCATGTACTCATTCCGGGACGAGATCCTGGTTGAGGGCTTCAGCTGTCTTTGCAAAGACAGGCCTTCATCCTTCGGCCTGCTTATTGCCCACTCGCTGTCGGCAGCGTCGTATTTGTCCGACTCCATCGCGAGGCTGTCCGGCATGGACACAAACTTATAAACAAACTTCTGCCCGTTCACCTTCTTGATGATGTTCTGGAAAACAAATGATGTAACAGAATAAAATCACAAGAGACAATGGGGGCGTAGATCTTGACTTTGGACAATCGCGCCTCGGAAGCACGTTTTACATCTTTCGTAATTTCGACAAAGACCCTGTCGATCTGATATTGCTTGTTTCACACTATCACATAAAATCAAAATATACCCCCCACCCCCAAAATTTGTTGCTTTACGGACAGTTTTAATTCCCCATTTTTTCTCCCTTCCCAAGCACTCTGAACCTTGTTGTGGGACAGCTCCAGGTATGCTGACTGACCTCTGTTATCTCGTTGAGTGGCATTCTTCACCTGAAAACCTTTACCTATCTCCTCATGGGGCATACCACAGCTCAGCCCCATCCTCCGCTCACATTCATTGGGCAGCAGAGGTCCCTGATTAACTATCAGGGGTAGGATCCCTGACCTGGCCTTTTCTCCCACTCCTCTAACCCAGGCTGGTTTTAATGTTGGAATGAGCTGGTTTAGTTGAGAACAGCTAACTCAGCGCATTACGGGATCGGGCCTTGGGATCTTGCTGTGCTGCAGCACTCTGCTTTTACAGTTACCAGCTGAAGCACAGGAGATGCCTGAATTCTGGAATATCACAGGGACAAATGACTTTTGTGCATAAAGGGGAAGGAAAGTAATCGCTAGGGGCAGGGAGAGAGGAGGGGGAAGGTGGAGAATGAAAAGGGGAGACACAGGGAGAAGGTGTAGCCAGGTTCATTTGCCGGAAGGATAATATCAAGTAAACCAATATAACCAGAATGAAATAGAACAAGCAAAACGGGTACATCCTCTGTAAGGTTGAGACCAGCCAACACTAAGATCATTATATAGAGAGCATGGGCCAATTGTAGAAGTAGCATTTCTAGGATAATGAGATGTGTCAACCAAGTGCAGTTATTGTACCTCTGTACTATACAGCAAAATGAGATTAAACTATGTTGCTCATGTGATCAAGTTAGGGGTGTGATGGATTATTCCCCATTTGCCTAAATGAGTGCAGCTCCAACAACACTCAAAAAGCTCGACACCATCAGCACCCTATACAGCACCTTAAACATTCACTCCTTCCACCACTGGAACACAATGGCTGCAGTGTGTACCATTTACAAGATGCACTGCAGCAACTCGCCAAGGCTTCTGCTCCACACCACCTCAGGACCTCTACTCCTCTTAGACAGTCCTTTGGGATCGAGGGTGACTTGCTTCCACTCCAGTTCGATGGGTTCTGAGATGGCTGATAAGTCCAATGCGGGATCTGCAAACTCTGCCACATGAGGGGCAGGTGGTGCTTGAAGGGTCAGGTAGATGACTAGTTTGGAGATTTGCACACTCCCTCTGACACCTCGACTTAACCTCCGCATGTTCGAGATGATGTCCCTCGAGGTGTACGATGCCTCCCCGAAAGAGCTTTCACCATCTAGGATGGTCACGAGCCAGGGACTCCAAGTTGGTGGGATATTTGATCACTTCAGGGATGTGTTGAGGATATCTCTAAAGCATTTCCGCTGTCCTCCTGGGAGTTTCCTGCCGCGACCAGGTTCTGAGGAGAACAGCTGCTGCGAGAGTCTGCTGTCAGGCGTGCGAACATGTCCCACCCAGCGGAACTGGTTTTGGGTGATTAGCGCCCTGATGCTGGGCAGGTTGGCTTGGGAGAGGACACTGCTGTTGGACCACCTTTCTTGCCGCTGGATTTGGAGGATCTTGTGGAGGCATCTCTGGTGGTACTTCTCCAATGCTTTGAGGTGCCTGCTGTAGGTTGTCCAAGTGTCCGAAGCATATAGAAGCACAGGGACCACTGCTGCCCGGTAAACCGTGATCTTAGTCTCAGGCTTAAGATCCTGATCCTCAAATACTCTCTTCCTCAGTTGGCTGAAGGTTGAGCTGGCACGTTAGAGGCTCCCAAGATATTGAAAATGGTCCACATTTTCTAGGATCTGGCCATTAATCTTGATTGACGGGGGGAGGTGTTGTGCTGTGTGAGTTGGTTGGAAGAGGACCTTCCTTTTCTGAGTGTTTATTGAAAGACCCATTTTCTCATGACACAGACCATGACCTCTACAACGTAGGAAGATAAAGACAGCAGACACAGGAGAACACCACCACCTTCAAGCCACACACTAACCTGACATGATCATATATCAGCCATTCCATCATTGTCACTGTGTCAAAATCCTGGAACTCTCTATCTAACAGCACTGTGGGAGTACCATGGAAGATGGCTCATGACCATCTTCTCAAGAGCCACTGGCAATGGGCAATAAGTGCTGACCTTGCCAGCAATGCACAGATCCCTCAGAATGAATTTTAAAAAAACATGGAACAAAACACACGAAAAAATGGATGCTGCCTCTGTGTTGGGTGATTCTAGAATTGTCCACTATGCCCGTGCCTGTCTTAAGTGAAGCCAACTCTAAATGCAGATTGCTCTCACCTTGTCATAATAATACCTAAGTGCTCGGCTCAGCTTGTCGTAGTTCATGTTGGTTTTATTCTTGCGCATGCCCCATAGCCGTGCCACCTCCTCCGCATTACGTAGCTTGAACTCCCCGTCCCTGGACGTCCAGCAGATGAGGTCATTCTTGTTCTCATCCAAGAGCTGCCGTAGAAATTGCCACAAGGTTATCGAGTTGTCCATCGCTGAGCTGCAGGAGAGAACCAATCGGTGAAACCAGAGATTCCATATGAGCTATAACATAAATAGAAGCAAAAGTTACATATGTGTCTACACAACCTTGCTTCCTGTTGTCACACTTTGTGTCAAATTTTTATCATTATAAACTCCTATGTCTACATTAATAATGGAAATTACCTATATAAATATATCACAATCCTGCCAGTTGACAGTTCAAAAAGGAAAATCGTGGTTCAATTTTGCCCTTCCTAGTTTGTAAATTTGCATTGAGATTTTGGATCTAATCTGGTGATGTAAATTAGAAACAGTGGCACTCTACAGCATTGCGGACTGAACATTGAGTTCAATAACTTCAGAGCATGACTGGCCTTTCTTTATATTTTATTTTATTTTTTAACCATGTGCCTGCTTTTCATGTAGTCAGAGCTGCTCATTATTCTGCTATTAACACTCTCTCTGGACTAATGCTTTGTCTTTCACCACAAGCATTAACACACAGGCTCACGGCTTTGGAAGGCGCTGTTGAAGAAAGCCGTGATGAGTTGCTGCGGTGCATCTTGTAGATGGTACACACTGTGGACTGGTGGTGGAGGGAGCGAATGTTTAAGGAATGGTGAAAAAGATCATTTGTAACAGTGGTCATTATTCAAGTGACCATCAGGTCCACCTCTGATCATGATATACCCTGTTCTGTGTATAAACTTGTTACGACCGACCCCTCAAAACAAAGCCCCCGATCAAATGATTCTGATTGCGATGCGAGAAACGCACTGTCAATTCAGTCCCGTCCCTCCACAGATTGCCTAACATATCAGTGATCAGTGATCACAATTCCGTAAGTTTTAGAATACTCATGGATAAAGACGAGAGTGGTCCCAAAGGAAGAGTGCTAAATTGGGGGAAGGCCAACTATACCAAAATTCGGCAGGAGCTGGGGAATGTAGATTGGGAGCAGCTGTTTGAAGGTAAATCCACATTTGATATGTGGGAGGCTATTAAAGAGAGGTTGATTAGCATGCAGGAGAGACATGTTCCTGTGAAAATGAGGGATAGAAATGGCAAGATTAGGGAACCATGGATGACAGGTGAAATTGTGAGACTAGCTAAGAGGAAAAAGGAAGCATACATAAGGTCTAGGAGGCTGAAGAAAGACGAAGCTTTGAAAGAATATCGGGAATGTAGGACCAATCTGAAACGAGGAATTAAGAGGGCTAAAAGGGGTCATGAAATATCTTTAGCAAACAGGGTTAAGGAAAATCCCAAAGCCTTTTATTCATATATAAGGAGCAAGAGGGTAACTAGAGAAAGGATTGGCCCACTCAAGGACAAAGGAGGAAAGTTATGCGTGGAGTCAGAGAAAATGGGTGAGATTCTAAACGAGTACTTTGCATCGGTATTCACCGAGGAGAGGGACATGACGGATGTTGAGGTTAGGGACAGATGTTTGATTACTCTAGGTCAAGTCAGCATAAGGAGGGAGGAAGTGTTGGGTATTCTAAAAGGCATTAAGGTGGACAAGTCCCCAGGTCCGGATGGGATCTATCCCAGGTTACTGAGGGAAGCGAGAGAGGAAATAGCTGGGGCCTTAACAGATATCTTTGCAGCATCCTTAAACACGGGTGAGGTCCCGGAGGACTGGAGAATTGCTAATGTTGTCCCCTTGTTTAAGAAGGGTCGCAGGGAAAATCCAGGTAATTATAAACCGGTGAGCCTGACGTCAGTGGTAGGGAAGCTGCTGGAGAAGATACTGAGGGATAGGATCTATTCCCATTTGGAAGAAAATGGGCTTATCAGTGATAGGCAACATGGTTTTGTGGAGGGAAGGTCATGTCTTACCAACTTAATAGAATTCTTTGAGGAAGTGACAAAGTTGATTGATGAGGGAAGGGCTGTAGATGTCATATACATGGACTTCAGTAAGGCATTTGATAAGGTTCCCCATGGTAGGCTGATGGAGAAAGTGAAGTCGCATGGGGTCCAGGGTGTAAAAGCTAGATGGATAAAGAACTGGCTGGGCAACAGGAGACAGAGAGTAGCAGTGGAAGGGAGTTTCTCAAAATGGAGACATGTGACCAGTGGTGTTCCACAGGGATCCGTGCTGGGACCACTGTTGTTTGTGATATACATAAATGATTTGGAGGAAAGTATAGGTGGTCTGATTAGCAAGTTTGCAGACGACACTAAGATTGGTGGAGTAGCAGATAGTGAAGGGGACTGTCAGAGAATACAGCAGAATACAAATAGATTGGAGAGTTGGGCAGAGAAATGGCAGATGGAGTTCAATCAGGGCAAATGCGAGGTGATGCATTTTGGAAGATCCAATTCAAGAGTGAACTATACAGTAAATGGAAAAGTCCTGGGGAAAATTGATGTACAGAGAGATTTGGGTGTTCAGGTCCATTGTTCCCTGAAGATGGCAACGCAGGTCAATAGAGTGGTCAAGAAGGCATACGGCATGCTTTCCTTCATCGGACGGGGTATTGAGTACAAGGGTTGGCAGGTCATGTTACAGTTGTATAAGACTTTGGTTCGGACACATTTGGAATACTGCGTGCAGTTCTGGTCGCCACATTACCAAAAGGATGTAGATGCTTTGGAGAGGGTGCAGAGGAGGTTCACCAGGATGTTGCCTGGTATGGAGGGCGCTAGCTTTGAAGAGAGGTTGAGCAGATTAGGATTATTTTCATTAGAAAGACGGAGGTTGAGGGAGGACCTGATTGAGGTGTACAAAATCATGAGAGGTATAGACAGGGTGGATAGCAAGAAGCTTTTTCCCAGAGTGGGGGATTCAATTACTAGGGGTCACGAGTTCAAAGTGAGAGGGGCAAAGTTTAGGGGGGATATGCGTGGAAAGTTCTTTACGCAGAGTGTGGTGGGTGCCTGGAACGCGTTGCCAGCGGAGGTGGTAGACGCGGGCACGATAGCGTCTTTTAAGATGTATCTAGACAGATACATGAATGGGCAGGAAGCAAAGAGATACAGACCCTTAGAAAATAGGCGACATGTTTAGATAGAGGATATGGATCGGTGCAGGCTTGGAGGACCGAAGGGCCTGTTCTTGTACTGTAATTTTCTTTGTTCTTTGTTCTATCACTTTAAGCTTTCCAAATTAATAAAATCCACAGCCGAATTGAACCATCTATTAACCCCCGAATGAGGCTAACCAAACCAGGTGTCTTTAGATCAACAAATTAACTGTTTAATTAGTAAAACTAAATTCTTAAACACTACTAAGACATAAACAACATTTAAAATAGAAAAAATTAATGTCCTTGCAGATTTACGCTCCTGCCGATGTGGAATCATCCAATGTGGAACAGAACTGGAGACAGAGCAAGAGAGAGAGGAGCACGGTGGGAGCGGAGAGAGAGAGAGAGGAGCACGGTGGGAGCGGAGAGAGAGAGAGAGGAGCATGGTGGGAGCAGAGGTTTAAAAAGTGCGCCAAAAGCCCAGAGTCAGAGACCGGAGACACAGCAAGAGAGAGAGGAGCACAGCGGGAGCGGAGAGAGAGAGGAGCACGGTGGGAGCAGAGGTTTAAAAAGTGCGCCAAAAGCCCAGAG
This sequence comes from Heterodontus francisci, assembly GCF_036365525.1. Lineage (NCBI taxonomy): Eukaryota > Metazoa > Chordata > Chondrichthyes > Heterodontiformes > Heterodontidae > Heterodontus > Heterodontus francisci. The sequence goes on along the minus strand of NC_090389.1, from coordinate 80,107,805 downwards.
TCAGAGACCGGAGACAGAGCAAGAGAGAGAGGAGCACGGCGGGAGCGGCGAGAGAGAGAGGAGCACAGCGGGAGCGGAGAGAGAGAGAGGAGCACGGCGGGAGCAGAGAGAGAGAGAGGAGCACAGCGGGAGCGGAGAGAGAGAGAGGAGCACGGCGGGAGCAGAGAGAGAGAGAGGAGCACAGCGGGAGCGGAGCAGGGGAAAAATTGAAAAGTAACATCAGATTGATGTCATAATCGACAGTGAGAGCAGGGAAACAGAGAGCCGCTGGGGTGAGTATACAGGTAAGCTTTTAATTTAATTTAAATCAAACATAGCATAACACTTGATCGATTTATTAGTATATAAACTATAAACTGAAGCGAATTTTATAATTTAGAATACAGAGTGAGAGACCACCAGTGACTGTATTAGTTCAAATTATGACAACGTCATACATAAGCTATATTAAGTATTATTAGGGTTTATCAATATTTGTAAGGTTTACTAATAGTAGTAAGGTTTATTAGTATTGGCAAAGCTTTATTATCATTGGTAACATCTATTAGACTCACAGAGTGAAGATTAAAAGCTGAGTGTGGAGATTCGAGTTTGATGAGTGCCGAGTTCGGTGAAGGGGACAGAGGTGCTCCATTTTTCCATTTTTCCTTTTTTTTTGTACTCTTTTAACCCTCCAATATTTGGTTTTTGCTTCGGTGCAGTGGAAGGAGCTGTTTGGTGAGTACCTGGTAAGCAGTGACATCACAGGCAAACAGGCAGGTGATTGGTTTGGGAAGAAGCTACCTGTTTGGTTAGTATCTGGTAAGTGATTAAGGTCCATTCTAATCCTAACGTTTAAAATAGTAAAGGAACTAGTGGTAAGCTTAATAAAATATATAAAAAAGGGAAAATAAAATAAATAATTGAATAAAATAATTAAGTAGTTAATTAAAACATGTTAAGGATGGCAGGACAGGTGATGTGTCATGGCTGCAACATGTGGGGGCTCCTGGATGCCAGTGTGATCAAGGGGCAAACACGTCTGCAGTAAGTGTTTGCGGCTCGAAGAGCTTCAGCTCAGAGTCATTGAAGTGAAGTCCGAGCTGCAGACACTGCGACACATCAGGGAGGGGGAAAGTTACCCGGACATTTTGTACCAGGAGGCGGTCACACCTCTTAGGATAGGGTCTTCTGATTTGGTCAGTGGTCAGGGACAGGAGAGTGTGGCTGCAGCTGAGGCAGGTAAGGGGACCCAGAGGGCAGGAGTTCAGGAGCCTCAGCCTTTGCAATTGTTCAACAGGTTTGAGGTTCTTTCAGCTGGTTTGGATGAGAGTGGGGGCTGCAGGGTGGGTGGGCAACCTGACCATGGCACCATGATACAGGAAGCCATTCAAGTGGAGGGAGAAACAAGGAATGTCGTGGTAGTAGGGGACAATATAGTTAGGGGGATTGACGCTGTTCTCTGCAGCAAAGAGCGAGAGACCAGAAGGCTGTGTTGCCTGTCCAGTGCCAGGGTTTGGGACATCTGCTCAGGGCTGGAAAGGAACTTACAGTCGGAGGGGGAGCATCCAGTCATCGTGGTCCATGTAGGTACCAACGACATAGGCAGGGCAAGGAAAAAGGTTCTGCATAGTCAGTATGAGAAACAAAGCGCCAAATTAAGAAGCAGAACCTCAAAGGTAATAATCTCTGGATTATTACTAACTAACTTGATTGAATTTTTCGAGGTGGTGACTAGATGTGTATTTGAGGGTAAAGCAGTTGATGTAGTCGACATGGATTTCAGTAAGGCTTTTGACAAGGTCCTGCATGGGAGATTGGTTAAGAAGGTAAGAGCCCATGGGATCCAGGGCAATTTGGCAAAATGGATCCAAAATTGGCTTAGTGGCAGGAGGTAGAGGGTGATGGTCGAGGGTTGTTTTTGCGAGTGGAAGCCTGTGACCAGTGGTGTACCGCAGGGATCGGTGCTGGGACCCTTGCTGTTTGTAATGTACATTAATGATTTAGATGTAAATATAGGAGGCATGATCAGTAAATTCGCAGATGACACGAAAATTGGTGATGTCGCAAATAGTGAGGAGGAAAGCCTTAGATTACAGGACGATATAGATGAGCTGATAAGATGGGCAGAGCAGTGTCAAATGAAATTTAATCCTGAAAAGTGTGAGGTGATGCATTTTGGGAGGACTAACAAGGCAAGGGAATATACAATGGGTGGTAGGACCCTAGGAAGTACAGAAGGTCAGAGGGATCTTGGTGTACTTGTCCATAGTTCACTGAAGGCAGCAGCACAGGGAGATAAGGTGGTTAGGAAGGCATATGGGATACTTGCCTTTATCAGCCGAGGCATAGAATATAAGAGCAGGGAGGTTATGATGGAGCTGTATAAAACGCTAGCTCGGCCACAGCTGGAGTACTGTGTACAGTTCTGAGCACCACACTATAGGAAGGATGTGATTGCACTGGAGAGGGTGCAGAGGAGATTCACCAGGATGTTGCCTGGGCTGGAGCATTTCAGCTATGATGCGAGGCTGAAAAGGTTGTTTTCCTTGGAGCAGAGAAGGCTGAGGGGAGATATTATTGAGGTATACAAAATTATGAGGGGCATTGATAGGTTAGATAGGAATAAACTTTTTCCCTTAGCGGAGGGGTCAATAACCAGGGGGCATAGATTTAAGATAAGGGGCAGGATGTTTAGAGGGGTTTTTGAGGAAAAAACATTTCACCCAGAGGGCGGCACAGTGGCCAAGGGCGGCACAGTGGCGCAGTGGTTAGCACCGCAGCCTCACAGCTCCAGCGACCCGGGTTCAATTCTGGGTACTGCCTGTGTGGAGTTTCCAAGTTCTCCCTGTGTCTGCGTGGGTTTTCTCCGGGTGCTCCGGTTTCCTCCCACAAGCCAAAAGACTTGCAAGTTGGTAGGTAAATTGGCCATTATAAATTGCCCCTAGTATAGGTAGGTGGTAGGGAAATATTGGGACAGGTGGGGATGTGGTAGGAATATGGGATTAGTGTAGGATTAGTATAAATGGGTGGTTGATGGTCGGCACAGACTCGGTGGGCCGAAGGACCTGTTTCAATGCTGTATCTCTAAAACTGAAACTAAAACTAAAAGGATGGTTGGAATCTGGAACGCACTGCCTGAAGAGGTGGTAGAGGCAGGAACCCTCACAACATTTAAGAAGTATTTAGATGAGCACTTGAAACACCGTAGCATGCAAGGCTACGGGCCAAGTGCTGGAAAATGGGATTAGAATAGTTAGGTGCTTGATGGTCGGCATGGACACGTCGGGCCTAAGGGCTTATTTCTGTGCTGTATAACTCTATAACTCCATAACTCTATGACTCTATTACCTGAGACACGTGCAAATTGGCAGAGGGCAAATAAAATTAGAGAAATTAATGCGTGGCTCAAAGACTGGTGCGGTAGAAGTGGGTTCTGGTTCGTGGGGCACTGGCACCAGTACTGGGGAAAGTGGTGGCTGTACCGTTGAGACGGTCTACACCTATACCGTGCTGGGCCCGGTGTTCTAGTGAGCCACATAACTAGGAAATAGAGAGGGTTTTAAACTGAATAGTGGGGACAAGAGATCAAATTTGGGAAGATATGGTAAATCAAGGAGCAGAGACGAGGCAAGAGAGAAAGGTATTAATATGGGAAATGATAAACAGACCGTGACAGGAAGGGACAGAGCGTACAAATCTAAGAGTACATCAACAGATAAGGTTATAGGTTGCAAAAATAATAAAAGGACAAAACTAAAGGCTCTGCATCTGAATGCACATAGCATTTGAATCAAAACAGATGAACTGAGAGTGCAAATAGAAATAAATAAGTACGATCTGATAGTCATTACAGAGACATGGCTGCAGGACGACATAGATTAGGACCTGAATATTGAAGGGTACATGGCATTTAGGAAGAACAGGAAGCTAGGAAAAGGTGGAGGGTAGCTCTGTTAATTAATGATGGTATTAGCACAATAGAGAGGGATGACCTAAGTTAAGGAGACCTGGATGTAGAAGCAGCTTGGGTAAAGATGAGAAATCATAAAGGCAAGAAGTCATTTGTTGGAGTGGTGTACAGGCCACCTAACATGAACTACACTTTAGGGGTATAAAGGAAGAAATAATGGCAGCTTGTCAGAAAGGTACAGCGATAATTACGGGGGATTTTAATCTACATATAGACTGGAAACATCAGATGGGCAGAGGTAGCTTGGATGAGGCTATACTAGACCCTGGTACTATGCAACGAGATAGGATTAATTAATTACCTCATAGTTATGACGCCCCTAGGTAGCAGCAATCATAATATGATTGAATTTTACATTCAGTTTGAGGGAGAGAAGGGTGGGTCCAAGACTAGTATTTTAGACTTAAATAAGAGCAATTATGAGGGCATGAAAGCAGAGCTAGCTAAAGTAAACTGGCAAATTGGATTAAGGGATAGGTCAATAGAGATGCAGTGGAAGACATTTAAGGGGATATTTCAGAATACACAGAATAGATACATTTCAACGAGAAAGAAAAATTCCAAAGGTGAGACCCGCCATCCGTGGTTAACTAAAACAGTTAAAGATAGTATCAAACTTAAAGAAAAAGCGTATAATTGCGCAAAGATGGGAGGCAGGTCAGAAGATTGGACAGAATATAAAAAACAGCCAAGAATGATTAAAAGGTTTATAAGGGAGGTAAAATTAAAATGAGAGAAAGCTAACTAGAAGTATAAAGACAGATAGTAAGAGTTTCTATAGATATTTTAAAAAGAAAAGAGTTAACAAAGTGAGCGTTGGTCCTATAGAAAGTGAGTCTGGGGAATTAATAATGGATAATAAGGAGATGGCAGATGAATTGAACAGATACTTTGCATCGGTCTTCACTATTGAGGATACAAATAACATCCCAGTAATAGCTGTAAGTCAGGAAATGGAAAGGAAGGAGGAACTCAAAGAAAATTACAATCACCAGGGAAGTGGTACTGAACAAATTGTTGAAGCTGCAGGATGACAAATGACAAGTCCCCGGGTCCTGATGGACTTCATCCTAGGGTGTTAAAAATGGTGGCTAGTGAGATAGTTGATGCGTTAGTTTTAATTTTCCAAAATTCCCTGGATTCAGGGAAGGTTCCGTTAGATTGGAAAATAGCAAATGTAACTCCTTTATTCAAAAAGGGAGAGACACAGAAAGCAGGAAACTACAGGCCTGTTAGCTCAACATCTGACTTAGGGACAATGTTAGAAGCCATTATTAAAGACATCATAGCAGAGCATTTAGAAAAATTCAAGGTAATCAGGCAGAATCAACATGGTTTTGTGAAAGGGAAATCATGTTTAACCAATTTATTGGAGTTCTTTGAGGGAGTTACATGTGCTGTGGAGAAAGGGGTACCAATGGATTTACTGTACTTAGATTTCCAGAAGGCATTTGATAAGGTGCCACATCAAAGGTTATTGCAGAAAATAAAAGCTCATGGTGTAGGGGGTAACATATTGGCATGGATAGAAGATTGGCTAGCTAACAGGAAACAGAGAGTAGGTATAAATGGGTCATTTTCTGGTTGGCAAGATGTAACAAGTGGTATGCCACAGGGATCTGTACTGGGGTCTCAACATTTTACAATTTATAGAAATGACTTAGATGAAGGGACCGAAGGTATGGTTGCTAAATTTGCTGATGATGCAAAGATAAATAGGAAAGTAACTTGTGAAGAGGACATAAGGGGGCTACAAACGGATATAGATAGGTTATGTGAGTGGGTAAAGACCTGGCAAATGGAGTATAATGTGGGAAAGTGGGAAATTGTCCACTTTAGCAGCAAGAATAAAAAGGAAGCATATTATCTAAATGGTGAGAGATTGCAGAGCTCTGAGATGCAGAGGGATCAGGGTGTCCTAGTGCATGAATCACAAAAGGTTAGTATGAAGGTACAGCACATAATTAGGAAAGCTAATAGAATATTATCATTTATCACGATGGGAATTGAATACAAAAGTAGGGAGGTTATGCTTCAGTTATACAGGGCATTGGTGAGACCACATCTGGTGTACTGTGTACAGTACTGGTCTCCTTATTTAAGGAAGGATGTAAATGCGTTGGAGGCAGTACAGAGAAGGTTTACTAGACTAATACCTGGAATGGGCGGGCTGTCTTACGAGGAAAGATTGGACAGGCTAGGCTTGTATCCGCTGGAATTTAGAAGAGTAAGAGGTGACTTGATTGAAACATATAAGATCCTGAGGGGTCTTGACAGGGTGGATGTGGAAAGGATGTTTCCCCTTGTGGGAGAATCTAGAATTAGGGGTCATTGTTTAAAAATAAGAGGTCACCCATTTAAGACAGAGATGGGGAGAAATGTTTTCTCTCAGAGGGTCGTGAGTCTTTGGAATTCTCTTCCTCAAAAGGCGGTGGAAGCAGAGTCTTTGAATATTTTTAAGGCAGAGGTAGATAGATTCTTGATAAGCAAGGGGGTAGGTGGAAATGTGGTGTAATAAGTTCAGCCATGAACTTATTGAATGGCGGAGCAGGCTCGACAGGCCAAGTGGCCTACTCCTGCTCCAAATTCATATGTTCGTATGTAGTCCAAAGTTGCTTGAAGTCCTCACAGCTGTCCGATGGGGAAAATATGTTCTTCAACAGTAGGGCAGTCAGTAGTCTAGTTCCAGTTGAAGTGATGCTCTTCTTCCAGCGATGAATTCAGCAATCAACAACTTGCAGACACTTTTCAATGAATCAATTTGGCTTTAGAATCGTTTTGAGGGGTGAAAAAGTGGTCAGTCTAAAATTCACTTTCCTTCAATTTAAATTATCAGAGATCTCTGTTCCATTCATGTTGGTCCAGCTGTTTGTGTCTGGGTCTGTTAACCGTGTCTCAAAAGCCAGTTCAAAAATGTAATTGCAACATTGTACCTTTGTCCTTGTTCTCCAAATGGCTGTTGCCGGGTAACCAGGATGCATTCTTTGAAGCTGGTTGGTTCCCTCGCTGTATGGTTGTATCCAACAGCAACGAAAATGCATCTTCTTAGTAATTTCTGAGGCTTGCTTGTTCTTAAAGCAGCACTTTTAGAGCCTTAAAGGCACACCACAGATTTGAAAAAGTAGGATCATAGCAAACTGAGTAAATGGACTTGCAGAAGATTTTCATAAAGCAACACTGCCTCAATAAAGACACATTCAATACCATTTCCATTAGCTATGAAGGATTTTTTTTGCAGTTAAACCTTTCCCCTCCCCCTACACCATGCAAATCCCTTATATCGAGGGATGGCAAATTTTAGTGATATTAACTGTATGGTAAACTCTCCTCTTTCGTTGTGAAACTGTAGCATGTTGCCAACTCATGTTCCGACATGTTTTACCTCAGATCCACCAAAAGTCATGATCACGTCACCAAACGTGAGGGCATGAATTTGCGGAGAACCAAATAGTCTTGGGCCAATGCTGAAAGAGGGCAGTCCTGTTGGGTGTTGTTCAATTAATGATAACAGAGCTTCTCAAGCACGCTCTGCAAAGTGAGCTGGAACATTAAGAGATGGAGAGAGGAAGTGCGTTAAGGATGCTTTGAAGTGCAACCTGATATTCGGACAAACTGGGAGATCGCTGCAGCAGTCCAACCATTGTAGAATTCACTAATCTGACATAGAGTCAACAAATTTGAACTGTAGGGATGTCAACCGCATTGGGGCTAAAACAACCAAAATGGCAGCAGGAACCAAGTAATTGAAGCAGGGCATTTACACGCTTGCACAGGAATCCCTGTGCCTCATGCACACAACCCTGAGTGGGTCCCTAGAAAACAACAACAACTTGAACACATATAGCGCCTTTAAGGTAATAAAACTTCCCAAGGCGCTTCACAGGGGCATTATAAAATAAAATATGACACCGAGTCGCATAAGGAGATGTCAGAGATGACCAAAGTTTGGTCAAAGAGGTAGGTTTTAAAGGAGGGGCGAGAGGCAGAGAGGTTCAGGGAGGGAATTCCAGAGCTTTGGGCAATTGCTTTCATGATGGCAGGGCTACTGATTATCCGTTGGGAGGTGTAGTGGGGTGAGCAGCACCCATTACAAGGGCATAACATATGCTCAACAGCTGTGCACGTAAGTGGCTCACAGTGTTACCACTGCCATGGTGAATGTAAACATGAGGCAGAGTTGGGGGGAGGTGGTTAGGAAAAATACAAGCCTAAAGAAATTTCCAACGGGGCTGCCCCAGTGCATGCAAAGTTCTACTGCTGACGGACAACCAGATCTGGAATCCGCACCCACACTTTACACCCAGTCTCCGCCAGTACCTTCCACAGCTTTCAAAACAAAGAGCAAGTTCATCACTGGAGAAAAAGCTGTCAATGAAATAAAGCAGAAAAATGTGGTGAGTTGCAGTAGTTGAGCTTTCTCCGCCCTGCAAATAATGCTGGCATAGTAAGGAACAGCCGGTGCTCTGAAACCTCCGCTCACGTGGAGTAAGGAACACTCTGCGCTAGTTGCTGCATCTGCTATAAACCTTTTACGATATGACTGTGTGTGCGTGTGGTTTCCCTTTTAATGTTACTTTCAAATTAAGTAATGGTTTCCTGCATCCCACTCCCCCATGAGTGGTAGAGCACAGATTCCAGCCCGTGAATCCTTACTTGACTGTGGGTCAAAAGCTTAAACTCCTCTGTGTCATCATAAGAAGGTGCCAAGCTGAGGCCTAGCACTTTGGGCTGACTCCTGGAAGCAGCCTCTCAGCTGGGGTTAACTGCATGGTATAGATACAGGGAGCAGGCAGCAGGAGATACAATAGAATAAAATGAAATACACATCAGAGAAAATAATGGTGATGCAGCGACCTGAAGCATCAGTGCACGGTTGCACCATAGACCGGCTGACTTGGGCTCAGATCTAATAATCCGGATCAGATTGTTTGCATAGGGAACAGTAATATCTGGATTATAAAATGGTAATCCAATCAAGGTGTTTAGTCAGCCCTGCATGGATTATAATTGTTGTCTGAGCCTTTGAAATTAGAATCATACGGCACAAAAGGAGTCCGTGTAGCCCATCGTGCTTGTGCCAGCTCTTTGAAAGAGCAATCCAGTTAACCCTCCCGTTCCTCATAGCCCTCAAAATCTTTCCTTTTCAAACATAGATCCAGTTTCCTTTTGAAAGTTTCTTTTTATTCTCCCATCTCGACCAGGTTTGTTACCCACGCTAGAAATCGTCGTTGGTGAGTTAGACAAAGATTAGGTTTTCGGGAGAAATCTCACCTGCTTGTTAACCCTGATATGCCCGATTTTCAGCGGCGTGTGCCATCTCTTCACCAAGGAGCAGGCTGGTCAACGGAGGGTGAAAGCTCCTCAGACACCTGAGCAGCAGCTAAATGGCTAGTTTTTATATCAGCATAATGAAATGTCCCAAGGTGCTTCACAGGAGCATCATAAAACAAAATTTAACATCCGGCGACAGAAGACAATATTAGGGCAGATGGCCAAAAATTTGGTCAAAGGCATAGGCTTTAAGGAGAGAAGCAGAAAGGTTTAGGGAGGGAATTCCAGAGCTTGGGGCCCAGGCAGCTGAAGGCACGGCCACCAATGGTGGAGCAATTAAAATCGGGGATGCACAAGAGACCAGAATTAGAGGAGTGCAGATATCTTGGAGGGTTGTGGAGCTGAAGGAGATTACAGAGATAGGGAGGGTGAGGCCATGGAGGAATTCGAAAACGAGGATGAGAATTTTAAAATAGAGGCTTTACTTAACCAGGAACCAATGCAGTTAAGCAAGCACAGAGGTGATGGGTGAATGGGGCTTGGTGCAAATTAGGAGACAGGCAGCAGAGCTTTGGATGAAGGTCAGCCAAGAGAGGAATATTTAAGACTCGAGAAACAAAGGCACCAATACAGGTCTAAAAGAAAGCTACCACGATAAGGATGCAATGAAGAATTTTTCTAAATGTCAGCTCCAAGTATACATGCTCCAAAGTGTACCCTCATCAAGTATCAGCCATGGCTCAGTTGGTGGCATGCTTGCCTCTGAGTCTGAAGATTGTGTGTATGAGTTCTACTCCAGAGACTTGAGCACAAAATCTAGATTAGCTCTCCAGCACAGTACTGAGAGAGTGCTGCACTGTCAGGAGGTGCTGTCTTTCAGATGAGACATTAAACCAATGCAATTTTAACAGCCCACTGAGCAGATCATCCGCTCCATATGCTCGCTGAATAAAACCTGGCGGCAAGCCAGCAGAGGTCCTTATGTGTGATAGCAAGCGTGGGTCCTCCAGGACCTGCAGTGGAAGGTTGAGCTGCTGTCTAGCTCTTGAAATCCACAAAACCCTCCTGCTATGACTCAACCGACTGCTTGCTTTCTGATCCGTCCTATCGTCACAGGCCCAAAGCTTCTGGACACCTGTTTCGGAAGAGCAGCTAGCTGGAAGAATATTAATGAAGCCGGCCTTCCCACTGCAGTTCCCACTGACTTTCTGCCGGGATTTAAAATTCCCCTTATAATTGCCTTTTATCCGGAAAACCCAAAATTCCGTCATCCAACAAGAAGGTTGTCCCCTTGCAGCCAACAAATTGTGGCCATGAATCTAAACAGTTGCTTTAATGAATTGTTGATACAGAAGGGATTCTTGCTTTCTCTGTTTGTCATTACATTCAAGCAATGTAGAAGGAAGCTACTCAGATTACTAACCCTTATCACCATTAGGTTCCCCCCTCTCCCCCCAATTTTGTTCCCCCATCTCCCCTCTTCTTATTACTGCACTGACTTTTGGTGGGGTCTGTTTCCGGGTATTCTAGGAGCTCTCTGTTACCTCAAACAGTTGGTCATTCTTCGTAAGTTTAACCGAGACAGTAAATGAGACCTGATTTTAACTCTAAGTGAATGGGTTTTGAGTGAGTTAAAATTGGGCCCGAAGCGTCACCTTTGAGGACATTGGAGTCAAGCCCAATCTTGTTCTTATCTGGAACCTAAATGCATGCATTTTATAGCAACTGGACAGCATCAGCAACTTATAGGAAGAAAGGAATATGGGAACAAGAGGAGACAATTCAGCCCTTCGAGCATATTCCGCCAATCAGTTAGATCATGACTGATCTGTATCTTAATTCCATTTACCTGCCTTTGCTCCATATTCTTTGACATCCTTATCTAACACAATAACAAATCTATCAATCTCAGTTTTGAAACTTTCAATTGAACTCCCAGCCTCAACAGCTTTCTGGAGGAGAAGGTTCTAGATTTCTGCTACCCTTTGCATGAGGATGTGCTTCCTGACATCACTCCAGAATGGCCTGACTGTAATTTTCATGTTATATCCCCTTGTTCTGGACTCTTCCACCAGTGGAAATAATTTCTGTCTATCAACCTTACCAGCTCCTTTAATCATCTTAAGCGCCTCAAGTACATCACCTGTTAATCTTCTATATTTGAGAGAATACATGCCTGGTCTAAGCAACTTTTCTTCAGAATATAAGCCTTTTATCCCCAGTGTCATTCTGGTGAATTTATGCTGCACCCTCTGATTGATTTTGTTTCCCCCCCAACATAGCCTGAGACTTGTCGGTGGCCAATTATAGCTTACTACTATATCCAGGCTCAAGATCAGCTTACTTAGCATGGGCCACAACTCAAAGCTGGTACCTCATTGTGCTACACAAGCCATCAGGAGGGTCCAAATTATTTTTGTTTTATGCTTTACAAGACACCACAGGAAAAAAGTGACTGCTGTCTCTGAGGAGTCTTTGCTAATCGTGTTGTGGCAAATGCGGCCAGCTAATATCTAAAAGCCTTCAAAAGGAACATTGCTCGTTTCCTTTGTTCAGCTCTGCATTGTTAACCTTCAGCTTGGCAAATGACATGTGCAACTGCACGAAGGCTGTAAATGCAGAGGTATAAATAAAGCTTTGCCCTTTATTAACTGCTCCTACAACAGGAAGTCCTTGGTGTGAAGTGGTTCTTTGCACCTTTATTCTAGCAACACTGAAAATCCTGCAAATTCAAAAGCATCAATTGTCTGTAAGAGCAAAGGTTTGCTACACAGGAAATCTGCAATAACGCGATCCACTATAGCACAACACTCGGTATAATGCGGGTCCGTAATGGACCCCAAAAATTTCGAGCCAATTTGTCATTTCATAACAGATATCACAGGATTGTTGAAGTATTTTGAACCAGCCAATGAGATGGCAGCTTTGCGACTAATTAAGGAGCCAATTTTCTCTGTATAAATGCGGGTCAAACTTGCACTGATACCCATACAGCAATCAACGCAAAATCACGTACTGAATCACAAAAGAGAAAACCTTACACCATCACCAGCTGAAAATTATCACCCAGATCAAAGAAGGCACTACGCAAGCATCCGTTTCACAAAGAATGGAGATCCGCAGGTAGCTTAAAGATGAGGAGAAGTTGAGAAGGGTGTCGATGGAGATGGATGAAGGTGGCCAAGCAAGAAGGTAAGCCCGAACTGCGGACAACACACCTCTTGACAAGGCTGTATACAGCTGAGAGCCGATGGTGTACCCATAGCCGGTCCTGTTATGCAAGCTTAGGCTAAGACGTTTTGCCACCAAATGAATGGAAATACCAATGTCCCAGTAGAGTTTGGAGCCAGCAAAGGATGATTAGCAAGATTCAAGAACCGGCACAATATTTCACAAGTTACTATCAGAGGAGAACAAAGGTCCACAGACTTGCCAGCCACAACATTATTTCCCGCTGAATTAAAGAAGATTTTACATGGAGGAGGATACCACCGAAGAACAAGTCTACAACTGAGACGATACGGCCCTGTACCGCAAAATGATACCAGAGAAGACACTAGCGACAAGAAACAACACCAACAAAACGTCTAGATTTAAACAGATAAAGACAAGGTTGACAATCCTTCTTTTCTGCAACAAAATTGGTTGACACAAGCTGACTCCACTCATCATCGGAAAATTCGCCAAACCACACTGCTTCCATCATCTAAACCTAAAAATACTACCATGCCAATACTCAAGTAGCGCCAAAGCCTGGATGACTTCATCAATTTTCAAAGATTAGTTCCACCATGAATTCGTACCAAATCTCGGAAAACATCTCAGACAGAACAATCTACTGAAGAAGGCCATCTTGTTGCTTAACAACTGCTCTGCACACCCAGCCCCAGAGGAATCTCCCTACTGTCTGCCACAGGGAAGATCATTGCAAAGATCTTCTTCAATCACCCTCTCCCAGCAACTGAAGAGCTCCTTCCAGAGTCACAGTGCAGTTTTCACCCATCAGGAGGCACCACAGACATGGGGCTGGATTTTGTGTAGGAGGCGGGATTCCCAGCCCTGGACCACGAAGGTGTGGGGGGAAGATTCGGCCTATGCGGGCACCCACCCGCCCCACCTCCCCACCCCCCTCACCCCACCCTGGAGCATTTTTGTCTAAGGTCCCACGCCAGGATCCCCATCCCTTTAAAGATGGAATTCCCACCTCCAAGAGCTGCCAGTCAATCACAGGCATGGTGGCCACTGTAGATACTGTAGAGGCCTTGGACCCAGGCCCAGAGCTGCAGCCCGGACCCAAGGTGAGTGAGGCGAGGTCACCGGGGCCAGTCCAAAGGCCTCAGTGAGGGGATTGGAGGGGTGGTCGTAAAGCACAATAGGAGGGGGGGGGAGTCCTGGGAGGTGCATTATTTCTCAGGATGTGCCCTCCATGGGCAAGATTTCCGATGGAGGAGGGACCCCTCCCCCAAGCCCGCAGAGGTAGCACCTCATTTGACAAGGTCAACGTGATGGAGGCACCCCCCCTCCCTCCCCCCGGCCAGTGGTTAGATCGCAGCGGCGGCGAGAAGAGGCCCTTAAACGGCCACTTAAGAGCCTCATTTGGCCTCTGGGTGGGCAGGCTGTCATCGGCTTATCCCGCGCCCTGCAAGATCCCTTGGTGATGGGCCCCCCGCCCTCGCCACCCATCGCGATTCTATGGGCCCCCCTGCCTCAGACCTCACCTCAGGGGGGCCCATAAAATCCAGCCCATGTTCTTCACTGCGTGGCAAATTCAAAAATAATGCAGGGAACTATGCCAACTGCTGTACATGGCCTTCTTTGACCTCACAAAAGCCTCTGTCAACCACAAAGACTTAAGACGCATCCTGCTCAAATTTGACTGCCCTCAGAAGTTTGTCATCATCCTCTGTCTACGCCACGATGACATGCAAGCTGTGATCTTCACCAACGGAACCACCACTATCTCAGTCAAGACCGGGGTCAAGCAAGGATGCGTCATCGCACCAATCCTCTTATCCATTTTCATCACAGCAATGCTACACCTCATCTCCAACAAACTACTCACAGGTGTGGAGATAATCTACAGAACAGATGGGAAACTATTCACCTACGCCGCCTTCAATCAAAAACAAAAATCACCCCAACCTCAGTCATTGAACTTCAGTATGCAAATGACACTTGCATGTGTGCTCACTCTGAAACTGAGCTCCAGATCATTATCAACGCCTTCTCCGAAGTATATTAGAAAATGGGTCTTTCACTCAGAAAATGAAGGTCCTCTTCCAACCAGCTGCCACAGTACAACACCTCCCCCATCAATCAAGATTAATAACCACATCCTGGAAAATGCGGACCATTTTCAATATCTTGGGAGCCTCCTCTCAGCAAAGGCAGACATAGATGACCAGGTTCATCATTGCCTCCAATGTGCCAACTCAACCTTCAGCTGACTGAGGAAGAGAGTATTTGAGGATCAGGATCTCAAGCCAGAGACTAGGATCATGGTTCACCAGGCAGCATTGATCCCTGTGCTCCTATATGCGCCAGAGACTTGGACAACCAACAGCAGCACCTCAAAGCATTGGAGAAGTACCACCAGCGGTGCCTCCACAAGATCCTCCAAATCTGGCAGCAAGAAAGGTGGTCCAACAGCAGCGTCCTCTCCTAACCCAACCTGCCCAGAATCAGGGTGCTAATCACCTAAAACCAGCTCCGCTGGGTGGGACATGTCACTCACATGCCTGACACCAGACTCCCAAAGCCGCTGTTCTACTTGGTCGCAGAAGGAGACTCCCAGGAGGACAGCAGAAACGCTTTAGAGATATCCTCAAAGCATCCCTGAAAAAATCAAACATCCCCGTTGATCCATGGCAGTCCCTGGCTCGTGACCATCCTAGATGGAGACAGCTCATTCAGGAAGGCATTGTACACCTCGAGGGACTTCGTAGGAACACGCGGAGGTGAAGTTGAACTGTCAAAGAGAGCAAACCTCCAAACTACTCATCTACCTGACCCTTCAAGCACCACCTGCCCCTCATGTGGCAGAGTCTGCAGATCACACATTGGACTTATCAGCCATCTCAGAACCCATCAAACCAGACTGGAAACGAGTCACCCTCAATCGCGAGGGACTGTCTAAGAGACACCCAGCCCCAGAGAGCCTGGTAACACGAGAAGGGGACATCAAATACGAAAAACGCAACATCAAAAATTTAACCCCTTGACCAAGGCTTCATATCAACCTTCAAACATTAAATAGAGAGCTGATGAAGAAAATGGGAGACAGTAAGGATGACGTAGCAACTTGCTGAAGAAACTCAGTGTGAAAGAGGGAATCCACATGTGCGACTGTGCCTGACTAGAAGTGCAAACCACTGTATCAGAAACTACTGGAGACAGCCCTGGTTGCTGCATTTGAGACAGAAACCAACAGTGCCGACAAGGAGGACTTCGAAGGCTTCACTGAAGCAGAAATACTTGAAAGTGAGAAGAGAGTTGTGGAGTACGATAGATTCAATGTTCACGATC
Source organism: Heterodontus francisci (assembly GCF_036365525.1). Classification (NCBI taxonomy): domain Eukaryota; kingdom Metazoa; phylum Chordata; class Chondrichthyes; order Heterodontiformes; family Heterodontidae; genus Heterodontus; species Heterodontus francisci. The sequence goes on along the minus strand of NC_090389.1, from coordinate 80,092,057 downwards.
TAAACAAAGCCAGGTCCGTAATTGGAGCCGAATTAGATACTGATGATATCAATGCCTGGATGAATATCAATGCCCAAGAAACTACCAATGAGATGATGACAGATGATCAAATATTGGCCACTGTAACAGATCCAAACCCTCACAATGCCCAGTAAGCTGAAAATGATGGTGATGATGGATTGAAACCGAACCACTGCCATCATCCCATATAGTCATCGACTAACTAGAAGAATCACTGAAATGATTGGAAGCCAATGAAGAATCAACCACTGCAAATGTGACACAACTTCAGAACATCCTACATCCAGCAAGGAGTAAAAGTGAAGAAGTGAAAATTACTGATTTCTTGAACACACGTCCATCCGTTCAATAATTTCCGATTGTTGATGTGTATTCACATTTCTATTACCAGAAGAAATAAAATGTAAGTTATTTGAATTGATTGTCTTCATTTTGTTTGTTATATTATTCTGGCTACAGGCTTGGCACTTTTGAAAAGACCTCATTGTTAGGTAGTCTCAACTATAACACGGTTTCATGATGTGGATCGTGGACCACATTATAGTGGGATCCCAGTGTATTTAGGTTTACCCTGAAAAAGGAGCACAGTTTAGTGCCTTGCCCAGTAGTTGTTACCTATTGCTTTCCAGTAAACCCACAACAATGACACTGTAACTAGTCAGTGTGAAGGTCACTGTTAATCAAGGACATGCATAATTTGTTGAAAAAAATCATTTAAGTTGCACCTTATCACATTGTCTAAGTGCTTCCCACAATGGGTTACTTTTTTTGAGTGCAGTAATGATTATATAAGCAGTCATGATAAGCATGCAGCCAGTATAGGGTATAGTAGTATAGTGATTACGTTACAGGAATAGTAATCTAGAGGTCTAGATTAAAGATCTAGAGAGATGAGTTCAATCCCACCATGGCAGCTGGGGGATTTAAATTCAATTAAATAAACCTGGAATTAAAATGTACACATTAGTAATGGTGACCATATAACTACTGGGCTGTTGCAAAAAACCATCTGGTTCATAGATGTGCTTTAGGAAAGGAAATCTGCTGCCCTTACCTGGTCTGGCCCATATATGACTCCAGGTACAGAGCAATGGGCTCAATGGCCTCCTTCTGTGCCATAATTTTTCTATGGTTCAATGTTGTTGACTCTAAATTGCTCCCTGAAATGGCCTAGCAAGCCACTCAGTTGTATCCAAGGCATGGCACACTACCACCTTCTCAAGGGCAGTTAGGGATGGGCAATAAATGCTGGCCTTGCCAGTGGCATTCACATCTCATGAATGAATAAAAAAAACAATGAGATGATGGACCAGTCAGTTTGCTATCTTGAGGGAGCAAAGTTGGCTTGGACTCTACCCTTTGCATAGCAACATGGATTTTTTTCATCATCTAAACAAATGAAAATGCCTCCAGCATTGCATATGGTCCCTCACTATTGTAGCTGAGTTATCATGAGGCAAGACTGGTACCAATGGTGTCAAGTTGACAGTGTTGGATATTGATGTCCAATCTGAGAGCTGCTATCTACGCACAGGCCGATCCCTAACATAATACAACCATCCAAAAATTTCACAACGCATAATTAAATCTTGCATCTGACGCACTCTAGGTTTGCCAACTCTGGCTGGACGCATTCCTGGAGGTTTTCATCACATGATCTCCAACCACCCCAACCAATCAAACAGACTTTTTCGCCAACTCCAATGTTTTTTATGACTGATAAGCTAATGCGTTCAAAGAAAATGAAAAAAACATACAATTTTTATTATGCCCCTCTGATTTTTTTCCTGGGTGTTGCTCACAGCAGTTCCCTGGAGATTAATCTTTAATTTCTAGAGACTCCAGGGTAATCCTGAAGGGTTGGCAACCTTAGAACACACCCATCACACTTCAGACACCATGGAAGTGATTTTCAATGCCACTGCCTGACCAATAATCGATTGAAATCACTGGAATGAAAAGTGAACGGGTTTTATAAAGGACAAGTGATCCGTCACAATTCAGTGTCAGAAAGAGAAATGCAGTCAGTTCAGTCAACACTCTTCTCATCTTGAAAAAGATATTTATAAGTACCTGTTAACCTCCCGATTCCCCTCAACTGTGAGTGCTATATAATCAAGCTGAGAACAGGCCTAATTATAACTAGACTTATTACTGGCCCCTAAATTACTTAGCATCCCAAACCAGATGCAATGCCAGCTGCACGGGAATAGATAGGTTTAAGGGCCGATGTAAATCCATTCTCAAGCCAGCTGTGGATACCTCTATCATCCTCACTCTCCAAATGGCCATTAAGAAATACAACAGAATTTATTTTAACCCCTTCCTACTTCTCCATGGGAGGATCCTGCCTGCTACCCAGTAATACCCCAACTGAGATTGTGTGTCTGCTTTCTAAGATGGTGTGGCTCTGCTCATTGCGGTTCTGTATTATTACAGCACTATACCACTTTCTATGTTGCACTTATCACTCTATACAATCTTTGACGAGGTCGTGTTTGCTACTGTTCTTATTGTGAAAATAATGTACGCATTCATCACCATTTTTGAAATCCCACTCTGTCTTCAATTCTAGTCTTCTTCTTCTTTGGCCTCCTTGTCTGGAGAGACAATGGGTAAGCGCCTGGAGGTGATCAGTGGTTTGTGAAGCCTAGTCTATGTATTGCAATTTATATACATTGTTGGCACTGCAGCTTTGATAGATACAAAACACAAAGGTTAACTACTAAGCTCTGCCATTATGAATCGTTTCTGACCAAAAAGAGACTTGTATTTACATAGTACACTTGTTAGGGACAATTCTAACCTAAATGGCTGAGTGGGAAACGCACGGGATTGGGAGCAACTGCAGTTTTACACTGCTCCCAATATGAGCCTCCATTGACTCTCCATGGAGAGTAAAATGGGTAGGATATAAAATCAGTTGACCCCATCAATTTCCCAATGGACGGCTTAGCTTAAAATTGTCTCCATTAAGTTTCTACGGCATTTCTCACAGCAATTTACGTACAATGAACTAATAGAAAATATAGAAACATAAACAATTTACAGCACAGACGGAGCCATTCGGCCCATCATGACTGTGCCAGTCTTCATCCTAGCCAGTGTTCTGCATTGGTCAATGAGGATCATCAAGTGTTGGCAAGCTATTCAACAACATTAACTTGTATTTATATAGCGCCTTTAATGTAGTAAAATGTCCCAAGGTGCTTTGCAAGAGTGTTAGCAAGCAAAAGTTTGACACATTAGGACAGGTACCGAAGGTATGGTTGCTAATTTGCTGATGAAACAAAGATAGATAGGAAAGTAGGCAGTGAAGAGGACATAAGCAGGCTAAAAAGGGATATAGATGGGTTAAGTGAGTGGGCAAAGATCTGGCAAATGGAGTATAATGTGGGAAATTGTGAAATTGTCCATTTTGGCAGGAAGAATAAAAAATAACCATATTATCTAAATGGTGAGAGATTGCAGAGCTTTGACTTGCAGAGAGATCTGGGTGTGCTAGTCATGAATCGCAAAAGGTTAGTATGCAGGTTCAGCAAGTAATTAGGAAAGCTAATAGAATGTTATTGTTTATTGCGAGGAGAATTGAATACAAAAGTAGGGAGGTTATGCTTCAGTTATACAGGGCATTGATGAGACTGCATCTGGAGTACTGTGTTCAGTATTGGTCTCCTTATTTAAGGAAGGATGTAAATGCGTTGGAAACAGTTCAGGGAAGGTTTACTAGACTAATACCTGAAATGGGCAGGTTGTTTTATGAGGAAAGGTTGGACAGGCTAGGCTTGTATCTGCTGGAGTTTAGAAGAGTAAGAGGCGACTTGATTGAAACATATAAGATCCTGAGGGGTCTTGACAGGGTGGATGTGAAAAGGATGTTTCTCTTTGTGGGAGAATCTAGAACTAGGGATCACTATTTAAAAACAAGGGGTAGCCCATTTAAATCAGAGATGAGGAGAACTTTTTTCTCTCAGAGGGTTGTCTTTGAAACTCTTTTCCGCAAAAGGCAGTAGAAGCAGAGTCTTTAAATATTTTTAAGGCAGACGTAGATAGATTCTTGATAAGCAAGGGGGTGGAAGGTTATTGGGGGTAGGCGGGAATGTGGAGTCAAGCTTACAATCAGATCAGCAGTGATCTTATTGAACAACAGAGCAGGCTCAAGAGGCCGAGTGGCCTAGTCCTGCTCCTAATTCGTATGTTTGTGTGTAGGTGATCAAAAACTTGGTTAAAAAGGTAGGTTTTAAGAAGCGTCTTAAAGGAGGGGAGAAAGCACTAGAGAGGTGGAGCGATTTAGGGAAGGAATTCCAGGGCTTGGGGCCTAAGGAGCTGAAGGTACAACTGCCAATGGTGGAGCGACTAAAATGGGAAATGTGTGAGTGGCCAGAATTGGAGGAACAGAGATCCAGAGATCCTCACAGCTGATCCCAATCATTTTCTTTCCTGATGTCCACCTTTGCAGCAGAGATTACAGCAATCAGGAGTGGGAACACTGGCTGCCTTTTATAATCTTTCCTCCTTTGCTCAGGGATGCTGAGATCATTTATACTGTCACTGGGATCAGCTAATTTACCAAAGGCCGGGAAGCAAACCTGATCAAAATGCCTCAGTCACGCACCACTCAGTCCATTCACTCACCAACGGAGATGGAGTAAGTAATGCAAAATTCGTTTTGGGTCAGAAATTACTCAACACCAGAGTAACTTCCTTTACACTCAACAATTCCAAGTATGCCATCTCATTGAAGCCATTAGGCAGCAAGCAATGCTCCTCCCATTAGGGTCTCATTAGCTACATTAACAATGATTTCAAACAGCCCTTGATGATTTAGTAGGTAAATGCACCATGTGATGTGCTATTCAGAAGGCCCAGGATCAATACCCAGTCTCTGCTATAATGATTTCAGTGCTGTGATCTCAGTGGCAACGACACTACAATTAGCCTCAGTTCCCAGGATTTGGAAATGCAGAAAATACTCAACCAATGTTACCTCTTTTGATCACTACACATTGGAGCAATAGTCGGCTATTCAGCCCATCGAAACTGCTCTGCCATTCAATTAGATCATGGCTGATCATCTACCTAAATGCCACTTTCCCGTGTTATCCCCAATACACATTGGTCCCATTAGAAATTGAGTATGCTTGTGTGGACATAGAGTAAGGCCATCTATGATGTTATCTGGCACTGCATTGAGTTCAGATCCAATGAGGACAAGCTGCCAATAAAACTAGTAATTTGTGAGGCTCGCACCAGAAATTTGACCACAAAAGCTGCCAGATTGTTGTAAAAACCCAACTGATTCACCAATGATCTTCTGGGAGGTGGGGAATATACCTACAAGTCACTAGACCTACAGCATGTGGTTGGTTCTTAACACCCCCGCCCCCATCCCCGAAATGGTCTAGTCACTCAACTGTACCAACAATCACTTCAAAACGAAGGCCCCTCCCCCACCTCAGAGTAACTAAGGATGAAATGTGGCCCTTCCAGCATTGTCCACATCCTGACAGCAAAAAAAGCTGCCAACGCCCACTGTCTAGACCCATACATGAAGAGTGACCATTTGGACATGGTGCCAGTGGACACCTCGTGTCAGGGTCTGTAGCTGTGAACCAGTGACAAATCAGCACCTTATGGACAGCGGCAACAGCGGGTATTTTATAAAGATATGGGCCACTTCTAATTGTAAAGCTGCAAACAATCTGTTTGACCGCTCCTGAGGCCCAGTTTCCATTAGGACAACACTGAACCATAGGGTTGCCACCCTCCTGGATTATCCTGGACTCTCCAGGAATTGAACATTAATCTTCAGGCTGCGAGCAAAAACCCGGGAGAAAAAAATTCACAGGGACATTAAAAAAAATTCTGCGTTAAAAATTTTCTCTGAACTTTTTCATTTATTCGTCGTAAAAATATTAACACTGAAGGGAAAATAAATACCGTTTGACTAACAGTCAAGATTAATCCAATTGGGTATCTAAAAGTATGTTCCCTTTCCAATGGGATGGCCATGGGAAGGTCGAGCACCCAGAGGATAGACCAGTGGTAGGAAGTTGGGGGCAGGCCGGACTGAGGTGAGAGGTTATGTGATGAAACCTCCAGGAATACACTCAACCAGAGTTGGTAACTCTACTGTACCATCATATTAATGGCAGTTTATTGTGTTTCTGTACTAAAACATTACATAGCAAGCTGACAGTAATCATTTTGAACCTGCTAACACCGAACACACCATTTATTGCCTGCAATATGGTTGCTGGTTCACAAGAAAACTGTATTCAAACTCCCAGCAACGCAGCAGCCTTCCAGCTTAACTATATCAACATTGTACGCATGCCTAAATAAACTGTACACTGTAAATAAGATCTGACATCCCAACTAAATTGGTCCATATCAGAGATTCCAACTGATAAAGCATCTGGATTGTTATACACCTGTTACACTGTTTCTCTGTAAAAAGGCCATGTGTTATTCAGACCTACCAACAGTCCCAGATCTGATTGGAATCTCACAGCAACAACAACTTTCATTTATATAGCATCTTTAACATAATAAAGCATCCCAAGGCTCTTCACAGGAGCATTATAAAACAAAATCTGTCACCAGGCCACAAACGGAAATATGAAGGCAGATGGCCAACTGACGAAAACCCACAAGCTGGTTGAAACCATCTGTGCTCCACCTCACTTACCACTCCATAATGACATACTCAATCCACCTACTACCCGCCTTCCATCCCAGCGCCCCATATGAAGCAACGTTCCTGAGCAAGATCTACCAGCAGACATCCTTTGGATCAAGGAATGGGAAACGCGGGAAGTCACTAACAAGTTCCTTGTGGCAAACCCCATCTGTCAAATGGCAGGCTTTGAACTACCACGGAGAGAGTGGTCCTTGCTAAACAGGTTCAGCACAAGCCAGAGCCCCTGTGCAGCCAACTTCCACTACTGGGGCCTCAGTACAAACCCCTTATGCATTTGTGGAGAGACACAAACAATGCTGCACATTAAAGGCCTACTCAGGTTGGGAAAAAGAACCCAACCCAAACCCGACCGAACCACAGCGGACCCGAGCCCGACCTGGCCCGAGTCCCTCCGATTTTGCCCTGAGCCCGACCCCTACTTGACCCAACCCGAGCCCGACCCGACCATCCCTTTACTTACCTTCCTGACACCGAACCTGCAGGAAGCTGCAGCGCATGCGTGATGACGTCATAGTGATGTCACTCGCTCACTGCGCAGACTCAGTTTCGTCCCGGACTCCCAGCTCAGGTAAGTTTTTCAAGTTCAATACTTACCATCAGAGCACTTACTGTGTGTGCCCGGCCCGACCCCGGACCCGGACTCGGCCCGACCCGACCTGAGCCCGAAAGCTTGACCGGGAAGAGGGGCCCGACACAACCCGAACCCGACACATGTCGTCGGGTCCCGTCAGGTGCGGGTCGAGTAGCAGGCCTTTATTGCACATTACCGAGGAGTGTTCTCTCTTTCGACTAAGTGGCGACTAATCAGCCTAAATTCAGCAACTGTGCAGACTATTGCTTGGCTCTGGGGATTTGCATTCACTAAATAAATAAGGCAGATGGTCAAAGCTTGGTCAAAGAGGTAGGTTTTTTAAGGTTCTGATGAAGGGTCACTGACCTGAAACGTTAACTCTGCTTCTCTCTCCACAGATGCTGCCAGACCTGCTGAGTATTTCCAGCATTTCTTGTTTTTATTTCAGATTTCCAGCATCCGCAGTATTTTGCTTTTATTTTATGTTTTTTAAGGAGCATCTTAAAGGAAGAGAGGTAGAGTGGCAAAGAGCTTTAGGGAGGAAATTCCATAGATTAGCTTGAAGCCAATGAAGGCACAGCCACCAATGGTGGAATAATTAAGACCAGGAATGCTCAATTATATGAGCGTAGAGTTGTGAGGCTGAAGGAAATTACAGAGATAGGGAGGAACGAGGCCATGGAGGGATTTGATAACAAAGATGAGAATTTTTAAAACAAGGCATTGCTTCAACGCAAGCCAGTGTATGTCAGCAAGCACAGGGATGATAGGCGAATGGGACTTGCTGGAAGTTAGGACACAGTTTTGGACGACCTCAAGTTTACAGAGGGTAGAAAAAGAAAGAAGAAGAAAGACTTGCATTTATATAGTGCCTTTCACAACCACCGGATGTCTCAAAGTGCTTTACACCAATGAAGTACTTTTTGATGTTGTAATGTTGGAATTTCAGCAACCAGTATGCGCACAACAAACTCCCACAAACAGCAATGTGATAATGACCAGATAATCTGTTTTTGTGATGTTGGTTGAGGGATAAATGTTGGCCAGGATACCAGCGATAACTCCCCTTGCTCTTCTTCGAAATAGTGTCATGGGATCTTTTACATTCACCCAAGCAGGCAGATGGGACCTGGGTTTGATGTCTCATCCAAAAGACGGCATCTCTGACAGTGTAGTGCTCCCTCAGTACTGTACCAGCCTTGATTTTTGTCCTCAAGCCTTGGAGTGGGACTTGAACTCAGAGGCAAGAGTGCTACGAACTGAGCCACAGCTGATACAACAGAATGACAAAGAATGTGGGAGGCTGGCCAGGAGTGCATTGGAATATTCAAGTCTAGTGGTAAGAAAGGCACGGATGAGGGCCTCAGCAGCAGATGAGCTATGGCAGAACAGAGACAGGCGAGGTAGTAATATGATGAAAGGTCACTGACCTGAAACGTTAGCTCTGCTTCTCTCTCCACAGATGCTGCCTGACCTGCCAAGTATTTCCAGCACTTTCTGTTTTTGTTTCAGATTTCCAGCATCTGCAGTATTTTCCTTTTATTATAGAAATAGGGGGTCTTAGTGAGATGGTCTTTTCCTGCCCTCCTGCATCAAGATTGCATCCTCACTTCTATCAACTATCCTGACCATTCTGAGCTTACCCCTCATTTTTCTGGAACAGCTGAAATTCCCCATCAGGTGAATCTTCTGATATGAGCATTCAGGCAGTGATTTACCGAGCAGTTAATTTAGCACTCTCCAAAATTGTGCTGTTCTGACCTTGCAGGAGTTCACAGGGGGTTTCTTGAATGATTTACTGCTGGTGAGCCCCTGACCCATATTGGGCCTGGTGCTGGGAGCTGCATGCAATGAAGGCTAGGGAACAGTGTGCATGATCACCTCTTGAAATATTGAAGGAGACACGCAAGCCACCGAGTGGTAAATGGCTGCACGTAGAGGGAAAAGAAATTGCTTCAGCTTTTCCGAAGGCTGCAAATATTTGAAACGCATTTTGCAAAGGATGGACACTGCTGTGCAGATGTGCTGGTTGGTGTAATGCCAGATGCGGACAGTCTCGCCATGCCACCTGCTAATCCCCCTGGCAAGCCTCCTTTCATCCTGTGCCTTTTGAACTGTGTCTATATTGGGCACTTCAAAATCAAAACCCACCATCAGCTTCAACTTGATTTGCTGCCAGTTCATGGGACTCTTCACTTGGACAACTTGTTGCTTCCTGAACTTACACAAACATTTGCATTGTGTTTTTTTTAGTATGTTGCAGAGCTAGTCTACTTGCTCACAGCCTTTGTCCCTTTCCTTCCAACACTGCCAGCTATCCTAGACAGCAACAAGCACAAGGCAGTCTGAATCTCCCTGGATCGAACACTCGATGTAATGAACGTGCTAGAAAAGATTGTTGGCAGAGGGGTTCATGATGCTCATGGCCTTGGAGGAGATGCCAGTGCCTGTAGGCATAGATGGAGTTACTCTCCTTCCTCGATCATCTCTGCTTCTTACTGCCTTTTGCTGTGGCGTTACTCATGGCTTTAACATTTGCTTTGCAGGAGCTCCTCTTTCATCGCTGAACACTCCCTAAAATGACCTCGTCACTCAATTGTAAAATCAATTCCTTCAAGAAGTCCCACCACTACCTCGGGGAAACTAAGGGTTAAGTGTGGCCCAGCCAGCATTGCCCACATCCGCTGGAGTCTTTGATTATGGTCAGATTTCCAGTGAGTTTGCAGACAATTCATCTATTTTAGGTTCCTGCATACTGCTTGGAGAAAATAAATACTTGTACAAAAATTTAAATAGAGATGATTTTTTTCATCTAAACTGCAACAAAAATTAATAACAAAATCCAGTGCTTAAAAAGTATAGTAAAACTGGAAAATTAAAGAAATATTTTACTCTCTGAGAGCACCAGCAGGCTGAGGCCCACTCTAGATGAGCAGAGGGAGGCCCCCAGACCAGTAGCATCCTAAATAGAAGAACAGTGGACTACGTTTCATTTAACTGCTACATGTGTGTCAGCTGTGGCTCAGTTGGTAGCACTTTTTCCTCGAAGGTTATAGGGTCGTGTCCCACTCCAGGGCTTAAACATACGAATCTAGATTGATGAAGTCCTGCGCTGGTAGGGGTCCTGCCTTTCAGATGAGGTGTTTAAACCAAGGTCCCATCTAATCTAAAAGCAAAATACTGCGGATGCTGGAAATCTGAAATAAAAACAAGAAATGCTGGAAATACTCAGCAGATCTGGCAGCATCTGTGGAGAGAGAAGCAGAGTTAATGTTTCATGTCAGTGACCCTTCTTCAGAACTAGCAGATATTAGAAATGTGAAAGGTTATAAGCAAGTAAAGCAGGGGTGGGGCAAGAGATAACAAAGGAGAAGGTGTAGATAGGATAAGGTCACAGGGAATAACCGACCAGAAGGTCATGGAGCAAAGGCAAACAATATGTTAATGGTGTGTTGAAAGACAAAGCATTAGTACAGATAGGGTGTTAACGGACTGAATATTGAACAGCCACAAGCACAAACATGAAAAAAACAGTGGGTAGGCAAACTGAACAAACTAAAATAAAATAAAATAAACACAAAAAAAATAAAAAAGAAAAAAGAACTAAAAATAAAAGTAAAATGGGGGGCTGTCATGCTCTGAAATTATTGAACTCATTGTTCAGTCCGGCAGGCTGTAGCGTGCCTAATCAGTAAATGAGATGCTGTTCCTCGAGCTTGCGTTGATGTTCACTGGAACACTGCAGCAATCCCAGGACAGAGATGTGAGCATGAAAGCAGTGGGGAGTGTTGTAATGGCAAGCAACCAGAAGCTCGGGGTCCTGCTTGCGGACTGAGCAGAGGTGTTCCACAAAGCGCCACCCAGTCAGTGTTTGGTCTCCCCAATGTAGAGGAGACCACATTGTGAGCAGCGAATACAGTATACTACATTGAAAGAAGTACAAGTAAATCGCTGCTTCACCTGAAAGGAGTGTTTGTGGCCTGGGATAGTGAGGAGAGGGGAGGTAAATGGGCGGCACAGTGGCACAGTGGTTAGCACCGCAGCCTCACAGCTCCAGCGACCCGGGTTCAATTCTGGGTACTGCCTGTGCGGAGTTTGCAAGTTCTCCCTGCGTCTGCGTGGGTTTTCTCCGGGTGCTCCGGTTTCCTCCCACACGCCAAAGACTTGCAGGTTGATAGGTAAATTGACCATTATAAATTGCCCCTAGTGTAGGTAGATGGTAGGGAAATATAGGGACAGGTGGGGATGTGGTAGGAATATGGAATGAGTGTAGGATTAGTATAAATGGGTGGTTGATGGTCGGCACAGACTCGGTGGGCCGAAGGGCCTGTTTCAGTGCTGTATCTCTAAAAAAAAAGTATTACACCTCCTGCGACTGCAGGGGAAGGTGCTGTTGGAAGGGAACGAGGTGGTGGGGGTAATGGAGGAGTGGACCAGGGTGTCGCGGAGGGAACGATCCCTTCGGAATGCTGACAGGGGAAGGGGGGGAAGATGTGTTTGGTAGTGGCATCATGCTGGAGGTGGCGGAAATGGCGGAGGATAATCCTTTGGATATGGAGGCTGATGGGGTGGAAAGTGAGAACAAGGGGAATCCTGTCACGGTTCTGGGAGGGAGGGGAAGGGGTGAGGGTAGAGGTGCGGGAAATGGGTCGGACACGGTTGAAGACCCTGTCAACCACAGTGGGGCGGAATCCTCGGTTGAGGAAAAAGGAAGACATATCAGAAGCGCTGTCATGGAAGGTAGCATCATCAGAGCAGATGTGTCGGAGACGGAGAAACTGGAAGAATGGAATGGAGTCCTTACAGGAGGTAGGGTGTGAAGAAGTATAGTCGAGGTAGCTGTGGGAGTCAGTGGCTTATAATGGATATTAGTAGACAACCTATCTCTAGAGATGGAGACAGAGAAGTCAGAGAAGACAGATTAGTCCCGTCTAATCTCTCAGGTGCATGTAAAAAAAACCTTTGGTGCTGTTTTGAAGAAGAGAATGTGAGTTTTCCCCATTGTCCTGCCCAATATTTATCGCTCAATCAACACCACAAGAACCGATTATCTGGTCATTATCACATTGCTGTTTGTGGGAGCTTGCTGTGCGCAAATTGGCTGCCGCATTTCCTACATTACAACAGTGACTACACTTCAAAAGTATTTCAATGGCTGCAAAATGCTTTGAGACAGTCTGCGGTTGTGAAAGGTGCTATATAAATGTAAGTCTTTTAAATAAACGTTTTGTAATACTGAAATGATGTTCTGTTCATTTTCTCCAAGACCAATAAGGCCAGGTTGAAAAGCCCCATTTGGAGGTCATATACAACAGTAAAGTGATGCGGATCAACTGGTTGGATCTGAGTCTAGTTTTCCAGTCCCTCGGCATCTGTTCCACTCCTGCATTGTTGTCCCTGGTGTCTTGCAAGTACAGCCCCATGAGTGTACCTGCAGGATTCTGGTTATACAGTTAGTGCTGTGGCTCTAACCAGCCATTGCAGACTGGGGATGGGGTTTTAACTTATTTTCTTAATAGCTTATTCCGAGTCAAAATCTATGACATTGGAGTTTCACATTCACATGTTTGGGTTTTAAAGCAGCCATAAACTAAGATCTGGAAATCCCCAGTGAAAGTCCCCACCTCCTACAGCTTCACTCAACTATAAACCTTCAGACCAGTCCATGTTAAATTTGCTAGCTGTGAGTCATTCATACACACACTGTACATTTGCCCAAAGAAAAGTGAAATTTGGTTACACTTTGACTAATTCTCTATATTCTTTCCTCTATATGCAGGCACCCCTTGTTATACTCACGAATACTAGAGCATGGCTACCCAACCCGAACTCGACAGGACCCGATGACATGTGTCGGGTTCGGGTCGGGTCGGGTCGGGTCGGACACACTCTATCACCACCTCCGGTACGTGGCTCCAATCTTAATGTACTTTTTAAACAACCTTTCAAGTCCAGTTACAGTTTATGTTGCTTATCTGCACAAGCTTAAGAAGTGAAAAACTGAAGCTAGGTTAACTGAACATTCCGGTGGTCGGGTCGGGTCGGGTCGGGTCGGACGCGGGAAAAAAATGAAAGGACTCGGGCCGGGTCAGGCTCGGGTCGGATGTGGTTCTGTCAGGCTCAGGTCGGGTTTCATTTGCGGACCCAAGTAGGCCTTTAACGAGTACACCAGTGAAGAAATGACAAGTCCGCCTACTGACTAGAAACTCTGGCCAAAGTTTGAGACAAATCTTCTCCCCATGCAACGATGCGAGATAGTGAGGACAGACTAATAACATCAGCAATGTATCTAAGCCGCATATAATAGGTCAGCATCCATCCAACCATACCAATCATTGATAAGGATCTGGTATTCCATTACCACTGCCTTATAGCCGTCTGACCACATCAGCCGTATCTCCACAAATGTACTTTGTCAATTAGGAGCAAGTATAGTCTCAAGGTGAATAGCCTGGCTCATGTGGGTCCAATTTATGAAGAGATAAAGAACTTGCATTTTTGCAGCATCTTTCCCAAATTCAAGACATCCCAAAATGCTTCCTGGGCAATGAAGTACTTTTCAAGAACAGTCACTGTTGTAATGTAGGAAACATGGGAACGAATAGGTGCACAGCAAGATCCCACTAACAGCAATGAGACAAATGACCAGATAATCTATTCTAACAATGTTGGTTGAAGGATAACTGTTAGCCAGGCCATCCCTGCCCTTCTTTGAGAAACAGCATGGGATCTTTTACTAAGAGGACTAACGAGACCTCTGTTTAATGTCTCATCCAAAAGATGGCACCACTGACAGTGGAGGACTCCCTCAGTACTGCACTGGGAGCGTCATCCTGGATTATGGGCTCACATCTATGGAGTGGGGCTCGATTGCTCGACCTTCAGACTCAGAGGGGAAAGTGCGACCCTGAAAAGGGGAAAAAAAACAGAAGAGGCCGGAAATTCACAGGAGGTTCATTGGTACCTGAGAAGAGGAAAGGGTAGTCAACATTTCAGCTGAACACTGAATAGTGAGAGGCTACTGGCACAGAAATATGGGCTTTAGGCAGTACATTGTGGGTCGTGGGACATTTCTTCTTAAGTGTCAGCTTGGCTCACTTGGTAGTCCTCTCATTTTTGAGTCACAAGCTTGTGGGTTTGAGTCAGGACTTCAGCTCATAACTAACACTCCAGTTCAATATGGACAGAATGCTGCACTGTTAAAGCTGCTGTTGTTAAACAGAGTTCCCTCTTTCTAATCAAGTGGTTTAGGTGGACATTAAAGATCCCGCTACACTATTGAAAGCAAAGCAAGGTAACCTTGATCAAAAGTTCTCCCTCAACAAACAACCAAAAGTGAATTAACTGGTCATTCATCTCATTGCCATCTCTGGGATCTTGCTGTGCACAAAAATGTTGCAGCGTTTGCCTCCATGACAAAGTCACGACAAAGTATATGTGCCGGGCATTTCCTCACTCAAGCACTGTATCTTCAACAGAAGCTCGTCGGACTATTCCCAGATAGACAAGGGGATTGAGAACATGTGAGTAAATTCCTAGTGATGAAGTGCTACACAGAACAAGAAGTTTAATTCCCTCATGTGTGCTAAACTACCTAATCTCAACCAGAGGTGCTTCTGAGCTAGAGAGTAGTGGGGGGGGGGGGGGGGGGAGGGGTGCAAGGGTGGGGAGGGGGTCATGCAGAGAAAAATCAGCCAAGGTTCACTTTCTGGATTACTCTCCAGTGATATGCAATAGGAAATGTATGTGTGGGTGAGTCATATTAAAACAGAATCGGGCTGAACAGTAGTGGCTGATTAGTCAGCTGACACACACTGACTATGCCAGCACATGAAGAGTTTCAAGTTGGGTGAGGTACCAGTGGGCACTGTACACTGGCACAGTGGGTGCTGACACTTTACATTGGCAATTGCCAGCATCTACAGGAAAGGAAGAGTGGAAATTGGAAAAACAAAATAAAGCATTGATGCCGGCAGGACGATCTCACCAATAGTGAAGCATGTGGGTAAGAGGCTCTCCTGTGAGGTTAGACTGCATGTGAGTACGGGTGTGCACCAGGACAATAACTAATGTGCAGGAGTAGGAGGAGAGCTGTTGTGCCTGAGGTTCTGCACACCAAACATCAAACAAGCGGACACCAGATGCAATTGGGATGTGAAAGGTAACATTGCACTTTTGATGAGCTCACCCCTTAACCCCTGGTGTATAAACAGCATCACACTTACTAATATGATGACTGTCACTTTTAAGGGTTTAGGCAGCTGTTCAAAAAGCTACCTGGAAAGCAATACAAGACCGAGAAGGCTACATTGCAAATGCAAACATCCATAAAAATAACTGGAGGCTTCCTCGATGGATCACTCTAAAGACTATTTACTATTTTACAATTTCAGGAGGTTTAATGCAACAGTTTTATCTCTCCATCATTTAACCGCCTCCCGTAGGCAGACCCTATCCCCTGTGATCAGGCAGCTGCACTTTTTCAATAACCTGCTCTTGACAAAAATGTGTGCCTCAGAAAAAAGAAATGTCCTACTGACGGTCCTCTGATAACTAGATGAAATGTAGTCTAACGCCACATTCTTCAATCTGGCAGAGATACGGAACGGAGTTTTTGCAGACTAAAATAATTAATATATTTATTTGTTAAAATAAATATTAAAAACAAAAATTTGCCAATTTGATATCAGCTAAAATCAAATTGGGTCATAACTCTATGTGATCCTCTACATGCATTCAAGTTCTGAACTAAGCCAGCAAGAAAGAGACTGACTGTTTCTCCATCTGCAGAAAGAGTAAATTTGAAGATCCGCTCACTATCCAACCCACACTTATCTCCTAGCTGGTTAACTCGAGGGCGTTATTGACACTGTCCGTGGACCAGATTACCTGTTTACCCACTGAGCAAGGTGTGTGCGTGACACACTGACACATAAGAATAGGATTCCTCAAATGAGGAGGATAAATGAGAAGGCAACTTGACCCGTGTTTGTCAGATGTCTCCTACTGACAGAGCAGTAGGGAAGAGGTCACCATTCCAGCCTCTCAGTCAGCGAGTAATTTGTAAGTGGGATGTAACCCGTTGTTGCAATTATCTCCTGAAGTTCATTTATGATTAACTTCGGAAGTTGGAGAGGAATTTCCTCCAATGTTTTTCCCCTGAAATGGCCTATGTTTTCCTTTTGCCTCTCCTAAGAGATTACCTGGCTGCTGGTCAATGGGCAGCATTGCTTAGTTGTAACGTAACTGCAGCTTGTCTTAAAGGGTAGAATAAGGCCTTTAAGACTGAGATGAGGAGGAATTGCTTCACTCAAAGGGTGCTGAATCTTTGGAATTCTCTACCCCAGAGGGCTGTGGAAGCTTAATCATTGAGACAGAAATCGATAGATATCTGGATACTAATGACATCAAGGGATATGGGGATAGCGTGGGAAAGTGGCATTGAGGTAGATGATCAGCCATGATCTAATTGAATGATGGGGCAGGCTTGATGATCTGAATGGCCTACTCCTGCTCCTATATTCCTATGTCTTTCTCAGCCCACCTTTCTCATATGCTTGATTCAGTTTGGGGGAGGGAGCCTAAAGGGTGGCAAAGGCAGAAAAAAGAAAAAAAACTCTTGGAAAAAAATTACAAATATAGACAGAAAATATGAAAATGTCAGGCCAAGTCAAACTATCCCTGGTGCTGATCTACTGAGGATCAGTGTACACTGCATCCAGAAAAGAAAACTGAGCTGCCACGCATGTGAATGATAAGTAATCAATTAAAGCGGCATTTGTTTGTGAATGGGACCTGACCTGTGGATCACTCCAATGAAATTCAAAAAATGAAACATTTTGAAAGTTATTTCTTTGAAAAATATTTTAGTAAGTCTGGCCTTATTTTCATCGCTTGTTGAGCTGCACTATTTTTTTAAATGTTCCAGTTCACTTCTGTGCCACAAGTCTGCTGTACGTCTCATAGGAAGCGTTTGTTGGTCTCAATGGCAACAGTCCAATGAAGGATTTTCATTCAGACACAAAGTGCATTTTCTCCAGCCAATAACTCTGCAACAAGTAACCACATTAACTGACGCTCTGAGCACTATAGTCTCTGCAAACATCTGTCTTGTGTATCTGGCATGTAGAAAGTACGTAATGGGCCCATTGGATTATGATGTTTATTAAACAAACAGACATTAGGCGAGTGAGAGTCAGTGCCCAGAGTGTGGGTGGATGCTGGTTTGAGTCTGGCCCAGCTCAGTTTTCAATCGGAGGCTTGTCAGGTGGGACAGGCTGGAGGAGGGAAGTTACATCAGAGGAGAGCAACATGCCTGTCAGTCTCTGATACCTCTCAATGGACAGATTGGTGGGTTGGCATTCTTCCATCTAAAAAAGATGATGGACACGCAGCAATCAATCCATTTAGGTGCGGTGTCTTCTCTTGGTGCACCTTTGCTGATGGCTGTGAAGGACAATCCTTGAGAGGCAGGTTCAGCCACAAGTGCCGCACGTGAAGCTGTCAGGTGACGCTGTGAGTTGTTGTTTTTGACATTGACACCTGTTGCCAAGCTGCTGTAGCAACTGGTCATCATGGTAGCGCACACCAGTCCACAGGACGTGTCGCCATTTCCCTCTTTCACCAGCTTGTGCCAGTGGACAGTCACGACATTAGTGGTACCCTGGAATAAGACCATGTATGTGCCCTATTCTTGACCACGGAGGCAACAGGCCAGACAAGCAAGGAAAGGAGAAACTTGTGCAAAAAGTATATGATAGACTCTTCCAGCGAAGGAGGCTATTGTGCCTGTGCCAGCTTTTAGAAACAACTATCCAAATGGTCCCACTCTCCATAGCCCTGCAATTGTTTCTTCAAGCATTTATCCAATAAAGGTGGGGCTAAAGAGTGGCGAGTCGAAGAGACTGAGCAGTTGGCAGGAAAAAAGACAGAAGCACAAGGGGAGAGCCAACTGTGTAACAGCCCCGACAACCAATTTTATCTGCAGCGCCTGTGGAAGAGCCTGTCACTCTAGAATTGGCCTTTATAGCCACTCCAGGCGCTGCTTCACAAACCACTGACCACCTCCAGGCGCTTACCCATTGTCTCTCGAGACAAGGAGGCCAAAGAGAGAGAGAGAGAAGACAGAACAGAAACAGGCCATTCAGCCTAATAGCATCTTGCTGGTGATTATACTCCACATGAGCCCCCTTCCAACCCTCTGTACCAAGCCCCATCAGTATAACGTTCTATTACTTTCACTCTCACATGTTTATCTAGCTTCCTTTAAATGCATCTATGCTATTTGCCTCAACTACTTTCCATGGTAGCAAGTTCCAAATTCCAACCACTCTCTGAGTAAACAAGTTTCTCCTGAATTCCCTTTTGGATTTATTGGATGTTTGTTGTTCATACCATAGACCAGAAGCTCTGCTGTCAGTGTGCATTCTTGCCAGAGTATGCACAAGGCATAGAATTGGGACTGCAATGTTGGAGACCTAACTCCAACACATGCTAACAAGATCTAACAAGACTCTATACTGATAGCTGTGGCTCAGTTACAGTATGCTAGCCTCTGGGTCAGAAGGCTGTGGCTTCAAGACCCACTCCAGGATGAAAGCACAATAACCAAGGCTGACACTTCAGTGCAGTACTGAGGGAGTGCTGCTCTGTCAGAGGTGCTGTCTTTCAGATGAGGTATTAAACTGCCTGCCCTCTTCGGTGGATATAAAAAAATCCTATAATACTATTTCCAAGAAGAGCAGGGGAGTTCTCCCTGGTGCTCTGACCAATAGTTATCGCTCAATCAGCATCACAAAAACAGATTACCTGGTCATTATCGCATTGCTATTTGTGGGAGCTTGCTGTGTGCAAATTGGCTACTGTGTTTCCTACATTACAACAATGACTACACTTCAAAAGTGCTTCATTGGCTGTAAAATGCTTTGGCATGCCCTCTGGTTGTGAAAGGTGCTATATAAATGCAAGTCTTTTTTCTACGGAAGTCTCACCTAATAGATGCATACAAAAAAGATGAGAAAAACTCACCCTATTGGTTAGACAATGCATCAACCTTCATGCCCCCCAAGTACTTGTGATGCATCCCCTGGTGGATGGGAGAGAGAGGAAAATAAGAGGGGAAAATGTGGTCAAATTCAGGAAAGACTTTTGGAGATTCCTCCTGGACTCACTATGGCAATTAAGCAAAATCAAGCACAAAGTGAAAAATACAAAAGGTGCAACTTGTAGCGTAGAGCAAGTCGGAGACAGGGATGAAAACAAGGCAGATTTACCACAGTTTAAGAATGCAGTGACTTCATTACACCACAAAAAACATGACATTGTCTCGAGTCAGCAAAAAATATCAAGAGCGTTCTCACGACTGTGAAACTAAACAATAACAATAGTTTGCATCAGTATGCTTCATTTCACGTCATAAAATGTTTCAAGGTCTTTCACATAGGAAAGGATGGAGCAGGTGGCATCGCAAGAACCTGGAAGAGTTGGTCAAATGCACAGTCCAGAGGATCGGTGCTGATGAGGCTTTTAAAGGCAGGGAGGGAGGGAAACAGCAAGATCGCAGAAGTGGTTAGGGAGAGTGTTCCAGAGAGCAGGGCCACGACAATAGCTCTGCCACTGAGCAGAGCACCCGAAGAGTAAGGATGCACAGGAGACCAGCGTCAGAGTACAGCAGTGCACCAGCTAATTGTTGTGCTGGAGGAGGTTGCAGATAGGGAAGGCAGCAGAAGGACTGATAAACCTGTACAAGGATGTTGAATTTGCTGTGTTGTGGGGACACTGGAGATCAGCGAGGATGGAAGATATGGTCAAGTTGGAAGCAAGCGGCAGAATTTTAGATGAATTGGAACTTCCATATGCTGGAAGTCACGAAGCAGGCAAGTGGAGCGATGGAAAAATCGTGTCTTGAAATAATGAACATATGAATAGGAGTTTCAATGGAAGTGCATTAGGGGGTGGAGGCAGGCAGTATTGCAGAAGTCCTTTGGCAGCACCTTCCAAACCAGAAACTCCTAGCACCTAGACGTACAGGGCAGCAGACGCATGGGAACACCACCATCTGCAAGTTCCCCTCCGAGTCACACACCATCCTGACTTGGAACTATATCACCGTTCCTTCAGTGTCGCTGGGTCAAAATCCTGGAACTCCCTCCCTAACAGCACTGTGGGTGTACCTACCTCACATGGACTGCAACGGTTCATAAAGAAAACTCACCACCACCTTCTCAAGAGCGATTAGGGATGGATCTTTCCCCCAACGCCCACATTCCATGAATGAATAAAAAAGTGGAAGTTTGCAATCTCAGTGGGGTTTGAAACTCCGGATCGATACAACAACCAAGTTGTGTATTATCTGACCCAATCCAAGAGGGAGGTAGCTAAAGTCGGGGGAAAGTGTAAGGGGTGAAATTGTCCTGTGCCAATATTGTGAAATGGGCTCATACAAATTGGCAGTTCCTTTTACAGCGTTCCCAATTTACTTTTCCATTGAAGTCGAGGGAAAGAAAGTGGGCAGGGAGCCCATTCACTATGTGACAATTTCTGGCGTAGACCAACTTCACCCCCATTCAGTTTTTGCTGACAGTCATATAATCTCAATGTTCAGCTGGAGAAGGTCCTGGTTCATTCACAACATGAGGTCAGATAATCAGAATGATAACACAGAATAACATATGTCATAAGATGGTGATAAATAGGTTAGACCTCTTTCATTAGATTTGAGAAGATTAAAAGGGGATTAAAATGATTGAGAAGATTAAAATGATGAGAATATTTTGAGAAGGTAAATAAGAGAAAGCTTCACACTGCTCTGTGAGCTGAATTTTACCAGACCTCTGGAGACGGGCGGGGAGAAGGGAGGCCTCATAAAATGGTAGTGGAAGGTGTCGAAAGTGGAGCCCAACGTCTTCCCACCGCCACGGGATAGTCTCAATGGCGGGAATGTCAGCGCTGTGGCCAATTAATTAAACTAATTTTACCAGCATTGGCACGGGGCCCCGCCCAGCGGGTTCCTGGGAGGGAGTGTGAACTTCACCAATGGCCACTCCATAGCCCATGGATGGCCCCCCCAGCAGCAAAGGTCACCCCCACATCTCCAACGCCGCTGCTGGAGGATGCACCCCTCCGTTCACTGGAGCCTGCATGACTGGCCCCAGAACAGTTAAAAAAAACTTACCTGGCCGTCGAGGGTGCCTCAGTATGGAGGTACCCTCTCCTTCTCCCTTCAGCCTCAACAGTGGCCACCTCTATCAGTGGCACTGCCGAGTCTGGCAAGCTGCCGGCCTTTAGATTGGGCCAGCAGCTCTGAGAGGCAGGCTGTCATCCTCCATTGGCCAACAGTCCTGGTGGTGGCCACTTAATTGGCTACCATCGGTAAAATCCCGCCCGGGGTCCTCACAGAATCACAGAATCGTTACAGTGCAGTAGGAGGGCATTCAGCCCAATGGGTCCATACTGGCTCTCTGAAAGAGCAACTCTCTCAGTTCCAATCCCCGACCTTCTCCCCATAACCCTGCACATTCTTCCTTTTCCTATTACTGTCTAATTCCCTATTGAATGCTTCAATTGAACCTGCCCCCACCACGTTCTCAGGCAGCACATTCCAGACCTTAACCACTCGCTGCGTGAAAAGGTTTTTCCTCATGTTACTTTTGTTTCTCTTACCAAATACTTTAAACCTGTGCCCTCTCGATCTCGATCCTTTCACGAGTGGGAACAGTTTCTCTCTATCTACTCTGTCCAGACCCCTCATGATTTTGAATACCTCTATCAAATCACCTCTCAGACTTCTCTTCTCCAAGGAAAACAGTCCTAACTTCTCCAAACTATCTTCATAACTGAAATTCCTCATCCCTGGAACCATTCTCGTGAATCTTTTCTGAACTCTCTCCAATGCCCTCACGTCTTTCCTCAAGTGCAGCGCCCAGAATTGGACGCAATACCCCAGCTGAGGCCGAACTAGTGTCTTATACAATTTCAACATAACTTCCTTACTCATATACACTATACCCCTATTAATAAAGCCCAGGATACTGAATGCTTTATTAACCACTCTCTCAACCTGTTCTACCACCTTCAATGACTTATGCACATATACCCCCAGGTCCCTCTGCTCCTGCACCCACTTCAGAATAGTACCCTTGATTCTATATTGTCTCTCCATGTTCTTCCTACCAAAATGAATCACTTCACACTTCTCTGCATTGAACCTCACCTGCCACTTGACTGCCCATTCCACCAACTTGTCTATGTCCTTTTGACATTCGACACAATCCTCTCACAGTTTACAATGCTTCCAAGTTTCATATCATCTGCAAACTTTGAAATTGTGCCCTGTACACCAAGGTCCAGGTCATTAATCTCTTATCTTTGGCCTCCTTGTCTCGAGAGACAATGGGTAAGCGCCTGGAGGTGGTCAGTGGTTTGTGAAGCAGCGCCTGGAGTGGCTATAAAGGCCCATTCTAGAGTGACAGACTCTTCCACAGGTGCTGCAGATAAAATTGGTTGTCGGGGCTGTTACACAGCTGGCTTTCCCCTTGCGCTTATGTCTTTTTTCCTGCCAACTGCTAAGTCTCTTCGACTCACCACACTTTAACCCCGCCTTTATGGCTGCCCGCCAAGTCTGGCGATCACTAGCAACTGACTCCCATGACTTGTGGTCAATGTCACAAGACTTCATGTCACGTTTGCAGACGACTTTAAAGCAGAGACATGGACGGCCGGTGGGTCTGATACCAGTGACGAGCTCGGTGTACAATGTGTCCTTGGGGATCCTGCCATCTTCCATGCGGCTCACATGGCCAAACCATCTCAAGTGCCGCTGGCTCAGTAGGGTGTATATGCTGGGGATGTTGGCTGCCTCGAGAACTTCTGCATTGGAGATACGGTCCTGCCACCTGATGCCAAGTATTCTCCGGAGGCAGAGAAGATGGAATGAATTGAGACGTCGCTCTTGGCTGACATACGTTGTCCAGGCCTCGCTGCCGGAGAGCAAGGTACTGAGGACACAGGCTTGATACACTCGGACTTTTGTGTTCCGAGTCAGTGCGCCATTTTCCCACACTCTCTTGGCCAGTCTGGACATAGCAGTGGAAGCCTTTCCCATGCGCTTGTTGATTTCTGCATCGAGAGACAGGTTACTGGTGATAGTTGAGCCTAGGTAGGTGAACTCTTGAATCACTTCCAGAGCGTGGTCGCCGATATTGATGGATGGAGCATTTCTGATGTCCTGTCCCATGATGTTCGTTTTCTTGAGGCTGATGGTTAGGCCAAATTCGTTGCAGGCAGCCGCAAACCTGTCGATGAGACTCTGCAGACACTCTTCAGTGTGAGATGTTAATGCAGCATCATCAGCAAAGAGGAGTTCCCTGATGAGGACTTTCCGTACTTTGGTCTTTGCTCTTAGACGGGCAAGGTTGAACAACCTGCCATGTGATCTTGTGTGGAGGAAAATTCCTTCTTCTGAAGACTTGAACGTATGTGAGAGCAGCAGTGAGAAGAAGATCCCAAACAGTGTAGGTGCGAGAACACAGCCCTGTTTCACGCCACTCAGGATAGGAAAGGGGTCTGATGAGACACCGCTATGCTGAATTGTGCCTTTCATATTGTCATGGAATGAGGTGATGATACTTAGTAGCATTGGTGGACATCCGATCTTTTCTAGTAGTCTGAAGAGACCACGTCTGCTGATGAGTTTAAAGGCTTTGGTGAGATCAATGAAAGCAATGTAGAGAGGCATCTGTTGTTTGCGGCATTTCTCCTGTTGCTGGCGAAGGGAGAACAGCATGTCAATGGTGGATCTCTCTGCTTGAAAGCCACACTGTGCCTCAGGGTAGACACGCTCAGCCAGCTTCTGGAGCCTGTTTCAAGCGACTCGAGCGAAGACTTTCCCCACTATGCTGAGCAGGGAGATTCCACGGTAGCTGTTGCAGTCACCGCGGTCACCCTTGTTCTTACAGAGGGTGATGATATCGGCATTGTGCATGTCCTGTGGTACTGCTCCCTCATCCCAGCACAGGCAAAGCAGTTCGTAGAGTGCTGAAATTATAGCAGGCTTGGCACTCTTGATTATTTCAGGGGTAATGCCTTCCTTCCCAGGCGCTTTTCCACTGGCTAGAGAATCAATGGCATCACTGAGTTCTGATTTTGTTGGCTGTACGTCCAGCTCATCCATGACTGGCAGAAACTGGGCTGCATTGAGGGCGGTCTCAGTGACAACATTTTCCCTGGAATACAGTTCTAGGTAGTGCTGCACCCAGTGGTCCATTTGCTTGCGTTGGTCAGTGATTGTGTCCCCTGATTTAGATCTGAGGGGGGCGATCTTCTTGATGTTTGGCCCAAAAGCTCTCTTAATGCCATCATACATTCCTCTGATGCTTCGGTGTCGGAGGCCAGCTGAATATGACTGCATAGGTGTTGCCAGTAGTCATTTGCGCAGCACCTGGCTGTTCTTTGTGCAGCGCTTCTGGCTGCTTTAAGTGCTACGGATGTTAACTCGCTGGGGGCTTTCTTGTAGTTCAACAGTGCATTGCGCTTAGCGACTATGACAGGTTCCAGCTCTTCAAAGTGAGATTGAAACCAGTCTGCATTCTGCTTCTCACGTTTGCCATAGGTGGTCATTGCTGAGTCAGAGATGGCGTCTCTGATGTGGGCCCACTTGGTCTCTGCATCCCCTGTAGGAGTGCTTTGAAGGGCTTTTTCAAGTGAATTTAGAAACTTATGTAACAGCTGTGGATAAGAAATTCTGCTAGTGTTGACGCACGGGCGGTCCTTCTGCTTGGAGTGATGCAGCTTCTTTGGTTTGAGTCTAACCTTGCTGCACACCAGGGAGTGGTCAGTGTCGCAGTCCGCACTGTGGAAGTTGCGTGTGATTTGAACGCTGTTTATAGAGGCTCGCCTTGTGACGATGAGGTCCAGCTGGTGCTAACGACGTGATCTTGGGTGCCTCCATGAAACCTGGTAACAGGGTTTGGTATGAAAGAACCAGTTGGTGATGCAGAGGTTATGATAGGTACACAACTCAAGCAGTCTCTGCCCGTTCTCATTCATCCTTCGAATGCCATAGCACCCAAGGCAGGAGGGCCATGAGTCATGGTTGGCCCCAACCCTGGCATTAAAGTCCCCCAGCAGGAACAGGTGTTCGGTGTTGGGGATGCTACTAATGATATTATGGAGTTCCTCGTGAAACTGGTCTTTAGCTTGAGGTGGGGAGCAGAGTGTTGGAGCATAGATGCTGAGTAGGTGTACTGGACCAGAGGCAGTGAGCAGTCGATGGACAGTATGCGTTCCGAGCCATTTGAAGGTGGCTCTATCATGCTGAGTAAAGAGTTTCTGATGGCGAAGCCCACTCCATGCTGTCTTCGTTCTTTAGGATCCCTACCCTGCCAGAAGAAGGTGTCGTCTTGCTCTCTTAGAGATCCACTCGCAGGGAGGCGTGTCTCCTGAAGTGCTGCAATGTCCACATTGAGTCTACTGAGCTCGTTGTTAATGATGGCGGTCTTCTGAGAATCGTTGATTTGTGTAAGGTCTTCCGACAGGCCAGGACACATAGTTCTGACGTTCCAGCTTGCAAAACGAAGGGCTGGTACCTTCTTTCTTTTTTTTGTCGTGCTGTTTGGTGCGGTGTTGCAGTCCACTTTTCGGGCAATGACCCTGAGCTCCAAGCACCCATTGAAGCAGGTGGACTGTGGCGGGACAGAACCTTACTGACAGGGGGCTGCCGGTTTGAGGTGGGCGGTAGCTGTCCAGTGAGGTGCGATGACCTCTCCCACCAACAAAGGCAACCCGTGGCACCCAATCTCTACGCCAATTGAGCTGGACTTATAGTCCGTAACTGCTGCCTTTGGTCGCTGTGAGGCGACTATGGAGTGACCTCTCCATGGCACATGGCTGGGCGGATGTATGGAGGTTGTGAGTTGCCCAAGCGTCAAAATCCCCCTCTCGGCCTTCCTGGTGGGCAAAGGAGTGCAGAGCACGACGTTTGGCACCGGTATGGTTGCAGGAACTGCCGGAAACATGCCAAAGGTGACACATGACCGCCTTTGGGGTTCTGATCCGGATTTTCTGTTCGGGTTTACTCCCTTAGCCTTGGTCTCTCCCGAGACGTCCACAAGGCAGTGGGGTTGTTAGGGCCCCTGCTCAGGGATAGGTGGATGCTGGTGGGGGGAAATGGGGGGAAGGTGGTGCGGGGTTGGGAGGTGGTGTGAGAGAGAGGGGTGCAGTGGGAAGGGGTGGAGGGAAGAGGGTGCGGGGGGAGCTGGGAAGGGGACTGCAGGGGGTTAGGGGAGGGGGTGCAGGGAAAGGGGGTGCGAGGGGAAGTCATTAATGTATATCAAAAACAGCAGTAGTCCTGGTATTGAACCTTTGCAACTCCACTGTATACAGACATTCACTACAACACTCTAGCCAATGTTGTATTTGTCCTGCTACGGCCTCTTTTATCCCATACGCTTCAATTTTGCTATTTGATATTTAATAACATATTGCCATGTGTGTCACAAGCATGTAACCCATGTTAAAGTTCAGATAAGGCTGATAAAACTTACATAGTTCAGGACGTGACATGTAACACATTAAGAAGCTCACATGAAGTTTGAAGCCACTTGAGCTTCATTAGCATTATCTTAAGCTTGAGATGAGTTTTTATTTTTATAATACAAACCACCTTTTAGTAAAAGTGTACAAACAGGTGGAAATTCTGAAACAGTTTTACTTGTGTTTTTTTAGCAAGGTGCTTTTTTTCCTGAAGCATCAAAGGATGAATACCATTTTTCCAGAGTTTCCAAGGCTCTTCCGCTAAAGCTATGAGGGATCAGCGGGAGAACCACCACACAAGTTCACCCCAATCAGCTGGCAACAGATAACAGGACCCTCTAATCACATGATCAGATTTGCACAATGTCACCATCAGCTGTAGTGACATTTAGTTTAATTTCACTTGTATTGCAAGACAATAGGTGAAGAATTGACTGGGTGAAGAAGGAAGAACTTGCATTTGTAAAGCTCCTTATCCTAGCCTCAGGATATCCCAAAGCATTTCAACTCCAATGAATTACTATTGAAGCACAATCACTGTTGTTATGTTGGCAAAGGCTGTAGCCAATTTGCACACAGCAAGGTCCCTCTAAAGACTGAATAAATGATCAGTTAATCTCTCTGAGGTTGAGGAATGCACTCTGACCAGGACATCGGGACTCCCCTACTCCCTTTAAATGACTGACCGCAACTTTACCGACAGTGCAGGTGCTACTATTAGCTTCACCAGCCCTGGGTTATGAAGTGGTTCCTGTTCCCAACTCACTGGTCCCATCTGGGTCAGGACAGGATTGGGTTTGATTGTAACAAATTAACAAGTGATCAGACAATCTAGGCTTGAAGGCGAATAGCACAGATACATTTTAGGGGAAGCTCAATAAGTACATGAGGAAAAAACGAATAGAAGGTTACGCTGATGGGCTTGTATGAAGTAGGATGGCAGTGTGAAGCATAAACCCCAACACACCACAGTGTATAGCTCTGCCTTTTTGGAAATAAACACACTTATTTGAAATCTAAAGGAGAGAAAATGTCCCATCAATGCTTAGTATTGTCAACTATCCTACTTCACAAAAAATGTATATTCCGTAAGTAGCCAGTCTTTTTCCCAATTATCCTATAATATACAGAACAGCAGTCACTACACTTCAATAGTACTTCATTGGCTATAAAGTGCTTTGGCACGTCTTCAGTTGGGCTGAATGGCCTGTTTCTCTGCTGCAAATTCTATGTAATGTCTTGGCTCACATTTGAATAATGGACATGATACCTGTGGAGTTGTACCACAGGGAGGAATCAATGAGTTCAGGTGACAAGAGCAGAACACTGAAGGCTATAAAAAAGACAACACCGTTGCTTAAATGACCTTGAGTGAATTTGTGGTCTTCTTCCAAACACGAGCACGTTTAACATTGCTGCCCCGAACCTTCAATTGACTGGCATGTCAACGTCACCATCGTGAACCACGAATGAGGTAAAAATAGGATGTGGTTGACGTGCAACGGAAAATGATGGTGACTATCTTCCTGTGCTACGACCACAGATTCCATTCAAAGCCGAATGAGATCAAAAAGTGTTGGAAACAAATGACACCTGCAACCTGCACACGTGTTTGAAGTGCACTCTCCTGCAGCTGCTGTCTTTGCAGGCTTTATGGGGTAGGTGAGCTGTATGACTGCAGAGAACCCCTCAGCTTATCTTGTTTCTTCTGACTCTCTCACCAGTAAAAACGTCTGTATAAAAAAAAACACCCTGTCATTGTTCGTACTGTTGACCTGCCGACTATCCTATTTCATACTGGCCATAGCGAAACAAAAGTGTATTGCACAAGTAGCCCGGACTATCCGATTCACATACATTACAATATGAACTACACTTCAAAAGTACTTCATTGGCTCTAAAGCACTTTGGCATGTCCTGAAGTTGTGCAAGGTGCTATATAAATGCAGTTTTTCTTTCTTTCTTTACTGATGGTACAGGACTAGGGGACATAGATTGAAGATTTTGAGCAAGAGATGCAGGGGGAACATGAGGACGAAATTTTTTTACACAGCGGGTGGTAATGACCTGGAACTCGCTGCACACAAGGGTGGTGGAAGCGGAGACAATCAATGACTTCAAGAGGAAATTGGATGGCCACTTGAAGGAAATAGACCTGTAGGGCTACAGGGATTGAGTGGGGGTGTGGGACTGACTCTGTGGAGAGCTGGCATGGACTCGATGGGCCAAATGGCCTCCTTCTGTGTCATAAATGACTCTATGACTCTATGAAACAGTAATTACATATCTCAAACTATTACATTGTTACAGATTGCCTAATTTGTTTGGGCAACATAAACACCAACACTTTTGTTATACTGCAAGGGATCATTTTTCTCTCATTTGATTTTAATTAAGTGTATTTATTCCAAGGAGACACGATGGCACAACCATACAATGTGCTGTTCCTATGTTGTGTTATTAGTGTTGAGGGGGGGGTGGTGGGCAGGGGGGTTTGTGCTGGGGTCACAGGGTTCTGTTTATCTGCACTAATTCTCAGTGCCACTGACCAGGGCAGACACAGGTTAAAATCCTACTCTGCTCGGTAGACCCAATCTGCGTCATGTTGAACACTGAGCTGCGATATATGCCGGGGGCAGGGGAGGGCATGCAGATGAAGCTAACTGTAGAAGAGAACAATGACAATGGTGGATCATATTGCCTCCTGGCAACACAGGAACAGGCCTTGGCTTCCACCCTTTCAGCTGCAGACGAATTAAAGAATAAGGTGCTTTACCCAATAATTGCTGCAGAAACAGAGACTCGTACTGCACAGAAGGAAGCCATTCGGCCCATTGTGTCTATGCCAGCTCTCTGAGAGAACTATCGACGAGTCCCAATCCTCTGCTCTTTCCCCATATCCCTGCAACTGTTTCCTTTTTAAGTAAACATCCAATTCCCCTTTTAAAAGTTACCCGCCTGGTGTTTTTGATTATTATCTTAAATCTGTGTCCTTTAGTTACCGAGCCTCCTGCCAGTGGAAACAGTTTCTCCCTAGGCCTTCCATATGGAATATGCCTATTCAAAGAAAAGTTTGCAGTATTAGAATGCAGCTGATGTAAAACCAACTGATCCATTTTCAGCATTGTGTTGGCATAAAAAGGGAGCAAAATAATCCTGGCTGCAGCCGTAACAAAAGGCTACCCATCCCACTTGTGTTGTGCAAGGTCCTAACTCCTTCATGTTTACGCTATTGGGAAATGAAAATACATTAGCCTTGGATTGGCTAATTCCCTGGGCCAGTACGTCAAAGATGAAAGTTATGTTTCCTGTAAGCAAAATGCCATCAGCTTAGGGCTTGGAGCCTAACCACTATCAAACATTAGCAAACCAGATCTAGTGAGCCTTGCCTTGAATAACAGTACAACAGCACGAATCAATAAACTGGGCCTGGCTGACAAAACTTCCTTTGTAGCTCACATGGAGATAAAAAGACAATTGTATTCCAAAAACAATGGATTTTATTGCTGTACACAGTACAGCCTTTATACAAGAACAAAGCAAGAGAGAATAAAAAGGGAAAGGATTGAATTTATTTTGCTCCTCGACCACGTTGAAACTTTGGATTCCGCCCACCACCCTCCCCCACTCAACAATGGGCACCCCACAAGCCCAGCATCCGTCTGACATTTCTGAAGGAAAGGCAACTTGTTACACAGGAACGCCAACAGCACCAGCGTGCATTCCTGTTTTGGATTTCTGATAATGAGAAGGGTGTTTTATCTTACGGTTCCTGGACTCTTAGCCTCGTCCTTTAGTGCTTTTGAAGACTTTGAACTCTTGAGGACAAAACACTGGATGTTTTGTCAAGACGATAAAAACATAGAAAATCTCATTATTGGGAACAGTAAGGAGCCTTTCAATGGGGTTGTATGGTAAGAAATGTCAGGCTTCTAAAAGGAAACATCCTGGAAGAACTGAGTCCTCCACAGGACACCACATCTAATATCCTGTGTATACTATATCTGTGTCTCTGGAGGCACTGAGATCCACATCACAGGGCTTCTGAGGGGTGTTTCGAAGAAAAGCCCAAACAACAGCAGCACCAGGTGCCATTTTGTCCTGTCTACAGTTGGAGTTCTCATTTCACCAGGACAGCCCAACAAAAATGGACTCTCAATGGAATCTAACTGTTTATGCACACGATTTCTCACATGCAGTTGCTCTGCCACTGGCACTGGTTTCCAGCCTGCAATGTAAATGAATCATAGGAAATAGGAGCAGGAGTAGGCCATTCGGCCCATCAAGCCTGCTCCACCATTCAAATAGATCATGGCTGATCATCTATCTGGACGCCATTTTTCCCCACTATTCCCATATTCCTTGATGTCATTAGTATCCAGAAATCTATCGATTTCTCTCTTGAACATGTTCAATGATTGAGCTTCCACAGTCCTCTGGGGTAGAGAATTCAAAAGATTCACCAACCTCTGAGTAAAGAAATTCCTCCTCATCTCACTCTTAAATGGCCTACCCCTTATTCTGAGACTGTGTCCCCTGTTCTAGACTCACCAGCCAGAGGAATCATCCTAGCCACATCCACCCTGTCACACCCTGTAAGGTTTTTTTAAGTTTCAATGAGATCACTTCTCATTCTTCGAAACTCTAGGGAACACAGGCCCAGTTTTGCAATCTCTCCTCACAAGACAATCCTGCCATCCCAGGGTTTAGTCTGGTGAACTTCCGTTGCACTCCCTCTATGGCAAGTGTATCCTTCCTTAGATAAGGAGACCAAAACTGTACGCAATACTCCAGGTGCAGTCTCACCAATGCTTTATACAGCAGCAGCTTATCACATTGTAAATGGGAAGATATAAATCCTCCCAACCGAATAAAAATGATAATTTTACATGTAATATGATGCTGTCACTCTGGCAAATGGTCTTGTGCTGGATGATACAATGACGCAAACTTCAACCCAGTGGCTTTGTTACATTATCTTATGACTTCTAGACATATCTTAGTAAAAAAAAGTGAAGGTTAAAAAGACAACAAAGGAATAAGGTGGAGCAATGAGTGGGACTTCGGTCTTTCACTTCAGGAACTTGGGTTAAAACCCAACTCAGGATGGAATGAAACTCTCCCCTATCTGTCCGCTGGATTTAAGTGTTTCATGTGAAATGAGTTTGTCAGTCTCAATTCAATTGTTAGTACACAAAACTAACCCTAATGTGGTACTATTGGCAATCTCAACCAGACTAGCTAAAGGAGGGCTGGTGTGGAAAATGGAAAAATATTACATTGGCACAGTAGTGGGTACTCTTCTTAGATTGGCACTTGTGTTGGGACCGAACACAGGGAGCTCTAACTCCTGCATCTAGTTGAGGGGCATGGGACCTTGGGACATTTTATTATGCTAAAGGTGCGATATAACTATAAGTTGCTGTTGTAGTTGTTATACCTAACCTGCGAATGCTTGTGCTGACACTACATGCCTGGAGTGGAAACTGTTCCAATCAAAACACTGACATACCTCATTCTGAGGCATGTCATTTTTTTTTTAAATGCACTAAAATCAGATGAACACTGATAAAAATAAATAATGTTTAGGAAAGTTTATGTAATGATCAGCATAAATGGATGGGAACCAATGAGTAAAAACGAGAATGTGGACATGAATTGAGTCTTTGAGTGGAAAGGAGAATGCATGCTAATTATTGCATAACTTTCCAAATTAATATCCCCAGGCACAGGAGGCAACTAAATGCCTGTGGGACCCTAGGGTTCATAAATAGGGACAAAGGGGGTAATTTTGACTTTGTGCAATAGCATAAAGTGGGTGGCTCCAATGGAAAGTAAACAAGCAGCCGTTTCACTATCATCCATTATACACTATCTTACAGAATCAAAATTACCCGCAAACAAAGAGATAAAGCTAAATCTATCGCTGGATCATCAGTTAGACTATACATTTTTTTTTTAATTCGTTCCTGGCATGTGGGCATCGCTGGCTAGGCCAGCGTTTGTTGCCCATCCCTAATTGTCCTTGAGAAGGTGGTGGTGAACCACCTTCTTGGACCGCTGCAGTCCATCTGGTGTTGGTACACCCACAGTGCTGTTAGGAAGGGAGTTCCAGGATTTTGACCCAGTTACAGTGAAGGGACGGCGATATAGTTCCAAGTCAGGATGGTGTTTGACTTCGAGTGGTGTTCCCATGCATCTGCTGCCCTTGTCTTTCCAGGTGGTAAAGGTTTGGAAGGTACTGTCAAAGGAGCCTTGGAAGCCTACTTTAGGAAGGATATCAAGATCATAGAGGGGATGCAGAGAGTTTTACTGATCATACCAGCGATGGGAGGCTTTATTTACGGGGAGAGATGAGAGAAACTAGGGCTCTTTTCACCAGAACAGAGAAGATCTGAAAGAAGTGTTTTACACAGGAGTTTGTTAGGACATAGAATGCCCTACCAACCAGTGGTGGGGGCGAAATCAACAATAGATTTTGAAAGGGAGTACGGTATCTGGAAAACAAAAGCTCAAAAGGCATTGGAAAAGGACAACTGAACAGACAAAGTTGCTCGCTGTTTGAGGGAGTCAGGATAAGTGCAGTGAACCGCCTGCCTCTTTACTCTGTCACTTCTAGGCAACCTCAGGGGCTTGCAAGGTCATCATTTCTGCCTGCTCCTGTAATTATTAACTTTTGATGTATGCCAGAGATGTCCAAACTATAGCCCAGGGCCATGGGCGATTGCTGAGTTTGGCAAATCAGACATCAAAGCCCAGTCAAGTCAATTGTATTTGTGATTATATTTCTTACTCACTGGCTTGTCCTAATTGACCTATGTGGGCCTGGAGATTTAGAAAGGGTTGTTTTGATAGTTGCCTTATTGGTGGATAAATCCTAAGTCAACATCTGTCACCACATCTGTTTATGTCTGGCCTCTAGAGCACCCCTGATTTTCATCGCTCCATCATTGGCGGCTGTGCCTTCAACTGCCTTGGCCCTAAGCTCTGGAATTCTCTCCCTAAACCATTCTGATTCTTTCTCCTCCTTTAAGACACTCCTTAAAACCGCCCTCTTTGGTCAAGTTTTCATTCACCTGTCCTTATATCTCCTTCTTTGGCTCAGTGTCAAATTTTGTTTGATAACTCTCCTGTGTGGACCTTAGGATGGAAGGAGTTATATAAATGCAAGTTGTTCTTGTTAATGTATAAAGATTAATGAGAACATGGATTTAAGTTTTATTTCTGGTCTCTGAGGCCCCACGAAACATACCTATATAGCTCACAAAGACAAAACACTTGGATATCCCTTCTATGCACCAATAAAACACACTTTCGGCAATGACAGCAGTTTTTTTGGGAGACATAATAAGGGCTCATGGAGTTGGGGGTAATATACTAGCATGGATAGATGATTAATGGACAGGAAACAAAAAAATGGGCATAAACGGGGCATTTTCAAGTTGGCAGGCGGTAAATAGTAGAGTGCCGTAAGAATCAATGCTGCAGCCTCAGCTATTTACGACTTATATCAAAGACTTAGATGAAGAGACAAAGAGTAATGTGCCTAAGTTTGCTGATAATACAAAGGTAGGTGGAAAGGTAAGCTGTGGGGAGGACACAGAGAGGCTGCATAGAGATATAGACAGGTTAAATGAGTGGCGACAAGATGGCAGATGGAGTATAATGTAGGAAAGTGTGAAGTTATGCATTTTGGTCGTAAGAATAGAAAAGCAGAATGTTTTTATAGGTGTGAAACTTGAAGTGTCGATGTTCAAAGAGACTTGGGTGTGCTTGTACAAGGAACCCAGAAAGTTAACATGCGAGTACAGCAAGCAATTAAGAAGGCAAATGGCATGTTGGCCTTTATTGCAAGGGGGTTGGAGTATAGGAATAAAGAAGTCTCGGTACAATTGTACAGGGTTCTGGTGAGACCACATCTGGAATACTGTGTGCAGTTTTGGTCTCCACATTTAAGAAAGGATATACTTGCATTGGAGGCAGCAAAGGTTCACTAGATTGGTCCCTGGGATGTGGTGGTTGTCCTATGATGAGAGGTTAACTAAATTGGGCCTGTATGCTCTGGAGTTTAGAAGAATGAGAGGTGATCTCATTGAAACATATAAGATTCTAAAGAGGCTGGATAGGGTAGATACTGAGAGATTATTTCTGCTGGTCGGGGAATCAAAAACAAGGGGGTACAGTCTCAGGATAAGGGGCCAATTATTTAGGACTGAGATGAGGAGAAATTACTTCACTCAAAGGATTGTGTATCTTTGGAATTCTCTACCTCAGAGTGTTGTGGATGCTCCATCATTGAATTCATTTAAGGCTGAGACGGATAGATTTTTGGTCTTACAGGGGATCAAGGGATATGACGAGCGGGCAAGAAAGTGGAGTTGAATCCTAAGATCGACCATGATCGTACTGCATGGCGGAGCAGGCTCGATGGACCATATGGTCTACTCCTGCTCCTAATTATTGTGTTATTGTGTTCTGTCTTTCAAAAGATAAGACGGGGGATTCTAAGAGTTTGCCAATATTTGACAGTGTTTCAAAAACCATTGGTATGTTGCTATCCATGTTGTTGTATAAAACAGCTGTTATATTCCACGCTATCAACCAGCGAAATAAGTGCCAATATCATAGAGAGATACAGCACTGAAACAGGCCCTTCAGCCCACCAAGTCTGTACCAACCATCAACCACCCATTTATACTAATCCTACATTAATCCCATGTCCCCTACCACATCCCCATCTTCCCTCAATTCTCCTACCACCTACCTACACTAGAGGCAATTTACAATGGCCAGTTTACCTATCAACCTGCAAGTCTTTGGCTGTGGGACGAAACCGGAGCACCCGGCGGAAACCCTCGCGGTCACAGGGAGAACTTGCAAACTCCGCACAGGCAGTACCCAGAACTGAACCCTGGTCCCCGAAACTGCGAGACTGCAGTGCTAACCACTGCGCCACTGTGCCGCCCATCACCATGGCAGAGGTAACGCTGCATTGTCAGTGGTGTTGTCTTTCAGATGCGATGTTAAATCAAGAGGTCCTAAGCACTTGTTGGAATGATTGTATGAGATTCGATGGCGTGATTAGAAAAAGAGCAGGGGATTCTCACAATATCCTGTCCATCATTCATCCCTCAAAAAACAGATTAAATAGTCATTTGCTGTTTGTGAGATCTTGCACAAATTAATTGTTGCGTTCACCTACATCGCAACAGTGATCATTGGACAGAGTGCTTTGGGACTTCTAGGACATGATACAATGCTGTATAAATATCTAGTACTTCTTTCAATATAACGGACGGTGGAAAGAAAGAAGCCTGGTGGGATGCTGATAGGAGAAGGAAAATAATCTTAAACATTAACAAGTGCTAACTTTGGCCTGGGTTGGTTTGGAAACTGAGACGCTGACCAACATTAACAGTGTTATGTGCTGTTTATAGCATCACACATATCTTCTTTCATTTTCACCCATATGTAAATTGTGAGAAGGTTAACAAGCTGTGCCAATCGACAGAGAAACTGGTCAAAACACTGGCAAATTCACCATGTGCCCCCAGATCCGCAAGGAAAGAAATATGGTGCCTTCATCCCCTTTATGACATGTCTAAATCCACTGCTACTGCAAATTGATTTTAAGAGCTCTAGTATTCTTGCATAAAACCAGCAATGGAATGCTGCAGTATAAGCCATAGCAAGCCCCAAGTCCCTGTGCCTTTCACTGTAACTAATTGTCTCAACCCCAGGAGTTCTTATCCAACTCTGAAAAATGGGAAAATAAATCTATTACCCAACACTGATATCTTGAACAGAAAAGTCATCAAAAAACTAAACACATAAGCAGAAGAGATACATTTGTCAAATATTAAAATTGTTTAAGGGTTATGCACGGATCAGGGTCCTGTCTGTAACTGTTACTATATATGCTCATAATTAACACCAATGCCACAAATCTGTTCCCAGACTTCCCCAAAGAGGGTGGGAATAGGAAATGATAAGATACATTGGAATTCAGTGGCTGAATTAGTCATTTACAGTCATCACTATGACAGACGTTTCATCATCAATTCAATCTTTCCAGCTGTGTACAACAAACCCATGGCTCGTCTTGAAGCATTACAGGTGACACCAAAGAAATATATTACAATCGGCAAGATTCCCCCAGCTCCAGCCATATCCCCGTCACCCCCCCCTCACCATACCCCAGCCACCACCATTCCCAATTGCTTAGTGGATAGAAGCACTGCACGGTGTGGTATTTAGCAGTACAGGCCAGATACATCATGTGTTTGAACCTGCACCTTGTTGAGCTAGCTGACCCCAACAAGGTTTTCAGTCAGGATGCTACAATTGAATCTATCATAGCTGGTCGAGGGAGGGAATAATTAGCCATGTTTCTCACCCCTAATTGCTATCCAATAACACTTTCTGGAACCATATGTGATGGAAGCTTTGGGGAAAGAGGAGAATGGGAACAATTGGGATAACTCT
Organism: Heterodontus francisci; assembly: GCF_036365525.1. Taxonomy (NCBI): domain Eukaryota; kingdom Metazoa; phylum Chordata; class Chondrichthyes; order Heterodontiformes; family Heterodontidae; genus Heterodontus; species Heterodontus francisci. Next base: position 80,054,747 of record NC_090389.1, on the reverse strand, counting down.
TTCAAAGAGCCAGTTCAGGCATGATGGGCTGAATGGCCTCCTTCTATGCTATATAATTCTATGAAGCATCAAATAGGGTCAATTTTTATTATAACATTTTTATCACTTCAGGTAGACACAGTAATGTGACTTAAAGACTGGCTACAGGGTAGTTTTCCCTTTAAGACATTTCCATTGACCATATTTCAGAGGAGAGACCATTACACAACACTCTGCTAGTCCAACTACATTTCAATTAAGAGTCATCAGTCCTAGCTGATCTCCTTGACTGATATTTTTTCCTATATTCAGAAATGAATGGTGCCAGAAGCTGCCATGATATCTGAAGCTTCTTGGATAATAATAAGTTCAACTTTGCAGAACTGAGATAAGCAGATAAATCCATTAGGGGTGAAATTTAACTTTGGTGGAAGGGGGTAGCGGGGAGAGTTTGTAGAGGGAGGACAAATGGACCATAGTGGATATCGGCTGCCCATTATACACCCCACCCAATTCTCCTTTCCATTAAAGTCAATTGAAGACCAAGGAGTGGTCTGATTAAAAACAAAACATAGATATTTGTGGAGGTGTTTGAACACCCTGAAAACTCCTCTCCCCCAACTACACACTTGAACCCTTCCACATATAAATAAATTACAATGACAGCTGTTATGCAGGCAAAGACAACCGTAATCCTGTACACCACAAGATCTCACAAACAGTAATGAGATGGACTGATCATCCAGCAATCCATTTCTGGTCCTATTGAGGGCCAATAGTTCCCTCTTTGAATAGGAATAGGATTCTTATTGAAAGCACCAGTTAGACCTTAATTTAATGTCTCATTGAGTACTTGCAACTAAAGCGTGGCTACCAGACCCGAACCCGACTAGACCCAACTGCATGTGTCGGGTTCGGGTCGGGTGGGGTCAAAATCCCGAGTCCAGCATTCGGGCTCGGGTCAGGTCGGGCTGGACAGTGCTGCCTCCGGGAACTCAAGGGATCAGGCTCACCCATGATTCCCCACAACTCCATCTGCAGGAATAGCCTGCTGCCGGAACAGATGAACAGGATTACAAGTATTACCATTTGGACAAGGTAGCGCACAATAACATGTTTGATGTCATTAAATTTATTGCGATATTCAGGTCGGGTCGGGTCGGGACGGGCGCAAAAAAAAATGAAAGGACTCGGGCCCGGGTCGGGTTCGGATTGGCTGTGGTCGGGCCCGGGTCGGGATTCAATTTTATACCCAAGCAGGCCTTTACTTGCAACAATACAGCACTCCTTCAGTAATGCATTGGAGCATCAGCCTGGATTCTGTGCTCCAATTCTGCAGCAACATTTAAATCTACAACCTCCTGACTCATCTCAAAAACAACCACCAACTGAGTCAAGCTGACATGTGGTATATAATTAGTAGTTTACTGTTGTTTGAAGTAGTTTAAAATGATTTGTGCTTAAAACATTCTGGCCGTGCAGTACTATTTCCATAGAGGCAAGCGCTCTGACTGTCAGGTTGTGCAGAAGAGCAGAGCATGTATAATATTGGAACTTGACTGGCTTTGAGGTTTACTGAAGGTGTTACTGTTTGTGCGACTGAGTCGCATAATGTTTTGCATTATCACTTGGCTTAAGTTTGATGCCATCTTTACTAATGCGTCAAGCCTGATTCATTTTGATGCAAAATTAACACATCATTAAAAGCAAGTTCTCTCATAGTTTCTGACAAGTGTAAACCACTGAATATCGTATAGGTGCCTTATTTTCGAGAGGGAGCAACCTCTTTGCAACACTTCTCTCTGTCTCTCTCTACTTGCAGTCAGGAGCGCTGTTGAGACCAAGTCACTGAATCATTGGCAATGTGGGAGACTGACACCCCACATTCAATTTCATGAAAAAAGCTCCTTTAACACAATAGCATTTTTGGAGATCCATATATCTTTGATCTAGATTGTCAATTCCACTAGCCTAAAGCCATTTATAACTAACAAGTGCAGGCAATAGAGAGGTACCTGCATATCCCTTGCCAGATATAATCCTATAATACGAAAGAAAGAAACACTTGCATTTATATAGCACCTTTAACAAATTCAGGACATCCCAAAGAGCTTTACAGCCGATGAAGTACTTTCAAAGTGTAGTGACTGTTGTAATATAGAGAACGCAGCTGTCAATTTGCACACAGCAAGGACCCACAAACAACAATCTGATAATGACTAAGTAATCTGTTTTTAGCAATGTTGGTTAAGGGGTAAAAATTGGCCAGGACACCAGGGAGCAATCCCCAGCTCTTCTTCAACATGGTGGCCATGGGACTATTTACACCCACCTGAGAGGGCAGACGAGACTCGGTTTAATGTCTCATCCAAAAGACAGCGCCTCCCACAGTGCCGCCCAATCCACTTCACAATCAAAAGTACTCGCTAACTTTTCCGGATGGCCATAACCTCAAGCAGTCAGTGGCTTGTGCGTGAGTTGCCACAGTCACAGACCTGCCAGAAAACAACTCCAATTCTTTCCTTTCATTTTCGAAGAAGCACCTCTACCTAACCTTTTCAGGTTCAGACAGACTCACTGGAAGTTTCCACTTTTTTTCCATTTTTACTCAATTTCTCTTTTTTTGCAACGGTGTTTTTCCTCCCAACACCAGCAACATTCTTATAGTCATAAGGTTACGAAAGGCACTATATAAATGCAGGTTCTTTCTTTCATAGCAATACAATCAAAAGTGAATGATTCAGAGATTCTCAGCGCATGGCCACTGTTAGGATTCTTGCGTCTGGCTACAAGGAAGCCTGGTTGGGTGCCTTGTCCCAGTATTCCTATAGTCAAAGATGGATAGTGTTATATGAAAGCCACAGCACAGCTGTGAGCCTCTGCTGCCTAGAACCACCAGCAATTTGTGATACATTTGAGTGACTAGGATAAACATCAAAGACAGCACACTAATTGCTCTTTGTAGTATATATAAATGATTTGGAGGAAAATGTAGCTGGTCTGATTAGTAAGTTTGCGGAAGACACAAAGGTTGGTGGAGTTGCGGATAGTGATGAGGATTGCGGGAGGATACAGCAGGATATAGATCGGTTGGAGACTTGGGCGGAGAAATGGCAGATGGAGTTTAATCCAGACAAATGTGAGGTAATGCATTTTGGAAGGTCTAATGCAGGTGGGAAGTATACAGTAAATGACAGAACCCTTAGGCGTATTGACAGGCAGAGAGATCTGGGCGTACAGGTCCACAGGTCACTGAAAGTGGCAACGCAGGTGGATAAGGTAGTCAAGAAGGCATACGGCATGCTTGCCTTCATCGGTCAGGGCATAGAGTATAAAAATTAGCCAGTCATGCTGCAGCTGTACAGATCTTTAGTTAGGCCACACTTAGAATATTGCATGCAATTCTGGTCGCTACACTACCAAAAGGATGTGGAGGCTTTGGAGAGGGTACAGAAGAGGTTTACCAGGATGTTGCCTGGTCTGGAGGGCATTAGCTATGAGGAGAGGTTGGGTAAACTCGGATTGTTTTCACTGGAACGACGGAGGTGGAGGGGCGACATGATAGAGGTTTACAAAGTTATGAGCGGCATGGACAGAGAGGATAGTCAGAAGCTTTTTCCCAGGGTGGAAGAGTCAGTTACTAGGGGACATAGGTTTAAGGTGAGAGGGGCAAAGTTTAGAGGGGATGTGCGAGGCAGGTTCTTTACACAGAGGGTGGTGAGTGCCTGGAACTTGCTGCCGGGGGAGGTGGTGGAAGCAGGTACGATAATGATGTTTAAGAGGCATCTTGACAAATACATGAATAGGATGGGAATAGAGGGATACGGTCCCCGGAAGTGCAGAAGGTTTTAGTTTAGGCAGGCATCAAGATCGGCGCAGGCTTGGAGGGCCGAATGGCCTGTTCCTGTGCTGTACTGTTCTTTGTTCTTAGTTGTTTGTTAATGTCATGCAAAGTGCCTGTTAGTCAGTGAATAAATGTATTGTATCCAAGAAAAGCATGTAAACTTTAGAACCAAAATAACGAAAACAGGCCCCTATATAGTACCTTTAATACCGTGAAACATCACACAGCACTGTACAAAAGGGAGAGACTGAACACCCAATGGGAGTTTGGGATAAGGGTTAGGAGAGGTGACCAAAGACATAGTTGAGGAGACAAGTTTTGAGGAAGATTCTGAAAGTGCAAATAACATCCTCTTCCAATGCCTCTCCATTGTCGTTCTCCTGGGTGAGACTGCTCTCACCTGGTTCCATTCTCATCAATCTAATCGGAGCCACAGTATCACTTGCAATGGCTTCACTTCTTGCTCCTGCACCGTTACCTCTGGTGTCCCCCAAGGATCTCTCCTTGGCCCCCTCCCATTTCTCATCCACATGCTACCTCTCGGTGACATCATCCGAAAGCACAGCGTTAGTTTTCACATGTACGCTGACAACACTCAGCTCTACCTCACCGTCACCTCTCTCTCGACTCCTCTACTGTTTCTTAATTATTAGACTGTTTATCAACATTCAGTATTGGATGAGCAGACATTTCCTCCAATTAAACATTGGAAGACTGAAGTCATCGGCTGAAATTTTACATGGCAGCGGAGGCCCCGCCCACCAAAATGTCAGGGCAAAGCCTGCCTCCACCGGGCCTGGGAGCCACGCTGTGGATTTAAGTGGCCCAGACCCCTAATTGGCCTCAGGCGGGAATTCCACCCCTCTGAAGCAGGAAGTCCTGCCTCCAAGAGCTGCAGCCAATCTGTGGGCCAACAGCTCTCAGTCCCAGTAGCACCACCGGGAGTGGTGGCCACTGCTGGGACTGCACCCATCGTGAGGAGCAGCACTAGAGGAAGCCCTGGAATTAAGGTACGTGTGTGGGGCCTCGCCGGAGACAATCGGCTGGGCCCCGGCAAGGCAAAGGGGCTTGGTTAGGGAGGTGGGGGGGAGGGAATGTCCTGCAGTGGGGGCGGCTTGTGCTGTGGGGTGGCCCACTGTGGGGCACAGGGTGCCCAATCAAGAGGGCTGCCCCCCCAGCCCGCAAGGAGACCACCAGGTTTTACTGGGCGGCTTCCTGAGGTGTTGAGCTGCTCGTCCGCTGCTGGTGAAATACAGTAATGACACAATAATATACCAGCAGCAGCAGTGGGAGGAGGTCCTTAAGTGGCAATTAATTGGCCACTTAAGGGCCTAAATTGGCCTGGGGTGAGCAGGCCGTTTGTCACCGCCGCCGCCACTCGAAAAATTGCGGCTGGGCAAAAGGCGACGGGAACGGCACCCCCCCCCCCACCCCCACCCCCACCACTTCCCACTCAATTTTATATCCCACCTCCAGCCCGCTCCTGCGGGAGGCATAAAATTCCAACCATCGTTTCGGATCCCTGCTCCAAACTCCATTCCCTAGCAATGACTCCATCCCTCTCCCTGGCAACAGTCTGAGATTAAACCAGTCTGTTCGCAACCTTGGTGTCACATTTGACCCGGAGATGAGATTCTGACCTCATATTCATGCCATCACACTAAGACCGCCTATTTCCAGCTCCATAACATCGCTCAACTTTGCCCTTGTCTCAGCTCATCTGCTACTGAAACCCTCATTCATGCCTTTGTTACCTCTAGAGTTAACTATTTCAATGCACTCATGGCTGGTCTCCCACATTCTACTCTCCCTAAACTTTAGGTCATCCCAAACACTGTTGTCGGTGTCTTAACGCATACCAAGTCCTGTTCCCCTATCACCCCTGTGCTCGCTGACCTACATTAGCTCCCAGTCAAACAATGTCTTGATTTTAAAATTCCCACCCTTATTTTCAAATCCCTCTACAGCTTCACCCCTTCCCATCTCTGTAATCTCCTCCAGCCCCACAACCCTTCAAGATATCTGCGCTCCTCTAGTTCAGGCCTTTTACGCATCCCTGGTTTTAATCGCTCCACTAATGGTGGCTGCCCCTTCAGTTGCCTTGGCCTCCAGCTCTGGAATACCCTCCCTAGACCTCTCTGCCTCTCAACCTCACTTCTCTCCTTTAAGATACTCCTTAAAACCTACCTCTTTGACCAAGTTTTTGGTCATCCGACCTAATATCTCCTTCTGTGGCTTGGTGTCATGCTTTGTTTTTATAATACTCCTGTGAAGCAGCTTGGGACATTTTATTACGTTAAAGGCGCCTTATAAATATAAGTCATTGTTGTTGTTGTTGGGGGGGATGGAAATAACATCATATTCAACAAGCACAAAAAAAACTTTCTAATATATATAGAATAACCAATACCGGGCAGTGAGTTACAGCTAGAATCTAATTGATGTTTATATAGAAAATAAGCAATAGCTGGAAGTGAATTATAGGCTAGAATTTAATCAAGGAAATCAGACAATCTATAATTTATTACACAATTGATACCTAGGAGTGAGTTACAGGCTGGAATCCAATCAAGCAGGTCAGACAATACATAATATATTACATAATAGATACTTATGAATGAGTTACAAGCTGGAATCTAATCAAGGAGATCAGATAGTACATAGTTTTTAAATAATAGATAGCTGGGGGTGAGTTACAGGCTGGAATGTACTTGAGGGTTTCAAATGGTTTATAGGTAGAGTAATGAATACCTGGGAGTAAGTTACAGGCTGGAATCTAATTGAGGGTTTCCGATGGTGTATAACATATTAAATAATAGATACCTGGGAGTGAATTATAGACTGGAATCTAATCAAGGGGTTCAGATGGTTTATATATAGAATAATGAATACCTGGGAGTGAGTTACATGCTGGAATCTAATCAAGGAGTTCAGTCAATACATAATATATTAAATAATAGATAGCTGGGAGTGAGTTACAGGCTGGAATGTACTCAAGGGCTTCAGATGGTTTATATGTAAAATGATGGACATCTGGGAGTGAGTTACAGGCTGGAATCTTATCAAGGGGTTCCGATGGTGTATTATATATGAAATACTGGATAGCTGGGAGTGAATTACAGGCTGGAATTTAATCGAGGGTTCAGGTGGTTTATATATAGAATAACCAATATCAGGAAGTGAGTTGCAGGCTGGAATCTGATCAAGAAGTTCAGATGGTTTATATAGAGAATAACAGTGGATACCTGGGAGTAAGGGAGCCAGCAAAGATCACACTGTTATTATTGATGGGAAAATCAATTCAACCGATCCCTGTTGACCTGTGGAGTGCTCTATCATAGCACCCAGCTGTATTGAGTTGGGGGAGAAGGTGGTCACCCTGGCTGCCTGCATATCTTCCACTGAATTCCTCTTGCTGTGGCCCTGGAGAGGGAATATGTGGTGTCCATCAAAATGCTTGAGGCCTTCCATGACTGGGAGGCACCACAGGGAATAGTGTGTCTTAAAGGCACTGATTACAAAATTATCATTTAGTTGGTATGGTTCCTCTTGGATTTGTTGAGACTTTGTGGCTTATCTTGGCATCCTTAGTTCAATGGATTGTATGTTTATTGTATTGGCGATGCCCTTACAAGGGGCACTTGTGCTGATTCTTGTTCAATGACACTGAAGGCAACTCATTGTCACCTTTATCAAAATAGGCCTAGCCATTTCTTAAATGAGTGTAGAGTTTTTGCCTGTACTGCTGATCTATCAGAAGTCTGTTTCACGTGATGGTCATTCTGCATGTAGAACCATAGTCCAAAATTGGTCTTTCACTTGATTAGTCCTGCTCTCCCTTCCTAGCTCCACTATTATAGTTTACTCTGTAATATTCTGGCTTTACATAATATTTACAGTACAGAAGGAATATCCTTCTATTCCTTTCTCCCTCATGTACTTATTTGGCTGCCCCTTAGATGGATCTATGCTGTTGCCCTCTTATATTTTTAATAACTTCCAGCTGTGGCTCAGTGGGTAGGACTCACGCCTCTGGAGAAGGAGGTTGTGTCATTCACATCTCAGTCCAGAGACATAAAAATTCAGGCTGACGCTGGAAGAGTGCTGCACTGTTAGAGATGCTGTCTTTCAGATGAGATGTTAAACCAAGGCCCCATACAACTTCGTAGGTGAATGTAAAAGATCCCATGGCTTGATTTTTGTAAAAGAGCAGGGCAGTTCTCCCCGGTGTCCTAACCAATATTTATTCCTCATTCAGCAGCACAAAAACAGATTATCTGATTGTTATTACATTGCTATTCGTGGGAGCTTGCTGTGTACAAATTGGCTACATCACAACAGTCGCTACAGTTCAGAAGTACTTCATTGACTCTAAAGTGCTTTGGGAGGTCCTGAGGTTGTGAAAGATGCTATGTAAATGCAAGTCTTTCTCTACCTTCTCTGTGAGACGCGCTTCTCAGTTGCTTTCCTTGACAGCTTCAGCCTTTATCCTTTATCCTTCAGCCCCCTTGACCTGGGAGATCTGACTGCAAGAGTTGTGGTGACTTAAATAACTCCCTGGGGCCGGGACCCAGTTGCAGGTTGGAATCTAGTTGAAGGAAAGTGCTGAAGAAAGTCTCAAGCAGTGCACATCCCCTCAATTAGACTCTACCCTTCCATTCACTCCAATGGTTATCTATCCTTTCGCAATATAACCTGCTCGCCCTTGGGGAGTGTTGACACTGACAGGAAAGTACGAAAGCGTTTGATGTCACTGTTACAGAAACACACACGTTCACACACAGACAAAACCCGGGAAGTATGCCAAGGGCAAAACAGGGTGGAAACATGATCAGAAGACAGAAGAGTTTAGAAAACAGCCCTGACTTCGGTGTCATTTTTCTGCCAGTTTGAGAGGACAGCTCGCAGCGAGAGGGACGGACAGATAAATACATCAATTCCCCAAAACTTTTTTTTTAACAAAAAGTTTACCGTCACCAGACATAACAACCCCCGCCCACAAGACAATATATCTTTATTTCTAAGAAAAATGCACAAATGTTAAAACTAAAGCAATATACTCCGAATCTGGAATAAAAATATTAACATCATCCCAGCACAATTACCATATTTCATCAAAAGAAAAACGTGTCCGGCGTCTGGAGCGAGCACAGTAGCTGTCAATCATGTTACAGTAGAAAATGTCACTGTATATGTTACCTCGGTGGCTGGCGGATGGACTGGAGCCTTTCCCTCCCCCTAAGGGCACATGACAGCTAGAAGTCCGTCAGCTTCCCTTCCTCCTCCTTTAAGTCGATGAGAAAACTGGCGGACGGTGACTTTAGCACATGGTCTGAAATCCCAGCGACATTGAACCGTGTGTCCGGACCAGCCAACAAAAAAAAACTTAAGAGCTCCGCCTCTGCTCAGTCATTATTCCTGGTGTGTGAGGTTCTCAGACGCTGTCACTAACACGCCTCCTTCCCCTCCAGCGAGCAGGGAAAAAAAACTGGTTACTTTGAGAAATAAACTCAGCCTTCCATCTCCACTTGACAGAATGTTTCACTCCAAAATTGGGATTTCCCCAGAGTACATTTGCAAAACTTTACTCCATTCTCTGGAACTTTGGATGTTCAGCGCAAAGCGGGTTCTTTCTCATACAAACATGTATGGAGGGGAGAGTAAAGTCATAAATGGCATGTTACAAAATTGGGAATGCAACAGGGCTGAAGCGTTCCTGATCCGGGTCTGGACTTATTAGTGTAAGAACTCAGAACTTAGCAAGGCTTTGTAACTTAATCATTAATGGATACACCGTTCAGTTAGTGGTTTTAGTTGTGTGTGTGTGTGTGTGTGTGTGCTTTTGGCCCATGATTTGTAAAAGTTTGGAGTCGCTTGGGGGCATTTGAAGGGGCCCCTATCTTCATCAAAACGTTTATAATAAGCAAACGCACTGTGTAAATAGGGAAATTGCTTTGAAACATGTGGACCTTTGAAATTACGCAATTAACGTACCAATAACTCACACGTCAGAAATTCCTGCCTCCGCTTTTTTTGTTCGTCAGATCAGACATTAATCCATTTACATTAAACAGCTCAAAGTCGCCACTAAAGTAGCGGAGAGGGATTTCAGACGAATGAATGCATCGTCCACATGTAGCCGACAGGGTGATTTCAAGGCCATTTATACTGTCACTTGTGGGAGACAGCTTTGGGGAAAATGATGGATGGCTCTGACAGAACCTACAGCTCAAACATTCACTTTCTCTTCCAGAAACTTATGTTCCTGCTCGATGTTTATAATATTTTCCATTTTTATTTCACTTTTTTTCTGCTTCACGAAACAACATAAATTGCTAAACAGTTTTTTTTCCCTCCACACCTTCTCAAAGTGGCAGCGAACAAGATGTTATTTTTCCAAAACTTTGTCCTTTTGTGCAATTGGGTTACTGGGGCACGGGAGGGCTTCAGCAACAGGAGTAGTTGAGGCAAAGGCTGTTGCCTCCTTTAAGGGAGAACTAGATTGCCATTTGAAGTAGGGCAAGTGGGCGATAGAGTGACCGTTGGCTCAGCACTCACATCGGTCCCACTTTAGCCATTTAAGCAGAAAGTCTAAGCTCATACTCCAGTGCAGCATTGAGGGAATGCTGTATTGTTGGAGGTGCTATCTTTCAGATGGATGTCAAACCAATGCTTCGCCTGCAATCCCTTGGTACTATGTTGAGGAGTAGAGGAGTTCTCCTCAGAGACCCAAGCCAATGTTTGAGTCTCAAATCAACACCAGTAGAAACACATTACCTGGTCACTGTCGCATTGCTGTTTGTGGGAGCTTGCTGTGTGCAAATTGGCTGCTGCATTTCCTGCATTGCAACAGTGACTACACTTTTAAAAAGTACTTCCTTCGACGTAAAGTGCTTTAGAACATTCTAATGTTGTGATAAGCGCTACATAAATGCAAGTCTTTCTTTCATAGGGAAAGATTAAGGAAGTAGGATTAGTTCCATTTGCTCCTGCTCCTGCAAAGAGATGTCACAAGATCTCCTTCTGTGTGGTAAAATCTTATGGTTGTAATGAGAAGGGCACCCGGTTAATGAATGCAGATAAAATACATTGATAAAGACTGCCCTCACAGGCCTATTGAGTAAGGGCATCAGCCAGTGTGACATTAAGCCAACTACACCAGACGACCCCCATGTTCAATTCTTAGGCATTTGTTGAGTTAGCTAAAGGTGCTACAGTTGGCCTCAACTCCCCCAGCTAATAAAGAGAAACATGAGTCAGGATTCCACTTCAGATCAGTGGCCCCTCAGCTGGAAAGTATGAATGGATGCAGGCAATAACAAACAAACAAGAACAAATTGCATCAAGTATTGCCCTTAATGTAGAAAAATGATCCAAGGCGTTTCACAGAGGCATCATCAGACAAAAGTTGACATCGAGCCAAAGAAGGAGACATTAGACCTTTCTCTCTCTGTGAACTCCAACAGCCCGACAACCAACAACATGCATTTATATGGCATCTTTAACATAGTAAAACATCCTAAGGCATTTCACAGGAGTGTTATCAGACAAAATCTCTGAGAACTCTACATTCCTCCAACTCTGGCCTCGTGCATCCCCCCACTTCTTTCACCCCACCATTGGCAGCCCTGTCTTCAGTCATCTAGGCCCTAAGCTCTGGAATTCCCTCGCCAAACTTCCCCACCTCTCTCTCCTCCTTTAGTACTCTGCTTAAACCCTACCAATTTGACCAAGCATTTGGACAAAGGATCAGAGTTCTCTGTGTGACATGCCCTATGCTAAGAGAACTTGCTGCCACTCTACAGAGTAGGCACTTGAGCAAAGTACCGAAAGGTGACAGGTACCAGAAGAACTCAAGCTTGTTAATGAGAGAGAGCAGAGGAAAATTGGAGGTGCAGAGCAAAATGTTCTATGTAAATACATCTGCTGCACTTGTCAGTATGCTGACAGGCCTGCTCACCTTACTGGTGGCTTCCACAACCCAGTTTTCAGGTTTCTGTCTTGTGAACGGTATTGGGACACATGATTAGTGCTCCCTGCACCTTACCTGCTGAGTTTAAATGAGGTCTGAGCCTCAAAATGGCAAGGAAGAGTTGGGGGTAAGAAGGTTCATCTTTGCTGCTGGAATGGGTTGGCCGACCAAAAGACCAAAATCTACTCCAGCAAACTAGTGGGTGTAAACAGAAAGTCACTCTGTTTCTCCAGGATTTTTACCAATCTTCCACAGAAGTGATGATGGGCAATTTGAAGAAGGCCCGTGGAAATTCTAAGCATGTTTGTCTTTTACAGCAAAATAGAGAGCGAGCGAGAGGAATGAGGACAAACAGTAGTGAGTGGAATACAAACGATGAAAGTGAGAAACCACAGTGAGATCAAACACAGAGTAATACGGAGAAAAACAGGGCGAGTGGCAAGCAGGCAGAGAATATCAATCAGCTCTGGACTTTCCTGACATTCACTTTTTACAAGAAACCACAAAATACCACATTGCATCGTTCCTTGAACAAAATTTGTTGATTATTATTAACCGGTTTCCATGATTTGGTGACACCAGGTACCTTCAAATTTCTGAACCAAACATACTATAACAACAACTTGTATTTACATAGCACCTTCAGTTCACAGAGGCATTATAAAACAAAATTTGGCACTGAGCTACATTAGGAGGTATTAAGGCAGATGACCAAAAGCCAAAGAGGTAGGTTTTAAAATTTGGTGATGAATGTTAACAAATATAATGGTTAAGTATTTGTAAATAAGTTCTTTTTACTGCATGGCAAATAGACCAGCCTCTGATCTTCTACTGCATAATATAAATTCTCAGACAGAGCGGAGAAAATAGTCATAACCTATGGTTATACTTCACACAAATAGGTTCAATAGAAGGGAAACACGGAGTTAATAATACACAGAAAATCAGAGAATCACATAGATAGCTATGGAGAGTGTCCACGCTGGAAAATTGTGAAGTTTATACAAATGGCAAGTACTGGCATGGAAAGACAAAGTCAAAACGAGAGTCAGATATGTTGCTACAGAGAGAAACATGTAAAAATATAGAGAAAGGCAGAAAACGGAGGAGGGAGCTTGACAGAGCACACCTTAAACATTCTCCTATGATATGTGTCATTGCAATGTCACTCTGTCACCTGGCATGAGAAGATATGTGAGTGTTACCCCCTTGACAGGGCTCAGACTGGAACTCGTTTGGGGAAGCAACAATTAATTGTCCTGAGTGAGTCTGGGCTGACAGGAAGTCGGGAACCGGTCAGGATTCCAGCTTTTGATCATGAATCAGTGATCCCTGCCGCAAAGGAGCATGTGTCAATGCTGGGCATGCGTTGGGTTGGGCTGAGTTGTGATGGACCCTCATGGTAAAACGACTTCAAGGCACTCCCTGTCATGGTGGCAGCATGAAGAATGGCCACTTGTGGGCAGAGTAACAGGATCCAGACACCAAAGTCTTTGGGGTAGATCTTGACTTTGTGCAATTGTGAAAAACGGCTTCAAACCCAGGCGACTTCAATGGAAATAATGGCTAGGATTTTCAATCATCCATGGGGGCAAGAACAGGAGCAGGAACACTTTGAAAATAGCGCTCCCAGATGGCATGTCAATGTCCCATTCATCTCCAATTAACGGCCTGTTAAGCTCCTTAACAAGTTTTTAATGGGCTGGGGAAGACCAGAAGGCAATTTTCAAATCGAAGATCGCCAAACTCGAAGAATCTGAAGCAACTCACCAAAGATCCTTCGGCAGCATCTTCCAAACCTGCGACCCCTACCACCTAGAAGGACAAGGGCAGCAGATGCATGGGAACACCACCACCTGCAAGTTCCCCTCCAAGTCACACACCATCCTAACTTGGAACTGCATCATCGTTCCTTCACTGTCGCTGGGTCAAAATCCTGGAACTCCCTTCCTGACAGCACTGTTGGTGTACCTACACCCCAGGAACTGCAGCAATTCAAGAAATCAGCTCACCACCACCTTCTCAAGGGCAATTAGGGATGGGTAATAAATGCTGGCCTAGCCAGCAACGCCCACATCCCATGAACGAATGGAAAAAACGTTAGTACACAACTTTTGGGTGGAATGCAGGGAGCCATCAAGCACTGTTTTCTCTGATGAAAACATTTTGGCATTGAGGGTTTTTGTCCCAGATCAGGTGCAATACCTGTTTATTGGCCATTTGGCTCCTTCTCTGTGCCATGAGGCATCTGGCCCTCCGATGCCCTGTCTCCTCTATTCATGGCTGCCGTCTGCCTTTGAGGATTGTGCTCGGCTGGCAGCTCCTACCTCCTGGCAGAGCTCAGTGCCACTAATTGGGCACTGTAAGGCATTTGGATAGCTCTTGTATTTTTGTTATGCTGTGAGGCATTTGTTAATATTTCTTGCATCTCTGTTCATAAGTAAAATGTAACCAGTTGTGGTGTGGACCAGCATGTGGGACCCACCGGTGGTAAGAATATGGAGACGGGGACATCAGGATGAAGGGAGGAGAATTCTGACCGAAGACTTCATCGCTGGGGTTCATATTGGACTTCTAAAAAATAAAAGACAGTGTAACTGAACCCCCAGTTCTGATGAAAGGTCACTGACTTGAAACGTTAACTCTGCTTCTCTCTCCACAGATGCTGCCAGACCTGCTGAGTATTTCCAGCACTTTCTGTTTTTATTTTTTACAACAGCAGACAGCCTGTCCACTCTCATGGACAATGGCCTTTTGAAATATATGTGAATGAATGCCTTCTTGCCTTATCAAGATACAGATATTACATCCATTGGTGGTATTTACCTAAGAACCCACCCCCTTCTGAGAGCAGGATACATTCAGGTGGTCTTGCCTAGCCAGGGTGGGATTGATAAGGCTCTGCAACCCAATCGAATGACCCAATTCGAGACATTATCTTACAAGTCGAGGGACCAGGGTCAGAAAGGGGTATAAAGCCACAGCTCACAAGGACATTGTTGCTGCAGCTGGGAAGTGTGACTCAAGAAGTCGTGCAGGAGAAGTTGTTCAGCGGGCCCTGACTACCCAGAAACGAGCTCCTGTATACGGGTTGACTAAGCAACTGGTGTTGTAAGTATATACTATTTCTTGGTGAGTTAATAAAGGTGTTCCTCATAAAGTGGAAAATGTATCCAAAGTCTGTTTTGTGCGATTGATGCTCAGTACGGGGTCAGGACCTTAGAGGGAAGTGAGACCCCCTTTTTAAGAGTCTTACATTTCTGAGCTCAGCCCCAGCCCAATTAGGATATCTTCATATGAAGATAGTGTTGCCTGATCGATGCAAATGTGTTGTCAGGTCGAAACCCAGAAATTATCCAGGCATTGGGCTCCCAACCCCGGATTGAAAATCAAGTCCAAGAAGTGGGAGAGATGTAAAGCTGGCTGCTGACTCACTATCCACCCTCCACCTCCCACCAACCCCCAACCACCCCCCACCCCCCGCCCCCCCCACCCCCATTACCCTATCACGCAAAGTTAAAATCTACCCCCAAAATCTTCAGGAAAGGAAGGCAGAAATGGGGGTCAAAAACATTACAACAAAGTGTCTCACACAATGAGCATACTGTGCCTTTAAATTGAAAAACTGCTTTAAAATGGAGTTTTGCATATTACAAAGCAAGGAAAGCAAACAAAACAAAATACTGTTTTGGGATGTACTTGAGTTGCTTACAATTTGTTTGATTAAAGATAAATGTGCAGTTGATTTCCTCTTGCAACAGCTAGTTCAATGGGTTAGTTCTCTCTGGAATGCAGGCAGAATCCAAAGTTATTTTAATGTCTTCACTGGTAAGTTGTGTAATCGAGGACAAAAAGTTGTGCAGCTGACCGCGGAAGAATGACGTTTAAGTCTGACTGCAGGGAGGCTTTTCTCCATCCTTTCACATCTCAGTCTTTCTAACAATTGTGTTTTTTTATGATTTATTGTGAAGGAGTGTTAGCCAGAATAATTGGAATATTTTTATGCTTGGGCTACCTGCTATCAACAGGAAGCACTGCCAAGTGAAGCATAGCATGAATTAAATGCAGAGTTCACACTGATCCAACAATATTTCTTAACCACCATCTTAAAAATAACATTCCCATTTCCTATCCCAGCCATCTTTAGTGCCTGACTGTCAGCCCTGGCTCAGTGGTAGCAGTCTCAACTCAGAGTAAAAAGGCTGTGTGTTCAAGGTCAATGCCAGAGACCTGAGCACTTAATCTAAGCTAACATTTGAGTGTGTAAAAGATCCCACATCCTATTTTGAAGAAGAGGAGGAGAGTTCTCCCTGGTGTCCTGGTCAATATTTATCCCTCAAGCAACATCATGAAAATAGTTTCTCCTGGTCATCATCTCATTGCTGTTTGTGGGAGCTTGCTGTGCACAAATTGACTGTTGCATTTTCTACATTCCAACAGTGACTGCACTTCAAAATATATTTTATTACCTCCAAAGTACTTTGGGATGTTTTGAGGTCATTAAAGCCTCAACAAGTTCTTTCTTTATGTAACGGCACCAGCCCCCCTCCTCTCTTCACCATGGAGGAGCTGTGTGACTTTCTCTAACTTCCCCAAATGAGAATCACAGCAAGAAATGTTTGGAAAGTTGTTCGGCAAACCATAGGAAGGAAGAACTTGCATTTATATAGTGCCTTTCACAACCTCAGAATGTCCCAAAGGGCTTCAGGGACATGAAATACTTTTGAAGAGTAGTCATTATTGTAAAGCAGGAAACAAATAAATTAGGTGGTGGGAGAGTATTGAAAGCTGAAAATGTTTAAATCATCTATTCCCCATTTGCCTCAACTTGGTTGGATGAGTAAACATTCTTAGCAATCACTCTGCTGTGGTCAAAACACGACTGCTGGATGAGAAACTAAAAGTTGCACTAAGATGTGCTGTGTCTGATTAATTCATGAAGGTTTTCCAAACTTTGGTGAACGAGAAATACTGTAACGTTTTGCAATGAACGGCAGTAGATGCTTATCATTAAACATCAGCATGTGAAGTACATTTGCCTTAGTCCATGTATTAGTCCATGTAAAGTGTGGTCACTAAAGTTAGCACATGTGGCTAAAACAGTGTCCCATAGCCCCAGTTGCGACGAGACAGTGATTTTGTTTGGACAATAATGCTATAAGAGATGCTGTTCCAAAGCTGAAGGTAGGTATCTGGGGTAAAAACAAGAAATGCTGGAAATGCTCAACAGGTCTGGCAGCATCTGTGGAAAGAGAAGCAGAGTTAACGTTTTGGGTCAGTGACCCTTCCGAAACATTTAACTCTGCTTCTCTTTCCACAGATGCTGAGTATTTCCAGCATTTCTTGTTTTTATTTCAGATTTCCAGCATCCGCAGTATTTTGCTTTTATTGTAGGTATCTGGGGGTTAAGTAAAG
The DNA here is from genome assembly GCF_036365525.1 of Heterodontus francisci. Lineage (NCBI taxonomy): Eukaryota > Metazoa > Chordata > Chondrichthyes > Heterodontiformes > Heterodontidae > Heterodontus > Heterodontus francisci. Next base: position 80,037,537 of record NC_090389.1, on the reverse strand, counting down.
GAGCTTCAGTTTACATCAAATGAAATTATAAATTCCTGAGTATTAATTCTTGTTATCGACAAGATTTTTTGTCAGCTCTAATACTTAGGTGTCAAGGAGACTCAGGAAGTGAGACGCCTGACAGGTACCAATCATTTTTGTACACAGTAGTGGCATGCAATTTAGAAGCAATATATCCCCGTGAATCAGACTTAGGTCAGTTGTTCACAGTGGAAAAATGTGAATTCTCCCTCCCCCCATCACCCTCTTTTCTTTTCGTAGACATTTGCTTGACATTGTGAGTCATTGCAAACTACAAAAAGACTGCCTTTGAATGCAGGCAACCTCGTGACTGCCAATCAAGTTGAAAAGAGAGAGAAAAAGAATGGGAAATGCTGGGAATAATCACAGAAAATGCTGGAAATACACAGTACTTCTGTCTGCTATTGAAAAAGAGGACAGACAAGTTCACATTTCAGATGCAAGTCCTTTCTCACGAGTCAGTTCTGATGAAACATCTCTAGGTGATACGTTAACCTGTCTTTTCTCTTTTCCAATGCTGATAGAGCTGTCTGTCTATTTCCAGTGTTTGCTGTCAAAAGGGTTAATCTTGTTACTGTTCAGGAAGCTGCCAAGGGGAAGGGACTATAGGGATAAGTAAAATAAAAGTGTTTCTTACCCTTATGAACATATTCTTTATCTATATGTCCATTTTCTAATCTGCAGGTTTAAGCTAAGTATAGATTGCAAAATGTCAATTATTTTTCTAAGGAAGGACATCAAAGTTCGAGAACAGAATGATCTGTCAGGAATATAACAGAGACATGGCTTTATACTTAGAGAAAAGTCATTTAGGAGGGAAATCAGGAAGCACATTTTCCCCCACAAAGGGTAGTGTAAGTCTGGAATTCTCTCCCCCCAGAAGCCTCGGGATGCTGCAACAATTGGAGTTTCCAAGACTGAGACTGGTAGATTTTTCTGTTGGATAAGGGTCACAAGGGATATGGAGCTAAGACAGGAAAATGGGCTGAGTTGCAGATCAGCCAGAGACGCTTGAAGGGGCTGAATGGCCTACTCCTATTCTTATGCTCTCAGTTTCCCTTTTGAGAAGGTAAGGCAGATGAACTTAGAGCTTGGATTAGTACTTGGAACTATGATGTTGTTGCTATTACAGAGACTTGGTTGAGGGAAGGACAGGATTGGCAACTAAATGTTCCAGGATTTAGAAGCTTCAGGCGGGATAGAGGGGGATGTAAAAGGGGTGGGGGTGTTGCATGACTTGTTAAGGAGAATATCACAGCTGTACTGTGGGAGGACACCTCGGAGGGGTCGTGCAGCGAGGCAATATGGGTGGAGCTCAGGAATAGGAAGGGTGCAGTCACGATGTTGGGGGTTTACTACAGGCTTCCCAACAGCCAGCGGGAGGTAGAGGAGCAGATATGTAGACAGATTTTGGAAAGAAGTAAAGGTAACAGGGTTGTAGTGGTGGGTGATTTTAACTTCCCCTATATTGACTGGGACTCACTTAGTGCTAGGGGCTTGGATGGGGCAGAATTTGTAAGGAGTATCCAGGAGGGCTTCTTGAAACAATATGTAGATAGTCCAACTAGGGATGGGGCTGAACTGCACCTGGTATTGGGGAATGAGCCCGGCCAGGTGGTCGACGTTTCAGTAGGGGAGCATTTCGGGAACAGTGACCATAATTCCGTAAGTTTTAAGGTACTTGTGGATAAGGATAAGAGTAGTCCTCGGGTGAAGGTGCTAAATTGGGGGAAGGCAAATTATAACAATATTAGGCAGGAACTGAAGAATTTATATTGGGGGCGGCTGTTTGAGGGTTAATCAACATCTGACATGTGGGAGTCTTTCAAACGTCAATTGATTAGAATCCAGGACCAGCATGTTCCTGTGAGGAAGAAGGATAAGTTTTGCAAGTTTCAGGAACCTTGGATAACGCGGGATATTGTGTGCCTAGTCAAAAAGAAAAAGGAAGCATTCGTAAGGTCTGGAAGGCTAGGAACAGACGAATCCCTTGAAGAATATAAAGACAGTAGGAAGGAACTTAAGCAAGGAGTCAGGAGGGCTAAAAGGGGTCATGAAAAGTCATTGGCAAACAGGATTAAGGAAAATCCCAAGGCTTTTTATACGTATATAAAGAGCAAGAGGGTAACTAGGGAAAGGGTTGGCCCACTCAAGGACAGAGAAGGGAATCTACGTGTAGAGCCAGAGGAAATGGGCGAGGTACTAAATGAGTACTTTGCATCAGTATTTACCAAAGGGAAGGACTTGGTGGATGATGAGCCTAGGGAAGGGAGTGTAGATAATCTCAGTCATCTCATTATCAAAAAGGAGGAGGTGTTGGGTGTCTTGCAAAGCATTAAGGTAGTAGAGTCCCCAGGGCCTGATGGGATCTACCCCAGAATACTGAGGGAGGCAAGGGAAGAAATTGCTGGGGCCTTGACAGAAATCTTTGCATCCTCATTGACTGCAGGTGAGGTCCCAGAGGACTGGAGAATAGCCAATGTTGTTCCTTTGTTTAAGAAGGGTAGCAAGGATAATCCAGGAAATTATAGGCCGGTGAGTCTTACGTCAGTGGTAGGGAAATTATTAGAGAGGATTCTTCGGGACAGGATTTACTCCCATTTGGAAACAAATGGACTTATTAGCGAGAGGCAGCATGGTTTTGTGAAGGGGAGGTCATGTCTCACTAATTTGATTGAGTTTTTTGAGGAAGTGACAAAGATGATAGATGAAGGAAGGGCAGTGGCTGTTATCTATATGGACTTCAGTAAAGCCTTTGACAAGGTTCCTCATGGCAGACTGGTACAAAAGGTGAAGTCACACGGGATCAGAGGTGAGCTGGCAAGATGGATACAGAACTGGCTCTGTCATAGAAGACAGAGGGTAGCAGTGGATGGGTGCTTTTCTGAATGGAGGGATGTGACTAGTGGTGTTCCACAGGGATCAGTGCTGGGACATTTGCTGTTTGTAGTATATTTGAATGATTTGGAGGAAAATGTAGCTGGTCTGATTAGTAAGTTTGCGGATGACACAAAGGTTGGTGGAGTTGCGGATAGTGTTGAGGATTGTCAGAGGATACAGCAGGATATAGATCGGTTGGAGACTTGGGCGGAGAAATGGCAGATGGAGTTTAATCCGGACAAATGTGAGGTAATGCATTTTGGAAGGTCTAATGCTGGTGGGAGGCATACAGTAAATGGCAGAACCCTTAGGCGTATTGACAGGCAGAGAGATCTGGGCGTACAGGTCCACAGGTCACTGAAAGTGGCAACACAGGTGGATAAGATAGTCAAGAAGGCATACGGCATGCTTGCCTTCATCAGTCGGGGCATAGAGTATAAAAATTGGCAAGTCATGCTGCAGCTGTACAGAACTTTAGTTAGGCCACACTTAGAATATTGCGTGCAATTCTGGTTGCCACACTACCAGAAGGATGTGGAGGCTTTGGAGAGGGTACAGAAGAGGTTTACCAGGATGTTGCCTGGTCTGGAGGGCATTAGCTATGAGGAGAGGTTGGGTAAACTCGGATTGTTTTCACTGGAACGACGGAGGTGGAGGGGCGACATGATAGAGGTTTACAAAGTTATGAGTGGCATGGACAGAGTGGATAGTCAGAAGCTTTTTCCCAGGGTGGAAGAGTCAGTTACTAGGGGGCATAGGTTTAAGGTGAGAGGTGCAAAGTTTAGAGGGGATGTGCGAGGCAAGTTCTTTACACAGAGGGTGGTGAGTGCCTGGAACTTGCTGCCGAGGGAGGTGGTGGAAGCAGGTACTATAGCGACATTTAAGAGGCATCTTGACAAATACATGAATAGGATGGGAATAGAGGGATACGGTCCCCGGAAGTGCAGAAGGTTTTAGTTTAGGCAGGCATCAAGATCGGCGCAGGCTTGGAGGGCCGAATGGCCTGTTCCTGTGCTGTACTGTTCTTTGAGATCTTTTAGGTAATTTCCTGCTAAGTTTGTTTTGGAGAGCAGAAATCTATGTCTTCGAAGCCTAGGTTTGACATCTGTTTCCAAAGAATTACAAAGAAAAGACACTATTCTGCCCATCTGGTTCATTCCCCATTATTGCATCTAATTGCCTCTTGAATGATTCCAGAGGTTTTTTTCCTCCGCTGTCATCCAAGATCATCCCAGGTGCTGCTTATTCCTTGTGTAAAAGAAATGCTTTCTGATATCCCGAACTTGCCTCTTGACAGTTTTTATATCCGCTCCAGCGGTTATAGTTTAACATAAAGTAGTTTTCCAGATTCCGCTTTGATCTTCCGTATATTATATGCTGCTAAAGGGAAATCGTGCGTTCACCTTCATTCAAGGTGGAAGAATCTAAGGGGTGAAATTCACCTTGGGCAGCAGCGCAAAATAGGTGTTCGTGAATCGGCACTTAGTTTACACTGGATTTCTTTTTTATTGACTTTAAAGAATTTCCATTCACTGCCCAATATTTTGCACTAGTTGGGATTAAAGTTGCACCCTACTCAAAAAAGCAATAAAGACACTGGCATTAGAACAACAATAACTTATATTTATATAGTGCCTTTAACATCCTAAGGCACTTCACAGGAGCATTATAGAACAAATATGAGCCATACAAGGAGATATTAGGGCAGATTCTGAAAGCTTGGTGATAGGTTTCAAGGAGCATCTTAAATGAGGAAAGAAAGGCAAAGAGGTGAAGGCATTTAGGGAGAGAATTCCAGAGCTTAGGGCCTTGGCAGCTGAGGGCATGGTCGCCAAGGGTAAAGTGATTAAAATCAGGGTTGTTCAGGAGGTCTGAATTAAAGGAGTGCAGATATCTTGGAGAGTTGCGGTGCTGGAGGAAATTACAGAGATAGTGATAGGCGAGGCCATGGAGGGTTTGAAAACAAGGATGAGAATTTTAAAACTGAGGCGTTGCTTCAATGGGAGCCAATGTAGGTCAGCGAGCACAGGGATGATGGGTGAATGGGACTTGGTGCAAGTTAGAACACAGGCAGCAGAGCTTTGGATGACCTCAAGTTTACAGAGGGTAAAACGTGGGAGGCCAGCCACAAAATAAAAAGGATTCACATTGGTGCGGGAGGGGATCCTGTTTTGAGGTTGGGGTTGGACCATTATTGGGACTGGGCATGGGGACCTTTATTCTGCATCCAACTCACGTGATGCATGATCTGGGAACATTAGGTGCTGTTTGTAGTGCACATTAATGATTTCAACGTGAATATAGGAGGCATGATCAGTAAGTTCACAGATGACACGAAAATTCGTAGTGTCGTAAATAGTGAGGAGGAAAGCCTTAGATTACAGGACGATATAGATGGGCTGGTAAGATGGGCGGAGCAGTGGCAAATGGAATTTAATCCTGAGAAGTGTGAGTTGATGCATTTTAGGAGGACTAACAAGGCAAGGGAATATACAATGGATGGTAGGACCCTAGGAAGTACAGAGGGTCAGAACGTCCTTGGTGTACTTGTCCGTAGATCACTGAAGGCAGCAGCACAAGTAGATAAGGTGGTTAGGAAGGCATATGGGATATTTGCCTTTATTAGCCGAGGCATAGAATATAAGAGCAGGGAGGTTATGATGGCGCTGTATAAAACGCTAGTTAGGCCACAGCTGGAGTACTGTGTACAGTTCTGGTTGCCACACTATAGGAAGTATGTAATTGCACTGGAGTGGGTGCAGAGGAGATTCAGAGGATGTTGCCTGGGCTGGAGCATTTCAGCTATGAAGAGAGACTGGATAGGGTAGGGTTGTTTTTCTTAGAGCAGAGAGGCTGAGGGGGGACATGATTGAGGTATACAAAATTATGAGGGGCATAGATAGGGTAGATAGGAATAAACTTTTTCCCTTAGCGGAGATGTCGATAACCAGGGGACATAGATTTAAGGTAAGGGGCAGTAGGTTTAGAGGGGATTTGAGGAAAACATTTTTCAGCCAGAGGATGGTTGGAATCTGGAACACACTGCTTGAAGGGGTGGTAGAGGCAGGAACCCTCACAACATTTAAGAAGTATTTAGATGAGCACTTGAAACGCCATAGCATACAAGGCTACGGGCCAACTTCTTTCGAAAATGGGATTAGAATAGACAGGTGCTTGATGGCCGGCACAGACACGATGGGCCAAAGGGCCTGTTTCTGTGCTGTATAACTCTATGACTCTATGTAGGTGATGAGTGAAAATGTTTTCCACTCCCTAGTGGTGGCAACCCTCACCTTGATCAGCACAACATATACATCAAAAATGAGTAAACTTTGACATAATGTAACACTGTACTTATGAATACAGTCTTTGTATGAATTATGTAAGCAATATCTGACTGAGCTTAATTCACACCCTCTGTATCAAACCCCAATTGAGTCACAGTTGGCAGCTCTATAACATTTATGTCTACTTTGATCTAAAAGCAGTTTCCTTGGAGGTAATTCCAATCAGCTCATCCTGATGACATCACAAACAATATATTATTTACAAATCGATCCAGTGAAATAGTAAGATGTATCAACTTTTAACTGCAATCAAAACATAAGCACATCAAAACACTTTGGCTCCTTCAAAGAGGTACTGTGACATTAACATCGAAATGTCTGGACACACACTGTTGGTGGCTGAGACTCCCTGTTGGAAGACTGCAGTCAGAAAATCACACCTCTCTTTGAGCAAACTTTCTAACTTTGAATGAAGGGTTTGAGTGTGTTAGATCAAACTGCTGTTTTTGGTATGGTAATACTGTACTTATAAATAGCAAATACACAACTGTACAGCTGTGTGAATACAGAAGTGTAGTAGAAATGGCACTGGGCTAGTGGCCCATGGGTTGTGAGTGTAATTCCCACCATAGCAAGCTGTGGTACTGAAATCAGGTAATATGCAGGCCGGTGATGAAAAAAATACCATGAAAGCTATCTGATTGTTGTAAAAACCTAAGTTGTTTTTATGAACGTTGTTCAGAGAAGGGGACCAACCAACCCCCTGGCCTACATGTGAATCCAATTGGAGGGAGCAATTGCTGGAGTGTCTATTCACCCAATGTGTATTCTGTCACAAATGCCTCACAATTGTATGTGTATTAATTCTATTATTCTACTCTTCCTGAAAACCTGTTATAATCAATTAAAAGAAAAATTATGTCTAATTTATGGGCAGCACTGTGGCGCAGTGGTTAGCACCGCAGCCTCACAGCTCCAGGGACCTGGGTTCGGTTCTGGGTACTGCCTGTGTGGAGTTTGCAAGTTCTCCCTGTGTCTGCGTGGGTTTTCACCAGGTGCTCCGGTTTCCTCCCACAGCCAAAGATTTGCAGGTGATAGGTAAATTGGCCATTGTAAATTGCCCCAAGTGTAGGTAGGTGGTAGGGAATATGGGATTACTGTAGGGTTAGTATAAAAATGGGTTGTTGTTGGTCGGCACAGACTTGGTGGGCCGAAAGGCCTGTTTCAGTGCTGTATCTCTAAATAAAATAAATAATTTTCTCCATTTTATGTATAATTTCATGATTAACAACAGGACACTTGCTAATAGTGGCCCTCTAATGCTACTGTTCACCAGTCACTAGCAACTCTTCATGCAGATTCCCCATCCGTCCTGTGAAGGCCTAGCCTTCACTTTGGGGCTGAAAGTATGGCAGATAACATGAACTCGTTACAAGGTGAAATGTAGAACCATAGATGTTTACAGCAGAGGAGGACGCTATTCAACCCATCATGCCTATGCCAGTAATTTGTTAGAGCAATCCAAGAGTAATCCCACTGTCTTGCTATCTCCCAGTCACCTTGCATTGTCCTCTACTTAAAATGTTTATCCGCTCTTCTCTTAAAAGAAGCGATGATGTCGGCCTTAACTATTCCCTATAGCAGAAAGAAGAGTCAGTAACTGGAGGGCACAGATTTAAGGTATTGGCAATAGAAGGAAAAGAGGAATAAAAGAATTTACACAGTAAGTAGTTCTGATCTGGAATGCACCGCTTGAAACAGTGGTGGAAGCCAATTCAAGAATAACTTTCAAAAAGGAACTGGATAAATAATTCAAGGGGATAAATTTGCAGGGCAATGTAGAAAGAGCAGGTGATTGTGACTAATTGGCTAGCTCTTTCAAAGAGCTGGCACGGGCACAATGGGTTGAGTGACCTCTTTCTGTGCTGTATCATTTTATGATTCTATGATAAGCAATCCAATATCCAACAACCATCCATATAAAGAAATTTCTCCTAATTTCAATTTGCTCCTCTGACTACCCAATGGAGGGAATTAGAATTTCCCTTCTCAGCCTATCAAAACACTTAAGGATTTTCAAAATCTCTTACATTTTCACTTATTCTTTTCTGCTCTAGTAGAAATAGTCCCTGTTTCTGAACTCGCTCTCCATAGCTATAGTGTCTCATCACTGGCATTATTGTGGATATGAAACCCATTCTATGACATGCCTGTATGCACTGTGTGGACCACAAATCTTATTTCTCAAGCAAAGATGAGCACATAGTCCAGGCAGTTGGGACTATTAACACCACCATGTCAGCCAATTAGTTGGAGGTGGGGCAAGATTTGTGGTTTTAATTTACAGAGTCTCTGAACTCATGACCTAAAGTTTTTTTTAAATTCATTCATGGGATGTAGGCGTCACTAGCCAGGCCAGCATTTATTGCCCATCCCTAATTGCCCTCGAGAAGGTGGTGGTGAGTTGCACCAGAATCTCCCGAGTACAGCAGGGTTATTTCTCCAGCAAAATGCAGTGAGTGGAGGATAGTAACGTAATACAAATTATGTACGTAAAATCAGTCCCAGTCATTTACAGCAGTGCGGTCTCCAGGCGTGATTGATTGGAGTATTACCCAATCATCTCCATTCTGGCTGGGACTTGTGGCCCCACTATATACCACTAATCTAGGCCGATACTCCAATGTATAATATTGAAGGAGTGCTGCATTGCCTGAGGTGCTGCCCGATGAATAATTAAACCAAGGTTCTATCTGCCTGGGCAGCCGTACGTTAAACATCACATGGCGTTATTCCAAGAAGCTAAAGAGCTCTTCCAACCCCATAAAGAAAACATTGGCCAATTATTCATCTAATGGGATGTTGCTGGCACAGATTGCCTGCTGCATTTATCTACATAATAGTCACTATATGAAGCACTTTGAGACATTTCAATGACATGATAAGAAACTTTCTGTGCATTACAGTCTATCAAGTCAGGGAAGACTATCCTTAAAAATGAGCAAGGCATTGCCGTAATCAAGCATGGAAAGTATCGAGTCACACCAAATCATAAAGACGGTTTGTTAAACAAGTAAATATTCAGTCAGTCAGACATGTCTCTACAGCTTGAAACACTCAATTTAGAAACATGCAGGCTTTAAAGGAAACATCTGAAAGGAAGAAAACATAAGCCATGAAAGGATTTTATACAATCACCATCACATACGAACAACGCCTAGCTGGCTAACTACAGAATTTCTCCAGAGTTTTTCTTTTTTTTTGATGAACAACCAGCTTACCAGAGTTCAAGTATGGCAATGAATGAAAACACTGGGACTCGCACAATCAGGCCAGTATTCAACAGTAGAGATAATCTTCTCCATATCCAGGAAGTGAATAATTTGTACTAACAGCTGCTGTGTGCATTGACCTCTCTCTCCCGCACTCTCTCTGCTGTTCTCCAGTTTACACTTTCACCTCCCCCTTATTTCACAATCATAAAAGATTGAGATTTAAAGTGGCAGGGAGGAACTGTACTTCCTGACTATTGAACAATTAAGAAGTACTGGAGGAAGAAGCATTTCTATAACTGCACTGCTGAATAAACACAGTCTCCTATTGTCCCTCACAACCCATCAAACATGTTTCTAAAGAAAATAATTGTGCAAAATTATCCTCTGGGTCCTTAACAAAAGTCATGTGTCAGGAACTGAAATTTGAGCTTGACATGAAAAGTATAAAACAGTACTTGGCAGGGACAATGGCTTAATCCATTTTTCTGTCCCCTCCTTTCCCAAAGGCCTAAATCATGCTAACGTACAGTTTAACAGGCACCACCAGTACACTTGATATCCTAGCAAAGGTGAAGCCTCAGCAGTAAATGTTGGCAGGCTATTCAGCCACAGCCGGTCCTATCTTTTCCCAATGTCCACACAAGTATTCTTTGCAGCAGTAGTGACCAGAGAGTAATTAGAAGTAGAATCCCGGGCTGATTTATACCCACCCCACCTCTACCCTCCCTTTCCTAACCCAGCAGCAATGAGACCAATTGTAGCAAGACCTGCACAACATTCAGGTTTGGGCTGTTAAGTGCTGAGCAATGATGATCTCCAACAAAAGAGCAATTAACCATCTCACCTTGACATACAATGGCATTACCATCGCTGAATCCCCTACTATCAACATCCTGGGGGTTACCAATAACCAGAAATTGAACTGGAGTAGCCATATAAATACCATGGCTACAAGTGCAGGTCAGAGGCTGGGAATTCTGCAGCAAGTAACTCACCTCCTAACTCCCCAAAGCCTATCCACCATCTACAATGCACAATTCAGGAGTGTGTTGGAATACTCTCCACTTGCCTGCATGGGTGTGGCTCCAACAACACTCAGGAAGCTCAACACTATCCAGGACAAAACAGCCACTTGACTGGCACCCCATCCACCACCTTAAACATTTGTTCCCTCGACCAGAGATGCATCGTGGCAGCAGTGTGTACTATCTACAAGATGCACTGCATCAACTCAAGACACCTCCTTTAACAGCACCTTCCAAACCCGCGACCTCTTCCACCTAGAAGGACAAGGGCAGCAGATGCATGGGAACACCACCACCTGCAAGTTCCCGTCCAAGCCACACACCATCCTGACATGGAACTATATCGCCGTTTCTTCACTGTCGCTGGGTCAAAATCCAGGAACTCCCTTCCTAACAGCACTGTGGGTGCACATGGACTGCAGCGGTTCAAGAAGGCCTTCTCAAAGGCAATTAAGGATGGGCAATAAATTCTGGCCTTGCTGGTGACACCCACATCCCGTGAAACAATTAAAAAAAAAAAATCCTTACTTAGCCTTTGCTGAAATAAAAACAGAAAATTCTGGAAATACTCAAGCAGATGTGGCAGCATCTGTGGAGAGCGAAACTAGAGTTAATGTTTCAGGTTGATAACATTTCATTAAAACTGGAAGGTTTTAGAGATTTAACAGTTTTTCAGCAGGGAAGGCAGGAGTGAAAAGGCTGATGGTTCAAGGCAAAAGCAAATGATAATGGGACAAGTCTCGAAAGATAAGATGGGTTCAGAGGTGTAAATAGTTACAACAGAATAGCAGAGCAGGAGGGAAGTATAGGAAATCCGGGGAAGAGGATAGGCCTCTCATGGCCCTTGAATGAGATGGAAGGAAGTCACGGAGACCCCAGGGCTGTGAATCACTCCATTTGTGTACAGATAGAAGACGCCCCAGCTCAAGCATCTCCTTCACGCTCAGTATCCCAGCTGCAACCATCTTCCATTACCAGCACCCGCTATCTGACAGGAAGTGCGAGAGGTGGTTAAGGTGGAAAGTGGTAAAACCCAATGTTACCCAAAGGCAGTAAAGCTCAGAACAAACCCAACGACTGAAACTGCGGTCTTCCTATGCCACAGCGCTGAGTAACATACCAGGTGGTGGTCAGCGACTAGGGAGCTGGCACCCAGGGGACAGATACCTACCCGAATTCCCCCAATCGTCCAGCATAACTTTTATGGAAGAGCCACACAAACACTAGAAAAATGGCCCAGATACTGTAAACACCAATTTTCCCAGGGTTCCCACAGCTCTGCTGCCAAAGGACAATTGGAAGAATTCCTGCAGAAATTCCCATGCCCTAGTCTTCCGAAGAGTATTTTATTTCATTCCGTGACGTGCCTGAGGGTCCACTTCATTGCCTGTAGAGTGCACAGAAAAACATTTACCTTTTTTTGTGGCACAAAACTGCTTCCGATGCAAGTTACATCACCCGTGTAACATGGTGACGAAGCATAAAAAGGGCTTGCCAGCTGCATTCCAGGAAGAATAGTGTCCCTTTAACAGCAAAGTACTGGAGAGAGAGGGAAAAGAAAGGGCATGGTGTGATTGTTACATGTTTTCATTAGTAACTAAAGGACATCCCAACTTGTTGAATCTTGAAGAATGTATATATATTCGTAGAGTTATGTCAAATAAATACTGCTAAATTTAGAGAAAATAGGAATTAAAGGGGAGGTGCCAGAAACAGAAGAAATTAAAGGGGAGGTGCCAGAGACAGTCGGAGTTAAAGGATAGGTGCCAGAGACAAAAGCAATTATAGGGGAGGTGCCAGAGAGAGTCAGAGATAAAAGGGAGGTGCTAGAAACAGTAGAAAATAAAGGGGAGGTGCCAGAGACAGTAGAAATTAAAGGGGAGGTACCAGCGATGGTTAGAGTTAAAGGGGAGGTGTAATTGAGGATGAATGGGAATAGAAATTTGAATGCATAAATTTAGTGTCAGTGGAAATACGAAGAAATTTTTTTTTCAAGAAAATGGGAGGAGGAGAGGTGCATTTAGAAGGAGTTTGAGGGGTGAGTCTAAAGACTGCAGAATCTTTAGCAGGTGGGAGAGTGAGAGTTTAAATGATTGAAATTAGGAGTCAGTAAAAGTCTAAATGGGTGAATTTGACAGACTTGCCATTTCAGCATTATTCAGTGTTTATTCTGCACTGTAACAATTGCAATTTTTATATCAATGAGATTTGTGATTAAATTACACCAAAAATGTGAAACTCAGCAAGCATATATCACACAAACGTGAATCACAAATTAATTGGGTTCACCAAACTCATTTACAAGTGCAAATGAACAGCATGACAGCCCCCCACTTTACTTTCATTTTTAGTCATTTTTAGTTATTTTTTCTTCCTTTTTTTGCATTCCTTTTTACATTTTTTGCATTTATTTCATTTCATCTTAGTTTGTTCAGTTTGCTTACCCACTGTTTTTTTCAGGTTGTTTTTCTTCAGGTTTGCACTTGCTGATGTTCGATATTCAGTATATTCACACCTAATCTGTACTAATGCTTTGTCTTTCAAAACACCATTAACATATTGTTTGCCTTTGCTCTGTGACCTTTTGGTCAGCTATGTGGCCTGGTCCAATCTGCACCTTCTCCTTTGTTATCTCTTGCCCAACCCCCACCTCACTTGTTTATAATCTGTGACTTTTCTAATATTTGTCAGTTCCGAAGAAGGGTCACTGACCCGAAACGTTAACTCTGCTTCTCTTTCCCCAGATGCTGCCAGACCTGCTGAGTGAATCCAGCATTTCTTGTTTTTGTTGCAAATGAACTAGGTTTGTCGTTGTCATGTAAAATTTAAAACTTATGCTAATGATATCAAAGCATGTAATGTTTTCAGGTAAAAGGGAAATTGCTAACCAAACAGTAAATGGATTGTTTGTACATGTCGATAAAGTTGATTACAAAATAGGTTTTCATGCACGTACCCTGTTTCAAACACAGTAAATGTGTGTTATCATAGCATTGTTTATTAAAGTTAGATTGAATCACTGAACAAATGAATCAATGGACTGTGGTACACAGACCTGGCAACTAGCTGCTTTGTATCACGATAGACTGAAGTATGACTTAACGTCCAAAGCATCAGATAATGTAGCAAACTATGGGTGTACCTCTGTAGCTAATAAACTCACTGGAAACAGTGTGCAAAGCTTTGTACTTCAAATTTAAGGACAAGTAGTATACTGACAGACCACAAATAACCAAAGCAAATCAATGACCAATAGCACAACACACATTTCACTGGATTTTTGCAAAAGAGTTGGTTCAGCACCTGCATTTTAATTCTTTCGCATGAATCACAAGCATCTTAAAAGTTTTGATAATTCTCAATTTCCCATAGACAGGTTGCCAAATTGAATACAATTTTTATAGCACTTTTCCACAAGCCCAGCTCATCAATTAACTTGTGAAGCAGAAATTCACTAATGAAGTCTTCACTTGAGAACCCAAGTTTGCTTTTGAAGAATAAACTGGGAGAAAGTTCAAAAGGACACCTTTCACAGTCGAATAGCTCCTTAACGAACCTTTTCTTTGATCTCGTCTTAAGCTCCTGCTCCCTTCATATTTTCTCTCTGCGTTGATGCCTTTTTTCCTCCATGGTTCAGCAACAGAAACATTTTGTACCATTGTAAGAAACTGCTGAGCGTTAAGGTAACTGGGCTGCAAGTTTTTTTTAAATTTATTGAGAAATCTATTATTTCAAACTTTTATACAATTGAAAGACCATTAATAAAACAACATTCATCTCTCTCCCTTTCCATAATCAAACATTTTCTAGATGCATTTTGTTGGTGTGATTTATACATCCACTCAAAATTCAGGAAGATTCAAAAGTAAACCTGAATATTATGCTTCAAATAGCATCACTGTTGAAATTTTCTGTCCACTGATTGGATTTAGAAATTGACTGTAGAGATAATATGATGGGTACACAGGGGTAGAGGCCTTTGCAATCCAATAGTGACCAAACACAATCGCTTGAACTCAATGGCTACCTCAGTCAATTATCTATCCAGTTCTCTTTTGAACTTGTTGCTATGCAGAATCCATGATTTCCCATATTCCCCATCTATATCAAGTGATTAAATCCAAGCCTGCCCTTCTATAGTTGGAGTCTGTACTTCCTTGTGGTAACATCCAGAGTAAGAGATGGTGCAAAATTACTACATTGACCGGCCAAGAGGTGGCTAACACAGCAAATTCCCTCCTCACTATAATATTCCTAACCTTCAGTCATGCACTATTCCAAGCCCAGGCTATTGACCAGCACTTGTTGCAAGGACTGTGCTACCATTCTTCAGTTAACCTTTGACTTTTGCAGGTTACATCATGGACCAGTATTTATTTTCCTCCCTGCGGGAGCATACGGAGACTCAGCCTACAACCATTTCCCAAGAAATCAAAATCAGATGCATATAAATGATCCCATGGCACTATCGTGAAGAGTAGGGGAGCTCTCTCCGGTGTACTGGGCAATATTTATCCTTCAACCAATGCCCAAAAACAAATTATCTGGACATTACCAAATTGCTGTTTGTGGAACCTTGCTGTGTGCAAATTGACTGCCATGTTTCCTACATTACAATAGTAACTACACTTCAAAAATTGTATTGGTCGTGAAGTACTTGGGGACATTCGGAGGTTGTGAAAGACACTTTAATCTTTGTGGAATCACTAGCACTGCAATTTGACTTCCAAAATTAAACAAAAAAGTGTACGTAATTTAAAAAGGTACAGATACCATACTCTGTCAGGGATGGTTATTTGTGGTGAAGGCAGGCTCAGTGAACTACAACAGTGCACCTACTCCACTTGCTAAACAACCCTGCATAGGAACAAGACGTGATGGGGCACTCCAGCTGATAAGAGGAAAGTGCATCTAGCCAGGCTTGGAGGTGCACTGGAACTCTTAATGCTATCCCTTGCCTATGCTAACCCAGTCAAAAACAAACAAATGTTCCTTCAGGTACAATATACCCATTTAATAACACCAAAAAAGGTTGTTTTCACACTTTTATTTTCAATATACAATGAACCACAGGAATGAAAATAAACCACAAAATGATAATTTGTGATACCCACTGCACCTCCCCCCCCCCCCAAAAAAAAATGGTCACATATGTAATGCTTCGTAGAAACACAGTAGTTACTCTCATACAGGAGCTAGCTGGATAGCAGGCTGAACATTACAAATGGTTAGACATTATTCATGGAGAATAAAATGGAATGACAGGACTCCACTTACGTTACACTTCAGTTAGAACATAGTTCTTGATACTTTGGGGAAAAACCCACATAATCACAAACATAGTTGGCACAATTCCCACTCCCCAAACCCACCCATTTATTGTTTAATCCAGTGCTGCCTTTACAAAATGTGGGAGCCAACGCAGTACGGAATTTGCGGTCTGCATTATTTCAAACTCTCTTGTTAAAAGCTTCTAATAATCAAAGAGTTAAGATAGAAAGGAACAGAAGTTTGTTGGTTAGGCATATGATGGTATCTGTTCATCATCAACATGATTACATCAAGTCCAAAATCCAAGCAGTTCTTGAAACGCAGTTGTTTTAGGTCAGGGTCTCCCCCTTGGTTACCTGCAGAACAAAACCAAGCGTACACCATTAGAACCAAGTACTCATCGCAAACAATATCACTAAATAGGCTGCACTCGGCTCCCCGTGACCCTCTCTACCGCACACCAAAGAATGGCAGCTAAGATGAAGTGTGTAAAATCTACGCATGGAACCATGAGAATGGGCAAAGAAAACTGAAAAAAGCCAATTAAGTCACACGTGCACAGTCAATAGACTAGTTATGTCCATCCAAAAAAAAAAAATCACATTTACATTTTTCTCTCCCCCCCCCCCCCCCCCCCCCCACCCATCCCCCCTACAGAGTAGCATTCCTACTATTGGGCTGAGCCTGTTACAGCATTAATGCAATTTGACCCCCTTCCTCAAATAGTTAGAGCTGTGAGACACATAATACAAGGTTTACTATAGATGCCTTTATCTTTTGTTTTGGTGGTGATGTTTCTGAGGCTAGAGACTGTGGCCAACGGTGCAGTATTTTCCACTGAAGTGGAGTCAGTTTTAGTTTAGACAAGCTTAACAAATACCTGCAGTGCCCTCTGCATGCAAGGAACCCACCCACTGGTGCGGAGAGCTTTTGGTCACTGGTCGCCCATAAATGTTCAATGTTCTGATAGTAAAATAAGCTACCATGTCCCCACCAGTGATCTGACGCATTTGAAGTTTTAGGATGGGGAATAAACCAAGGAACAGCATGTTATAAAGCACAGTGAGTCGGTATGTCCAGAAATCTAATACTGAACATTAAAAGAGGTGAGGGTTACACATGGTGCGAACATCTACACAGTTCAAAGTTTAAAATGTGCCAAGTTACATCTTTCTCTTCCTCTCTATGAAAAGAGAAACTTTTGCTATGATTATCCAATAACGCCATTGTGATAAAATTTGACTACCAGAACAACAGAAGGTGAATTAGATAGACCTTGGTGAGGTCCCGGAGGACTGGAGAATTGCTAATGTTGTCCCCTTGTTTAAGAAGGGTAGCAGGGATAATCCAGGTAATTATAGACCGGTGAGCCTGACGTCAGTGGTAGGGAAGCTGCTGGAGAAGATACTGAGGGATAGGATCTATTCCCATCTGGAAGAAAATGGGCTTATCAGTGATAGGCAACATGGTTTTGTGCAGGGAAGGTCATGTCTTACCAACTTAATAGAATTCTTTGTGGAAGTGACAAAGTTGATTGATGTGGGAAGGGCTGTAGATGTCATATACATGGACTTCAGTAAGGCGTTTGATAAGGTTCCCCATGGTAGGTTGATGGAGAAAGTGAAGTCGCATGGGGTCCAGGGTGTACTAGCTAGATGGATAAAGAACTGGCTGGGCAACAGGAGACAGAGAGTAGCAGTGGAAGGGAGTTTCTCAAAATGGAGACGTGTGACCAGTGGTGTTCCACAGGGATCCTTGTTGGGACCACTGTTGTTTGTGATATACATAAATGATTTGGAGGAAAGTAAAGGTGGTCCGATTAGCAAGTTTGCAGACGACACTAAGATTGGTGGAGTAGCAGATAGTGGAGGGGACTGTCAGAGAATACAGCAGAATATAGATAGATTGGAGAGTTGGGCAGAGAAATGGCAGATGGAGTTCAATCTGGGCAAATGCGAGGTGATACATTTTGGAAGATCCAATTCAAGAGTGAAAAAAACAGTAAATGGAAAAATCCTGGGGAAAATTGATGTACAGAGAGATTTGGGTGTTCAGGTCCATTGTTCCCTGAAGGTGGCAACGCAGGTCAATAGAGTGGTCAAGAAGGCATACGGCATGCTTTCCTTCATCGGACGGGGTATTGAGTACAAGAGTTGGCAGGTCATGTTACAGTTGTACAAGACTTTGGTTCGGCCACATTTGGAATACTGCATGCAGTTCTGGTCGCCACATTACCAAAAGGATGTGGATGCTTTGGAGAGGGTGTAGAGGAGGTTCACCAGGATGTTGCCTGGTATGGAGGGCACTAGCTATGAAGAGAGGTCGAGTAGATTAGGATTATTTTCATTAGAAAGACGGAGGTTGAGGGGGGACCTGAT
Organism: Heterodontus francisci; assembly: GCF_036365525.1. NCBI lineage: Eukaryota > Metazoa > Chordata > Chondrichthyes > Heterodontiformes > Heterodontidae > Heterodontus > Heterodontus francisci. The sequence continues at coordinate 80,019,400 of NC_090389.1, read as the reverse complement.
TGAGGTGTACAAAATCATGAGAGGTATAGACAGGGTGGATAGCAAGAAGCTTTTTCCCCCCACTAGGGGTCACGAGTTCAAAGTGAGAGGGGAAAAGTTTAAGGGGGATATGCGTGGAAAGTTCTTTACGCAGAGGGTGGTGGGTGCCTGGAACGCGTTGCCAGCGGAGGTGGTAGACGCAGGCACGATAGCGTCTTTTAAGATGTATCTAGACAGATACATGAATGGGCAGGAAGCAAAGAGAAACAGACCCTTAGAAAATAGGCGACGGGTTTAGATAGAGGATCTGGATCGGCGCAGGCTTGGAGGGCCGAAGGGCCTGTTCCTGTGCTGTAATTTTCTTTGTTCTTTTCTTTAAATAAATCTGGAATTAAAAAGCTAGTCTAGTGGTGACCATTGTCAATTGTTGTAAAACCCCATCTGGTTCACTAATGTCCTTTATGGAAGGAAATCTGCTGTCCTTACCTGGCGTGGCCGACATGTGACTCCAGACCCACAGCAATGTGGTTGACACTTAAATGCCCTCAAATGGCCTAGCAAGCCACTCAGTTCAAGGGCATCTAGGGATGGGCAACAAATGATGCCCTAGCCAGCAACGCCCACATCCCATGAATAAATAAGAAAAAAATTCTATGTCCGACAATATATTTTCAGCAGGATTACACTCGTGATTTGGCTGAATAAAGGGCAATAATATTTTTATAAATGGGCTTAAAACTGGTCCTGCTTCCCTCAAATTCACATACGCAGGGTCAAGTGTCAACCACTTAGGGGCGGCACAGTGGCGCAGTGGTTAGCACCGCAGCCTCACAGTTCCAGGGACCCGGGTTCGATTCCGGGTACTGCCTGTGTGGAGTTTGCAAGTTCTCCCTGTGTCTGCGTGGGTTTTCTCCGGGTGCTCCGGTTTCCTCCCACAAGCCAAAAGACTTGCAGGTTGATAGGTAAATTGGCCATTATAAATTGTCACCAGTATAGGTAGGTGGTAGGGAAATATAGGGACAGGTGGGGATGTTTGTTGGGAATATGGGATTAGTGTAGAATTAGTATAAATGGGTGGTTGATGTTCGGCACAGACTCGGTGGGCCGAAGGGCCTGTTTCAGTGCTGTATCTCTAATCTAATCTAAAAATCTAAATCTAATCACTTTCCCATGCTGTTAACGGAGTTTGAAGCTGAGCATTTTACTGGCAAAGATCTTCAAAATGAAATGCTTTTCAGCTCCAGGGTTGGGATTTGAGGCCAACCCCAGATCAGAGAGAGTTGAGTTTTGAGCAGCTGTTAGCTGTTGGAAATGGAGAACTTCACGTGGTGCGGGAGAGTTGCTCTTCTGAGGGTGGCATCAAGACACATTGTTGGGACCTTAGCTGCTGCACTTTATCTGAAAGTGTTTGATGTTGATACTGGGAGTTCATATGAAATGTTACATTTCTCATCAATGAGCCTATATTTCAAGGAAAAAGCATATTACAAGATTCTGAAAGGGCTTCACAGGGTAGATGTGGTTTCCAGTGGTTCGATAGAACTGTGAGTGTGGGGGGAAAATAGTCTCCGGGTAAGGGGTCATCTATTTCAGACTGAGGTGAGGAGAAATTTCTTCATGCAGAGGGTTGTGAATCTTTGAACATCTAAAGCCCTCTGAAGTGGAGTTCTAATGAGCATATTCAAGGCTGAGATCAATAGATTGTTGGATTTTAAGGGAATCAAGAGATTTGGGGATTGAGCAGGAAAGTGGAGTTGAGGGCAAAGATTATCGATGATCTTATTGAATGGAGCAGGCTTGAGTGGCCATAGGATCTACTCCTGCTCCTATTTCTTATGTTAAGAGTATTGCAAGAGAAGTGAAAATAATAAAATTATATTGAATGTCCACAAACCAAATGCAATATCCGGTAAAGTCCTTAACATGTGACAATGAAATATCCGCCACTATCAGGTGAACACACTGTCCAGCCTCATTGGTTTACCCAAACCAGTTTTACACGATTACAAAAGATACCTTACTGTTTTGTGTTAATATGGAGAGGAACAACTGCTCAAAGCTGTGATTTACAATAATGCCAACAAAAGAATTGAACATTTACTCTCAATATAATTTTTCCAATGCACAATAAATTCAACTAGGTCCCTCTTACCCTTGCTTCGATGTATTCAATCCTTCGTTCTAGTGCTGTCAGTTTTTCATTCAGTGTAGCTAGCCGGGAACGACAGGACATGTCTGCAAAAGTGAGAACTCCACATTTTACCTTTCATTGTGCATGTAATGTAAATGTAGTATTCCTTTTGATGGCACAAGGCTGCAAATTAACACCGACACTAAATCCAAGTTGTCTTGATTTTGCACCTGATACACAAGAAACATCACAATAACCTTGCTGAATACGTTAAAGTCAGCGGCCACAGGGACTCAGTACAAAGACAGACAGACTTGCATTTAGATAGCACCTCCCAACATCAGGATGACCCAATTAAATACTTTTGAAGCGTAGTTGCTGTTGTCAGAAACTTGTAACTAATTTGTGCACAGAAAGCTCCCAGAAACAGCAACGAGATAACAGCTAGCTATTTTTAGATAAAAGCAAAATACTGCGGATGCTGGAAATCTGAAACAAAAACAAGAAATGCTGGAATCACTCAGCAGGTCTGGCAGCATCTGTGGAAAGAGAAGCAGAGTTAACGTTTCGGGTCAGTGACCCTTCTTCGGAACTGACAAATATTAGAAAAGTCACAGATTGTAAGCAAGTGAGGTGGGGGTGGGGCAAGAGATAACAAAGGAGGTCTAGATTGGACCAGGCCACATAGCTGACCAAAAGGTCACGGAGCAAAGGCAAACAATATGTTAATGGTGTGTTGAAAGACAAAGCATTAGTACAGATTAGGTGTGAATACACTGAATATTGAACAGCAGCAAGTGCAAACATGAAGAAAAACAACCTGAAAAAAAGTGGGTAAGCAAACTGAACAAACTAAGATGAAATGAAATAAATGCAAAAAAAAGATTGTAAAAAATGTAAAAAGGAATGTAAAAAAAAGAAAAAATAACTAAAAATGAAAGTAAAATGGGGGGGCTGTCATGCTCTGAAATTATTGAACTCAATGTTCAGTCCGACAGGCTGTAGTGTACCTAATCGGTAGATGAGATGCTGTTCCTCGAGCTTGCGTTGATGTTCACTGGAACACTGCAGCAATCCCAGGACAGAGATGTGAGCATGAGAGCAGGGGGGAGTGTTGAAATGGCAAGCAACCGGAAGCTCAGGGTCCTGCTTGCGGACCGAGCGGAGATGTTCCGCAAAGCGGTCACCCAGTCTGCGCTTGGTCTCCCCAACGCGGAGGAGACCACACGGTGAGCAGCGAATACGGTATACTACATTGAAAGAAGTACAAGTAAATCGCTGCTTCACCTGAAAGCTATTTTTAGATGTTGCTTGAGGAATAAATATGAGCTAGGACACAGGGAAGAAATGCTCTGCTTTTCTTTGAAACAGTGCCTTGGGATCTTTTATATCCAGCAGACAGTAACATTTCCTCTCATTTTTATTCAAAGGGTGCAGCTCCTTAAAAAATGTTTTTGTGCAGCCAAGTAGGCGCGGCGCTTTAAAGCACCGACTTATGCATGTTCGGCGCAGGGGCTTTCAAGTCGCTTAGCGACCATGCAGCTTACAGGAAATATTGCCCAAGAGGGCAGATGGGGCCTCAGTTTACAGTCTCATCTGAAAGAAGGCACTTCTAAATAGTAAAAGAACAGAATCCAGCAAGTTTATTTTGTGCTGCCATGCTAATTGTGAAATCCATATGTCAGGAACGGACGGGAACTAGCACTGGTGCTCTAGGCCTGTGATTACGGGAATGCAACGCGTTTAAATACACCACAATTCATTCCCATGCCAATGAACGCTCAATGCATGACTGCCTGTGGGGCATGCACTGTACGGGATTGCATTTTACATATATCAGACAAAATATACAACACCAGTTACTTAAAAAAAATCTGCACATCACTAATCAGCAGTTTTTTTGTTTAGAATTTCAGTTAAGTGCAGTGATGTGTGTATGAAATTTGCATGCAATGTTCACTTGTACCGTGGAAGAACTGGTTCTGGTGGTGGTGGGGAAGGTAATTTGAGGTGATGAGTTATCACACAAGGAACGTAATGACACAACATTAACATGATAGCTTAGGTCTGACTTTTCTAATTGAGTCTAGCACCATGTGCTCAATATACTTTATAACAACACTGACAGCTCCTACCGAGTTGAACTGTAAAGGGGGATAAAAGATGGAGGGGGTGGGGAGGGGGAGGGGAAAGAGAGCCTTGGATGAATCATGTGCACCCCCAGCATTCTCATGTCTAATTGCATAACACACACCCATGAAATAAAAATTTGATTGCGTCAAGTGTCAAAAGAAAACAAATCAACAAAAGTGGCCCCTTTCTAAGAGGCACAAAAATAAACTGCAAATTATAAATTAAAAGTAAAAGGAAACTTATTGAACTAAAGCACTACGTTGCTCCTAGTGTCGGCAACGCACTCCAGTCCCTCCAGTTGTGGAATGAGTCAACTGTCCCCTGGACACCAGGTGCTCCCTCTCCAGGGACACAGAGGTGCGGACATAGCCGCAGGAGAGGGGCAGGCAGTCAGGCTGAGTGACCCACCGACTGCATGCTTCCTGGGCAGGTGTGAACAGCCACCTCAGCCAGAGCAACATGTGCTTAAGGTCTAGAATACACTGTGGCAGGAGGTGGGAGCAGGAGTCGGCTGCCTGTCTCCCATACCGAGACTGTAAAATAAATGTTTACCTTTCATTTTAAAAATGTCTGTCAGGAACATTAAACTTTTAATTCTCTTCTCTCTCCATTCCACCGCCCCCAAGGCCTGTAGCTCAACAAAAGTACCAAAATAATCTATTCATCTTGATCTTTTAACAATTGACAGATGTCACGAAGCATTGAGAATCCATTAACTCACACCCAGCAATTGAGCCTGCGAACGTGGTTAAACTCAGTGTTGGAGACACACGGCAGGTCAGTTAGGGGGAATGTTAATCCTCCTGAATTGCTGGTCGGTATCAAACCCCAAGGGACACCACCAAAAAACATTAACATCTGAAATGGAAAAATTATTTCTGATGGGATTGTCTTCGATCAGGGCTAGTCCCTGATAAATCCTCAACTGTTTATTCTCTTTCCAGAAGCCAACCGATCAGCTCTTTGCCTCCAGCAACTTTTTAATTTTGATGGTTTTATTTTTAAACGTGGGTATTTTTTCCTCAATGCTACTGTAGATACAGTCACTACATGCAATCAGACACAAAAATCTGTTAATCATGGCCTTTCATGTAATCCCCTGTCCTTTCATTTCCCATGTAACCTTCTGAATCAGAGTTGTGTGCATGGCAGTTTTATCTAAAGCCACTGTGAACAGAAACTTAATTGCATTCAAATCCCTCATAGCCTTGCCCCTCCCCGTCTCTGTAGCTTTCTACAACCCTACACAACTCAGGTATCTGCGCTCTTCCAATTTTGGCTCCTTGCTCAGCCCCCGTTTTCATCGCTCCACCATCAGTGGCCATGCCTTCAGCTATATGCATCCCAAGCTCCGGATTTCCCTCCCTAAACCTCTCCGACTCTCTTCTTTCTCCTCCTTCAAGATGTGCCTTAAAACCAACCTCTTTGACCAAGCTTTACCTGTCCTAATATCTCATGTGGCTCTGTCAAATTTTGATTGATAATCCTGTGTGAAGCACCTCGAGACGTTTTACTATGTTAAAGGCACTATATAAATGCAAGTTGTTGTTTTGTGGATTTATATACATCCAACAGATTCCTCATTCCCAGCTCTTTTTAGGACAAGTTTCTAACATTTTTTATTAAATCAAATAAGCATTTACTATTAACCAATACATAAAAATAAGAACATCTCATTAAAAAGAAACTTTTTAGTAACAGATGTTCTTGCAACACAGCTTTGCTACATTTAATGCTCAGTCACCCAACTCCACATGGCTACAGTTCATAGGATACTTCCTTTATTTCAAAGCAGCTGCCAATATTTTAATGCTATATTGATGGCAATCTTGCAACAGGAAGCACTTTGTCCACACAAATGTGCAGTAGAAATCTGGAACATTCTTCCCCAAACTTCTGCGGACAATTTCGAGCTTGCAAGACTGAGGGAGATAGCGTTTTCTTAGGCAATGGTATTAAGGGATATGGAACTAAGGCGACTATATGGGATTAAGGTGCAGACCAGCCATGATCTAATCGAAATGAGAACAGGAAGTGCTGGAATTACTCAGCAGGTCTGAGGAGAGAGAAACAGAGTTAACGTTTCAGGTCTGTGACCCTTCATCATCACAAACCTGAAATGTTAACTCGGCTTCTCTCTCTACAGATGCTGCCAGACCTGCTGAGTATTTCCGTCACTTTCTGTTCTCATTTCAGAGTTCCAGCATCTGTAGTATTTTGCTCTCATGATCTAACTGAATGCCAGAGCAGGCTCAAGGGGTTGAATGGCCTACTCATGTTCTTACTCCAAGATCAAGCGGTGAACAGCTGCAACTGACTGTTTAGTCTTTTCGTTTACTCTGTATGTAGTTACTGGAGAACAAAATTAAGTTTCTTAAAAAAAAAGTCCCTCTAACTCAGTGGGTGAAGGCCTGTCTTGTGCGATAGTGAGTAAAACCAAAAAGGAAGGTCTCAGACGGAATTGCTAATTTATACTGGGTTCGACGATCTTAGAGCAGGAGCATGTCAGTGCCCTTTGCTCGACAGGGCAAATAAATCAGCCAGGGCTTCTACTTCTAATCACCATTAAATGCCCCATGCCAGCAAATATTTTGCATGGAAATCAGATGAGGACAGTGCTGTGGCTCCAGTGCCCCCAAAGACAACTCACTGGGAGGAACTTGCAACCTTGGCAAGAGTGCAAAATGATGCAATACACTCCAACAACAACCACCTCTCCAGACTTTCCCCTTCACTGAAGTTTGTAGAAAGGAAATTCGGGCGGGGTGCACAGTGGAAGAGCTGACTCCCTGGGGTGTATATACAGATGGGGGTAATGATAACATCGCAATTCTGTTACGGGGCCAGTAATCCAAAGAACTGGGTTAATCATCTGGAGAAATGAGTTCACATCCCAGCACAGCCCCTGGGGAATTTAAGTTAAATTAATTAAATAAATCCGGAATAAAATGCTGGTCTCAGTAATGGTGACCATGAAACTACCAGATTACCAAAAAAGAAAAACCCATCTGGTTCACGAACGTCCTTTAGGGAAGGAAATCTGCCGTCTTTACCCAGTCTGGCCTACATGTGACTCCAGACCCACAACGTGATTGACTCTAAATGGCCTAGTAAGCCACCAAGTTGTAGTCGACGCAGTGGTTCATCACCAGCTTCGAGAGTAATTACGGATGGGCAATAAATACTGGTTTTACCAGCGTTGACAACAACCTGCGAATGAACTTTTTTTTAAAAATAAAAACAGTGGCCAACCTGCAACCTCCCATTTGAAGCTTCTGCCAAATTTGAGCGTTTTGTCCACTGTCTACAAATCAGACACGTGCGAGGTAAAGGCCTGCTACCTGACCCGAACCCGATGGGACCCGGCGACGTGTCGGGTTTGGGTTAGGTCGGGTCACACTTCCGGGTCGGGCATTCGGGCGCGGGTCGGGCCAGGCCGGATTGGACACGCTCGATCATCACCTCCGGTAAGTGACTCTAATGTTAATTTACTTTTTGGACTTTAAAGGTGGTTTTATTAGTTATTTTAAGCTTGTGCAGGTAAGGAACTAAAAGTGAAAAACAGAAGGCAAGTTAACTGATGGTCGGGTCGGGTGCGGGAAAAAACAAAATGGAAGGACCCGAGCCGGGTGGGACTCTGTGGGCTCGCGTCAGGTCTCATTTGCAGACCCGAGCAGGCCTTTAGTGCGAGGTGACAGACAGCAGTGTACATCTTGGAACCAGATCCTAATAAGAATCAGCCCTTTCAAAAGATAAAAGGAAGAAAACGGCACTACAAAAATTTACAGCTCTCTCACCGAGCCTTCCATCACCTACTTACACGGAACGTATGCTGTGGAAACAAGTCATTCGGCCCAGCTGGGTCCATGCTTGTGTTTATGCTCCACACAAGCCTCCTCCCATCCCTTTTCATTTAACACAATCAGCACAACCTCTAACTCTTTCTCCCTCATGCGTTTATCCAGCTGCCACTTAAATGCATCTATGCTATGCACCTCAACTACCCCTTGTGGTAGCAAGTTCCGCATTCTAAATGTAGTACCTCCTGAATACTCTATTGGGTTTATTAGTGGTTCCATTATACCGATGGTCCCTAGATTTCCCCACAAGTGGAAACATCTGCTCTAAGATTGTGAAGGAGCTGATAGGATAGATGTAACGATCTCAATCAGGTCACTTCTCAGTCTTCTCTTTTATTGAAGAGCTCCAGCCTGTTCATCCTTTCCTAATAAGTATAACCAGTTTTGATATCATCCTTACAAATCTATTTTGCACCTTCCCCAGTACCTCTTTCCTTTTCGTACTAGGATGTTAGAGAGCAGAGTGCCCATCCCTCTCAAATACTCTACCATAAAAGTTAACCTCCTTTCAACCCCTTCATGCTCTAAAGAAATCAGTGTCACTGATGGCATGTTTTCCTGACTAGTATGAAAAAGACTATGCCGAATGAGGATTTTTTAATTCATCTGTTGGAAACCTACATTAAAAAGGGAAGCTGGAATCCTACATGCAACTTTTAAAAAGCTGGCAGCTAAGTTGGCTACCACAATTTGCATCGAAATACCTCACATTCCAAGACATCAAATTGGAGACACGTGTCTAAAAAGCTCTCATCCAGGACAAAAGCTTGAACAGTTGAGCAAACTATCTAGTATCAGCCTCATTAGCAAGATATTCAAAGCCATCTTGGAGCATTCACTAGTGAAAACGTACTTCTAGGGGGGGATAAACATTGAGACAATAGAGAGAGAAATTTAGGATTCTTTTACTTTAGTGAGGTCCAAAGTCCAAGTTAAAAAAAAACTGAGAACACCATGTGACAGTCTCCCCAGGATGTGTGAACTTGGAGTTTTTGTTACACACTGCAGACAAACTTTGAAAGCTAACCAGTGCAGGACCCCAGTGGGGCTCTCTCTCTCTATCTAGATAGCATTGCACGTTTTGAAAATGTCTGCGACTGCAGAACATCCAAATCCACCACTGCTACAGACAGAGACCCCAGGGGAGAAAGCCACCTACAAAACTTCCTTCAAGAAAACTCTGAACCAGGTAGACCAGCTGCAAATGCACTGCTACCAACCAGAGACTTCAGACCCACAAATTCAGCTGGAAGACAAATGAATTACCAGACTCCACAGACTGTTATTTTTATTTGTTCTGGACTCTAATCCAACCAAACTCTTCTTCATCACTCTGTAACCGATTCGTGCATGTGTGATTCTCGGGTGCGCGCATGTGAGAGAAAGTTGGAGCATTTATTACTTTCACTTAGATCAGGATTTGATTTTAAGTACAGTAAACTAACCTCTTTCTTGTTTAAATTCAAGAAAACCAGTCCAATTGGTTCTTTTATGATCATGGTATATAAAGGGCTAAACTCTTACTGAATTGGTAAGCACATCCAGAGTTTAAAACGGATTAAATCCTGTTGCGGTCAAACAAGGAGGAGAGTGACAAGAGGGGACCCTTTCAACCACTCCTCACCTAATTGTAACAATACTAAAATGTAGAGAGAATCACAGAAGACATTCCATTTTGGGGGGAGGGGGGGGGGCGAGTAAGAGTTGGAGGGGGAAAGATTTGGGGTCAATCTCTGGGGTGAGAGGAGAGTCTAAAAAGTAAGCGTTATTTGAATTTCTCTGATTTAAAATCCCCAATTTAACCCTTTCAAAAACTGTATATGCTTGTCGGAAAAAGATTAAGACATCAACACTTTATTGCAAGAGAGCAAGACAGTGCTGCTATAAAAATAACAGGATTCATGCCTTCATGCCCTGGTTGAAAGTTTGAAAGACAAGATTGGCTGTTATTTGCATCTGTTTTTGACAGTCAGTTCTCAATACAACAATGAGGAACAGACCCATAGGCCAGAATTTTACCTCCCCCCAGAGCGGGATGGTGGCGTGGGGGGGCCTAAAATTGAGCGGGAGGCTCACGGGCTCTACCCAACCCACTCCCACCTCCATTTTACATGGGGCAGTAGCAGCACAAAACGGCCAGTTAATGGCCATTCGAGGGCCTCTGCCTGCCGCCATGGGGATTTTACCGTTAACTGGTGGGCAGTTCAGTCCCGAGAAAAGCCGCTGTTAAAAGGAGGCGGTTTTCTGACTGCCTGGGAGGGGCGGGGGGAGGAGCTCTTCTCATCAGGCATCCTGTGCCTGTCGGTGGGCCGTTGCCAATGCCCCAATCAACCACCCTTGCTTCGCCGGGGCCCAACCGATCACCCCTGGCGAGGCCCCAAAAAGTTACCATTTCCCAGGGCGTCCTTCCTCCTCTTCTTGAACCTGGGTTGCAGGTGGTGCTGCTGGGACTAAGAGCTGCTGGCCCGCTGATTGGCCAGCAGCTCCATTAGGCAGGACTTCCTGCCTCAATGAAGTAGAAGTCCCGCCTCAGACCAATTAAGGCCCTGGGGACTGTACAATGCAGTCTGGATCCCCAGGCCAGGCGGAGGCAGGATCACCACCAACTTTTCTGTTGGTGGACAGCTCCTGTCCGACAAGAGTAAAATTTAGGCCATATTATTTTAATGAGAAAAAGTAAAATGAATTGCTTGACTTGAACCATATAGATCTTCGTTCATACAACTACCAGACTTCCATTCAAATATAAAACTCAGGATTTAAGACATTTATACACCATTAACCCAACAAACATGCTCAAAGCAAGGTCAGAGGCTTGGCTCTGACTCCATGACTCCCCAGTGCCTGTCCACCATCTACATACACAAGTCAGGAGTGTGATGGAATACTCTCCACTTGCCTGGATGGGTGCAGCTCCAACAACACTCAAGAAGCTCCACACCATCCAGGACAAAGCAACCTGCTCGATTGCCACCCCATCCACAGACATTCACTGCCTCCACCTCTGACCCACAGTTGCAGCAGTGTGTACCATCTAAAAGATGCACTGCAGCAACGCACCAAGACTCCTTAGACAGCACCTTCCAAACCCATGACCTCTACCACCTAGAAGGACAAAGGCAACAGATGCATGGGAACACCACCACCTGCAAGTTCCCCTCTAAACCACAAACGATCCTGACTTGGAACTATATCACCGTTGGATCAAAATCCCAGAACTCCCTCCCTAACACCACTATAGGTGTGCCTACACCACATGGGGCTGAACGGCCTACTCCTGCTCCAATTTATGTTCTTATGGATTGCAGTGGTTCAAGAAGGCAGCTCACCAGCACATTCTCAAGGGCAATTAGGGATGGGCAATAAATGCTGGCTTAGCCAGCGACACCCACATCCCTTGAACGAATAAAAAAAATTGGCATCAATTGATAGCACTTTCAGCTCGACTCAGAAGTCAAAGGGTTCACTAGAAGATTATTGCATTGGAGATGATGCAATCAATGAGGGAGTATTGCATTGAGAGAGGTTGGAAACTAGAGGTAATAGTGAATGATGATCCTTGGTGTCCTGCTAACAGGGTGAAGGTGGTCTTAAAAAAAAAAAGTATTTTTTAAATATTGAACACACTGATGTGACAAAAACCCCACATGCCAAATGGAAATATTAATTTCTTCATGTGGAACTTTGTCTGAGATTACTAGGGGCAGCACAGTGGCGCAGTGGTTAGCACTGCAGCCTCACAGCTCCAGCGACCCGGGTTCAATTCTGAGTACTGCCTGTGTGGAGTTTGCAAGTTCTCCCTGTGTCTGCGTGGGTTTCCTCCGGGTGCTCCGGTTTCCTCCCACATGCCAAAGACTTGCAGGTTGATGGGGCAATTGCTAATGGCCAATTTACCTTAGTATAGGTAGGTGGTAGGGAAATATAGGGACAGGTGGGGATGAGGTAGGAATATGGAATTAGTGTAGGATTAGTATAAATGGGTGGTTGATGGTCGGCACAGACTCAGTGGGCCGAAGGGCCTGTTTCAGTGCCGTATCTCTAAAACTAAAAATTACTGGAAATTGTTACAAATAACTTGTTTTAAAACAGAACAGCTAGCAACCAAGATGGCCACGCACAATTTGCATATGAAAAAACCAAAGGATTAGACTGGAGACAGATGCGATTAACTCAGCCTAGACAGAACCACAGGGTGCGCTCTAATTCGCTTATCTGAGGTAGCCTTGTCAATGTTGGTCATCTAAAGCCATCGACACCCATTGACTTTGAAAAAGCCAATCCCCCCCCTCCACCATGCATGTCTGGCCAGCTGAAGGGGAGAGCCTTGAATTTCAGGGACCATTCCAGAAGATTCTCATTCAGCCACAAAAAGGTGGCGATATCGTGAGACTACTTGGGCCACTCTGGAGATTTGGGAGTGGTGACTCAGAAGGCAGACTGTAACTGAAATCCAGTAAGGGAACATCTCTCTCCAGAAAAGACCCAGAGAAGCCTCAGCCCTAGAGCCCTGCACAGCCAGCAACGAAGGGACACAGATAAAGCCCCTCTTCTGCCTTCTGGAACCCGAGAAGCAAGCCCGAACTGTGCGTGTGGCCCAGCAAGGACTTCAGGACTACATCTTCAACTAAGAACTCGAACTCAGACTCAGTATTTAAATTCCATTTATTACAGACTACTCCAACCTCCCAACTTCATTTTTCCTCTGTAATCTATTTGTGTTTATGTGTGTGGCTTTTGTGTGAATGTGGGGCATGGACACATAGCATGTTTTAGTAATTTTAACCAGTTTAGAGTGATAAAGTTAATAAACTTACATTTTTCTTGTTTAAACTCAAGAAAACCAGTCTGATTGGTTCATTTGCAATTATATATTAAAAGGAACAGGAGCAAGTGCTCACTGAGGTGGTAGGTTAAATCACTATTAAAAAAGTTAAACTCTGTTGCAGTCAAACCAGAGAAGGGGCAAAAGGTGAGCCTGAGACCCCTTCCTCACCAGGTTGTAACCCTGTTATACAATTAAGAGATGTTCTACTTTGCAGATACTCAGTTTGACAGCTTGCAATGCACTGCTGTTTAGTGTCTGATTAATTTAAAGGTAACAGGCAATTCAGGGAACAATCTTGAGATAATGAAACAGCATTAGGGCATTCAACAAGTTCTTTCATGAGTGGAAAAGAATCCCTCAATGCTTATGATATTAAAACCTATATAAACTATAATATGTGAGCTGATCTCAGCTTATGGCAGTCGGGATGATACGATTAGTTTCAGCAACCCCTGTATGAAGATCAGCTGAGAATTGCAAAACTGTCATGGTCGAACAGTTGCTAACACTCACTGTCTAGATTCACACTTGAGTAATAAATAGGGTGAGGTTTCAGAGGGCAACTGATAGTCAAGGAACCACAATAGTGCAAGAAGTCAATACAATGGAATTTCTCTTCCTTTCCCCCTTGCCCAATCTTATAATAACCTCAACCCCTTTAAAGCGATAACTGGAAATTAGATGCAATTTTATTTTTCCACTGCTGTCAAGTCAGAGCCAACCTAGCACAAGGTAAGAGCTGAACCAGGCCCTAAACCCCAGCATTACTGACACCCAGTGAGTGGGTCTAAAGAGGAAGCTCTCCTTTAGTTATCACTGGCTGCTGCTCCTTACCGAATGAATTGAGGAAATCTGCGATCTTTTTGATGCTGCTGGTGATAACCTCAATGTACTCCCTGTTGGCCCAGTCCTGGTGTATCTCTCTCTGAACCGGATCACCCTGCCCCGCCATATCTCCAACACAAATACACCCCCCACAAGCCGGAGCAGACCCCCACTTGTAATCGCTGCGCTGATTGGCGTGGCATCGCCCGTCCAAAGCGTCGAACCATCGGATTGGCCACATCGAAACCAGAAGTACGAGTTCGGCAATGCTGATTGGTCGGGAGGGTGGTGGGTTGCGACAATAGATGAAACGAGAGTTTCTATTGGTTAAACGGGAAGGAGGGCGCAGCCTTCCGGTAAAAGAAGAATTTGATTGGTTAATTGGTTGACCAAGCTGTTGGATTTCGATTGGCCTCATTGAAGCAACGAGAAGCGTGATTGGTTTAACTTGGGTCAGCGATGTTATGAGGGCAATGAATGGCTGCTGATGAGGAAGGCGAGAATAATTTAATTGGTCAAGGTGAAGGAAGATATAATTATTAATTCAGAAGTTACTAGGTTATCGGGGTGGCAAGTTCATTCATAAAAATGGAAATAGTAACACAGATTCAGCCGATTGGTTAAAACCTCCAGTTCTAGTTGAAAGCTGGCGGGCTCTCCTTGGAACATTAAGTTTCTAAAATGTAGTATTAACGTTCTAGAACGTTTTAACTCATAATGTTCCATCCATTGTGACGTCGCTTTCCATGTATCGAATTGTTGTTACATAGACAAACATTGACACACTTACATTGCAGGTAACTAAGCAACCTAACACAATTGTCATGACTCACCAAAACAGACAAATCATATCAAAAGTTGTCGAAGGTGGGATTTCAAAAATAGCCCAACCTTCTAGCATTATTTTTGTTCATCCCAACCCTTGGATCACTAAAAGGTGAGTGTTACCTAAAACGTTTATTGTTTTAGGTTATGCTATGAAGACTGCTTACACCGAATCTCGGACCCCAAATCTGCAACACCCCTTCCCTCTCCTAACCTCCAGACTTTTAAAATTCCAGCACCTTATCTCGCCTTCACCAACTTCTATAATGACAGAACAAGGGGCAGAGTTGGACAACAAACAAGAACTGGAGGAACTTACGGAAGGGGAAGGAACAAGCAGAGCTAAGGGGGAGAGGTTTTTAAGGAGTTTTTGAAAACATGGGACGAGATATTTGAGACAAAGTGGTTTCAGAAGAGCATTCCAGAAGACGTGGACCTAAAAGTTACAAAATCACTTCATTTAACGTAGTTAAAAACAAAAATTTCTGGAAATACTCAGCAGGTCTGGCTGGCAGCATGTCAATGACCTTTCATCAGAACATCATTTAACATGTCTTTTATCATATTCCTTTCACACGCAGTGGTGTTCTGAAATACTGACCGTGGCCCATTCTTTGAATTTATCAATATATTTAAACAAAAACGATCTGTAGCAAAAAATACATTATCTTATGCTTAATCTCTTCCAAATTGCTTTTAGATCTCCCCGCAATGTACAAAATACTCTAGTTTAACTTGCTCCCAGCCCTTTGCTAATACTGCTGATTACACATTTGGTGGGAGGTATACAAGACCCTTAGTAACTTCCCTTCCTTACCCCATCTTCTTTCTAATTTTCTCTCACACTCCCTCTTAGCCTTTCCGATTTTCTTTTTGTAGCTTTGTTTTATACAACAATTTATGCCTTTTAAGTAATAAAGGCCCTTCACAGGTATGTAATCAGACAAAAACTGACATCTAAACAAAAAGAGTCATTAGGAGAGAAGCCAAAACTCTTGGTCAAAGAGTATGATTTCAGCAGCATCTTAAAGAAGGAGAAACTGGTGAGGCAAAAAGGTTTGGGGATGGAATTTCAGAGCTTAGGGCCTTGACAGTTGCTGCTAATCGTGAGGGATGTGTCTATTGTCCTGGCTTTCCTTTCGAGGTTCTCCTTGGTGTCCAAACCACCATTTATCATCCGCAAATTTTGAATTTGTGCCCTGTAGACCAAGGTCTAGGTCATTCATATATATCAGGAACAACAAGGGTCCCAACACCGACCCTTGGGGAGCTTCACTACAAACCTTCCTCCAGTTCAAAAAACATCCACTAACCAGGACTCTCTGTTTCTTGTTATTCAGCCAACTTTGTATCCATATTGCTACTGTCCCTTTCATTCCATGAGCTATAATTGAACTCACAAGTCTGTTGTAACAAAGGCAGAAATTGCTGGAAACACTTACCAAGTCAGCCAGCATTTGTGGAGAGAAGGGTTAAGTTAGTCTTTTAGGTGTGGTGCCTTATCTTCATTGTTTACACATGCACATACTTCCTGCAGGGAGTACTGGAATTCTGGCTGATTTCCCTCCCCTAATCCTGCATTATTACATTATCAAGCCTGAACACGCTCATTTCAGGTTAGTTATTAATTCACCAACCAATTGAAACAATGTCACCATACAGCCATCTCAATTTTTTTTTATTATTTTGAAAACTTCTTTTAGATCCCTCCTCATCCTTTGTGAAGCATCTTTCACACTTTCTTCATAACTAGAATTTCTTACCCTGCTGTCATTCTAGTGATTTCACTGCTTTTTCCAATTCAACAACTCACATTTATATCGCAACATCCTAAGGTGCTTCATTGGAGCGTTATGAAACAAATTTTGACACTGAGTCACATAAGGAGATTTTAGGACTGATGACCAAAAGCTCAGGCAAAGAGGGAGGGATTTAAGGAGCATCTTAAGGGGGGAGAGAGAATTAGAGATTTATGGAGGGAATTCCAAAGCATAGGGTCTGGGCAATTGAAAGCACAGTAGCCAATAGTGGAAGCAATTAAAATCAGGGATGCCCAAGAGGCCAGAATTGGAGGAGCGCAGAGATCTGAGGGTTGTAGGGGTGGAGGAGGTTATAGAGATGGGGAGGAGAGAGGCCATGGAGGGATTTGAAAATGAGGATGAGAATGTTTTAAATTGAGGCATCTAGGACTGCATACAATACTTCCAACTATGGCATATGGTAGGTTTTGTATTGTGAGCTGAACAATAGGTTTGCATAGAAAGCATATTATCAAAAATAATTTTCAAAACCAATTCAATTGGATTTTTTTCTCATCGCATTAAATAAAAAGCTGATAACTGATATTTTCCCCTCTTTTCATGAACCTGATCTTTCATGGACGTTACGATTGAAGATGACTACATATCAGCTGTGGGATCCTTGGTCTCCATTTGATGAGAGTTTCCAGTGGGTCGGATGCAGTACGAATTCCCTCGGGAAACTAGATGGAGCAGAGACAATACAGATGCCCTCACCATCAGACCAGGAGGTAGCCCTTTACCTGCAAAATGATATCATAACCACTGACTGGAATCTCTTGGACCTTCTTGGGGAAACAGGAAAAGTCACTCCCGACATGCGTTACACTTCAGAAACTGAATATGACACTGCTATAGTCATACATAAACCTCATCCCATCAAACTCAGCTCTGTCGATTCAGTGTTCGGGAGAGCCATCACTACCAGAGCACCAAAACTGGCAGGGGGCTTCCAAGCTTCTGAAGGATCAGCTTTTACTGAGATCAGTGTTGGTTCCCCCACGCCCACTTTAACTGCGCGGTATAAAATTAATCTCATCATGATGATTTACAGGCAATTATTAAGGGTCGTCACCTTGATTTACACAGCTTACCAGAAATGTTTTTACGTGTTACATCAAATTTGATACTTGCAAAACCTGTTTCTTAAAAGACATTTTTTAAAAACTTAAAATACGTATTCTTTTATTCCCATTGTTCCACCCGACATATCCCTTCAGCCGAAGCAGCAGAATTATATGCTGACCTTTTCTGCAACTGCTGTAGTTAATATTGGGTAGGATGTGGCTGTCTTTTCCTTGGAGATACAAACATGTGAGGCATCATAATGGTTCTGACTTTGTCCCTTTAAGCATAGTCCCTCAAAAAGAAACAACTGCACCGGGCAAGGAAGTTAAGCCACTATACCCACTATGTGTGTGTTCAGGTAAAGTTGCATCAGGAACTGGATGAAGTGTGTAATTTCAGCAATTCCTTTTTCTTCTGAGAATTGACCAACCCTAAACCATGGTTGGGTGTAATGACAATGTCCCTTCTGTCTTTACACAGACAAAATACAGTTAAATAGGGATGACATTCAACAAATTATTATTTAAGACTATTTTAAAAAAATCAAGTTTTAGAGAAATCAGAGTTTAGGAACAACCAAAATAAAACTATTACTTTTTACACCAGTTTTTACGCTTATTCACATATTATTCCAAGACATTGGAATTCATCCACAGTTGAAAATGTTACTAACTTTTTGCTTAGGCCACAGTACCAATCACAATTTCTCTCCACTGTGGGCAGTTACCAGGTTTGGGGCCTGGGCACTTCTGAGCAAAAGAAAGCATAAAAGGTTCTGCCTAATCTCTATTGTTGAAAGTGCATGTTCTCTATTTACAGTGACACATTCAGATAAAAAACACAAGGCAGTGCATTGGAATTTAAATTTCAATCTAGGTGCACAATCAGGCTTAAGCCCAAAGTTTGCAGTGTAATGTAACTCCAACATATTGTGCTACAGAGCAGTAGGATGTCTGTCTGCACAGTCCCCTCACAAGGCAATATATAGATAACTTGTCATTGTAAGACGGAAAGAACAAAATGATGAGTCCACTCATAATTCTAATAAAAGGTCTGTTTCAATAGCACCCCATCACTTGCTGTGTGAAAGACCTGCGATACCCTTACCTCCTCATACCATTTCCTACCTACTTTTTGCTGAAAGGTGAGAAAAAAAAGAGAAAACAGCACTGAGTTCAGCTGGATCAGTATTATACGGCAAGATGACTTATGAGTGAAGGCACATGTATAGGTGATGGGGGAAGGGCAAATCGATCCCAAACAGGCCCTGCATTGTATAATGGGTGGCACTGCTACATGACTGGAAAGACCTGGTCAATGGCCAGACTTAGGAATTATTTTAAGAGTAATTTTTCCAGTAAAAATCATTGAATAACGTTCATCCCTAATATTTAAAAGGGACGTGCAATAAAAAAAGACCTCAGGATAAAAACTGTCGATAAAATTGACTTTTATTAATTTTTATACAGCAGCATAATTTGTTAACAAAAAAATAGTTTACAATTGAGTCACATAGCCCGTACATTCAGAAACAAAGACACCTTGTTGAGCAGCGTAAAAGGGACTGCAGGACCTTATCAAAATTGTTCTGTATTTACAGTAGCACAGTCTGATGAAATACAGAGGGCAGTGCAATGAAATTTGACAGCAATTTCCCATCTACGTGCATAATCAAACCTAATCCCAGGGGCAACATGGTGTTGGCATGCAGTACAGATCCAAAATTCTACATCGGAATCCATCTTTTAAGTGTCTTCCCTGTAATATGCCTGCCAGATATGACCTCTGATCTCCAATTCAAATGAAATGAATGTTTTAAATTCAAGGAAAGTAACCTTCAACAGCAAAATCAGATACACTGTCTGATGGTGACATGACAGCAATATGACATCACCAAAGACACGTCATTACAGTGTCTTTCATCTTTACAGTCTACTGCTAATAATTCAGTTCATGTGCCAAGAAAATGTTAATTATCCAATAATATTGAATGAAGCAATGTAAAATATACAGCAAAGTGGAATTCGGTGCCAAAAATTTGAATTATTAGATAATTTGAAATGAACTGACTTTAAATTAAGAGTAGAAAAGTAAGGGACTTAAGACACACCCTGTTCATACTTTGATCACCTGGGTCTCCCAAGACCTTTTTTGGTAAATGTTGTAATTAAGATAGGCTACACCTTGTGTAAAACCCTACAACATTACTTGATAACAAACCAGGACAGGGTGCAAAAAGCATTTCATCAGTAGCTCAGCCCAGGAATCTACAGATCTATAATGTTTATTGATCTTATCTGACATGGTGTCAGGTCACAATTGGGAAATAATAATATGAAGTGTGCTATTTAAGTTGCAAAACAGTCACCTAATGCCAGTACTTTTGACTGCTCATTCCACAGTTCAAAGCCATTGAGCAATAGTGCTAGGTAAGGTGTTCTGGCTGAGACAATCACCAGTAGATCCACTTGCCTCAAAATGAGATTAATTACCAATTCTTTAATGTCACTTTAATGGATCTAAAAGGAGAACAGGCTCATGGGGATAGTCTTGGTGCACAAATGGCAAGTTAGTGAGTTCATTGATTAAATCAGATGTATTCCAATGATACTGCCTTACAGCCCATAGCAGCAAGGGTAGGCAGGATATCTGCTCTCTCTCCCCTAAGGCAAGTGGTGTAAGTGGTGTATGAACAGAGAGAAGGGCTGGATTTCCCTCCGATTATTCCTTCCTTGGCCTGACATTTACTGGGCTATTATCCATAATAGCTGAGTTGATGGATCAGTATGGAGAATGGTGGCCTGGAATACACACTTTACTAGTTCACAGTGTTGTACTCCCCACAGCACAGTGCACTGCCACTCTGCTCCTCACAGCCATTGTTCTGCTGCTCCCTTTGTCACAGTGCTCCAAAGGACTGTGTTATTTAAATGCAAATTTCGAACATGAAAATTGATAGCACGTGTATAACTGGTTAAATAAATGTAAAATGCTCTGACTGGAGGTATAAGGAAAAAAATATAATTAGACGGAGAAAACAGCAAGAAATATAAGAAAGAGAATATTCCACTATAGGAATTGTAGCCCCTTTCATGCTATATCCTATGATTTTACAATATATTAATTCCCCAAGTTGACTTATTTTCTACTTATGTGGTTTGGCAAATTCTCTTTTCCTGGGCATCACCAGACTTTTTTTTTTGGCATATTTGCATGGAGATCATGAACTGCATTACAGAAATAGAAGACACTGCTGGCTATTCCTTAGCCTCAATCTGTATCACTTGATAAGACTCCAGTACTGACCTGGGATAAGGGAAAGGAATACAACTGGATTAGGATGGATAGTTAACAACTTTTAAATAGGGATTTCAGATAAGAGAAACATATTGATAAAAGAGCAGAAATTCAAAATAACAATCTCTTCTCTGTTCTCTTCCCCTGCCAAATACAACTTGTTGCTCAGTCGAGATTTCTGCCCTCCTTAGGATTCACATCATTACCTAACCATGATGCCTATATTGCTCTGCAAGTGGCCAGCACGCGATGTACAAACAGGGGACAGGTGTGACTCCTCCACTGATTTTCCATTGTGCATTGGAGTGACTCCCATCTTCTATACCTTGCCACCCTCCAACAGATCAGGCAGAGATCAACACTTGCCATGATGGGTTCAAAACAACTACTAGCTGGTACATTAATAAACTAAGCCATTGGACTTCTCCAGGAGACCTCAAATGCCCCTAGCTTGACATCAGTAGTTGGAGATGAAACTTGGGGTAACTCCAGGTACAAAATTGAAGATTTTGTTTGCATGTTCTGCAGATGTGGACAGTGCTGGTGTTGCTGCATTTATTGCCTATCCCTAGTTGTTCTGAGAAAGTGAGGTACATGGCTTCCTGGACCACATCAGAAGGCAGCAGGAGTAAACATCTAGTGAGGGAATGGAGTCACATTAGGTCAGACTGGATAGGTGTAGCAGGTTTCCTTCCCTGAAGGATATTAGTGACAATCCAGCAGCTTTCATGATAATTTTTTTCCCCTAATGCCAGCCTGCAAATGACCAGATTAATAGGATTAATTTCTCAAGTTACCATAATGGAATCTGAATTCACAATGTCTGGGTTGCTACTCCAAAACCATGACATACATTAAACCCCTAACCTGAAGGAGGAAAATAATAAAGTGATGTATTTTTAACTATCAGATGTAAAACCAACGCATCACATAAAGCAGCAGCATTGACTATGCAAATTTGTTCTGACTAAAGTCAGATTATTTACATGGTAGTTTGATGGTGCTCTCACATGCTCTACCATCACATAGTTGTTTAGATGTTCAAGAACTGTGATCTCCTGTCTCATCATGGAAAGGCAGCCAGTGAAGGGCCAGCAGTCCAACATGATACGGGAGGGCAAGTCAACCCAGCCTACTCCTAACTTTGGAGTACCTGCAGTATTTTGCTTTTGTACCCTTAATATGGGCTTTATTTCCTCTGGTAGTGCACTATAAACACAAATCTTTTCTTTCTATTCCATAAAGGACTTTTATTGTGAACATAAGAAATAGGAGCAAGAGTAAGCCATTTAGCCCCTCGAGCCTGCTCCGCCATTTAATAAGATCACGGCTGATCTGATTGTAGCCTCAACTCCACTTTCCTGCCTGCCCGACTGTGTTAAGCAGTGCTGCACCAGGGATAATTAAACCCTCAGTAGTTGTCAAGATATGGTTCAGGAAGCCTACAGTTGGGAAGCGTTCAAAGAACTGTTGACCTCAAAATCCCAATAGTGAAGAAAAGGAAGCCCCTCAGCCTTAAACTGTCCAGGAAGGTCGGAAACAACCAGATGACACGCACTGACTGAGACATGTGCATTCTGAAATTGAATTAGTTAAGGAGCTTCCACTTGCATTATGCAGCAGCACTGTGTACGGTAAATACAGACCTAATCACTGTCAGAGTCTTCAGTACTTCCTTCATCATTCCTTGTAGGTTTCCTTGTATCTGACTCACAGTCAGGCACCCCCTCTTCCTCAATCTCCTGAAAGAAAACAAACAAATTCAATAAAGTTTTCTCTGTCCCCTCTGCAGATACTAAAGAAAACAAAGATTTCCAAGATAAACCAAGATCATAAGTCATTTATGAATTCCATAATCCATCAGCCATGGCTCAGTGGGTAGCACTCTTGCCTCAGAGATGGAGGATTGTGGGTTCAAGTCCCATTCTAGAGATTCAAGCACAAAAATTTAGGCTGACACTCCAGTGCCATCTTTCGGATGAGACATTCAATCGAGGCCCTGTCTTCCCTCTCAGGTGGAGCCCACGGCACTATTTCAAAGAACAGAGTGTTATCCCCAGTGTCCTGTCCAATAATTATCCTTCAATCAACATCACTTAAAAAAATACAAATTATCTGGTCATTATCACACTGCTGTTTGTTGGGCCTTGTTGTGTGCAATTTGGCTGCTAGGTTTCCTACATTACAACAGTGACTACACTTCAAAAGTTCCTCATTAGCTGCAAAGGGCTTTGGGAAATCCAAAAATCATGTAAGGTGCTATATAAATGCAAGTCTTTATTTTCTTTCCGCTGAAATATTAAATATTCAGGTTGCAAGTTTTACTGACACAGACTACTTTACTCCAGTCAGGTAAACAAAAGACATGGCCCAATTGCAGGCACGTACCCAGCACAGCCTTGTGCCAAAAACCAGGGAGAAAAATTCAATGTAACTGCAGGTCTGATTGTTGGCCTCACAACCTTTTAGCTGTTGCTGGAAATTAACAGCGACAAGGTTGCAAGGCCCAAAGATCCAGTGGTCACTTAAAAGAAAATCCAACCTACCTTGGGTCTTCTCTCTTCAGCTATTCTTCTGAGGAAGTGCCTGGCACAAAACAGTCTGTTAGGACAAAAACAAGAAATGCTGGAATCACTCAGCAGGTCTGGCAGCATCTGTGGAAAGAGAAGCAGAGTTAACGTTTTGGGTCAGCGACCCTTCTTCGGAACTCCGAAGAGTCGCTGACCCGAAACGTTAACTCCGCTTCTCTTTCCACAGATGCTGCCAGACCTGCTGAGTGATTCCAGCATTTCTTGTTTTTGTTTCAGATTTCCAGCATCCGCAGTATTTTGCTTTTAGTCTGTTAGGACACCCTTGCAACTGAGCACCTCATGGATGCTACTTCAGGAAACTGAGATGGGAGGCTGGGAACGTCCCCTCCTGTCTCGTTAGTCCTACCTTGCAACTCAGGCAAATCCAGAAATTCTCAGGCGACATCAAAGGGACAGAGACCCAATCTGAAGGGTCTCCACCCACTTTTTCCTGACTGTTGCTCTGCGGAATAGGTGTTCCCTAGTGTGATTGGCCCTTCCTCTCTCCACGACAATACGTGGCCTCTCCTTAACACTTTCCTTCCACTGCACAGTTGAGATAAGAAACATAAATATTGTGGGAAATCAGACATGAGCCTGCATCGTTCTACTTTCTTGCGGGGAAAGAGTGAAACCAATTTGAATGCCCTACTGTGAACAGGTTGACAGCAGTTAGAATGCAACCGGGATCAAGCGCTAGATCTCCATGATCTGTATGGCTTAGTATCTAACTATAGGGCACATTTACCTGGAGAGCAATTGGGGAGTTAACTTTTAGAATTATTCTATGACAAAGTAGCTAGCTGGTTTGAATCATTCTCATATATTTAAGGCCCAATCTGAACTTTTATATCTTGCTCCCTGTTATCCAAATTATTCCAAATACAGATCTATGGAATCTACTGACTGAATTACTGTCTTGATAACCATACCTAATTATTCCAAACACTCCTTTCAGGTGAAGCAGTGACTTACTTGTACTTCTTTCAATTTAGTATACTGTATTCGTTGCTCACAATGCGGTCTCCTCTACATTCTGGAGACCAAATGCTCAGTTTGGGTGATTGCTTTGCTGAGCACCTCCGCTCAGTCCGAAAGCATGATCCCAAGCTTCCGGTTGCTGGCCATTTCAACACTCCCCCCCGCTCTCAGGCTAACATTTCTGTCTTTGGCCTGCTCCAGTGAACATCAATGCAAGCTCGAGGAGCAGCACCTGATCTTTCGAATAGGCACTCTACAGCCTTGTGGACTGACCATTGAGTTCAATAACTTCAGAGCATGACTGGCCTTTTTTTAATATTTTATTTTTTAACCATGTGCCTGCTTTTCATGCACTCAGAGCTACTCATTATTCGACTATTAACAGTCTGACTGGAATCATGCTTCATCTTTCACCACAAGCATCAACACACTCTTTGCCTTTGTCCCAGGACAGCTTTGTTATTTAATTTCTCCTGCCCTATCAAACACCTTCCCCTTTGTTCTCTCCCCCACTCCCCTTCCCTTCACTTGCTTAAAACCTAATTCTTTTCTAATCTTTGCCACTTCTGATGAATGGTCACAGACCTGAAACATTAACTTTGCTTCTCTCTCTACAGATGCTGCCAGAGCTGCTGAGTATTTCCAGCACTTTTTGTTTTTGTGTCAGATACCCAATTATTAATTGGTTTGAATTCTTTCTCATCAGCTGATTCAATATTTGCCTCAACTAGCACTAGAGTAATAGCACCTTGAGCCCCACCTCCTGCTTCCTCAACTCTATCCCCACGAAATTGATCACCCAACTTCCCTTCCTGATCCCCATGTTAACTGATATTGTTAACTGTTCTTTCTCTTCAGGTACTGCCCCTCTCTCCTTCAAAAACACATCATCACCCCGTCCTCAAAAAAACCCTCGACTCCCACCGTCCTTGCAAACTACTGTTCCATCTCCTACCACCCTTTCCGCTCCAAAGTCCTTGAATGTGTTTTTTAAAAAATTCATTCATGGTGTGTGACTTGGATGGGAACTTGCAGGTGGTGGTCCAAGTCACACACCATCCTGACTTGGAACTATATCGCCGTTCCTTCACTGTTGCTGGCTCAAAATCCTGGAACTCCCTTCCTAACAGCACTGTGGGTGTACCTACCTCACATGGACTGCAGCGGTTCAAGAAGGCAGCCCACCACCACCTTCTCAAGGGCAATTAGGGATGGGCAATAAA
The DNA here is from genome assembly GCF_036365525.1 of Heterodontus francisci. Lineage (NCBI taxonomy): Eukaryota > Metazoa > Chordata > Chondrichthyes > Heterodontiformes > Heterodontidae > Heterodontus > Heterodontus francisci. The sequence continues at coordinate 79,993,884 of NC_090389.1, read as the reverse complement.
TGCTGGCATAGCCAGTGACGCCCACATCCCATGAATGAATTAAAAAAAACACGTTCAAGGACTTTGGAGCGGAAAGGGTGGTTGGAGATGGAACAGTAGTTTGCAAGGACGGTGGGAGTCAAGGGTTTTTTTGAGGACGGGGTGATGATGCGGTTTTGAAGGAGAGAGGGACAGTACCTGAAGTACCTGTTGTCACAAATCCATGTCCATCTTTGAATCCCTCCAATCAGGTTTCCGCCCCGCCACAGTACCGAAACAGCTTTTATCAAAGTCACAAATAACATCCTATGTGACTGTGACAAAGGTAACTTTTCCTCCTTATCCTTCTCCACATGTCTGCAGCCGTTGACATGGTTGACCACACCTTTTTCTTCATCAGTGTCCAGCTGGCTGGGACTTAACTGGTTCCATTTGTACTTATCAAATCGTAGTCACAGCATCACGTGAAATGGCTTCTCTTCCTGCTCCTGCACCATAACCTCTGGTATCCCCAAGGATCTATCCTTGGCCCCCTCCAATTTCCCATTGATATGCTGCCCTTCAGCGACATCATCCGAAAATATTGTGTTAGTTTTCACCTGTACGTTGATGACATCCAGTTCTACCTCACCACCACTCCTCTCTACTCATCCATTGTTGCTAAATTATCAGACCGCTTGTCCAACATCCAGTAGTGGATGACCAAAAACTTCCTCCAATTAAATGTTGGGAAGACCAAAGCCATCGTCTTCAGTCCTCACTACAAACTCCATTCCTTAATTACAAATTCCATCCCTCTCCCTGGCAACTGTCTGAGGCTGAACCAAACTGTTTGCAACCTTGGTGTCATATTTGATCCAAGATGAGCTTCCGACCACATATCTGAGCCATCACTAAGATTGCCTATTTCCATCTCAGTGACACTGCCCAACGCCTCACCTGTCTCTGTTCATCTGCTGCTGAAACACCCACCCATGCCTTTGTTACCTCTAGACGTGACTATTCCAATGCACTACTGATCGGCCTCCCACAGTCTTTCCTCTGTAAACTTGAGGTCATCCAAAACTCTGCTGTCTGTGCCCTTACTCACACTGTCCTGTTCCCCTATCACTCCTGTGCTCACTGACCTACACTGGCTCCCGATTAAGCAACGCCTTGATTTAAAAATTCTCATCCTTGTTTCCAATCCCTCCATGGCTTCACCCCTTCCTATCTCTGATCTCCACCAACCCCAAACCCTCCCAGATATCTGTGCTCATCTAATTCTGGCTTCTTCAGCATCACCGATTTTAACTGCTCCACCATTGGTGGCCGTGCCTTCAGCTGCCTTAGCCCTAAGCTCTGGAGTTCCCTCCCTAAATCTTTCACCTCTCTTTCCTCCTTTAAGACATTCCTTAAAACCTACCTCTTTGACCAAGCTTTGGCCATTTGCCCTAATATTGCTTGGTGTCAAATTTTGCTTCGAATGCTTGTTAGCTGTTATGTTAAAGGCACTATATAATTATTTGTTGTTGTTGTCGTAGTGTTTCTTGTACAATCATGGCATGTTATTTTACTGTGACCACCCCCACCCCCAGAGCTTACCTCTTCTGCATCATCTTCAGACAAGTGTGATTCTTCATCACCCCAACTCTCCTGCTGGGATGCTTGGGACAAGATTTCTTCTCCCTGTGTGAAAACAACAGTCAAATCAATGAACTGCTGAGGTATTCACTCTGCTCCAGTAAACTTCGTTCTATGTGTTGCTCAAAACAAACATGCATACAACTTCCCAGTGGGTAGGCAGGGATAACTGTCGCTCTGTAACAAATCACCAGGACATGTATGAAAGCTTTACCTGTGACTTATTCCATGATTTACTCTCAATTCCTGTTGTGAAGCATAGATGTTCACCTTCACATCTCCCCTGACAAATCATCCAACATCAGGTACTCATTATATGTCCACGTCTTACCAACAAACCAGGAACCAGGCTCCCCCTTTGGGCTGTTCTCAAGCTTTAATAAAATTTTAAGTTAACATTGTCTATTCATGAGCAGCAATGACTGCCACAATGGGTGTAAATTTAGCGCCCCACTTGACTATGCACAACTCAAGATATTTTCAGTCATTAGTTGTCACATAGTTACACCTCTGGATTGTACAATAACGTGACTCTTCTGATGCCCTATGTCATTTTGACAATTTATAGTTTCCTAGCCCCAACCACCTCCTCTTCACTATGGACGTCCAATCTCTCGATACCTCCATCCCCCATTAGGAAGGTGTGAGGACTCTCCGCTTCTTCCTTGAGTAGAGGCCCAACCAGTCCCCATCTACCGCCACCCTCCTCCACCTGGCTGAACTTGTTCTCACATTGGACAACTTCTCCTTCAACTCCACTCACTTCCTTCAAATAAAAGGCGTTGCTATGGGTACCCGCATGAACCCTAGTTATGCCTGTCTTTTTGTGGGATATGTCGACCATTCCTTGTTCCAGTCCTACTCAGGTCCCCTCCTCGACTCTTTTTCCAGTACATTGATGACTGTATTGGTGCCATTTCCTGCTCCCGCCCCGAACTGGAAAACTTTATCAATTTTGCTTCCAATTTCCACCCTTCTCTCACCATTACATGGTCCATCTCCGACACTTCCCTTCCCTTCCTCCATCTCTGGGGATAAGCTGTCTACTAATATTCATTATAAGCCCACCGACTCCCACAGCAACCCCGACTACACTTTTTCACACCCTGCCTCCTGTAAGGACTTCATTCCATTCTCCCAGTCTCTGACGCATCTGATCTGATGATGCTACCTTCCAAGACAGCGCTTCTGATATGTCTTCCTTTTTCCTCAACTGAGGATTCCCCCCAACTGTGGTTGACAGGGCCCTCAACCGTGTCTGGCCCATTTCCCGCACCTCTACCCTCACCCTTTCTCCTCCGTCCCAGAACCGTGACAGGGTTCCCCTTGTCCTTGCTTTCCACCCCATCAGCCTCCATATCCAAAGGATCATCCTCCGCCATTTCTGCCACCTGCAAAGTGATGCGACCACCAAAGGCATCTTCCCCTCCCTTCCCCTGTCAGCATTTCAAATGGATTGTTCCCTCCACGACACCCTGGTCCACTCCTCCATTACCCCCACCACCTCGTTCCCTTCCCACAGCACCTTCCCCTGCAATCGCAAGAGGTGTAATACCTGCCCATTTATCTCCTCTCTCCTCACTATCCAAGGTCCCAAACACTCTTTTCAGGTGAAGCAGCAATTTACTGGTACTTCTTTCAATGTAGTATTCGCTGCTCACAGTGTGGTCTCATCTACATTGGGGAGACCAAACGCAGACTGGGTGACCGCTTTGCAGAACACCTCCACTCAGTCCGAAAGCATGACCCCGAGCTTCTGGTTGCTGGCCATTTCAACACACCCCCATGTTCTCATGCTCACATCTCTGTCCTAGGATTGCTGCAGTGTTCCAGTGAACATCAATGCAAGCTCGAGGAACAGCATCTCATTTACCGATTAGGCACAAGACAGCCTGCCGGAACATTGAGTTCAATAATTTCAGAGCATGACAGGCCCGCCCATTTTACTTTTATCTTTAGTTATTTTTTCTTTTTTTGTGTGTTTATTTTATTTTAGTTTGTTTCTACTGTGACTACTTTTTTTTTCATGTTTGTGCTTGTGGCTGTTCAGTTTTCAGTCCATTAACACCCTGTCTGTACTAATGCTTTGTCTTTCAGCACACCATGACCGTCTGGTCAGCTATTCTGTGACCTTGTCCTATCAACACCTCTTTTGTTCTCTCTTGCACCCCCCCCCCTCTTTACTTGCTTAAAATCTTTTACATTTCTCATATTTGCCAGTTCTGAAGAAGGGTCACTGATCTGAAACGTTAACGCTGCTTCTCTCTCCACAGATGCTGCCAGACTTGCGAAGTTTTTCCAGCACTTTCTGTTTTTATCTCACAAATAGCAACCTGATAATGACTAGAAAACCTATGTTTTTGTGATGTTGTTTGAGGGATTAATATTGGTTAGGACTCTGGAGATAATTCCCCTGCTCTTCTTCAAAGATGCCGTGGCATTTTTTATGCCCACCTGAGAGGGCAGATAGGGCCTCAGATTTAACTTCTCATCCGAAAGACGCCACACCTCCAACAGTGCAGCACTCCCTCAGTACTGTACTGGAGTGTCATCCTGGATTTTTGTGCTTAAGTCTCTGTGGAGTGGGACTTGAATCACAACCTTCTGACTCAGAGGCAAGAGTGCTACCAACTGAGCCAAACCTGATGTCATGATTCTTGATTTCAACACAGTCAGGAGGGAAGGAGGAGTGTGTAGGAGAGAATAGTTGTAGCTTAGGAGGAACTAGCCTAATGCTCTAACCCAGCAATTTTTGAAGCCAAAAGTATGGTAAAAAAAGAGCAACTGGGACACATCAATAAGCATGGGACAATGCAGCAGTATACAATTCCACTTTATTTAACTTACAAACATAAATCTACACTTACTTATACTCACCTGCAGGTCTCTGTTTTTGAGGTTTCCTAGCCAGAATGCCTCTTGGCATTTGTTGATGGTTAACATTGCTTTAACTCGATACACAAATAATTCCAACAACTTCTTCAGTGGTGGGACGTGATTGGTCAGGTTAGTATCCTGGTTGAGCTACAAATTAAGTCAGAAGGGGTGGGTGGAAGACATTTAATTAACAGTAAAGCCCTGATCTCCATGTACTCCTGATTGATAGTACAGTTAGAACCATCAAAATGCACTAACAAGGCAGCATTACCTAAATTTTATTTCCCATTAATGTAAGACTAGCTGGTCTGTAACCTGCCATTTCACATCGCACTCTATTTTTCGGACTTCTTCATTACAAGATACTTTCCTGTTCCTGGGTTCTACCTTTGTACTAGCACAACTCTTGAAAATTATCAGTGCATCCCCTCCAGATCAGGTGCTCTACAAACATTTAACTACATTATAGGCTGGATTTACTGATCCACGTTACTGTTAAGTACTGATGGCACTTCATTTAAAAATGACCAGACATTAGAATAAGATTGATTGGAAAATCTAGGCTAATGTGACCACAATTCACTTGCGACTTATTTATCATAATGTTCTGATTTCTCGGCAATTACGGCCATCCAATATGGTGACGTTCCGAATGTTTAGTCTGCTGGAACATCTTAATTTTTATATTTTATATTGGTATAAAAATGTTTTTACTCATTATAATGCAATTCCAGCCATGTTAACACCACCAATATGTATTACCTTGCATTTCTCAATTGTATTTCTGTAAATCTATTTATTATCTATAATTTGAACAATCCTGGGTCCCTAGAGAGCTCCTTCCATCAACTACCTTAGCTGATGTGTTTACAGTAACTTTGTTAGGGTGGTGCAGTTTTCACATGCTTCTTTCACTGTAAGGAGCTGAATTTCAATCCAAAATGACTGGATGAAGATTTTTGTCTTCACTGACTGAAAGCATGCTTAGTGAAATTGGTTTTGGCATTCTCAATGCAGAGATAAAGGTAATGGTACTAACATAGAGATATGTTTTCCCACATCTTCCTTATTTATATCACCTAAACACACCAAGGCTCCTTAGACAGCGCCTTCCAAACATGCGACCTCTACCACCTAGAAGGACAAGGGCAGCAGCTGCATGGGAACACCACCACCTGCAAGTTCCCCTGCAAGCCACACACCATCCTGACTTGGAACTATATCGCCGTTCCTTCACTGTCGCTGGGTCAAAATCCTGGAACTCCCTGCCTAACGACACTATGGGTGTACCTACCCCACATTGGACTGCAGCAGCTCAAGCACCACCTTCTCAAGGGCAATTAGGGATGGGCAATAAATGCTGTCCTAGCCAGCGATGCTCACATCCCATGAATGAATAAAAAATAAATACATTTCCAAGATCCTTGTAGCTTGTAGTATTTAAACTGATCAAACTAATCTGATTTAAAAAAAGTTTATTGCAAAATTAACAGTGGAGAGTACATATTAATCTTTCATTAAATTCAACTTGTAACAAGAAAGCTCACTAATGTCAACTATTTCCCAATGCCAACAATCCTGTGTGTTACAGTCGTACCTTGGTATGTCCACACATATGGTGCAGCTGACGCGTGCTCAGCTGGAGGGTTTTCAGCAAACTCTGAACATCCTCCTTTAAAGAAAAGGAGAATAGTCTCATTATACAGATTTAAGTTATGAGAAGAACAGAAGCTGTTATAATTTAAGAATAAAAGAGTGTTCTGAAACTGAACTTGTAAAAACACTCCCCTGCCACTCCCCACCTTTAAACTACAGTAAAACTCTTGCATCAAATTAAAATAAAAACCAAGAGTGTTTTGGTTGCAATATATATGCATCAGCAGCACAATAACACAACACATAGTCACTGTAGCTGAGTTTGTACATATAGTTCCTAACTTCAGATGGGCTGTACAAAAGAGGCACTTCCCAAAGGGACACAAAAAATTTGTAAGATGAGACAGTGAAGCATCTGATTCCAGGCAGACAGCTACAGTGGACCACTGGCAGAGGCCTGGGAACAAATTCCTTGCCTGCCTCCTGGCTGAGGGAATGGTAAACAAAAATGAAAATTGTAGAAATATAAAACAGGAAGACTCTGCTATTCTATACATTTCTTCAATTCTACTTTTTAAATGCTGTGTAGGGATAATTATTGATTAAATAAACACATGGAAATTCTTTTTTATCTATAAAGATCTGCAGCATCCAACTTTGCATGCATTACGTTCCAGGTTCAAACCCCAGCATTTCCATCAACTTCAACTCTCAAAATTTAGATGTCAATCTTGCCTCAACGGTAGAACTTTCGCATCCAAATCAAAAAAGGTCAGGGTTTAAAGTCCCAAACCAGAGACCCAAGCACACATTGGGGCTGAAGTGTCTACAGTACTGAGGAAGTGCTGCACTGTTTAAGATGCCCTCTTTCGAATGAGACATTAAACCAAGGTCCTGCCTGCCCCCTCAGGCGGACGTAAAAAATCCTATGACGCTATTTCCAAGAGGAATATGGGAGTTCTCCCCAATGTTTTAGCCAATATTTATCCCTCAATTAACATCACCAAAACAGATTATCTAGTCATTATCTCCTTGCTGTTTGTAGGAGCATTCTGTTTGCAAATTGGTTGCTGCTTTTCCTACATTACAACAATGACGACATTTCAAAAGTACTTAATTAGCTGTAAAGCACTTTAGGACATCCTGAGACCTTGCAAGGCACTATGTAAGTTCAAAAACAAGAAATGACGCTTCAGGACTGACCTAAAACGTTAACTCTGCTCCTCTCTCCACAGATGCTGCTAGATCTGCTGAGTATTTCCAGCATTTCTTGTGTTTATTTCAGATTTCCAGAATCCGCAGTAATTTGCTTTTATTACTATGTAAGTTCACGTCCTTTCTTTCTTAACAACTTCAGGCATTAATTAACCAGCTGCAGATTTGCATTAATTTCCACTTCTGTTTATGGTCTCTTCCGACCCTTTTTCAAAGTGTCCATTATTAGATTACATTTAAATCATTTGAACCCAATGATTAGATTATAGCTTTGTTTTCAATTTCTACTTATTTTCTATTAAAATGGCATTCTTTGCTGGAAATTCATACCCTGTGTTTCTTGAAGCTGTAGTCGAGGAGTGGCATGCCTTGCTTAAGAAAAGATTCAATGAAAAGTCGTCCATGCTGCATCACAAAAATATAACCATGCATTAGACTGAAATACTGCAATAATTCCACCTTTGCAGACTAGTTTCTATAAAAATGGACAGTATGTGCAAAATCCAAGAGTTTAATTTGTTATTATTTATGGCAGCCTGATGGTAACAGACTTTATCATTCCAATATAATAGGCTACAAGTAGTAGTTAGGACAACATTTCAATTTCATAATCCTCACAAACATTCAAAGTTTTGGTCACACACAATGACGGATAATCAGCAACTACAGGCTAGGCATTATCTTAGGTGGGTGGTGGGCATGGGGAGGGGTGCTGTTATAGAAAGATAGAGCAGAGTCACTTCATCCTGCCCTCCCATAGTTCAAGACTAGTACTGAGATGTCACTAAACAAATTGCTAAGCATCTTTTGTTTCAGACAACTGACAGTTTGCTAAATGATAAGATTAGGGTACTTGACCTTTTTTCCCCAATTTATAAAAAAAACTATTGGCAGCATGGGACACTACTGTGAGGCACTAGTAGTTAAACAAATCCACCATCCAATGTCTATTTTGATCATTGCATTTCAGGCAATGAAGATTTATCAGTGCTAGCAACTGCATAAGTATCAGCAGTCTTACCTTTAGAAAAGGTTATGGTTTTGAGGCAGCACCAAGGCACAATCTAGGCTGACACTCCAGAACAGTACTGAGAGTGTGGACGTTGTCAGATAAGATCTGAAGCTGAGATCTTGTTCCCTGCTCGAGGTGAAAGGGGTCAATGAAAGATTACAGAATTGATCTTCCGGAAGATTAAGATCAATGTTAAGAACAAGTTAAGATCAAGATAAGCAATAAATTGGATGAGTTAATCGTGCAAATAGATGTAAACAAGTATGATATAGTCGGGATTATGGAGACATGGCTGCAAGGTGACCAGGGATGGGAAATGAACATCCAGGGGTATTCAGTATTTAGGAAAAACAGACAAAAAGCAAAAGGTGGTAGAGTTGCACTGCTGGTTAAAGAGGAAATTAACGCAATAATGAGGAAAGATATTAGCTCCGACGATGTGGAATCTGTATGGGTAGAGCTGAGAAACACTAAGGGGAAAAATACATTAGTGGCGGTTGTATACAGACCCCCAAACTGTAGTGGTGATGTTGGGAATGGCATTAAACAGGAAATTAGAGACGCATGCGATAAAGGAACATCTATAATTATAGGTGACTTTAATCTGCATATAGATTGGGCAAATTAGTCACAATGCCATAAAGGAGGAATTACTGGAGTGTATACGGGAGGTTTTCTGGACCAATATGTTGAGGAACCAACTAGAGAACAGGCCAACCTAGACTGGGTATTGTGTAATGAGAGAGGAATAACTGACAATCTAGTGGTGCAAGACCTTTTGGGGATGAGCGACCATAATATGATAGAATTCTTCATCAAGATGAAGAGTGACGTAGTTGATTCTGAGACTAGGGTCTTGAATCTTAGTAACGGAAACTACGAAGGTATGAGGCACAAGTTGGCTATAACAGATTGGGAAACGTTACTTAAAGGGATGACGGTGGATAGGCACTGGCAAACATTTAAAGAGCACATGGATGAACTGCAACAATTGTTTATCCCTGTCTGGCGCAAAAGTAAAACAGGGAAGGTAGCCAAACCATGGTTTACAAGGGAAATTAAAAGATAGCAATAGATCCAAGGAAGAGGCATAAAAATCTGCCAGAAAAAAAACAACAGACCTGAGGATTGGGAGCAGTTTAGATTTCAGCAAAGGAGGATCAAGGGATTGATTAAGAAGGGGAAAATAGAGTACGAGAGTAAGCTTGTGGGGCACATAAAAACTGACTGTAAAAGTTTCTATAGGTATGTGAAGAGAAAAAGATTGGTGAAGACAAATGTAGGTCCCTTACAGTCAGAAACAGGAGAATTTATGATGGGGAACAAAGAAATGGCTGACCAACTAAATGCATACTTTGGTTCTGTCTTCACAAAGGAGGACACAAACATCATACCAGAAATGTTGGGGAACACAGGGCTTAGTGAGAGAGAAAGGAGCTGAAGGAAATCAGTATTAGTAAAGAAATGGTGTTGGGGAAATTGATGGGATTGAAGGCCAATAAATCCCCAGGGCCTGATGGTATGCATCCCAGAGTACTTAAAGAAGTGGCCGTAGAAATAGTGGATGCATTGGTGGTCAGCTTCCAAGATTCTATAGACTTTGGAACAGTGCCTACAGATTGGAGGGTAGCTAATGTAACCCCACTATTTAAAAAGGGAGGTAGAGAAAAAGCAGGGAATTATAGACCAGTCAGCCTGACGTCAGTAGTGGGGAAAATTCTAGAGTCCATCATCAAAGATTTTATAGCAGAGCACTTAGAGAACAGTGGTAGAATTGGGCAGAGTCAGCATGGATTTACGAAAGGGAAATCATGCTTGACAAATCTACTAGAATTCTTTAAGGATATAACTAGTAGAGTTGATGTGGGGGAGTCAGTGGATGTGGTTTATTTGGACATTCAGAAGGCTTTCGACAAAGTCCCATATAAGAGATTAGCGTGTAAAATTAAAGCGCATGGGATTGGGGGTAGTGTATTGCGATGGATAGAAAATTGGTTGGTAGACAGGAAACAAAGAGTAGGAATAAATAGGTCTTTTTCAGAATGGCAGGCAGTGACTAGTGGTGTACCACAGGGATCGGTGCTAGGACCCCAGCTATTCACAATATATATTAATGATTTAGATGAGGGAACTAAATGTAATATCTCCAAATTTGCAGATGACACAAAACTGGGTGGGAGGGTGAGTTGTGAGGATGATGCAGAGAGGCTTCAGGGTGATTGGGAACAAGTTCAGTGAGTGGACTAATGCATGGCAGATGCAGTATAATGTGGATAAATGTGAGGTTATCCACTTTGGTAGCAAAAACAGGAAGGCAGATTATTATCTGAATGGCTATAAACTGAGAGAGGGGAATATGCAGCGAGACCTGGGTGTTCTCGTACACCAGTCGCTGAAGGTAAACATGCAGGTCCAACAGGCGGTAAAAAAGGCAAATGGTATGTTGGCCTTCATAGCAAGAGGATTCGAGTACAGGAGCAGGGATGTCTCGCTGAAATTATACAGGGCCTTGGTGAGGCCACACCTGGAATACTGTGCGCAGTTTTGGTCTCCCTATCTGAGGAAGGATGTTCTTGCTATAGAGGGAGCGCAGCGAAGGTTTACCAGACTGATTCCTGGGATGGTGGGACTGACGTATGAGGAGAGATTGAGTCGGTTAGGATTATATTTGCTGGAGTTCAGAAGTGTGAGGGGGGATCTCATAGAAACCTATAAAATTTTAACAGGACTTGACAGGGTAGATGCCGGAAGGATGTTCCCGATGGTGGGGGAGTCCAGAACCAGGGGTCATAGTCTAAGGATACGGGGTAAACCTGGGGGATGGGGGACTGAGAGGAGAAGAAACTTCTTCACCCAGAGAGTGGTGAACCTGTGGAATTCGCTACCACAGAAAGCAGTTGAGGCCAAAACATTGTATGTTTTCAAGAAGGAGTTAGATAAATGGGAAGCTGCATGTATGGGGGAGGGGAGAGAAGAAAGGATAAAACATCTCATCGCCACTATTGGTCAATTCACTCGAGTGTTCCATTAAATAAGGGAAAAATCCTAGCCATTTCTTTATCCTATTTTCAACAGTCCCACTGGCACTACTGCAAACTGTGGAAAGAGATTATGCTTTAATATCATAGCCACACTGTTGTAGTTCTGTAAACTGTAGAAATTTCCCTCCTGTGAGCTTTTTGATTACCGTAACAATCACAGACATCTCAATGTCTTGGGATGTGAGCTTGTAATCTGATTAACACACCAGTGCAGTACTAAGAAAATGCTTTATTTTTAGAGGCATAAAGAAAAACTTGCATTTACATAGCACCTTTCGTGACCTCAGGACAGCCCAAAGCTCTTAACAGCCAATGAAGTACTTTTGAAGTGTAGCTACTGTTGTAACGTAGGAAACGCAGAAGCCTGCCCGCACACAGCAAGGTTCCACAAACAGCAATCAGATAATGACCAGATAATCTGTTTCAGTAATGTTGATTGAGAGATAAATATTGGCCAGGACAATGGGGAGAAATTCCCTGCTCCTCTTTGAATAGTGCCATGGCATCTTTTATATCCACCTGAGGGGGCAGACAGGACCTCAGTTTAACAACTTACCCAAAAATTGGTACCTGACTGCACAGCACTCCCTCAGTATTCCACTGTAGTGTCAGCCTAGTTTTTCTGCTTAATTCGCTGGTGTAGGATTTGAATCCACTATCTTTAGATTCAGAAGCAAGACTGCGACTTCTGAGGCAAGGCTGGCACATATTGTTCATACGAGATGCTAAACTCAGGTCTCATCTGTTTGCTTAAGCAGATACTAAACATAAAATGGCACCATTCAAAGAAGAATTGGGAGTTCTCCCACTATCCTGGTCAACATTCCTCTCTCAATCAATTGTGCACATTACATATGCGCACAAATAAAACATGTAGAATGCTGCTGGTGAGGAATGGCTGCTTCTTTTGCCTATGTCACAGACACTGCACTTCAAGGAACAAAGTAATTCATTACGTTTCAATGATGCAATAAGGCACTATATGAACGCAAATTATTTTTCTTTGCATAAAAAGCTAAAGCCGCCATTGCCAAACCAAACCAAAATTAACAAGTTGATTACCTTGAGACAAACACCCAAGACAGGCCTGCTGTCAAACACCTGTGTGGTTAGAAAGCATTAATGAACATAAAAACAGATTTGTTCAAGGTATAGCCAGTGCAAACAAACAGATACTAAAACAAGGGTTCACAATAAGAAGTCACATAAACAGATAGCTGTCACGCAACCTGCTGCAGCATTAGCATGTAACATCATAGTAATGCTTCAATCTCCTACTCCCTCAGGTTTTTGATCACACCTGCACTGGTGCAGGGAGAAACAGAGTAAACAGAAAAACAGCAGGAGTGAAAATCCCAAGGCTCTTTTACATACGTCCTTACAGGCAGTTCAGAGTGACAGTGGCAAGGAGGAGCTCAACTACCTGCTGTCATAACGACATACTCTGTGAAGTGAAGTTAGGGAACACTTCTACACACAAACAGTGACAAAAGTTTGGAATTCTCTTCCGCAAATGGCTAGGTCAACTGCAAATTTTAAATCTGAGATTGAAAGATTTTTGTTAACCAAAGGTGTTCAGGGATATGAGAAAAAGGCAGGTACATGGAGTTAGGTCGCAGATCAGCAATAATCTCACTGAATGGCAGAACGGGTTCAAGTGGCTCAATGGTCTACTCCTGTTTCTACATTCCTATCAGAGGAATAGTAAGAGAAAAATAAGAGTAATTGTTGAATCTTACCAAAAAAATAAATCACTTGCTTACCTTTACAAGATTTACTAGGATATGGAAATCCCGCACAGCGACGTTCCAACGCAGCAGCCTCTCTATCTGTACCTGAAACCAAATGCAGGTCAGTTAAAGGAGAAACAGCTTAAAATTTATAAATGCTATCAAAAGAGTCACAATTTTATCCCGTTCCACATCATTCTGGTTTTACAAGAACAGCTCCATTTCCTTCACACAATAATCCATGATCACAGCCTCTTAATCATAGAGTCATTAGGGCACAGAAAGAGGCCATTCAGCCCATCAAGTCTATGCCAGCTCTCTGTAGAGCAATGCAATCAGTCCCATTCCCCTGCTCTATCCCTGTAGCCCTGCAGGTTTATTTTCCTCAACTGCCAATCCAATCTCCTGTTGAAATCATTCATTGTCTCTGCTCAACCACCCTCGTAGGCAGAGTGTTCCAGATCATTAACACTTGTGTAAAACATTTCTTTCTGATCCCCCCCTGTATCTCTTGCCTAAAACCAGAAATTTGTGTTTCCTAGGCCTTGCACCATGAGCTAATGGGAACAGCTTTTCTTTGTCTACCTTATCTAAACCAGTCATAATCTTGTACATCTCTATCAAACCTCCCCTCAACTCCTTTGCTCCAAGGAGAACGACCCCAGCTTCTCCAATCTAACCTCGTAGCTAAAATCCCTCATCCCTGGAACCACTCTCGTACATCTCCTCTGCACCCTCTCAAGTACCCTCACATCCTTCCTAAAGTATGGTCACCAGAACTGTATGCAATACTCTTAGTTGTGGCCTAACCAGAATTTTGTACAAGTTCAGCATAACTTCCCTGCTTTTGTACTCATTACCTCTACTTATGAAGCCCAAGATTCCATATGCTTTGCTAACCACTCTCTCAATATGTCCTGCCACTTTCAAAGATGTATGCACATGAGTCCCTATACACACTTTAGAATTGTGCCATTTAGCCTATATTGCCTCTCCCTATCCCTTCTGCCAAAATACATCATCTCACACTTCTCTGTATTAAATTCCATCTGCCACTTGTCTGCCCATTTTGCTTTCTATCTCCTGCTGCAATCCATTGGTAACATCCTCACTGTCTGCCACACCTCCAAGTTTGATATCATTGGCAAATTTTGAAATTTTACACTGTATTCCAATATCCAAACCATTTATAAAAAAAATTAACAGTGGTCCTAGCACACTACCTTGGGGAACACTGCTGTCTCCCATCCTCCAGTCTGAAAAAGAACCATTTGCCACCACTCACTGTTTTCTGTCCTCAAGCCAATTTTTTATCCAAGCTGCTACTGACCTTCCTATTCCATTAGCCTCAATTTTAGTAACCAGCCTTTTATGTGCTACTTTGTCAAACACTTCCTTAAATTCCATATAGACAACATCCATTGCTTTCCAGGATCTATGGAGAGAGACGCAAAGTTAACGTTTCAGTTCTGTGACATTTCATCAGAACTGGCAAGGGTCAGAAAAGAATTTGGTTTTAAGCAAGTGAAGGGGAGAGGGAGTGGGGGAAGAGAACAAAGGGGAAGGTGTTTGATAGGGCAGGAGAGATTAAATAACAAAGCTGTTCTGGGACAAAGGCAAAGTGTGTGTTAATGCTTGCAGTAAAGACAAAGCATTAGTCCAGAGAGACTGTTATAGCACAATATCGAGCAGGTCTGACTACATGAAAAGCAGGCATATGGTTAAAAAAATAACCCTCTCCTCCCCGGTCAGCATTCCGAAGGGATAGTTTCCTCTGCGACACCCTGGTCCACTCCTCCATTATCCACGACACCTCGTCCCCTTCCCATGGCACCTTCCCATCCAATTGCAGGAGGTGTAATACCTGCCCTTTTACTTCCTCTCTCCTCACTATCCAAGGCCCCAAACACTCCTTTCAGGTGAAGCAGTGATTTACTTGTACTTCTTTCAATTTAGTATATTGTATTCGCTGCTCACAATGCAGTCTCCTCTACATTCTGGAGACCAAACACAGATTGGGTGATTGCTGTGCTGAACCCCTCCGCTCAGTCTGAAAGCACGACCCCGAGCTTCCAGTTGCTGGCCATTTCAACACTCCCCGCCCCCCCCCCCCTACTCTCATGCCAATATTTCTGTCTTTGGCCTGCTCCAGTGTTCCAGTGAACATCAATGCAAGCTCGAAGGGCAGCACCTGATCTTTCAATTAGGCACTCTACAGCCTTGCGGACTGAACATTGAGTTCAATAACTTCAGAGCA
Organism: Heterodontus francisci; assembly: GCF_036365525.1. Lineage (NCBI taxonomy): Eukaryota > Metazoa > Chordata > Chondrichthyes > Heterodontiformes > Heterodontidae > Heterodontus > Heterodontus francisci. Next base: position 79,978,554 of record NC_090389.1, on the reverse strand, counting down.
TGACTGGCCTTTTTATAATATTTTAGTTTTTAAACCATGTGCCTGCTTTTCATGTAGTAAGAGCTGCTCATTATTGTGCTATTAACAGTCTCTCTGGACCAATGCTTTGTCTTTCACCACAAGCATTAACACACGCTTTGTCTTTGTCCCAGGACAGCTTTGATATTTAATTTCTCTTGCCGTATCAAACACCTTCCCCTTTGTTCTCTCCCCCACTCCCCTCCCCTTCACTTGCTTAAAACCTAATTCTTTTCTAACATTTGCCAGTTCTGATGAAAGGTCACAGACCTGAAAACTTGACTTTGCTTCTCTCTCCACAGATGCTGCCAGACCTACTGAGTATTTCCAGCACTTTTTGTTTTAGATTTCCAGCATCTGCAGTATTTTGCTTTTATCCATTGCATTCCCTTCATCAACCTTCTCTGTTATTTCATTAAAAAATTCAATTAGATTAATCAAACACAATCTGCCTTTTACAAATCTGTACTGGCTCACCTTAACTAACTCAAACCTCTCCAAGTGCCTGTCGATTTTCTTTCCCTGATTATTGTTTCTTATACCTTACCTACCATTGATGTTAAACTGAGCAGCCTGTAGTTACTAGGAATGTCCTTACACACTATCTTGACTAAGGGTGTCACATTTGCCACTCTCCAAAACTGTGGCACCTCTACGGTATCTAGGGAAGTTTGGAAGATTCTGGCATGCCTTTTTGCTATCTCTTTTGTTCCTATATATGAGGATAGTGTGGGAAAAAGGCATTGAAGTGGAAGATCAGCCATGATCATATTGAATGGCGGGGCAGGCTCGATAGGCTGAATGGCCTACTCCTGCTCCTACGTTCCTACACTCCCACATCCTTTAGCAACCTGGGATGCAAGCCATTTCGACCAGGTAACTTATTCACTAAGCATGGTCTGCATTTCCAGTACATATCTTTGCTATCAGTTTTCACCCCATCTATTACCTCTACCATCTATGCTTCTACCGATACTTTGTCAGCATCCACTTCTTTGGTAAATACTGACACAAAGTATTCATCAAGTATTCTAGCCTTGCCCTGCACCTCTAAGCATGTATCACCCTCTTTTATCCCTAATAGGACCCACCCCACCCTGGCCTCTTACTACTCGCTTACTATTTGCATGCCAGATGATGATTTTTAGATTCCCTTTATGTTAACTGCCATTCTATTCTCATATTCTCTCTTTGCCAGTTTTATTTTCCTCTTCATTTCCCTTCTCAACTTATTGTATTTGGCCAGGTTCTCACTTGAAGAATTCATGACATGAATCATACACCCTGTTTTTTCTGTGTCATTATATTCTCTATCTCCCTCATACTTGTGAATGGCAGCCCATACCTTAACCAATGCAGTTTTATTTTGTACCTGTTAAGTGCTCATAACATATTTCTGCTCTAAATATTGTCAAACATCATTCCATACCTTTATATAAACAGGTTGCATAATTATTCAATTGTCAATGTCTATCTGGTACATGTTGATGAAGTCAGACAAAAAAAGAGGCAAGCATGTCTCATCCAGAGTACAAAATATATCAGGTACCTATCAAAAAAGTTTACAAATAAAAATGGTTCTCACCCTCTCCTTGATGTCCCTTTCATGATATGCATTATTCCTGGACTGTGAATGCCAATTCAACCTTAAATGTATTAAATCCTTAAAACGGAATCCATTGATGTTCTTTTATTTAATTTTTGCCATTATTCTACTGGTGACAGGTTTAATTCCACATGAAGTGCTGCAAGATGGTGGAACGTCAAAAAAAAACAATATGATCTGTATTACCTCAGTTGAATCGGACTGCATGCCAGCTGGAATATTCTTTACTGACTTGTCCAGTTCCCTCATCATCACCCGGTAGAAGATCAGGAATGTGTGCCTGTAGAGAAATTAAGCAGCTTATTTCACCGTTTTTCCAAGTTTTCCTACCCTCAATCCCCTTCTTCACCTTGATGTCTTTTCACACCAAACACTGACTGAAAAGGGTGGCAAACTTTTCCTGCTGCTGCTCAATATGTGGCCACAATGAGAGTGGCCTTGGGATGACTCATTCTCCAATTTTCCTTCCATTTCTGTCATTGAATGCTTGGATCCCAGTTGATATCTTAGTGGCCAGTGAGATTGGGTACTCACTGCAGGAGACCATCAACATCAGTTTCCTGTCATTTGATGGCACAGCTGAATTCAGCTCCAATACACCCAGGTTAAGCACAGTTAAAGTGAAACCCCATATTTAACTTCTATTTAAATCCATTGCTTTTGGCTTGCCATTATACATGCTCTTCTATTTGAGAGGGCTGGATGGTCTCAGATGCATACTTCTCCATGACCATCAACACTACTTCCATTGGCTATTAGCTTGTGCAATCCAAGCAAGTTAAGCTAAATAATTTAAGTTATCATATTGCTAGTCTTCTTCACTTCCCATGCTATTATTCCCTAAATGTGGCAGCCAACCAACTTATTCCCAGCTCATTTAACATCAGTCAACAAAACTTCCCCTTGGCAATTCCTGACTAAAGAAGATATTGTGCTGGGAATAGCCAAAACTCACGTTCACGTTCTGCTCAAAACAATGTTGTCTCGAATGGGCTCCACCTTAGCTTGTAGCATTTGATTTCCCCCTCCCCAAGTTGTTGACTCAAAATAGGGTACAGTTTTATAATCATCTTTGGCTCTTGGGTGCTTCATCCATGTGAGACAAGAGACAGTCAGCATTAGTATGCGGATATTGATTCTGTCTTCATTGGATACCTGCAGCAGGTAACCTTGGACAATGATCTGAAGCAAGAATATTCTCATATTTCCACATACTTAAGAGCACGGAGGCCAACTGCAGCACACCACCATCTCCCACAGCTGAGCTAACTCAGCACAGACTGGGATTGGGTCGGGGGGGGGGGTGGGGGTGGAGAGAGTGGGGAGTGGTGGTCAGCTACTGCAATATCAGGGAGTTGAATTGTGTGTGATTTTTGCTAATGGTTATGCAAAAACTTCAAAAGTGCTAATATTGGCAACACTCTGTTCACACCTGGTCAGTGTTGGAAATGTATTTGAGTTTCCATCCTTTGTCTTGTTCAACAGTTCAGGAATGCCCACACCAGCGATTTCCTCCACAGATTTCAACACGTCATCCGTATGCTTCAGGTAAATACTGCAAACACGGTAAAAACAAAAATGAGCCATCAGATTACTGAACACTCAACTGATGCTGGGTCACCCAACACAGCAGTACTTCACATAATTTGCAAACCTTTCTCTTATTTTATTCCCCTCCACACAACATTTACGAGTAAAACAGGGAAAGCAAACAACATTCTCTCGGCCTGCGAATGCAGCTATTTAAAAGGAAATTAGCATTGAGTGATATGGAGCAATTTAGTATCCAAAATATCCTATTTGCTTTGGAAAGTATATAGCCACCACAAAACAAAAAGCACACAACATATTTATACATAGTTTCAATGAACATTTCAGGCAAAAGATACATTTATATACAGTGTATTTATAAATAAACCAACTCACTGGTCCCAAATGTATTCTACATGCCCAAAAAGACATCACCCCGATGCAGTGCCACAATATACTTGCGCATGAACATTCTGGGCTGAAGGGTGGTAGAACGTGGTTCTGTCTTCTAACTAGCTATAAATTAAGTTTCTAATCCCAGCAAGATCATTAAGTTAAAAGACGGAAGAAAAAGATGAGAAAAGAGGAGGGGATTTCTTAGCTGCTGGTAAACAAACTGCACCACAAGCTGTCATGATACATTGAAGCCCAAGGATGCTATAAATTGGTTGAACCTGGATGTATACTAGAGAGTGATGAACACCAATTTTCTGATCTCAAATAACAGTTTCACCAGAAGAACAACTAGAGGCCAGGCAAATGAGATTGGGCACTCTCACATATACCCTAGCAGGTGGTATCAATGTCTACTTTATAGAGTTATAGTCATTCACGGCACAGAAGGTGGTCATTCAGCCCATCGAGTCCATGCCAGCTCTCTGAGGAGCAATCCAGTCAGTCCGACTTCCCCCTCAATCCCTGTAGCCCTGCAAGTTCAGTTCCTTCACGTGCCCATCCAGTTTTCTTTTGAAAATATGATTGTCGCCACTTCCAGCACCCTCGTGGGCACTCGTTGCTGTTACAACCGAGGTGGGAGGAGTGCACTGTCTTTTCTAATTCCACTTCTCCACAGGTTACAACATAGATTTAAATCTTTACCCAGTTACCAATACAATCATAGACTCTACTCTTTATCCCAGATTAAAATACACCAACTAGGTTTCTTTCATAAACAAAATTATCAGTTTCTTACAAAGCAAGACATAACCAGTAACAAAGCAAAGCATTAACACAGAGTGAAATATGAAAGTTCCCTTTTACCTTAGCCACACACACACACGTTAACTGAAAAAGAGAGATTTTCTCTTCAGAGCTCTATTACAAAAAAAAGACAAAAAGAATACTTTGGCCAAATACTTGTTCATTCTTGAAGAAAAAAAAAAGATATGGAAAGATGTCGGTTGTCCCTTTTTGGTTTGGCGTCCCAAATGCACGTAGACGGCTGTCACTGAGATCTTTCTAGAACAGTTCTTTTCAGGCGACGTTAAAGATCAGTTTGGCATGCTTTGCAGGAGAAATGCGACAACAGGGTTTTCTGGCAAGCTTTTCAAGAGAAATGCAGCATCAATTTCTCTATTTCTTGCACTTGATTCTCAGGAAGTTCTCAAAGAGATGGAAGAGGATGCCAATGGTGATTGCTCTCTTAGCTGGTTTTCTCCAACAGTCTTCAAAACAGTTCACACCCCAACACACTGTCCAAAGTGAAACCAAAAATAATCTCTCAAGAGTCAAGTCTCCTGACCCCATAAATCTCGACTTAGCACTTCTGTGTAAACATCTCCTCCAAGTCAAAAAGCCCCTGCTGGGTATTTATCTTAAGAAAGATGACTTCCAGTAAGGGTTGTTTACAAACCAAGTCCTCTCAGTGTCCTTTCAATGACCTCAGTGAAAAAAACATCCATGGAATCCTTTTCAGTTTTCCCAAATAAAACAATGTCCATAATTCTAAAATACGATTCCTCAAAATAACTTAAAAAATATAGAAGCACTGTCATAACACCATGTAAAAAAGTTCTTCCTCACATTCCCCTACACCTCTTACCTAAAACCCTCAATCTGTGTCCCCTAGTCCTTGTACCATCAGTTAATGGGAACACTTTTTCCTCGTCGAACTTATCTAAGCTTGTCTTAATCTTGTGCACCTCTATCAAATCTCCCCTCACTCTCCTTTGCTCCAGGGAGAACAACCCCAGCTTTTCCAACCTATCCTCGTAACTAAAATCCCCCGTCCCTGGTACCATTCTAGTAAATCTCTTACCCACCACTGACGTTAAACTAACTGGCGTATAGTTGCTAGACTATCCTTAGACCCTTGAATAAGGGTGTCACATTTGCCATTCTCCAATCCTCTGGCACCTCCCCCATATCTAGGGAAGATTATGGCAAGCCCTTCCACTTTCTACACCCCCACTTCCTTTAGAAACCTGGGATGCAAGCCATCTGGGCCAGGTGACTTATTTACCCTAAGCATAGCCAGCCTTTCCAATACCACCTCACTCTTAATCTTTACCCTATCCATTGCCTCTATTTTTTCCACTTCTACCAATATGTTGTCAGATTCTTCTTCCTTACTAAACACTGATACAAAGTACTCATGAAGTATTCTAGCCTTGCCCTGTGCCTCTAAGCATATATTACCCTCTTTGCCCCTAAAAGGCCCCACCCACCTCTTACTACCTGCTTACTATTTACATGCCAGTAGAAAAATTTTGGGTTCCCTTTTATGTTGACTGCCATTCTATTCTCATATTCTCTCTTTGCCAGTCTTTTCATCTAAGCTTTTCCACTAGCCAAGAGTCATAATCAAACATAATAATGATCTCATTTGCATTAATGTAGACTTGCTTTTAGAGACTGTCAAACACAGCTCCATCTTCATCCCAGTCAATTAATTTGATTTCTGATTGTACTCACCACAGGAGGGTTTCCAGAGCTTCATTGTATTTATTGCCTTTCTCTTTTTCCCCATTGGGTAGAATCCAAGATTGACACAAGAAGCCTCGCGCTATTGATGCTGAAAGGAGAACATTGTGAGCAATCACTACAACCATATAAACACTCACGAAATCTTCATCATACAGACATACATATCGACAATACAAAATCAATCTCATTATATATGTAAACTAGCTACAAGTTTTTCTACTACATTAATGGAAATATTTAAAAATGCAATCAGAGACACAAGGTAAAAAAGGCATGTTAGAATTAGAATAGACTCCATAGCAACAGAAGTGAATCATATTGCCACTGTACATTTATAACACTGTCAGCCCAATAAAATACAGGATACACATTGTCTCATGAAGAGCAGTGCACTTAGAAAGTAGTTGCAGAATCAACGTTGTGCATTAGTGCCCTATCTCTGTAATCTCCTCCAGCCTTCTGAGAACTTTGTGCTCATCTAATTCTGGCCTCTTGTGCATCCCTGATTTTAATTACTCATAAATTGGTGGCTGTACTTTCAGCTGCCTGGGCCCGAAGCTCTGGAATTCCGTCCCTAAACCTCTTCGCTGCTTTAGCTCTCTCTCCTCCTTCAAGATCCTTCTTAAAAACTATCTCTTTGACCAAGTTTTTGGTCATCTCTTCTAATATTTCCTTATGTGGTCCAGTGTTAAACTTTGTTTAATAATGCAGCTGTGAAGCACCTTGGAACATTTTACTATGTTTAAGGCACAATATTAATGCAAGTTGTTGCTATTGCACTGACGTGCCCATGCTGCATAAATGAGCCAAAGTAACAGCCATGAAGAAGCTAGCCACTTACCAAAAGAAATGGAGGGATAGTCATTCCCCCATCTGAGTGGATTCACAATTTCAAAGCAACACTGGCAGCACTTTCAAATATTGTTCACGGTAGCCAAATAGGTTCCAGCTGCCTTCTTCCATTAATACCCTACAATCTTGCACTCTCCCACCTCCTGAACCGAAATTATAAACATGATGCCAAAGACAGAACAGTCGAGACAAACCTATTTTCTCCTTGTACTGGTCATCTAGAGTTCGCTCTGCTATGACAATAAGAAGCTGGGTAAGGGTGACCGCCGAGACACAGTAGGGAATGCTGCTGTGGAAATTCTGCAGGTACCGAAATGTCTGCCTGTAAAGATAGAGGGGATATTGTGTTAGTTGCACAAGACTGAATTTCCTAAGTGGACTAACAATTTCATAGGCTTTGTTATCTGCAAAACGTTCCATTTTCAAGTGAAATTAGAGAACTGCTCTGGTGAGGAAGGATTAAAATATAAATGAGTGGAAAAGGGAAAAATCCGTAACCTCTAATGCACTCCCTTACCGCCAGATTAACAAACAGCAGCTTTTGCACGTGGTGAAGGATGGACAGAAAATATTTTAGAAGGGGAAAATAAAAATATTTAAAACTGAGTTGGTAACAGAAAATATTTTTTGTTCCTCTTAGCTTGGATTTAATCTGGATTTTACTCCCAAATACATCAATGTGTACAAATTCCCAGGTTGTTAAAAAAAAATGTTGGGATGCATAGCAAGGGTAAAAATGTGCAAGTCCTGGGAGAGGTGATTTTAAAAGTTTATTTGGCCCTGGTGTGACCACATTTGGAGTACCATGTACAGAGAAGCACTGCACAGTTGAACCCAGAACGTAAGGGAATAATGCATGAGGAATGACTGACTACCACGAGACGTTTTTGCTGGTCTGAGAAGGTACATAAGTGTTTAAAATTATAAAATATTTGGATACATTAGTAAGCTCTTCTGTTGTGTATAAAACTTACACATGAAAATTCATATTTGCAAATTGAAGAAAAAACCTGTAAAATGCAGGAGGAACTAAACTAAAAGGGTAACAATTTTATTTTCTTGATTCTTTTTTGGGATGTGGGTGTCGCTGGCAAGGCTTGTTGCCCATCCCTAGTTGTCCTCAGAAGCTGGTGGTGAGCCTTCTTCTTCAACTGCAGGTAGTAGATTGAAATACGGAGTGACATAACAGCCTAATTCAGAAGGCAGATAATAGTCAACCTGGATCCTGATGGACTTCAGCCTAGGGTCTTAAAAGAAGTCGCTAGTGAGATAGTTGATGCGTTGGTTTTTTAATTTTCCAAAATTCCCTAGATTCAGGGAAGGTTCTATTAGATTGGAAAATAGCCAATGTAACTCCTTTATTCATAAAGGGAGACAGAAAGCAGGAACCTACAAGCTTAACATCTGTTACAGGAAAAATGTTGGAAGCTATTATTAAAGACGTTATAGCAGGGTACTTAGAACAATTCAAGGTAATCAGGCAGAGTCACATGGTTTTGTGAAAGAGAAATCATGTTTAACCAATTTATTGGCGTTCTTTGAAGAAGTAACATGTGCTGTGGATAAAGTGGAACTGGTGGATGTATTGTACTTAGATTTCCAGAAGGCATTTGATAAGGTGCCACATCAGAGGTTATTGCGAAAAATAAAAGCTCGTGGTGTATGCTCCAATACTGGCATGGATAGAAGATTGGATAGTTAACAGGAAACAGAGAATAGGCATAAATGGGTCATTTTCTGGTTGGCAAGATGTAACGAGTGGTGTGTCACAGGGATCAGTGCTGGGGCCTCAATTTTTTACAATTTATATCAATGACTTGGATGAAGGGAATGAAGGTATGGTTGCTATATTTGCTGATGACACAAAGATAGGTAGGAAAATAAGTTGTGAAGAGGACATAAGGAGTATAATGTGGGAAAATGTGAAATTGTCCATTTTGGCAGGAATAACAAAAAAGAGCATATTATCTAAATTGAGAGAGATTGCACAGTTCTGAGATGCAGAGGGATCTGGGTGTCCTAATGCAGGAATCGTAAAAGGTTAGTATGCAGCTGCAGCTAGTAATTAGAAAAGCAAGTAGAATGTTATCGTTTATTGCAAAGGGAATTGAATATAAACGTAGGGAGGTTATGCTTCAGTTATACAGGGCATTGGTGAGACCACATCTGGAGTACTGTGTACAGTACTGGTCTCCTTATTTAAGGAAGGATGTAAATGCATTGGAAACAGTTCAGAGAGGTGTACTAGACCAATACCTGGAATGGCCGGGTTGTCGTATGAAGAAAGATTGGACAGGCTAGGCTTGCATCCACTGGAGTTTAGAAGAGTGAGAGGTGACTTGATCGAAACATATAATATCCTCAGGGGTCTTGAGAGGGTGAATGTGGAAAGGATGTTTCTAGAACTAGGGGTCACGGTTTAAAAATAAGGGGTCACCCATTTAAGACAGAGATGAGGAGAAAATTTTTTCGCTCAGAGGGTCATGAATAAGGGCAGCGCAGTGGTTAGCACCGCAGCCTCACAGCTCCAGCGACCCGGGTTCAGTTCTGGGTACTGCCTGTGTGGAGTTTGCAAGTTCTCCCTGTGACCGCGTGGGTTTCTGCCGGGTGCTCCGGTTTCCTCCCACAGCCAAAGACTTGCAGGTTGATAGGTAAATTGGCCATTGTAAATTGCCCCTAGTGTAGGTAGGTGGTAGGAGAATGGTGGGGATGTGGTAGGGAATATGGGATTAATGTAGGATTAGTAATAAATGGGTGGTTTTTGGTCAGCACAGACTCAGTGGGCTGAAGGGCCTGTTTCAGTGCTGTATCTCTAAATAAATAAATAAATCTTTGGACCTTTCTTCCTCAAAAGGCAGTAGAAACAGAGTCTTTGAATATTTTTAAGGCAGAGGTAGACAGATTCTTGATAAGCAAGGGCAATTAGGGATCACCCTGCTGACATACATTGACTCCCAGTCGCTAAATCCTGAGTTTTAAATTTTCATTCTCATGTTTCAATCCCTTCATGGCCTTGCTCCTCTCCAACTCGGTAACCTCCTCCAGCCCTGTAGCACCCTAGCAAAGTCTCCACTCATCTGTCCTTTTGTGCATCCCTCACTCCCTTTATTACTCCATTGGCAGCCATGCCGTCAGTTGTCTAGGACCCACACTTTGGAATTTCCTCCACAAACCTCTCCACTGCATTCTCCTCCTTTAAAGCCCCCTTAAAACCCATATCTTTGACAAAGCTTTGGTCATCCCTCCCAATGCTACTTTCTTACTCTTGCTGTTCATTTTTGACTAATTGCTCATCTGTGAAGCACCTTAGAACATTTTTCTACACCAAAAACCTACGTCAAATTTAAGTTGCAGAGGTCGTTATCATGTAGAAAAGTGAACAGGAAAAATAAAATTCAGAGGTATGGGAGGGCTGGAGGCACTATTTTCTTCTTAAAGCCTTTATCTGTACTCCTGAGCTTTATTTATCATTTTGGCCCCAAATCCAGTAAACAGAACTTTATATTTATTCCTTTCATGGGATGTGGGTGTGGCTGGCAAGGCCAGCATTTCTTGCTGATCCCCAGTTGCCTTTGAGAAGGTGGTGATGAGCTGCCTTCTTGAACCGCTGCAGTCCATCTGGTGCAGTACAGCCACAGTGATGTTAGGGAGGGAGTTCCAAGGTTTCGATCCAGCGACAACAGTGATAGCCCTTTTCGTTGTGCAGCTTTTCCAGGAGCACAGGCATTGCGAGCGAGGAGTTTCGGTGGAGCAGGGACTGCTGGGTAAGTAGAAACTTATATATTTGGGCTGTTTCTGAACCCGAGACACTACTCTTGCAGTGTCTCGCACCCGCCCTCCTCCTCTTACCAAAAAAAAGGACTCGGTTGTGTGTAGGTAAGGTAAGGCTTTTTCTATTTCTCTTCTTGTTTTATCGTGTGATTGGTTAAAAACTTGGGAATTTAGAATAGTGGGAATGGAGGTTAAGGCAGTTGAATGTTCCTCCTGCAGAATGTGGGAGGTAAGGGTCGCCAAGGGTGTCCCTGCTGACTGCATCTGCGGGAAGTGCACCCAGCTCCAGCTCCTCGAGGACCGCGTTAGGGAACTGGAGCTGGAGGAACTTCGGATCATTCGGGAGGCGGAGGGGATTATTGAGAGGAGTTATCGGGAGGCAGTCACACCTCAGGTAAAAGAAGAAGGTAGATGGGTTACTGTCAGGGGAAGGAGAGGGAACCAGCAGGCAGTGCAGGGATCCCTTGTGGCCGTTTCCCTCAACAACAGGTATACCGTTTTGGATATTGTTGGGGGAGACGACTTACCAGGGGTAGGCAATGGGATACAGGTCTCTGGCGCAGAGTCTGTCCCTGTTGCTCAGAAGGGAAGGGGTAAGAGGAGCAGAGCATTAGTCATTGGGGACTCCATAGTTAGGGGAACAGATAGGAGGTTTTGTGGGAACGAGAGAGACTCACGGTTGGTGTGTTGCCTCCCAGGTGCCAGGGTACGTGATGTCTCGGATCGTGTTTTTGGGATCCTCAAGGGGGAGGGGGAGCAGCCCCAAGTCGTGGTACACATAGGCACCAACGACATTGATAGGAAGACAGATGGGGATTTAAGGCAGAAATTCAGGGAGCTAAGGTGGAAGCTTAGAGCGAGAACAAACAGAGTTGTGATCTCTGGGTTGTTGCCCGTGCCACGTGCTAGCAAAGTGAGGAATAGGGAGAGAGAGGAGTTGAACACGTGGCTGTAGGGATGGTGTAGGAGGGAGGGTTTTGGTTCCCTGGATAATTGGGGCTCTTTCTGGGGTAGGTGGGACCTCTACAAACAGGATGGTCTTCACCTGAACCAGAGGGGTACCAATATCCTGGGGGGGAGATTTGCTAGTGCTCTTCGGGGGGGTTTAAACTAATTCAGCAGGGGGATGGGAACCTAAATTGTAGTTCGTGTGCAGGATGTTGAGAGTAGTGAGGTCAGGGATAAGGTTATAAGGACACAAGAGGGCACTGGCAAGCAAGAGCTTGGTTTAAAATGTGTCTACTTCAACGCCAGGAGCATCCGGAATAAGGTGGGTGAGCTTGCAGCATGGGTTGGTACCTGGGATCTCAATGTTGTGGCCATTTCAGAGACATGGGTAGAGCAGGGACAGGAATGGATGTTGCGGGTTCCGGGATTTAGATGTTTCAGTAAGAACAGAGAAGAGGGTAAAAGAGGGGGGGGGGGGGTGTGGCATTGTTAATCAAGGAAAGTATTACAGTGGCAGAAAAGACGTTTGAGGACTCGTCTACTGAGGTAGTCTGGGCCGAGGTTAGAAACAGGAGAGGAGAGGTCACCCTGTTGGGAGTTTTCTGTAGACCTCCAAATAGTTCCAGAGATGTAGAGGAAAGGATAGCAAAGATGATTCTTGACAGGAGCGAGAGTAACAGGGTAGTGGTTATGGGGGACTTTAACTTTCCAAATATCGACTGGAAATACTATAGTTCGAGTACTTTAGATGGGTCTGTTTTTGTCCAGTGTGTGCAGGAGGGTTTTCTGACAGTATGTAGACAGGCCAACCAGGGGCGATGCCACATTGGATTTGGTACTGGGTAATGAACCCGGCCAGGTGTTAGATTTAGAAGATGGTGAGCACTTTGGTGATAGTGATCACAATTCGGTTAGGTTTACCTTAGCGATGGGCAGGGACAGGCATATACAGCAGGGCAAGAATTATAGCTGGGGGAAAGGAAATTATGATGCGATTAGGCAAGATTTAGGATGCGTAGGATGGGGAAGGAAACTGCAGGGGATGGGCACAATCGAAATGTGGAGCTTATTCAAGGAGCAGCTACTGCGTGTCCTTGATAAGTATGTACCTGTCAGGCAGGGAGGAAGTTGTCGAGCGAGGGAGCCGTGGTTTACTAAAGAAGTTGAAGCGCTTGTCAAGAGGAAGAAGGCGGCTTATGTTAGGATGAGACGTGAAGGCTCAGTTAGGGCGCTTGAGAGTTACAAGCTAGCCAGGAAGGATCTAAAGGGAGAGATAAGAAGAGCAAGGAGAGGACACGAGAAGTCATTGGCGGATAGGATCAAAGAAAACCCTAAGGCTTTCTATAGGTATATCAGGAATAAAAGAATGACTAGAGATAGGTTAGGGCCAATCAAGGATAGTAGTGGGAAGTTGTGTGTGGAATCGGAGGAGATAGGGGAAGTGTTAAATGAATATTTTTCGTCAGTATTTACAGTGGAGAAAGAAAATGCTGTCAAGGAGAATACTGAGATACAGACTACTAGGCTAGATGGGATTGAGGTTCACAAGGAGGAGGTGTTAGCAATTTTGGAAAGTGTGAAAATAGATAAGTCCCCTGGGCCAGATAGGATTTATCCTAGGATCCTCTGGGAAGCCAGGGAGGAGATTGCAGAGCCTTTGTCCTTGATTTTTATGTCGTCATTGTCGACAGGAATAGTGCCGGAAGACTGGAGGATAGCAAATGTTGTCCCCTTGTTCAAGAAGGGGAGTAGAGAGAGCCCTGGTAATTATAGACCTGTGAGCCTTACTTCGGTTGTGGGTAAAATGTTGGAAAAGGTTATAAGAGATAGGATTTATAATCATCTTGAAAAGAATAAGTTCATTAGAGATAGCACAGTTTTGTGAAGGGTAGGTCGTGCCTCACAAACCTTATTGAGTTTTTTGACAAGGTGACCAAACAGGTGGATGAGGGTAAAGCCGTGGATGTGGTCTATATGGATTTCAGTAAGGCGTTTGATAAGGTTCCCCACGGTAGGCTATTGCAGAAAATACAGAAGTATGGGATTGAAGGTGAATTAGTGCTTTGGATCAGAAATTGGCTAGCTGAAAGAAGACAGAGGGTGGTGGTTGATGGTAAATGTTCATCCTGGAGTATAGTTTCTAGTGGTGTACCGCAAGGATCTGTTTTGGGGCCACTGCTGTTTGTCATTTTTATAAATGACCTGGAAGAGGGTGTAGAAGGGTGGGTTAGTAAATTTGCGGATGACACGAAGGTCGGTGGAGTTGTGGATAGTGCCGAAGGATGTTGTAGGTTACAGAGGGACATAGATAGGCTGCAGAGCTGGGCTGAGAGATGGCAAATGGAGTTTAATGCGGAAAAGTGTGAGGTGATTCACTTCGGAAGGAGTAACAGGATTGCAGAATACTGGGCTAATGGGAAGATTCCTGGTAGTGTAGATGAGCAGAGAGATCTTGGTGTCCCGGTACATAAATCCCTGAAAGTTGCCACCCAGGTTAATAGAGCTGTTAAGAAGGCATATGGTGTGTTAGCTTTTATTAGTAGGGGGATCGAGTTTAGGAGCCACGAGGTCATGCTGCAGCTGTACAGAACTCTGGTGCGGCCGCACCTGGAGTATTGCGTGCAGTTCTGGTCACCGCATTATAGGAAGGATGTGGAAGCTTTGGAAAAGGTGCAGAGGAGATTTACTAGGATGTTGCCTGGTATGGAGGGAAGGTCTTACGAGGAAAGGCTAAGGGACTTGAGGTTGTTTTCGTTAGAGAGAAGGAGGAGAAGAGGTGACTTAATAGAGACATATAAGATAATCAGAGGGTTGGACAGGATGGATAGTGAGAGCCTTTTTCCTCGGATGGTGATGGCAAACACGAGGGGACATAGCTTTAAGCTGAGGAGTGATAGATATAGGACAGATGTCAGAGGTAGTTTCTTTACACAGAGAGTAGTAGGGGCGTGGAACGCCCTGCCTGCAACAGTAGTAGACTCGCCAACTTTAAGGGCATTTAAGTGGTCATTGGATAGACATATGGATGAAAATGGAATAGTGTAGGTCAGATGGTTTCACAGGTCGGCACAACATCGAGGGCTGAAGGGCCTGTACTGCGCTGTAATGTTCTATGTTCTATACTTTCAAATCAGGATGGTGTGTGGCTTGAAGGGGAACTTGTAGGTAGTGGTGTTCCCACACGTTTGCTGCATTTGCTCTTCTAGGTGGATGAGGTCGCAGGGTACACACTGCTGCCACTGCACATCAGTGGTGGAGGGAGTGAATGTGGATGTTTAAGGTAGTGAGTGGGGTACCAATCAAGCGGACCACCTTGTCCTGAATGGTGTCAAGCTTCCCGAATGTTAGTGGAGCTGCATTCATCCAGGCAAGTGGAGAGTATTTCATCACACTCCTGACTTGTGTTTTGTAGGTGGTGGACGAGCTTTGGGGAGACAGGCGGTGAGTTACTTGCCACAGAGTTTCCAGTCTCTGACCTGCTCTTGTAGCCACAGTATTTCCGTGGCTGCTCTAGTTCAGTTTCTGGTCAATGGTAACCCGCAGGATGTTGATAGTGGGGGCTTCAGCTATAGTATAGCCATTGAATGTCAAGGAGAGATGGTTAGATTCTCTCTTGTTGGAGATTTTCATTGCCTGGCACTAGTATGGCACGAATGTTACTTGCCACTTATCAGCCCAAGCCTGAATGTTGTCCAGGTCTTGCTGCATATGGACATGGGCTGCTTAAGTATCTTAGGAGTTGCAAATTGTACTGAACTTATGTTTTAACAGTATGGTCATAACTGAAAAGTTCCTAATACCTGAAGAGCTCTTCCAGTTCCAATTCACCATCTCCTGCTTTCAGTCTGTTTGCCAGGACACCAAGTGCTAACTTCAGTAGTTTACGGTTTTCATGCTGGGCAAAGCCACACCTGTATGTTTTTAAAAAAAAACACCAACTCTGTTACTGTACCAGTAAAGTTTCCAGTTTCTAATCCTATCCCAGTGAGAAAGCAATTGTTCTATTTTACCACAACCAAATCATAGAACCTCCATCTCCTCTCCTTGCTCACTTTAGTTAAGATGTTATTTTTATCTGCTGTACTGAGAGATTTGCATGTGGGTGTGTGTGTTCCAGTAACCAAGTCATGACAGTTCAAAATAAGTTCTGAGATGGTGCTAGAATATCGTGGAAACTTGATTATTTGGTATAATGGAAAAGACCTTGCAGCAGATAATGGGATTTGCCAACACTTGGATATGCTGTGCTGGAACTAATGATCTAACAGCCGATCAGCCTGTTGATCACAGCTTCCCCATGCCCACGCCTCAACTTCAGACCCAAGCAAGCCGGCCATAAGCACGGCAACTAATGCCCCAAAGTACTGGGATGATCATTAAAAGCAGGATATGCTCACTTCCAGCAATCACATCACCACACCACACCACTGATCTCAATGAAGGTGCTAACTTTGAAAATTAATGCACAGCCTGTCTTTTTAAGAAAATGACTGTGCCAATAATTGGAACATGGGCTGAAAGAAACACCAGCCACTGCATGACATAAGTTTTATTAAACATCTCTGAAAGACCTGTTGATTTTACTCACACAGTGCGATGCATCAGTTCCTTTCAATTAGCCTCTAGCCATCTCCCACTATAGCAAACTCTGTACCTACCAAGCAAACAGCGTGTTCAAGATCTGAAGTAGTAACTGATAGCATGCAGCCATCCGCTGATGCTCTTTTACATCTGCTCCCAGAACATCTACCACACCATTGTTTTCAGCTATCATCACCTGCACACCAAAAACAGCAGCAAATTAAAAAGAAAAACAGTCAGTATTCACCAACACATTCCACAAATTTAAAATAAGGAATTTGTCTTTCTAAGTATTCACTGAAGTTTCAATAAATTAAATCAATTCCAGGCAACATTAATTAATTCTTATATGGGAGGATTTGACCTTATGTGTTCCAACTTGGTAAATTTCCATTCTTTGCAGAAGACTCAAGCAGCTTTTACCCACAGTGGCACTTTCACACAAGGTTAGAAAGCAGTGCGGAGAGGTCAAGGGAGCACATTCCTACTTGGTTCAGAGATGGTCTTGGGGTACATGTACCTGCAGCTTTCATCCTTCATCACTTGAAGGCGGTAACTCACGCTGGGGTAGAGTCCCACTGCTACTCTCCAGTACCTGACTCAAGTAGTCGTGCTTCCTTTTTGAGCCCAGAGTTTGATTGCCAGATGTCTGTTTAACCTTGGGGACCTCAAAAGGAGCTGAATCTTGTTCTGACCTAATATCCATACGTGTGTTTCTCAAAAGAGATCATTGGAATGTAATCAAGATTGGAAACCTAGCCTAACCCACTGGTACAGAGATCAATTGCAGAGCCTGTGTTGCCAACGGGCTAAAATCAGATAACTCAGTAGAGATTAATGAGACCTTTTGGAATTTACATTTCGGTACCATACCATGTGCGTAAATACCCAACAAGCTATCAGCGGAGTATTGTTTCAGTTGCATTTTCAGGTTTAACTTTTTTTTAACTCTATTCTTCCTTGAAGTCCCTCCCTGATGCCACACAAGTACATGCTGGAGTTCTGGACAGAGGGTTTTATAACTACCATAATCTATACAAGAGGAATTTAAGGTAAATAACCCTTCAATTTTCTATCCTTTCCTGTGGACTGTGTCTTCCACTGCTCAGTCCCTTACCATAACACAACTGAGATTGGAAAACATCACATAGGAGAATCATAGGAGCAAACCCACATCCTAACCTTTTAAATTTTATTTTATGCATTGAAGAGAAATCCTATATCGTACTGATCAAGGATAAAACAACTCATGATTTAGAAAAAAGTGTAATTCACCTGCTTTCAGGGTTCATGAGCTAACTCATCACATTTCAACATCTCATTGCATGGCTAATTATATGTCTCCACAGACACCAGCCTTTACCTGAAAGTAATTGTGAGCATTTTCCAAATGGTTACACAATGGATTGAGCAACTCTACAGTAAATTGAGCGAGTGCTTGAGGAGTCATTTGGCGCAAATGCGAAAATCCGACATCTCGATCTCCTTTAACCTATGTGAAGAAGAGAAAATAGTACAATGTGCTTCCAGAAATATAGAGAATTTAATCCTCATTTATTCACAATGCAGCTATCACATTACAAACAAGATAGAAGACACCCCAAGCACATTGAAATAAGTAAAGACTTGCATTTATAAAGCACCTTTCACAACCTCATAATGCTCCAAAGTGCTTTGGAACCAATTAAGTACTTTTGAAACATAATCACTGTTGTAATATAGGAAACATGGCAGCTAATTTGTACATAGCAAGATTCCACAAACAGCCATATGATAATGAACAGACAATCTTTTTTTTTTGTGATGCTGATTGAAGGATAAATATTGGCTAGTACACCAAGAACTTCCTTGTTCTTCTTTGAAATAGTGTCATAGGATCTTTTACCTCCACCCGAGACAGAAGTCTTCTCGGTTTAATGTCTCATCTGAAAGACAGCATCTCTGACAGTGCAGCATTCCCTCAGTACTGCACTGGAATGCTCACCTACATTTTGTGCTTAAGACTCTGGATTGCTACAGTAAAAACATACAACAAATCAGCTTGCATTTTTACAACCTCCACCCACCCCATTCACATAAGGGAATATATTGGAAATAAAAACAGAAAATGCTGGAAATACTCAGCAGGTCTGGCAGCATCTGTGGAGACAGAAGCAGAGTTAACGTTTCAGGTCTGTGACCTTTCATCAAATCAAAGGGAATATATTGGGGCTCCTTGCATGGTTTTTGAAGGAAGAAAGCGATCACAAATAAAAGTAACTTAGGTGGAGAGTTTCAAGGAATGATTAGTGACTAAAACAACAATTATATGTAAGAATGTTCAGGATCGTTTGCTACAATGTTAAGATGCAACTTTGTTTTTCCACTTTGTCCCATTTTCAAATCTACTTTTGATGCTATCTATATTTTCTTCCCTTCTTACTATATTATGCAATTTAACAACTGAAAGATGAAGGCATTCTGTGCCTATATCAAAGCACTGGGGAGACAATGACGCAGTGGAAAGTCGCTGGACTAGTAATCCAGAGGTCCAGGCTGATTCCCTGGGGACACAGTTCAAATCCCACCATGGGTGGAATTTAAATTCAATTAATTCATAAAATCCAGAATTGAAAGCTAGTCTAAGTAATGGTGCCATGAAACTATCAACTGTAGTAAAAACCCATCTGGTTCTTTTGGGGAAGGAAATCTGCTGCTCTGACCTGGTCGGGCCTACATGTGACTCCAGACCCACAGCAATGTGGTGGACACTTATGGCCCTCTGAAATGGTCTAGCGAGCCATTCAGTTGTCAAAGGCAATAATGATTGGCCAACAAGTGCTGGCTCTGCCAGCGACACTCACATCCCATGAAAGAACAAAAAAAAGTCAGCTGGTGACACTTGAGTTGGCTGCCTTCCGCTTCTGGTTTTTTTGGTCTCCCAAAGAACAAGTGCCTCACTCTGCCAAGAACCATCTTCTACCTCCCTCCCCTCGCTAACAGCTTGACTGAGATGAGGACGTTATCATGTAGGAAATATTAACCTATGTTCTCTCACAGACACATGGCATTAGTACAGCAATATGTTTTGACACTGAGCCATCTTTAATTGAAACAGCTAATGTGCAATGCAGAATATGTCAAATTCAAACAGTTCATCAGTTATAATGAGTGACTACAGCAATCCAGTTTTTCTCATGTATCAAGTAAAAATAGAACAAGGATCATTTGGAAAAGGTTTGCAAAGCGGGACCCAATGGCACAGAATACAGTGTGTACATTATAAACTGTTTATGCTATTATCTAGTCAAATATTACAGCATGTGAGCTATTTCATATTATGCTTCCATATTCCAGAGAAGCTGCTCTGAAGATGGGTCTCTGACCTGAAACGTTAACTCTGCTTCTCTCTGCACAGATACTGCCAGACCTGCTGAGTATTTCCAGCATTTTTTGGTTTTTATTTCAGATTTCCAGCATCTGCAGTATTTTGCTTTTATTCCAGAGAAGCTTAATGATCTTTTAAAAAACCAATAATATCCTTCCAATAGCACGTACTTTTTTCAATTTTAATGACTTATGTACCTTTAAGAAGAGCATTTTCTTGGGAGCAGTTGCTACCAACATGTAGTCCAATTTACGAGATAGGTCTTCCAGAAGAAACACTAGTTCTGCTGACCCCAGCTGTACAACTTCAGTAGCCTGCAAGACAAGAAAAACGACCCTCAATATTGATACTGACCCACAAGTCAGCTTGTAATTAACAGCCATTTTAACACTACTTAGCAATTAAATTTATACTAATAATATGGTTAAGTTGATAATGTTACATTACACAGCTAATTATCTCAGAACCGAACTGTATAGGTGATTATAAATCTAATATTTTCTTGCTGTGTAGAAGTATATTACTATTATACCAAAAATAGAATAAAGTGGACAGAATCTTTTTGAACTGCCTTATGAATTTTTAAGACAGCTTTCCTGATGACAAACAAAATAAGGACTATCCATACACTGACCTTGGTGTGCAGCTCAGTGTCCAGTAGGGATTTGGTTACCAGTCCGCATTGTAGGACAAAAAATACATCTGTATCCAGCTCTCTAAAGTAGGCTCTGTAATTGGGCAAGTTCACAAAGACCTTCCCATCTTCAGTGTTTTCCTGCAGAATACATGATAATATTGCATGAAATATCACCTTGATATTTATAGAACACACACACACAGACATTTCCTAAAAGTGTATTGTGGATCATCAATCATTCATTTTACTCTTTTATATTGCAAATAGTGTGGACATTATCAATGATATATAAATCATTGGTCACCAACATCCACCATGTTAACTATCCTAGCAAGCTCCTCTTTCCCCATCCTAAAACAAACATAGAATCACAGAATTGTTACAGTGCAGAAGGAGACCATTCAGCCATCATGTCCACACCGGCTCTCTGAAAGAGCAACTCCCTCAGTTCCACTCTCCTGCCTTCTCCCCATTACCCAGCACATTCTTCCTTTTCATATAACTGTCTAATTCCTTTTTAAATGCTTCAGTTGAACCTGCCTCCACCACATTCTCAGGAAGCGCATTCCAGACTTTAACCACTCACTGCGTGAAAAAGATTTTTCTCATGTCACTTTTGCTTCTCTTATCAAATACTTTAAATCTGTGCCCTCTCGTTCATGATCCTTTCATGAGTGGGAACAGTTGCTCTCTATATACTCTGTCCAGACCCCTCACGATTTTGAATACTTCTGTCAAATCACCACTCAGCCTTCTCTTCTCCAACCAAAACAGTCCTAACTTCTCCAATCTATCTTCATAACTGAAATTCCTCATCCCTGGAACCATTCTCGTGAATCTCTTCTGTACTCTCTCCAATTCCTCAAGTGCGGCGCCCAGAATTGGATGCAATACTCCAGCTGGGGACGAACCAGTGTCTTATACAAGTTCAACATAACTTCCTTGCTCTTGTACTCTATGCCCCTATCAATAAAGCCCAAGATATGTATGCTTTATTAACTGCTCTCTCAACCTGTCCTGCCACCTTCAATGACTTATGCACATATATACCCAGGTCCCTCTGCTCCTCCACCCACTTTAGAATTGTTCCCTTTATTTTATATTGTCTCTCCATGTTGTTCCTACCAAAATGAATCACGTCACCTGCACCTATCTGCCCATTGCACCAACATGTCTATGTCCTTTTGAAGTTCTACACTATCTCCTCACAGTTCACAATACTTCCAAGTTTCATGTCATCTGCAAACTTTGAAATTGTGCCCTGTACACCAAGGTCTAGGTCAATAATATATATAAATCACAAAAAGCAAGGGTCCAAACACTGATCCCTGGGGAACTCCACTACAAATCTTCCTCCAGCCCAAAAAAGATCCATTAACCACTACTCTTTGTTTCCTGTCACTCAGCCAATTTAGTATCTACATTGCTAGCGTCCGTTTTATTCCATGAGCTACAAGTTTGCACACAAGACTGTTGTATCAAACAAACGCCTTTTGAAAGTCCATGTACACCACATCAACAACATTGCCCTCATCAGCCCTCTCTGTTACTTGCTCAAAAAATTCCAGCAAGTTAGTTAAACATGATTTTCCCTGAAGAAATCCATGCTGGCTTTCCTTAATTAACTCATTTGTCCATGTGACTATTTATTTTGCCCCAAATTATCTTTTCTAGAAGTTTTCCCACCACCGAAGTTAAACGGACTGGCCTGTAGTTGCTGGGCTGATCGTTTTTATCGCTTTTTTGAACAAAGATGTAACATTTGGAATTCTCCAGTCCTTGGTCTAAAGAAGACTGAAAAATTATGGCCAGTGTCTCTGTGATTTCCACCCTCACTTCCCTCAGTATCCTTCGATACATCTCATCCAGCCCTGGGGTTGTATCCACCTTAAGTAAAGACAGCCTATCTAATATGTCCTGCTTATCAATTTTAAACCCCTCTAGTGTCTGACTTACCTCCTCTTTCAACATTGCCTGGGTTGCACCTTCTTCCTTGGTAAAGACAGATGCAAAGTATTCATTTAATACCTCAGCTATGCCCTCTGCCTCCAAGTGAAAATCCCCTTTCTGGTCTCTAATTGGCCCCATTCCTCGCTTTTACTATTTATATGCCAATAGAAAACTTTGGGATTTCCTTTAATGCTAGCTGCCAGTCTCCTCTCATGCTCTCTCTTTATTTCTCTTATTTGCTTTTTCACTTCCCCTCTGGACCTTCTATATTCTGCCTGGTTCTCAACAGTATTTTCTATCATAAGCACACTTTTGCTTCTTTATCTTAATCGCTACTTCTTTTGTCATCCAGGGAGCTCTGGATTTGTTTGCTCTACTTCGCCTTCGAGGGAACATACCTTGACTGTGCCCGAACTACCTCTTCTTTGAAGGTAGCCCATTGTTCATCTACCGGTTTTCATGCCAGCTTTCGACTCCAATTTATTTGCCCCAGCTCCATTCTCACCCCATTGAAGTTGGCTTTCCCCCAGTTAATTATTCTCACCCTGGATTGCTCTTTGTCCTTTTCCATAGTCAGCCTAAACCTTATGATACAATGATCACTATCCCCTAAATGCTCTCCTATTGATACTTGATCCACTTGGCCCATCTCATTCCCAAGAACCGGGTCCAGCAGTGCTTGCCTCCTTTTTTGTTGGACTAGCAACATACTGTTGTAGAAAATTATCCTCAACACACTCTAGGAACTCTTGTCCCGCACTGTCCTTTACAGTACTGTTATCCCAGTCTATATCTGGATAATTAACTACCCTATAAATTTTTGCACCTCTCTGTAATTTTCTCTGCAAATCTGTTCCTCCATGTCCTTCCCACTAGCTGGTGGCCTATAAACAACACTGAGCAATGTAACTGCACCTTTTTTATTCCTTAGCTCTAGCCAAATTGATTCTGTCCTCGACCCCTCTGGGATATCCTATTTTTCCAGCACTGCAATGCTGTCCTTAATCAATACTGCCACTCCTTCCCTATCTTTCGTGAACACCTTGTATCCAGGAATATTTAACACCCAGTCTTGCCCTTCTTTGAGCCAGATCTCTGTTATAGCCACAACATCATATTTCCACATGTCAATCTGCGCCTGTACTTCACCAGTCTTATTAACCAGACTCCGTGCATTCACAAACATAAACACTCCAAGTGATCTACAATATGATAAAAAAAAATACCTGGGAGTCATTTCAATGAAATACATTGAGTTTGGATGGATGAGCACTCAAACAGCAATACATTGCACCACAGAATGGTGGGACAAAGATTTACACCTGCAAACTCTCACCTGCTAATTTTCCCAACTGTGAGGCACACATTCTGACCAACAGGGAAAGTAGGATAAAGAGAGAAAGAGGGAGTCATTGCTTCACAGGAACACGTTTGCAGTGAAATTCAGAGCCAAAGGATGCTCTCAGAGCCAAACACCTGCCTGTCCTTGTTAACTGTACCTTCCCTTGTGCACTCTCAGATTGCACTTGACTTTCTTCTGCAGGCTCCTCAGTCTGAGAGCTGTCTGTAGAGGAGTTCTTGTTACCTTCAGATTTCTGCTTCTTATCCTTTTGATCTTGAACAAAAAATACAAATAAAAACAAAAAATTAACTCCCACCAGGCTCTGAATTGACTGGCATTAGACCCTAATCCCCAGGAGTTTTACTATTAGTCTACTGGTACCTAATTTTTTGTTCATTTCCCTCCCTCTTTCTCTGCTGAGGATATTGGCTTCAGTTCCAAAGGCACCAGCCCACTCACTAGTAACCCAGCCAAGTGGCTATTCCTTACCTGTGAGCCGAGGCAACAAGCATCAGCAGGCTATTCAACAGGAATGAGGAACCACAGCAGAGTTTGATCAGTTCACTAACACCTGCATATGCATTCTTTCCCACAATAGTCATTGAATTGTGGTCAGCAGCAGGAAACCTGGCTTACTTTCCTCTCCCTTCTTGCCATCTTGGCTGAGATTGCCTAACTCACTGTAGCCAGTGACTAAAGCTTCGGATTCTGCAACTGTAAAAAGCTCAGATATTCATTGGATAGACAGGCTAGCCCAGCAGTAATCTAGTGTTTCATTTGAAATTGAGTAGGTACTTCAGAACCAATCTAGAGCCCCTTATCCCATCTCTCCAAACATGCTATCGGTCACAGAAAGAGGGGAGATAGGAAAATGGCGACCGCAACAACTAGAGACACGGAGTGCTACTGCCTGAACTCTGGGATGAGATCATGAACCACCCTCTTGGGCACCGATGGTTCATGATCTGGAGAAAAACTGGGACGAGCAAGAGAGGCCTTTTTTTTCTTTCATGGGACGTGGACGTCGCTGACAAGGCCAGCATTTGTTGCCCATCCCTAATTGTCCTTGACAACTGAGTGCCTTGCTAGATCATTTCGGAGGGCAGTTCAGAGTCAACACATTGTTGTGGGTCTGGAGTCACATGTAGGCCAGACCAAGTAAGGACGGCAGATTTCTTTCCCTAAAGGACATTAGTGAACCAGATGGGTTTTTACAACAATTGATGACAGTTTCATGGCATCATTGCTGAGACTAGCTTTCAATTCCAGATATTTATTAATTGAATTTAAATTCCACCAGCTGCCATGATGGGATTTGAACCCCTGTCCCCATGCCATTAGCCTGGGCAGCTGGATTATGCGATCAGTGACATTACCACTACGCCACCATCTCCCCTATCTGGCCCATCATAGCTACCAATTCCCCAAACTACCAGAAGCCTTTTTTTCCCAAAGCTTTGATCACCTTTCTTCCCTTTCTTAGCTGGTGCTGCAGGAGCTATGGTCGGAGGAACCTCAGTGATCTCCAAATCAAAGTTTGCCAGAGGAGGGACATATCCAGGTGTTGCTGAAATATTAAAGGAAATAAGAGCAAGTTAGAACCTTCAAAGTGAACACTAAAGACAGCAGTAGCATTTTAAGTACCAAAATAAAAGATAAGTAGTTACAATGAGGAACAGGGGTGAGATTGACCAAAGGGTCTGAAAATTAGTGGCTGAAGACAAAAAAGGCTGAATTTTTTTTCTGACAAGGAAGCATGGAATTATAGCACTGTTGATGATCTGTAATGAATGCAAATGCTTCCAGGCCAATGTGTAGAATGTAAAATTGTAGAACAAAGTTCCAATTTTTTTTTAAAGCCCACCGGAAAACTATAAAGCTGCCCCAAAGGTCTGAAGCAGCAGTTCCTACTCAAACTGTCAATCAAACTGACAGTTCCAATTTTTTTTAAAGCCAATCGTTTGGTCAAGGTCTGAAACAAAGAAGCCAATGGTGAATTTACGAAACCCCAATGTCGTAAATCTGCCATTTGGGGGAAATTTCTCACCCCTGAAGGAAGAATAGCTTCTATCTGATATCATTTTCAGATTAACTTTGGAAAACGTGTTCTAAAACACATACCCTTTTAACTTGGAGACTTTATAACTTGTATCCAGGTCAAACTGATTGAATTAGTGAAAAGAGACTTTCATCTCAAGAATCATAAATGTTCCAGATTTAACCCGGTTCATGTCAGTCGCACCGGGGCCGATTTACATCCCCATTTTTGGCCAGCAATCAGGTCGCAAAAGCTCAAAATCAGTATCCTGTTACTTTTTGTTATTTCCAAAATATACTTTATTCATAAAAAATTGTAAAAAATACATGACAAAACAGTTCCAGAAAGCACAAAGTCAAATAATACAAAGAGTGCAAAAGAAATCAGTTTTCTTCAATACAGGAGTGAGTTGCCTCACAACCCTTCCATTTCATTTTACATGCTATGCACATTTTACAGCAAAACAAATATTTTCTGGATATAGTTAAGGGGTTTCCCATGGATCCAGCCCCTCAGTTCATCTTGGTGGGCGGGACCTTACACAGTGGTCTTTCCCCATTGAGCCTCTGCCGTGGCTGCCCCAAGCTTTAGTGCAGAGTATCCTGTTACTTTTTTAAAAAATTATATTTCCAAAATATACTTTATTCATAAAAATCTGTAAAATATACATGACAAAACAGTTCTAAACAGCACCAGGTCAAAAATTACAAACAGTGCAAAGGAGATCAGTTTCCTTCAATGCAGGAGTGAGTTGCCTCACAACGCTTCCATTTCTTTTTCCATGTCACATACATTTTACAGCAAACAAATATTTTCCGGATACAGTTTGAGGGGTTTTCCATGGATCCAGCCCCTCAGTTCAGCTTGGTGGGGGGACCTTACACTGTGGTCTTTCCCCATTGAGCCTTTGCTGCGGCTGCCCCTAGCTTTAGTACGTCCCTCAGCACGTAGTCCTGGACCTTGGAATGTGCCAGTCTGCAACATTCGGTCGTGGACAACTCTTTGCACTGGAAGACCAGCAAGTTTTGGGCAGACCAAAGGGCGTCTTTCACTGAATTGATAGTCCTCCAGCAGCAGTTGATGTTTATCTCGGTGTGCATCCCTGGGAACAGCACATAGAGCACAGACTCGTGCGTTACAGAGCTGCTTGGGATGAACCTCGACATAAACCACTGCATCTCTTTCCACACCTGCTTTGCAAAGACGCATTCCAGAAGGAGGTGGGCTCTTCCCCACCACAGCCACCTCGAGGGCATTGTGCAGAGGGGGTGAGACCTCGGGCGTGCAGGAAGGATCTGACGGGGATGGCTCTTCTCACCACCAGCCAAGCTACATCTTGGTGCTTGTTTGAAAGTTCTGGTGATGAGGCATTCCGCCAAATGACTTTGGCGGCCTGCTCGGGGAACCATCCAACAGGATCCAACATCTCCTTTTCCCATAGGGCCTTGAGGACATTCCGTGCAGACCACTGCCTGATGGATCGGTGGTCAAATGTGTTTTTCCGCAGAAACCGTTCCACGGAGGATAGATGGTACGGCACAGTCCAACTGCATGGAACGTTCCGCAGCAATGTGACCAGGCCCATCCTTCGCAACACCGGGGACAGATAGAACCTCAGCACGTAGTGACACTTGGTGTTTGCCTAGAGGTCTACACACAGCTTGATGCAGCCGCACACGACGGTAGTCTTCAGGATGAGGGCGATGTTGGGTACATTTTCCCGCCCTTATCCAGAGGTTTGAACATCGTGTCCCTCCGGACCAGGTCCATTTTGGATCCCCAGATGAAACGGAAAATGGCTCGGGTGACCGCCACAGCGCAGGAGTGGGGTATGGGCCAGACCTGCGCCACGTACAGCAACAACGTGAGCGCCTCACACCTGATGACCAGGTTCTTACCCATAATGGAGAGAGATTGCTACTCCCACATGCTCAGCTTGTGTTGTACCTTGGCTACTCGCTCCTCCCAGGTTTTGGTGCATGCCCCGACCCTTCCGAACCATATCCCCAGCATCTTCAGGTAGTCTGAACTGACGGTGAAGGGGACAAAGGATTGGTCAGCCCATTTCCCAAAGAACATGGCCTCACTCTTGCCGTGGTTAACTTTGGCTCCCGAGGCCATTTTGAACTGGTCGCAGATGCTCATCAGTCTGCGCACAGACAGTGGGTCTGAGCAGAAGACGGCGACGTCATCCATGTACAGGGAGGTTTTAACCTGAATGCCTCCACTGCCTGGGCTTGTCATCCCTCTTATGCTTGCATCCTTCCTAATAGACTCAGCAAAGGGTTCAATACAGCAAACAAACAAGACAGGGGAGAGAGGACAGCCCTGTCTGACACCAGATTGGATCGGGAAACTTTCTGATTCCCACCCATTGATTGAGACTGCGCTACTGATGTTTGTGTAGAGCAGTTTGATCCAATTGCAGATTCCCTCCCCAAACCCCATTTTGGAAAGCACGTCCATCATGTAGGTGTGCGATATCCTGTCAAAAGCCTTCTCCTGGTCCAGGCTGATGAGGCAGGTGTCCACCCACCTGTACATAGGCGATCGTATCCCTGAGTAGCGCGAGACTATCAGAGAACTTCCTGCCGGGTATAGTACAGGTCTGATCAGGGTGGATCACCAACTCCAGAGCAGACTTGACTCGACTGGCTATGACTTTTGACAGAATCTTGTAGTCAGCATTAAGCAGTGAGATGGGCCGCCAATTTCTGATTTCTGCCCTCTCCCCCTTCCGCTTGTAGATGAGGGTGACTATGCCTTTCCTCATGGATTCTGACATGCTGCCGTCCAGGAGCATACTCTCGTATACTTCCAGCAGGTCCGGGTTGACACAGTCCCACAGGGCCGAGTACAACTCAACCGGTAAGCCATCGCTTCCGGGAGTTTTACTCGGCTCGAAGGACTTGATGGCCTTTGTCAGCTTGTCCAGAGTTAGCGGCTTGTCCAGTCTCTCCCTCGTGCTGTCGTCTAAGACCTCTGTGATAGATGACAGGAAGGACTGGGAAGCTCTGTCGTCTGTGGGCTTCGCATCATACAGCCCAGCATAAAAGGATTTGCTGATCCTGAGTATGTCGGACTGTGAAGACGTTACTGAGCCATCTTCTTCCTTCAGGCTGCTGATAACAGAGCTCTCTCTGTATACCTTTTGGAAGAAGTAACGTGAGCATGTCTCATCCTGCTCAATGGAGCGGACTCTGGACCGGAAGATGATCTTGGAGGCCTCCGTGGCAAAAAGCGAGGCCTGCTGGCACTTCACCTCTTGGAGGTCCTCCTTGACCTCGATCCCCATCATCTGCAGCCCGAGCAGATTTTGCATACTTCTCTGGAGTCGGGACATTTCTCTCTGTCTCTCTCGCGCCCTCTGAACAACTTTGAAGATAAAGAACCTCTTGATGTTCTCCTTGATTGCCTCCCACCAGTGAACTGGAGACTCAAAGAGGGGTTTCATGGTCCTCCAACCTTTGTAATCCCTTTTGAGTTCCTCAATGTTCTCTGGGGTTAGCAAAGTAGCACTGAGATTCCATATCCCCCTGCCAACCCGGTGATCCTGTAAGTGACAGTCAGCCAGTAAGAGGCAATGGTCGGAGAAGAACACCGGCTTGACGTCGGTGGATCTGACCGTGACAGCGCAGGACACAAACAGAAAGTCAATCCTGGAACGGGCAGATCCATCCGTTCTTGACCATGTGTA
This sequence comes from Heterodontus francisci, assembly GCF_036365525.1. Classification (NCBI taxonomy): domain Eukaryota; kingdom Metazoa; phylum Chordata; class Chondrichthyes; order Heterodontiformes; family Heterodontidae; genus Heterodontus; species Heterodontus francisci. The sequence continues at coordinate 79,949,292 of NC_090389.1, read as the reverse complement.
TCTACGCTGCGCTCCGTCTGCAGGTTTGCTGAAGACGTCGTGCAGTTTGGCATCTTTTACTGTTTCTATTAGGAATCTGGATGTAGCGTCCAGTTTGCTGTCGTCTCTACCGGATCGTCCAGCTGCATCGATGCAGCTGAAGTCACCGCCTAGGATGACCGGCCAGGACGTCGCCAGCAGCAGTGGGAGCTGCTGGAAGACGGTCAGCCGTTCGCTGCATTGAACCGGGGCGTACACATTGATCAACTGGAGCGGAGCATTGTTGCACATTCCATCTGCTACAAGGAGGCGACCGCCCACCACCTCCATAACTTCTGAGATGGTGAAGTTACCTCCCCGCAGCAGAATACCCAGGCTGGAGGGATGGGAATCATTACCCCCTGACCAGATCGATGGCCCGTGGGACCATCATCGCAACCATTGCCTGTAGGTGCTGAGGTGTGGTATTCCACACTCCTGCAGAAACAGGTGGTCGGCTTTGACCTTGTCGAGATAATCCAAGGTTGAAACACATCGCGTAGTGGATTTAATGCTACGCACATTAGTTGAAGCAATCCTTATACCCATTTTTTAAAGGTTAGTTGTTGCTTCCCATACCATTTGTCCTTGCTAGTCCCAGTCCTTCAGGATGTTCCTTACCCGTAGAGTACGCAAGCTGTTTCACTTTCGCTGGGCTCAGAAACCCCTCCTGATTTTTCATGCAGGGTTTGTTCCGCTGGGGTGACATCGGGGGGTTCTTGTAGGCAGCAAGGATTGGGCTGTCCTCTGCTGTTGCCCTCTGTTCCTCCTCGAAAACATCACTGCTCCCGGCTTCCAGGAGCTGAGTTGCGCCAGACGTGTCTTTGCTCTCGGTGTCCCGGAGCTGGGATGCGCTGGCCATGTCGCTAGGTATGGCACTTTGGGTTTGGGGCACGCCAGGTCCATCACAGCTTCCAGTGCCCGGGGGCTGGGGGCCTTTATCTTCCAGCTCCTTTGAGTTCTGCTGCTTCTTTTGAAGGTGCCGTCGTTCCGGCACTTTCTCGTCCAGTGAAGAGGAGCTGCTGTAGTCTGTCTCAGAAGGTAGCCTCCTCTTGCCACTGGCTTGGGTGGTAGCCTGTTCCGCTTTTGGAGGTTTTTTCTTTGTGGTTTTCCTTTGTACCACTTGCCACTGACCTGTTTGTCCATCTGCTGCCTCCTCCTCCATTGATTCTGTCTGTGGAGGAGGGGTTTCCGGGCGCAGGGTAGGTGCTGGGTTACTGGTTCCAGCTGCCTCCCCTTCTCCTTCTCAGATAGACTTTCCTCACTGCGGAGAAGGTTGCTTGTCTCCTTTCGAACACCGGACGCCTTCGTCGTTCCTTCTCCCGGCCTTTCTTTGGACCTTGTCGCCTGAGCATAACTGAGGCAGCGTTTGGTGCAGGTTTTGTAGAGGTGGCCTGCCCCACCAGACAAGTTGTAACACTTAATCTGCTTACAGTCCTTGATCTGATGGCCTTCCTTCTTGCAGACAACTGTGCCGCAGTTAGCTGCCACGTGACCAGATTTGCCACAGGTACGACAAACTCTGGGCTGCCCAGCGTAGACCAAGAAGCCTCGACTTCCCCCGACAGCGAAGCTGGAAGGAGGATGGATGATGGCTCCATTGGCATCGACCTTCAAGGTCACCTTGACCTGCTGCTTGCTGGTCCAAATCCCAATGGGTCCTTGACATCAGTGCTGCTGCCGGCCACCTCAACGTACCTGGCGAGAAAGGTGAGTACATCCATGACAGGAACATGGGGGTTGTAGAGGCGAATTGTCGCCACCCGGTCGCGTTGTGACGGAAGCGTGAAGAGTGGCTCCACTGTGAGGATCGACAGCGGCGCCAAATTCCCTTTCTCCTTGAACGCCTTCAGGAACCTCATGCATCCTGCCACATTCTTGAACGTCACGTCGAAATATCCACTGCTGGGGAAATCCTGCAGGCAGAAGATGTCCGTAGCTTGGAATCCACAACAATCGATGAGGATTTTCTTGATGAAGAAGGTGCGATCAACCGGTGTATCTCCTTCCTTGTCCTTCATGACCACCCGTACAGTGTTCCGCACTCCCTGGCCTGAAGCTCGAAGATTGGTTATAGCCATTTTACTCAAAGCATACCCAAGATCAAAAGCCACTGATCATGGTCTCTCCTCTGCCAAGTAAATACTGATAAGAACAGATACTACACTTGATCTTAGCCAAAAGGCCGAGAAGCGATCCTGTTACTTTTTTTTTAATTTCCAAAATATACGTTATTCATAAAAATCTGTAAAAAAATACATTACCAAACAGTTTCAAACAGCACCAAGTCAAAAATTGCAAACAGTGCAAAGGAGGTCCGTTTGCTTCATTACAATCGAGTTGCCTCACAACCCTTCCATTTCACATTTGTCATGCCAGATACATTTTTACATTTTACAGCAAATGAAGATTTTCCCGATACAGTTCGAGGGGTTTCCCATGGATCCAGCCCCTCAGTTCAGCTTGGTGGGGGGACCTTACACTGTGGTCTTTCCCCATTGAGCCTTTGCTGCGGCTGCCCCAAGCTTTAGTACATCCCTCAGCACGTAGTCCTGGACCTTGGAATGTGCCAGTCTACAACATTCGGTCGTGGACAACTCTTTGTGCTGGAAGACCAGCAAGTTTCGGGCAGACCAAAGGGCGTCTTTCACAGAATTGATAGTCCTCCAGCAGCAGTTGATGTTTGTCTTAGTGTGCGTCCCTGGGAACAGCCCGTAGAGCACAGACTCCTGTATTACCGAGCTGCTTGGGATGAACCTCGACAAAACCCACTGCATCTCTTTCCACACCTGCTTTGCAAAGACGCATTCCAGAAGGAGGTGGGCAACCGTCTCTTCCCCACCACAGCCACCGTGGGGGCATTGAGCGGAGGGGGTGAGACTTCAGGCGTGCAGGAAGGATCTGATGGGGAGGGCTCTTCTCACCACCAGCCAAGCTACATCTTGGTGCTTGTTTGAAAATTTTGGTGATGAGGCATCTCGCCAAATGACTTTGGCGGTCTGCTCGGGGAACCGAGAAGCGATTCTGTTACTGCCTTCATCCACTTTGGTCCCTTCAGACTGGTGGCCAAGCCTTCCACTGGAAACAGGCAGGGGTCTAATTAATGTCTCTCGGAAACTATGCAAATTTTCAAGTACCAATGGGTGAAGTGTGTGCTGGTACCTGATGCAGAGTAGCCTAACCTGAGGTTCCTTTAAGGAGGCTATTCCAAAAATGGGGCAGTTTTTTTTAATTTTTAAAGTGATCTTTGTAGATCACAAAGGAGCTAAATGCCCAACCCTCTGTGGTGGCTCCTCTGTGGCCCTACCCACTCCCAACTTAACTTGTTTGGCTCGTCTCTGCTTCTGGATTTACCACACCTCACCTCATCACCTCCCTCCCCCCAAACGCAACCACCAATTGCATGTGCAGGTAACTCACCACAAGTATAGCAATAAGACCCAGCAAAAAACACTTTTCAAGCCTCCAGGTACTTTCATCAACCGGGCAGCAGACTCACTCAAACTGCCTCGTGCAATAAATAGAGTCACATCAGAATCAGCCCCACTTTGCTTAATTTGACACTAGTCAACATTAAATTGGCAATTTCAGTTTGAGATAACATGGCATGCTGAAGCTCAGCTGGTGGAACTGTAAACAGGAAGAAAAACTATAGGCAGACCTCACCGTCTCACCTGAAATGCTGTATGGAGACTTCAAAAGGAGGAAGAAATAAAATTTAGAGGTCTAATAGGAAATCTACATTACTGACCTCTTCATTTCAGGTCAAGTACAAATATGGCTTTCACACCACCTTGCAAATACCCACCCCTGCCACACACAATCACCCAGAAAACCCCAAGAGTTGCACAGAAACATGTCCATATAAAATGGTGTAACCTAGACACTGCATGCAGGCAAAATAGCCAAGCATGCATCGCCATTACAGCATAAATATACTGAACCTGCTATGCACTTCTCCAGTAACAACTGCAGCTGGGTAATGTTCTGCAACCGGAGGAGTACCTTTCCCTTCATCTCAGTGTCCTGCTGCTTACAGAATGCATTCACTACCTGGAAAGTATTCAGAAAAATAAATCATGTGAAAACACCATAGATAGAACAATCAGCCTGTGTACATAATCAGTCAGCCACACTGGAATGTATCTTGCACTTGTCTTGCCTATTTAGACTTTGCAATTCAGGGAGTCAGATTAGCAACCAAATCCGTACGTGGCCATCACAGAATGAGTTTTTGAGTTTAAAAACAATTTTTCAATTCACTACAGACTGACACCAGACCAGCTCACTAATAAAGTTGCACTAGCTTTGTTACCTCTCTAAACCAATTGAGGGCATGAAACAGCAGTGAGCATAGAAGTTCCCGCTCTTGTTTGGACAGCGACTCCACCTTCTCCACCAACTCCAAGTTGGTTACATAAAGTGGACAACCTGCAATAAGAGAGTTAGCTGAGTAAAGCCAAATGTCCCAACAATCTTGGTGAAAGTATTAATGTTTTCCACATTACGGGCTGGATTTTGTTGCCAGCCTGACGTCAGGTTTCATGGTGGGGTGCGGGGGCAGTGCCGGAGAATTGGAGTGGCAGCGGCCACCATGGAGCCCAACGCCGGAATGCCAGGCACGATCTACCTGGCAGTGGCAAGGCTCCGTGGCGGCACCTCCATCGCTCTGTGAGGGGACCCTACTTTAAATATTTAAAATACCTCTCTGCATAAATTTAAATGTAATTCGCTGCTATCTTACCTTCAGTTCACAATCTTGAACTCGTCGTGCGGTGCACACTCGCCTTCGCTTTCCCCTCCATGAGAAGCTGGCACCGCCAAGGTGGGGAAGGGGTCAAGTCTGCATGATTTGTATGGGGAAGGGCCGGGGGCGGCGGGAAGGGATCAACTCTGCATTATGTTGAATTGTTTGCAGGGCTGGAAGCCTTTTAAAAATGGCACCAGCACCTGCATCAGATGACACCGTGAACGGCATTGCCATTGTCGCTCCCGCCACGTGATTGGGGGGGCGGGGGCAGCCGCCGTCAATATGTTAAATGGCCGCCCGTCAAGAAATCATGGCGGTGTGGGCCCCTTGCAGGACGGCTGCTATTTTCTGCACCCGCCACTGCTCCGGGCAGCAGGGCAACAAAATCTAGCCCTACATGTCAGTTCATTTTTCCAGACACACATGATCATACAGCACAATTCACTTACATATCTGTGCTATAATCTATAATAATATAATTTATAATCTTTATCACTGCTGAGCAATTCAGACATATTCTATATCATGTACGCTATTCATATTGATATACGTTACATAGTACTTATTACTCCCCAGTAATCTTGTGTAAAGTACATTGTTACAGATATTAAGATACAACACCAATCAAATGAAGCTATTATTCTTGATCAGAACATTTACCAATATTGTTTCTGCGCCCTCTGTCTTCCCAGCTTTTAACAGCCCTGTATAAACATGGCTTGCCCAATGGCTTAGGAGATTTATCTAATGAGTAGCTGAGTGGTACAGATCAGGAAAGTCCCATGTAAGTTAGCTGATCTCAGGTAAGGTAGTGTTAGTGGTGCTGCCCTCAGGTTAGAGAGGGAAAAATAAGCCCAGATTCCTGATTTTACTCAGGGTATAGCAATCGCTGCTCGAAGGCATGGGGCTTTGTGAAAGGACAGAATCAGTGTTTCTCCATCCTTCTACCCCAAATATGAACTTGTAATTCAAACACCAGCACAATGTACTAGAGCCTGGAGCATCCCTCTATCGCAGATAGGTTTATACACAACTCCCAGCACTGTGCACCATATGCACTTGTCATCATATTTGCATTGGTGGGGAATGTACAATGTAACAAAACAAATACAGCACTATGTGATTACAGTTCTTATGACATAATTCTGAGTAGAAACTGAGATAAAAATCCCAACAGTTCATCACTGAATCATAAAATAGTACAGCACAGGAGGCAGCCATTCAGCTCATCAAGTCTGTGCCGGAAGTCACCGCTTCAGAAAACCCAAAGGCTGTGCTGGTGCAAGCATGGTGGTCAACCTGCTCATGTTTGAGCGGTTTTATTTACAGCAGCTGTTCCACACCATTTTAGAAATGGAAACTGCCTGAAAACCCACAGTGCTGTACCAGTACACATTTGAATAGTGTCTGAGGAACCCAACACTACCACAAGACTGGTGAACTTTATTTATTTTTTTTACAGAACTTTCGTGACGATGCAGCTGGTATAGATGGTGTGCAGCTGCACAGTATAAACCACAGCCCCAAGCACAATTCCCCCAATAGGTTAGCTGATCTCTGCTGGCAGTAGAGATACTACAATTGACCCCTATGCCCTGGGAGGGGGTGTAAGGAGGGGAAACAAACAAAAGTAGCAAGGGTCCTGCTCCTGAACAAAGCAGTGCTCCAGAGAGAAACCTAAAATGCCTGATTTCAGCCAGAACATCATTAGGCATTACAATTAACTTCAGTACTTCTGGGCTAGGTGTGATTTGCTTGAATAGGTGGTTGAAGAAACAGTAAATGGGATATGGGAACAGAGCAGGCACATAGGGTTAGGTCTAAAACAAAAGCAGCATACTGTGGATGCTGAAATCTGAAATTTAACGGAATGCTGGATAACACTCGGAAGGTCTGGCAGCATTCATGGAGAAAGAAACAGATTAAGCATTTCAGGTCGCTGATCTTTCATTAGAACTGGCATCGACCTGAAACGCTAACTCTGTTTCTCTCTCCACAGATGCTGCATGATCTGCTAAGCGTTTCCAACATTTTCTGTTTTTATTTAGGATTGGGACTACCACTCATGTGAAGGATGAACAGCAACACTGACAGGTTAGGCCAAATAGCCTATTTCTGTGTTCTAATTTTGATGTAGTTCAGTGGAAGGCATGTTGGATAAGAATGGGTCCTTGATACTCACTGTCTACACTCACATATGAAGACTGGTCATTTGGGAGGGGTACTGGATAATTACATAGTATTTACAGCACAGGAACAGGCCATTTAGCCCAACAGGTTCACATTCTTCACACGCCTCCTCCCACCCCACTTCATCCAACCCATCAGCATGTCCTACTATTTCTTTCTCCCTCACGTTTACCTAGCGTCCCTTAAAAGCATCCATGCTGTCTGTCTCAACTGCTCCTTGCAATAGTGAGCTCCACATTCTAACTACTCTTGGGTAAAGAAGTTTCTCCTAAATTCCCTTCTGGATTTATCAGTGACTGTCTTATATTGATGGTCCCTAATGTCCTTGGAACTGTGCCGTAACAAGATTTTATACCTTCAGAAGAGGGAAGAAGGCAATAAATAAAAGGAAGTTTTTAAAAAAAATACAATTTTGACCTTCACACTTGTGAATTACAGATTTCTGTTCATTAGCAAATCTACCAATCTGGAAAAACTGGAATTGAAAAATTACTGTGCCCTTAATTTGACAAGTGTGTAGAACATGTTACTATGCAACACAACTTTAATTAGTGTTACAATGCTGCAGTAATAGGTATCACCACCAGAGAACCCTCTTGAGCCACAATGAGGTTCTATCAAGTTTTGCATCTGATGATACCTTTCTCCACAAATATTTTGAATTCACCATGGAAAACAAATGAAGAAATATTGTCAAACAGGTGCTTTGACACATTTTGTTCTGGACAGGAAGTGGGATGTCAGTGCAGGGAAATGAAATTTTTTTTTAAACATAGTCTGCAGTTAATTGCCTCCTGACTTACATTTCGGTCTTCCACTCATATTGTACAAGGGAATTCTCCTGATCCCTCACTCTGCTCCTGTACAATGGAACGCTCCCTCCTCCTGGCTACCTCCCACTACTCTCAAAAATCTACTCAAAACCCTCCTCTTTTACCATGCCTCTGGTTCCCCTCCTCAACCCCACCCCAAGATGATCAGCCATGTGCATTTCCTCCTTACTGTAAAGGCATGTGAAGATCGTGTTATAAATGCAAGTTGTTCTTGGATCACAGAAAGGTCAGCACCCACAACTGGCAGGCCCCAGCAATGGAAGTACTTTCCCATATGGTGTCACAGTGTATTGGAGCTCTGATGCAGAGTATCGCAGGAGAGGAATGAAGACATGAAAAGTGAGCAGCAGCAGACCAGAGCTTCATGGGCGAGAACAGAAGATATAAAACCAGATTAGCAGCAGCAGAGACTAGTGCATCACGGGAGAGAAATGAAGATGTAGAAACAGCATGGTGGCAGCAGCAGAAAGACCAGAGCAGTGGAGGAGAAGACTGAAGATGTATTAACAGTGTAGCAGCAGCAGCAGAGTCCACAGCACTGTGGGACTGAAAAGCAGACCACAAATTATACACACAAAAAAATCAAGGAATGATGTTGCAGGACAGCAGGTAGATGATTGGTTGGTGTGTACTGCAGCTGTATTCCTGCTCTTTAAGCTAGGAAGGTGTGTCAAACTCAGTGCTAGGAATGTGTAACTTACTATTAGTTATTTCTGTTAAGTTTAGTTAGCCTAATAAATAGAGGAATGGCAGGGCACCTCAGAACAATGGAGTGCACATTCTGTTCTATGTGGACACTTCTTGTGTCCCGGACAACGACATTTGCAGGAAGTGTCGTCAGCTTGAGCAGCAGCTGACATCACTGTGGTGCGTCTATGAGGATGAGAGCTATGAAAATAGCCCGTTGCTGGAGGTGGTCACCCCACAGCTTAAGGGTGTGCAGGCAGAGGGGGAGTCACCTGAGTGCATCTCCAACCAGTATTCAGTCCTGGAAACTGGGGAGAGTGATGGTTCCTCTGAGGAGTGCAGCCAGAGTCAAGTCCTTGGCACCATGTGTGGCTCAGCTGTACAGAGCGGCAGGAAAGATAGGGAAAGCAATAAGTGCAAGGAGATTCTACAGTCGGGAGCAGAAAGGTATTTCTATGGCTGCAGACATGAATCCGGGTTGGTGCGTTGTCTCCCTGGTGTCGGCGTCAAGGATGTCACTGAGCAGTTGCACAGAACTCTGCAGCTGGGGGTGGGGGGGATGAACAGCCAGAGGTCGTGGTCCATATCGGTACTAACAACAGAGGCAGAAAGAGGGATGATGTCCTGTAGGCAGATTTTAGGGAGCCAAGAAGGAGACTCACCAGCAGGACCTCAAAAGGTAGTAATCTCTGGATTATTCCCAGTCCCACACGCTAGTGAGAATAGAATCAGGAGGATAGAGCAGATGAATGTGTGGCTGGAGAGATGGTTCAGGAGGACAGATTTTAGATTCCTGGGACATTGGGACCAGTTCTGGGGAAGGTGGGACCTGTACAGACTGAACAGATTGCACAACAGGACCGGGACCAATGTCCTCGGGACGGTTTGCTAATGCTGTTAGGCAGGAGAGTGTGACTATCTTGAGTTGCTCTTGCAGAGAGCCTGCACAGACTTAATGGGTCGAATGGCCTCCTTCTGTGCTGTAACCATTCTATGATGTGCTGCATTACATAGCGACAGGATATAGGTCTGCATCTGCAAATCTCAATCAATGTGTTTCCAACTATAGGTATCCTATCACAGATAGGTACTAAGCAGACACCAAGGAAGGAAAAACTGATTAGGATTTGGAAGTGAGGAAGGGAAGTAAGTTGGCCTCTTTTTTTATTCTTTCATGGGATTTGGGTGTTGCTGGCAAGGCCCATCCCCAACTGCCCTTTGACCAGAGTAGCTTGCTAGGCCATTTCAGAGGGCAGACACATGTAGGCCAGACCGGGTAAGGACGGCTGATTTCCTTCCATATTAGTGAACCAGATGGGTTTTTACGACAATCGATGGTAGTTTCATGGCACCATTACTGAGACTTGCTTTCAATTCGATTATTATTAATTGAATTTAAATTCCACCAACTGCCATGGTGGGTATTGAAGCCATGTCCCCAGGACATTAGCCTGGGCCTCTGGATTACTAGTCCATTGACATTATCGCTACGCCACCGTCTCCCCAGACCACTTTAGCATTCCTTTTAGCAGCCAGAGTTAGAGCGATATTGGCAAACAGCCCGTTACCCATAAATACATTTATAGATAACTACTAATTTAAAAAATTGCAATTAAATCACATTAACCACAAAATTAGCAGAGATACCATATGCTAGGAAACTACAAGCCACCTGGGGAAAAACATCAACTTCAGTTAAAATCAAGTACTGGTTGTCTTTACAAAGTCCAAATTCAACATTAAGCACCTCAGAGCCTACCTAACAAAGCGTCGATATCCTCCAAGTTTCCATTATGCTGCATCTCTTCACAGAATCTCAGCAGACGGAAAAAGGAAGCAAGACTCACAGGAGAAATACACCTAAAATGACAAAGAAAAGCAAATCAGATCTATGTTTTTCATTCTTTTTTGATGAAATTTTTGTTTAAGCAATGAAGGGATTATAAATAAAATAAATAAAAGTTTTCTTACTTTTTGGTCTCTTGTTTGCCAGCTGCATTTTCAAAGCCAGTGCTAATCATGTTATTGGACACTAGTGGTAGAAGGTTGATAGCAATCCCACCTTCAGTGTCCTCTTCATCCAAGTTATACATGGATTTCAATGGTAACAGATATTTACTGAAAGAATTAACAGCATGGGTTTTAACAGCTACTTGCGGCTCACAGAACTGCACAATGGAGAGACCAAGTATGATAATGAATTAAAACACTGGCCATTGACTTCTGGGTTCAAACCCAAACCTGACTGGTAGAGCTGTCTATAAGGGACCTGTGTGAAATTAGTCGAGGTAGTCTTAATCCATCTTCCAATGGACAAGGGTCCATAATCCAAACGTTTCCTTAACTCAGCATCAAATGGCAGTATCACTCATAGAGACCACATAATAGTTAGTATGGTAACTGGAAAAACATCATTCTGGAGTGCTCTTCTAAAGTGGGAGCTGAGGAAATTGGTTGGGGTAAGGTGGAGGGTGCTTTGCTCTTTACCAGTCACAGTATATCTGCTCTAGGAGTGTTTCATGAGGCCACTGGGTGTCCGTCACCAACATCCCTCACCTTAACGAGCACAAATTCACAAAAAAAAAAGATTTTGCAGGAGGAAAAACACAGAATTGAACTTAGCGTGGATTATCCACAAAAGCACTGCTTTTCCTCTATTTCCATTTCTCTTCCATAACCTGTAGATGTCCCTAATTTAGCATCAATTGCCAACATTGCTCAGAGAGAGACTGCATGACAGTTGGTGCAGTAACTAGGAAAATGTCACACTTGAGCAGTCTTCTAAAGTTGGTGTAACATAAAGTCTATGCTCAGTGGCATACAACACAGGCTGTGGTATTACAGACATAGTTGATGTCTGCCAATGTACTTTTGCACAAACTAATTTTTAGTGATGAGTATAGAAGCATTATCATTAGAATTTCTATATAGAATCATTTCTATTTCAAGCTCTTTACTGCTGTTTCCATAATCAGGTCATGTCTCCGACCATCCATACTTAACCTGTATCCATCCAATAATTCACTTTTGCAAAATTTAGAGATCGGTAGGATTGACACTTATCCTATTAGCCATGATCTACATACTGGATTAATGGTATGATTGTTTTAGGTAGATGTCAAGGCTGTAGATGGACTTCCACACAAAGTATTTTTGAAATGTCACGAGTAAGCTTTCAGTTTCTCACAACATTTGCTTAAACTTTAATCCCAAGAGAAGCCAAAACAGAATTCAGCATAGCTTCACACCATACAAATACAAAGGATAAACCATTATCTCACTCTGGACACAAAAACTACAACAGTCTGCTGTTTAAAACTAGGCAGCAATTAGGAATTTGAACAACAGCCATCATGTGATGAGTTCCAGCCAGTTCCAACGAAGGGCCAATGACTTGAAATTTTAACTCTTTTTCTCCCCACAAATACTACCAGACCTGCTGAGTATTTCCAGCATTTCCCATTTTTCTTTCAGCCATCATCTGAACTTGATTTTAAACTGCCATAAACAATTCAGACATGTGTGAAGCTATGACATGGGACTGATTTTTAACGCTGCCGCTCTCCCCCTCCCCCTCCAGGTCAATTGCAGCCTTTAAGTGGTCAATTTCTGGCCACTTAAGGGCCTCTTCCTGCAGCAGCTGGTCTTTAACCAATGGCTGGGGGTGGGGGTGGGGGGCAATGCCACGTGGTGAAACTGTGGGCTCGGTTGAGGGAGTGGGGTGGTGGGGGATGGGATGACCTTCCTGTCCAGGCACTCTGTGCCCCACAGACAGCCCCACACCAGCAGCAAAGGCTACCCCTGCTTGAAGAACCCCCACCACCCCCCCCCCCTGGCCTCTCAATTGCCTTCCCAACCCCTCGCCGGGACCTGCATCACTGGCCCCGCCAATCCCGTCCCACTCACCTTTACTCTGGGCTGCTCCTTAGAAGTGTGCAAAGGAAACCCAACGCGAGCCCGAATTCCGGACCTAGAAGTCCGACCTCACTTGACCCAAACCCGACACGTTGTCGGGTTCTGTCGGGGTCGGGTCGGGTGGCAGGCCTTTACGTCAGTCCATAGGTAAAGGCCTGCTACCTGACCTGACCCTGATGGGATCCGACGGCATGTGTCAGGTTTGGGTCAGGTCGGGCTTCCAGGTCCAGCATTCGGGCTTGGGTTGGGTTTCCTTTGCACACCTCTACTGCTCCTGGTCCTAGGTCTACTGCAGTCCCAGGAGTGGCCACCGCTCCCAGTGGAGCTGCTGGGACTGAAGAGCTGCCAGCCCTCTGATTGGGCAGCAGCTCTTGGAGGTGTATCATCTTGCCTCGGGGTGGGGGGCAGAAGCCATGACCTCAGGGAACTAATTACATGACGACCATAAAATCCAATTGTGGCTTCCAGGGCCGGCGGAGGCAGGGCCACTTTCTCACATCAAATCCTGGCCATGGTTTCTTCAGACAACACTGATCCAAATCAACCTGTTACCTGAACTGCTGGTCTTCACAGTATGACCTTCCCACAGAATTATTGCATGACAAGGGCTGAATTTTATGAAGAAGGGTGCGCCAGTCCCACTGCCGGAGCCGAATGCAGAAGATGAGCCCGCTTCGGATGGTGGTGGGACCCAGGGAGACATATTCCCGCGGCGACCAATTAAGTGGCCATTGCCAGGGCTGCTGTCCCTATTAAGGAAGGTGGCTCAACCCTAAGAGCTGCTGGCCCAATCAGAGGGCCGACACCTCAGCAGTGCCACAGTGGCGGTCAGCGCTGAAGCTGCACCTGCAGGATGAAAGTGGATCGATTGTCGTGTGCCCTCAAAGAGTGGTAAGTGGGGTCTGAGGACGCTGGGGTCAGACAGGAAGGTACCGGTGATCAGTGTGGGGGTGGTCGCTGAGGACAGGCAGCACCGTTGCCGCAGGAATGGCTATTGGCGCCAAGGACCTTCTCCGTGGGCCATGAAGTATCTAAAAAGGTGGCCCCCAACCCCCATCATCTTCCCGCGTGATTTTACCAGCCTTCCGCTTCTCCAGCCTGTCACCAACAGACTGATAAAATTCTGGCCACAGTTTCTAATATTTATTACGCTTGTTACAAGCAGCAACCAGTGAACATGCAGATCATTACTCACAAATCCGGATCAGACCCAGTTCTTTTTTTTTTAAATCCACCTGACTGAAGTCCAAGGGGGAAAAAACTAAGCATGTTCCATACTTCCTTTATCACTGAGCTCACTGTAAGTCTATTGGCTAGGTGTACAGTAAGGAGTACACTACGGTTAACTGCACAAATTTTCTTTTTAAATTCACTTTTCACATTCTCAGGGTGTGCCAAAGTATTTCACAGCCAATGAAAAGTTTTTGAAGTGTAGTCACTGTTGTATCCCAAACACAGCAGCTATTTTGCACAGCAACGTCCCACAAAATGTAATTAGATAAATCATCCGATTTAGGTGTGATTTGTGGAAAAAATGTTGGCCAGTCCATTCTATAGGTATAGCTGTTGGGGCGAAAGGGATCAAAGGATATGGGGGAAAGTGGGAACAGGTTATTGAGTTGGATGCCATGATCAGCCATGATCATAATGAATGGTGGAGCAGGCTCGAAGGGCCGAATGGCCTACGCCTGCTCCTATTTTCTATGTTTTCTATGAGACCTCCCCTGCTCTTCTTCAAATAATGCCATAGAAAATTTTACCTGGAAGGAAAGATAAAGGCTCAGTTTAATGTCTGATTTAAAAGATGGCACCTCCAACAATGCAGTACTACTGCAGTACTGCACTGAAGTGCTCATGTCTCGGGAGTGGGGCTTGATCCTGTGACCTTGAGACTCAGAAACCAGAGTGGTGCCACTGAACCAGGCTGACACATCATTGCAATTAGTATATGATCAGTTATCTTAATTATTCACTTATCCCCACAGGGGTATTTTATAAAGTGAACAAATGTCCGACTGAACTGAAATCTAACTTTGACCACACATGACCCAGCAATAATGCCCAATACTTTTCATAGCTTACCTATCTGGTTCTGGTACCAGATCTACAACAAAGTCCTCCTGAAAATCATCAAGTACACTTCTTCCAATCAACTCCTAGAGATGAACATAAAGACAAAGGTGCTTACTATATTTTGCTGCAAACCTGTTATTAAAAGGAGGTGTATCATGCAGGCATACATATGGTGGCACAACTCATTGATGCTAAGTTGTAAAGTACTGGAACACACAATTTCACACTTGTGATTCCCCAATATCTTTTGTGAGACTACTGAATTTTGTGGCAATTCCCTCCAACTTTGCTACTTTCTGTAATTATACACATATATCCCAGGGGCTTACTTTTGTTACTGAGGATAAAACTCCACCTGTGAACAGATATTTTCTCTGTTTTTCGGTCTTCTTAAACCATACACAGTCCTTAACTGAAAGCCAGCACACAACTTCTATCCTCGGTCTCCAAAACCACCCTGAAAACAGCTACTTGGACCTGTGCTCGAAAGCTCAGGGTGACTTCTCCCAGCCCGTAGGAATATGCCTGACATCTACTTGGCACCTTCCCATAAACATAGATTCAAAAGGAAGTGGATATGGAATGGGGAATCAGAAGAAGATACACATAGAAGCAAGGAGGAGAAATCAAAACAGTCCATCCATTTAGGCAAACTTTTCAAGAATTCAGTATGTTGGCAAATAATAGCTGGATACCAGTGCACCTACATATCCCCTGATATGAAACTCTAGGCTTACTTGTCCAGGATCAACAGGTACGGAAAACTGTGGCACAATTTTGAAAGTCACTAGCCCAAACGTTATAATTACAAGGGGGGAAATAAAGATTGTACATGTGGTTAATCTAGTATTTCCCTGACCTCCACCACCAAATTTCCAACATAATATTCTCTTTTCATTTTTTCTTTCTCTAAGTCAATACATGTTAACCTTAAAAATAAAAATATACTAAAAAATTGCTTTTACTATGAAGCAGATAAAATATCCTATGTTCAATCATTTGTATGCATATCCACTGGTCTATCAGTCCACTAATGAATATATTTCGTGACCATATACATAAGTTGCATCAGGCATCTGGCCAGCTAATATTTTAACCATTATTCAGTTTGATGAATTTATGAAACCTGTGTTTATATATTACAAACGGCATGATAAAATGAAAGGCTATGTATAATGAAATTATATAAATGCAACCCAGGGTGTGGGATCTGGAACATTGGGCACTGCTCAGTCACTGGCAGGCTCAAGGACAGCACTGCAGTGGCAGAATAAGCAGCAAATGGAGGCAAGAGCTACCAGTTTCCCATGTTTGTTGCGCTGCCACTATAAGCTTGGTGCTCGACACTCGGCTGTTCCACTGCCGCTTTCAGTTAAATACTCACCTTTTAGCCATTTAGAGGTGGTATCCCACAGCTGCACATTGCAGTTACTCTTATGGCCAGTCTCTAGATTTGATTGTGCAAACTAATTTCTAATTGCTCAATGCTGAAGCAATCAAATCGAAAACTTGAATCCATGGAGATACAAAACTTTTTGATGGGCAAGATAGAAAGATAGATTTGAGGACAGATTCGAGTATCCAACTGGTGAATGAATAAGTGTTAAGGGGGCAAACAGAATTTGGAAATTCACTGACGTTACCTGAACTTGTGGATCCAGGTTTCCTTTCTGCACCAAGTTAGCTAACTCATCGTAGTAGAGAGCAGCAGCTTCTGGAGAATGCTCACTGCAGGTACGCACCAGTTCAAGCAGTGCTGTGGCCTTAATATATAAATTGTTTCAGAAATTAATGCAACAAAGAAAACCAAATTGACTATCTTCTTGCTAGTCTTAGTAAAAGACGTGCAGAATAAATAAAAAGGAATAAAGCAAGAATACATCAATTGATTGGCTCTAGAGATAACATGCAGAACAGAGCTATAAACCACAATTAAAAAGCCTACAACTTCAGTCAGTCAAATATCAGATCACATCTTTGGAATGATTTATTTTAAACCTACAGTGCTTTTTTTGGAAGTGAAATCTATTTTACTGACCAAACTGTTTTGCTAATAGGCAGTGGTTAGCACCGCAGCCTCACAGCTCCAGGGACCCGGGTTCGATTCCGGGTACTGCCTGTGTGGAGTTTGCAAGTTCTCCCTGTGTCTGCGTGGGTTTTCTCCGGGTGCTCCGGTTTCCTCCCACAAGCCAAAAGACTTGCAGGTTGATAGGTAAATTGGCCATTATAAATTGTCACCAGTATAGGTAGGTGGTAGGGAAATATAGGGACAGGTGGGGATGTTTGTTGGGAATATGGGATTAGTGTAGGATTAGTATAAATGGGTGGTTGATGTTCGGCACAGACTCGGTGGGCCGAAGGGCCTGTTTCAGTGCTGTATCTCTAATCTAATCTAATCTAATAGGTCTCAGTTTGATTTAGTTGGTAGCACTTCAATCTCCAAGTCAGAAGGTTGAGACTTCAAGTTCCACTCTAGGACTTGAGCACATAATCTGAGCACTGTTGAGGGCGCACTACATTGTCAGAGGTGTAGTCCGTGGATAAGATGTTAAACTGAGACCCTGTCTCTCTGTTCCAGTTGTTTAACTGGGTGTTAAAGATCTCATAAAAATGTTCAAAGAAGGGCAGGGAGGGTATATGGCCTACACCTGTTCATATGTCTCATTTTCTTATGTTCTCCCAGTGTCCTATTCAGCATTAACCCATAACAGTGACAATTTCACATCAATTTATTTAATGCCAAGTGTTTCGGGATGTTTCTGAGTTGCCATAAAACGCATTGTAAATGCAAATTCTTTCTTTTCTCGAACGGTCAGCTATACTATTTTGAAATCAGGACACTAAAATGGTAGGCTGACCCAGCAAGTACTCAGTAATAAAGTTGCTGAAAAATTGAATATGATGTAAAATGTTAAAAGGTAAGCATTTCATAGATACTTTTTATTTTAAATGTTTTTGTTTCACTAAAGTATATACCTACTTTATCTTTCTTCCTATACATTTTTAAAAAATTTAAATAAAAATGAAGTGACAAATTCTTTTGATTCAGTAATACTTTGGATCTTTAAGGAGCAACATCAACAAGTGTTCATTACAAACACCACTGCTGTACATAAATGAAAAATGTGGAAAAGAAAATGTCTCACTCAACGCTACAAACCAGGTCACTTTGGACTGCTCTCATTTACCAACTAGCAGATGTCTGAGAATAGTAAAACAAAAGCAAAATACTGCAGATGCTGGAAATTTGAAACAAAAACAAGAAGTGCTGGAAATACTCAGCAGGTCTTTTTGTTTTTATCTGAAAATAGCAAGGCTGCCAATGCTTTCAGCCAAGCAAGTGTTTGCAACTCCAAAGAGGGGGAGAAAGTAGAATCTAAATTATAAAAAGGTCATACCTGTCTTAATGATTCCTTGCTCATGGCTGGCAAATCTGATGATGACAGTTCAATTTTACTTCTGGAAAAGAACCATCATTCAGGAATTTAGATATTGCACTTGGACTTAAATTGAGCAATATGGATAACAATATTGTACGATATTCTAAAATTCTAGAGTGACCAGTTTTAAAGTAGTTGGTTTATACTGTTGAAATCCATCCTAAGCTTGCCAACAATTGGTACAACATAATTACACACAAATTGATGGGATATTGTACACTAACCAATCTACAAAATACAAATTTGTAGACAACAAACCACATATTTTTCATCAATGACAATGGCACCTCCACATCAGTGCTGTGAGGCCTGAAGAACAGTGAGACTATGGGAAGTCTCAAATACCCATTCAAGCTACGGAACTAACTGTGATTTTTACTATGATTGATGTCATTGGTATCAACATGCTCATACATATGCGTCATGCCAAATATCTTGTACTTTCACATTATTTTCATAGTCTCTCTTCCATTTCCAAATTACAAAAGAAAGGAAGAACTTTAATTTATATAGTGCCTTACATGGCCTCAGGACATTCCAAAGCACTTACAGCTGATGAAGTAATTTTGAAATGAGGTCAGTGTTGTAATGCAAGACGTGGTAGAAATTTGCAGACATCAAAGTCCCACAAATAGCAATCAGCTAATCTCCAGATTATCTGTTTTAGCGATGTTGCTCAAGGGAAAATGTTGGGAGCACTCCCCTGCTTTTTTACAAAGTAGTTCTATGGGATCTTTTACATTTACCTAAAAGCAGACAGGACTTCAATTTAAGGTCTCATACAAAAGATGGCATCGCTGAAACTGCAGTACTCCCTCAGTACTGCACTAAATTGTGCTCAAGTTTCTGGACTGGGACTTGAGGCCAGAACATCCTGACTTGGGGACAAGGGTGCTACCACTGATCCACAGCTGACAAAGGAACAGCGGAAGTCTCTGAGGCACTCTGTTGCCTGCTGTCTTGGCTAAGGAAGGCATGCCAAACAAGGAGATGACTGATGGATTTGACCTCAGGTGCAAAAGAAATACTGTCTACTCATTTCCAGGTTTGGAGGTTTATGTCTCTGCAAAAATCAGTCCCAATTAAAAGAGCTGTTTCAGCAGTCTTGCTAAAGCATTTTGTCTCCATAGTCATTAAACATTATATCAGATGAAATGTATGTTACAATACCTGTCATAAGCCATGCAGCCCACCATCATGACTGCCCCAATGATCCCAATGCGTTTGTATTTTGATATTGTGCTAGACAGCTGTTTCCTGATAACAATATGCATGTCATCCTGCAGAATAGGACAAGGCAACTATTAGCAATCCATCTAGTTAACATGAAACATTACTGCAGGCAGTAGTTCTTGTAGGCAAAGAAAAATCATGTAATGCCTACACGAACGCAGATTTTAATTAGACCATCCATCCAAACTTGCAGAAGGGCTCTAGAGCACAGGCAAGAGAAATCACAGAGTCTTCCAGGATTTTCCGATTCTCTCCCTTACCTGAATGTGGCTGCCCTCCTGTCCTCTAGTAAAAGCCAGTGTGCTGAGGACATAAAACAGCTTCCTTATCTGTTGGGGGGACAAGTTGTCCATGTAATCCAAGATACCCTGTGAATTAAAAACAAACTTCCTAATGATACAATAAAGATTGCCACTATGGCTATTTTAAAGCACTGTTATTGGAGAAACCTGGGCCACCCTCATCATTTCTGTGCATTAAAATGCAATTTATAGAAGTAAACAGATGGAAGCTACATCTCTCATTGGTTTTAGAACTTTGCAAGAAAATGGTGCATTCAACCATCATAAATTCCCACCTATTAAATGGCTGGTAGCGACAATCCTGCTTCACTCGTAGCATTCCAGCAGCAGATTATAAAATAGGGCCTGTTCCCCTGTTATTGTAATGAAACCCACACCACCTCAGTAACAAGCAGATAACTTGGACTCCTTTGATTTCGTTAACTCATCGCATAAACAGATTGGATAAACAGTACTATCACCAGGCCAAGGCTTACATTAAAAGAAAATCTGTATTTTGTTACATGTCTTCTGCAAAGACAAAACTTAAATCGTAAACTCATTGGAGTGAGGCATAATAAATATTCCTTCTTTTTATGGCAAGCGACACTGGTATATTGAGAATGGAATATTTTCTAGCTATGCATTCTTAAGACACTTTAACTGTTTCTCTTGAAAGTAAAACGCAAAACAAAATTGCTTCTCTACTAAGAATTCCTTCCACCTACCTTCACAAATATAGCATAGACAGCCATTGCAGACGAACTCTGGGAGACCAAATCTGTAAGCACATCAAGTGAGACATCCACCTCTGATGTGAAACCGCTACAAACGTGAGTCACCAGCGCACCAACAACCTCCTGTACAGAGATACGAATAATCAAAATCCTCTCCGATTTGGTCCACTTCTTAATCATGAAGAACTGAATTACACCAGTACACCAAAATTTGGCCCCATGCCTTTAATTATTGCCAGTACAAACCTACCATTACACTGTACATCACATTGGAGCTCCAACATATTGTACCATTATGTTGCCCAAGAAAATAACAATTCAGAAAGACTGCAGAAACGCTCACCCCACAGTTCAGATGATAAATGCAACTAAGCCACATTGATCAGATGGTTCAAGGTTCAATCTACAGTTTGTACTACGTTCGCAGGTATCTGGAGGGGTGGAGAAAGTGACACATCTCGTCTCTCTCTCAAAGTTAGAGATGGGTAAAAAAGAAATAATCAACCAGAAGAGCTCTCATTTCCAATCACTACCCAATAAGAAAGACTTGCATTTATATTGTGCCTCCCATGAGCATTTTACAACCAGGGAAATACTTTTGAAGTGTAGTCCCTATTGTAACGTAGGAAACTCAACAGCCAAATTGAACACAGAAGCTCCCACAAAAAACACTGCCAGAAAAATCATGTCTTTGGATGTGATTAAGAACAGGATTTGGCTCTGAGGCTCCCCACAGTCAAACAGTCTATTAACACTCATTATTTAGGTTCATACATATCAAAATACCACTTGGGTTAGATATCAGAAGATGCCATATTAAACCATACCCCAGAAAAAGTCAGCTCCTCACAAGAGGAAGAAGAAATGCACACAGAATCCCTTCTCTTACCTGCTGACAGTAGGAGTCAAACATCATAAAGGCATGTTTATACATCTGACTGCCAAATGACACCACACTCACATCTGAGGATCTCAGCAGGGTCTGAGCCAAAGATAGCACAGAGGGAAAGTACTCACGGACAACCTACAAAGAAATAAAGGCTAAGTTTAGCAAAGGATAGGGCAATTTCTGGCTGTAAGGAACAGCTGTGGCAAAGCATTTAGTGAACCTATTGCCTTTGTCACTGACAGGTTGCAAAATAGACAAAAGGCCTCAGTTACAAAGAATCATACTCTCACAAATGACTGGCCTTGTGAAATAGTAATACAACTTACATCTATGTTTTTATTTAATTGTGCATTTGGAAAGATTGTTGGCATTAGCTAATTTACTGCCAAGATAATCAAATTACCAAATGCCGCTGCTTTAAATCATCCAGTCTTTAAGAGTTAATATTGCAGCATTGAACCAGAATGTTAAAACACAATAGCTACCTTCTGTAATTTCTTTCAAAGGCGAAAGAAAAATGGCTAAATATCAAATAAATATGGACAGTGGGAAATCTTAGGGCACAGAGAACCCCTGAAGAAATGGGTGGTGACTGGAATCTACAAAGATAGAAGGGAGGCAGCACGTCTGGGAGGAAAACATAATAGGGAGAGAGGATGAGAGATGGACATAGATGGAGAGAGTGGGCAGAAGGTTACAGTAACTGTAGAAGCTGGTAAAAATGATTATTAAAATTTATATTGATGACTTAGATGAGTGGAGCAATGGCATGGTAGCTAAATTTGCAGATGACGCAAAGATAGGTAGGAAAATATATTGTGAAGAGGACATAAGGAGGTTGCAGACCGATGTAGACAGGTTGACTGATCTGGCAGATGGAGTATAATGTGTGAAAATATGAAGTTCTTCACTTTGGCAGGAAGAATAAAAAAGCAGAGTATTACTTAAACTGAGAACGACTGCAGAATTCCGAGGCACAGAGGGATCTAGGTGTTCTAGTGCATGAGTCACAAAAAAGTTAGTATGGCAGGTACAGCAAGTAATAAAGAAGGCTAATAAAAACAAAGAACAAAGATAATTACAGCACAGGAACAGGCCCTTCGGCCCTCCAAGCCTGCGCCGATCCAGATCCTCTCTCTAAACATGTCGCCTATTTTCTAAGGTTCTGTATCTCTTTTCTTCCTGCCCATTCATGTATCTGTCTAGATACATCTTAAAGGACTCCATCGTGCCCGCATCTACCACCTCCGCTGGCAATGCGTTCCAGGTGCCCACCACCCTCTGCGTAAAGAACTTTCCACGCATATCCCCCCTAAACATTTCCCCTTTCACTTTGAACTCGTGTCCTCTCGTAATTGAAACCCCCACTCTGGGAAAAAGCCTCTTGCTATCCACCCTGTCTATACCTCTCATGATTTTGTACACCTCAATCAGGTCCCCCCTCAACCTCCGTCTTTCTAATGAAAATAATCCTAATCTACTCAACCTCTCTTCATAGCTAGCGCCCTCCATACCAGGCAACATCCTGGTGAACCTCCTCTGCACCCTCTCCAAAGCATCCACATCCTTTTGATAATGTGGCGACCAGAACTGTACGCAGTATTCCAAATGTGGCCGAACCAAAGTCCGATACAACTGTAACATGACCTGCCAACTCTTGTACTCAATGCCCCGTCCGATGAAGGAAAGCATGCCGTATGCCTTCTTGACCACTCTATTTACCTGCGTTGCCACCTTCAGGGAACAGTGGACCTGAACACCCAAATCTCTCTGGACATCAATTTTCCCCAGGACTTTTCCATTTACTGTATAGTTCACTCTTGAATTGGATCTTCCAAAATGCATCACCTCGCATTTGCCCTGATTGAACTCCATCTGCCATTTCTCTGCCCAACTCTCTAATCTATCTATATTCTGCTGTATTCTCTGACAGTCCCCTTCACTATCTGCTACTCCACCAATCTTAGTGTCGTCTGCAAACTTGCTAATCAGTCCACCTATACTTTCCTCCAAATCATTAATGTATATCACAAACAACAGTGGTCCCAGCACGGATCCCTGTGGAACACCACTGGTCACACGTCTCCATTTTGAGAAACTCCCTTCTACTGCTACTCTCTGTCTCCTGTTGCCCAGCCAGTTCTTTATCCATCTAGCTAGTACACCTTGGACCCCAAGCGCCTTCACTTTCTCCATCAGCCTGCCATGGGGAACCTTATCAAACGCCTTACTGAAGTCCATGTATATGACATCGACAGCCCTTCCCTCATCAATCAACTTTGTCACTTCCTCAAAGAATTCTATTAAGTTGGTAAGACATGACCTTCCCTGCACAAAACCATGTTGCCTATCACTGATGAGCCCATTTTCTTCCAAATGGGAATAGATCCTATCCCTCAGTATCTTCTCCAGCAGCTTCCCTACCACTGACGTCAGGCTCACCGGTCTATAATTACCTGGATTATCCCTGCTACCCTTCTTAAACAAGGGGACAACATTAGCAATTCTCCAGTCCTCCGGGACCTCACCCGTGTTTAAGGATGCTGCAAAGATATCTGTTAAGGCCCCAGCTATTTCCTCTCTCGCTTCCCTCAGTAACCTGGGATAGATCCCATCCGGACCTGGGGACTTGTCCACCTTAATGCCCTTTAGAATACCCAACACTTCCTCCCTCCTTATGCCGACTTGACCTAGAGTAATCAAACATCTGTTCCTAACCTCAACATCCGTCATGTCCCTCTCCTCGGTGAATACCGATGCAAAGTACTCGTTTAGAATCTCACCCATTTTCTCTGAGTCCAAGCATAACATTCCTCCTTTGTCCTTTAGTGGGCCAATCCTTTCTCTAGTTACCCTCTTTCTCCTTATATATGAATAAAAGGCTTTGGGATTTTCCTTAACCCTGTTTGCTAAAGATATTTCATGACCCCTTTTAGCCCTCTTAATTCCTCGTTTCAGATTGGTCCTACACTCCCGATATTCTTTCAAAGCTTCGTCTTTCATCAGCCGCCTAGACCTTATGTATGCTTCCTTTTTCCTCTTAGCTAGTCTCACAATTTCACCTGTCATCCATGGTTCCCTAATCTTGCCATTTCTATCCCTCATTTTCACAGGAACATGTCTCTCCTGAACGCTAATCAACCTCTCTTTAAAAGCCTCCCACATATCACATGTGGATTTACCTTCAAACAGCTGCTCCCAATCTACATTTCCCAGCTCCTGCCGAATTTTGGTATAGTTGGCCTTCCCCCAATTTAGCACTCTTCCTTTGGGACCACTCTCGTCTTTGTCCATGAGTATTTTAAAGCTTACGGAATTGTGATCACTATTCCCAAAGTAGTCCCCTACTGAAACTTCAACCACCTGGCCGGGCTCATTCCCCAACACCAGATCCAGTATGGCCCCTTCCCGAGTTGGACTATTTACATACTGCTCTAGAAAACCCTCCTGGATGCTCCTTACAAATTCTGCTCCATCTGGACCTCTAACACTAAGCGAATCCCAGTCAATGTTGGGAAAATTAAAATCTCCTATCACCACCACCCTGTTGCTCCTACATCTTTCCATAATCTGTTTACATATTTGTACCTCTATCTCACGCTCGCTGTTGGGAGGCCTGTAGTACAGCCCCAACATTGTTACCGCACCCTTCCTATTTCTGAGTTTCTAATGGAATGCTATCCTTTATTACAAGAGAAACTGAAAATAAAAGGATGTTATGCTTCAGTTATGCAGGGCATTAGAGAGAACACATCTCGAATACTGTGTGCAGTTTTGGTCTCCCTATTTAAGGAAGGATGTAAATGCGTTGGCGGTAGTTCAGAGGAGGTTTACTAGATTGATACCTGGAATGAGTGCGTTGTCTCAAGAGGAAAGGTTGGACAGACTGGGCTTGTTTTCACTACAGTTTAGAGGAGTGAGGGGAGACCTGATTGAGGTATATAAGGTCCTGAACGGTCTTGACGAGGTGGATGTGGAAAGGATGTTTCCTCCTGTGGTTGAGTCCAGAACTAGGGGGTACTGTTTTAAAATTAGGGGTCGCCCTTTTAGGGCAGAGTTGGAGAGAAATTTTTTCTCTCGGAGGGTTGTGTGACTTTGGAACTCTGCCTCAGAAGGTGGTGGAGGCGGGGGTCATTGAATATTTTTAAGGCGGAGGTAAATAGATTCTTGTTAGGCAAGGGAATCAAAGGTTATCGGGGTAGATGGGAGTGTGGAATTCAAGACACAAACAGATCAGCCATGATCTTATTGAATGGCGGAGCAGGCTCGAGCGGCTGAATGGCCTACTTCTGCTCCTAATTCATATGTTCATATGATTGAAATTGATGTAGGAGGAATTATACCCCAGCATTCATTGCAAGCAGTGGCCTGAAACCTGACTATATTTGAATAAAATATTTTTCAGTTTGTAAAGTAAAAACATAATGTGAACTCTTGAGTCAGGCTGATACAAAATGCAAGTGCAGACATACAATACATAACTTGAAAAGAGGGGCTGGCTTAAACATAACCCCCTTTGCTAGAACAGTAACCATCGCAGATTTCAGCAGGAGGTTTAACACCCCAACTACAGAGAAATAAAACACTGCAATCAACTGATGGTACTGACCAGAGCATAATTCCTGAATGCAACTTGCAAAAGCTGATCGCTGACATGGCCGAGACGGATCTTGCTACGTAGCAGTTTCTCCACTTGTTTCTTGCTGTTGCTTGTACTGGTTGTATGGAGGATCAGGAGAACCAGAAGATCTATAACCTTCATTAGGAAGCAAAAATGT
Source organism: Heterodontus francisci (assembly GCF_036365525.1). Lineage (NCBI taxonomy): Eukaryota > Metazoa > Chordata > Chondrichthyes > Heterodontiformes > Heterodontidae > Heterodontus > Heterodontus francisci. Next base: position 79,923,468 of record NC_090389.1, on the reverse strand, counting down.
TATGAAATACCAGCGGCTCAACACCATTAACAGCAAAAGAGTGGGAGAATTCTGCAACCCCTCCGTCCACCACAGCAAGAAGTATTCCACTATACAAGCATCTACTGAGTACAACAAATCACTTTGCATCCTAAGTTTTCAAATGCAGCAATGCTTGCCAGTGGAAGGAAGAGGCAGATTTAAAGGGAACTGGTAAAAGAACCGGAGACAAGCTAAGGAGAAATTTTTATACACACAGTGTTGCTGCGATCTGGCTGAAAGGATGGTGGAAGCAGATTCAATAATAATTTTCAATAGGGAATTGGATAAATATTGGAAGGGGAAAACTGCAGGGCTATGGCACAATAGGCCAAATGGCCCCCTTCTCGGAGTCATTTACAGTGCAGAAGGCTGCCATTCAGCCCATCAAGTCTGTGCCGGTTCTCGACGGAGTTATTCAATCAGTCCCGCTCCCACGCTTGATCCCCATAGCCCTGCAAGTCTATTTCCTTCGACTGGCCATGCTGTATCATTCTATGATTCTAATTCCACCACAGTAAACAACTGTCAAGAATAGATATATGCTCAACAGGTGCCCTCTGTACTTTTTTGATATTGCAACATGAAAGGCTGCGAGTGGTACTGTATGTCTTACTCCCTTCCAACCATTTTGTGCTCACTTTAAGCTCCTCTATCCATAATCAAGTGATAGGAGTGCATCCTGATCAAGGGAGGAAATGCATAGTGACATGGTTTTGCATCTTTTTAGACAGTCAATAGGCACTTCCAGTCTGTCAAATGCTATCAGACTTGAAGCCATCATCCCTCCCACTCTGAAGGATACGGTTCAATTAAGGTTCTCCCCTTCCCTGGTTAAGATTGTATACAGAGTAAATGCATAGTGCTCAGCCAGAATTTTGTATTCCATAAACTTTACATCACTTTTAAAAAGAGCAAAGCAAACTAGCTCTTTGTTTTGAATCAGTTTTTAACCTTGTTACACATGAAATAAGATCCCTATTGACTACACCTGGAGGCTTAAACTAGACAGTTAACACAACACATTCCACCGCTAATAAGATGTTTGCTCTTACACCTCAGTGGCATCATTTGCTTGAATATAGGACAGAGTAGCCTACAAGGTTTTGTTTTTAAATAAGCACATTTTGAAACAATTACAAGAAATCGCAAAGGACAGCAAAGGAATTAGTTACCTTGTGCTCGGCAGCAGAATCTACACTCTCAATAGCCTGCAAGAGAAAGTAATATCAGCCTTTATTTTTTCCTTCACATCAGTATCGTATGCACAACTACCACTCCTGACACTTAAGCACATAATCTAGGCTGACTGACACTCCAGTGCAGTAATGAGAAAGTACTGCACTGTCTGAGATGCCATCTTTTGGGTTAACTGAGGCCCCATCTGCTCTCTCAGGTGGATGCAAAAGATTTCATGGCACTATTCGAAGACGACCAAGGGAGTTCTCCCTGGTGTCCTGGCCAATATTTATCCCCCAACCAGCATCATAAACAGATTATCTGGTCATTATCACATTGCTGTTTGTGGGACCTTGTGTGCAAACAGGCTACCACGTTTCCGACATTACTGCAGTGATTACACTTGAAATGTATTTTATTGGTTGTAAAGTATTTTGGAATGATCGAGGTCACGAAAGATGCAATATAAATGCAAGTCTTTCAAGACTTACTTATAAAATAGTTAGATTCCCTGTGCCTTAATAGATAACTGTATGGTGCGGTACTCAGCTATAAAGAACAGACAAATTCCAAGTTTCATCCCAGCCTATTCTGAATTATCTGATCCCAGCAGGGGCAGCAGATGGGACGTTATTCATCACATTTAGTTTACCAGAACTGGGGTGAAAATCAGCTCCAGTTCTGCTGCTGATCACACTTCACTCAGTCTGACTAGAAAAGTACTTGCATGGGTGTTGACTGAGCATCGCACAGGCTTTGGGTAAGTTTCCCTCCATTTTTCAATAACCTGAGAGCACTCATGATTTGGGCTCAGACGTTAAGAATGGTCACGGAGACTGGAGGAGTGCTGACACCCTTGCAATTGTACCCCAGGAAGAGTCAGTGCCTTGTAAGAGGATGGGAGCTAATTAGAAAAAGTAAAAAAATTTTAAAATGCCATTTCTGTTGTTTATATTCTCTTTCTCTAGATTTCTCTAATGCTGCATATTGTGGTATAAGGAACTTCAACCACTGAACAATATTTGAGAGAGACTAGATCCAGTAAAAGTGTTGAGTGTGGCGCACAGAAATGTATTCAATTTATTAAAGGAAGAATGCTGCTTAATTTTGGACTTAAGATGCCAAACTAAAAAAATCAAACTTTACTCGCAGACTTTTTATTTGGCATTTTTATTATTTGCAGGTGAGTGTTTCCTTGTACATCACCTCTCCATATAAAAAAAACAGCTGATCTTACAGTTTCCCACTTGTTATCCAAGTTCAGGGTCAAAGATAGACATCATTACATCTGTCTCTGTAGACATTACAGAGAGTCAGATAGAGTTTATGGCAGAAAAAGAGAGAGGAACATGTTTGACATCCTGGAGAGTTAAGATTTAACAGTCAAACTTCTTTGTATGGTGCAGCAACAGACTTTCCAAGATAAACAGGATGGCTTTCAAATATCCTAAGAAGGAAGCACAGACTAAAAGCAGAAGCCAAGCTCAGTGTTATATATAAAAAGTGCTTGTGTAAGGAAATAGGTGACAATAATGATATCAGCCATGAGTGATCACCGTACAACTTTAGTGGCTAGAGAAATAAACATAGGAAGAGGATACATTAACTGTGGTATAGAAAGATAACAGCCTGTTCTTCAAATAAATTAAGAACAGTTATGTCAGGAAGGCTTGTTTCAGGGAAGCAGCTTTGGCATAAACTACAACTGTTTACATGAATAGACTGTCATCAAAGAATCTGCAAGCAGATAGATCACGAGGTCCTATCTTTGATATGCATCTTTGATGTAGGAAAGGTATGGTGTATAAAGCAGCATAGTTTTCAATAGTGCTTCAGACAGTTTGAAAGTAAAGAAATTGAAAAGCTGCTCTCTCTCTAAACAGTTAGGTCAATCACTGTGCTGTATATCAATAAAGACTCTTCTGTTTACTCCACCATCAAACATCTCATGCTTACTTGATGCATGTTGTTGTGAACCATGCTAACAATAGTCACAGCTCCCGGTATTGGCCTGGTTCCAGAATGACAGGCTTGTGCAAGACAAACAGTGTCCATGTGGTTTCACAGGTGCCCACAACACACAAAACCAAAATAATGTCATACCAAATCTTTGTACTCATTTAAATTTTGACCTTGAAAACTTAAGGAAATTACATTTGGGAATCACCTTAATCCAAGCTTCAGCTGTGACTTTCTGAAACCGTACAGCAGCTTTGATGACATCGAACATAATTGCAACACAGTCGTGACCACTGTTCTCCTGATTCACTGAGGTCCTAAGTACAAAAACAGAACACTGATCAGCATCTGTTATCGTCAAAAAACCTGCCTTCTGAGTGAGCATTGCATGGTATTTAAGGAACTGCTAATTTGGACTGGTTGTAGAGGCCTTATGCTCTTATGCTTGGTGGAGTCCATCACAATAAAACGATACAGCCTTTGAGGTTGAGCATTACCATGGTTCTGGATCATCACATCTGTAAACAATTTTGGAAACTGGAAACTCGTGGATTAACAGTAAGAAATTCTTGCATTTATATAGCAACATTCACAACCACCAGATGTCCCAAAGCGCTTTACAGCCAATAAAGTACTTTAAGCACAGCTACTGTTGTGATGTAGGAAATGCAGCAGCCGATTTGTGTGCAGCAAACTCCCACAAATAGCAATGTGATAATGACCAGGTAATCTGGTCCTTTTTTGAATGTCGATTGATGGTAAATATTGGCCAGGACATCATGGATAACTTTGAAATAGTGCCATGGAGTCTTTTACATCCACCTGAGAGGGCAGGTGGGGCCTTGGTTTAACGCCTCATCCGAAAGACAGCACCTCCGACAGTGCAACACTCCATCAGAACTGCACTGAGTGTCAGCCTCAATTTTTGTGTTCAAGTCCTGACTCAGAGGCAGGAGTGCTACCAACTGAGCCATGGCTGACACGACTTTAACGGGTTTATAACTTCACAGGGCTTGTCTACAGATGATTGTGAATTGCTCCACCAGCTTTTGCAAATGGGTTTTATTTTAAAGTTGTTTCTTCAGAGATATAAAAGGTTTAGATGTTTCTATTCTAGAGGCAGGGTTTATTTGAATCTGGTTTCCCCCTTTGCTTGAATTTTATATTTTGCTAAATAAGATGAGGGATCTCAATATAACATTGCAGTGAAAACTGTTAAAATTCCAGCTGGATCATTTATGCTTGAATGTTACTGTTTTGGCAATGTACCCCATCGCAGTCTTCTGCTTCCGTTTGTCCAGACTAGCCTGCAGTTGTGGAGGAAGCACACACGACTCCAATTCTAGATTCTTGCGCAGTTCTGTAATCACCTATAACGAAAAACAGCGCAAGTTTCAGTGAACCTAATTCAAAACTAAGGCTCCTTCACAGGTCTCTTGCTGCTTCGATGAAAGACATGATAAAATTTAAATGCGACAGAAGTCAAATGGCATACTTCTCCTTAAAAAATGTTATACCTCCACCTTTGAAATCAGACTAACCATGGTCACTATGAAGTGCAACATCTCATAGCCAGGCTGAGACACAAAAAAAACTTAGCAATTGAGGGTGATTTTACATTACAAGAGTGCAGCTCTACTTTTAAACATAAACTTACTCTGATTCCACTTTTTTGTAAGCTGTTGCTAGGTTCAGCAGTCTGCTTCTGGCCCACTAAACACATGAAATGGGCTTAGAGAATCTGACAGTATGACATCAGCTGGAACCAAGCTTCCATGAAAATGCTCAGATTGAACACCAATTGTATTTATTTGTCAGCTTTAAAGTGCCCAAGGCACTTCACTGGAGCATTATAAAGCAAAATGTAACACCAAACCACGTAAGGAAATACTAGGCCAGATGACCAAAGGCTTGGTCAAAGAGGTAGGTTTTAAGGAAAATCTCAAAGGTGGAGAGAATCGGAAAGGTTTAGAGAGGGAATTCTGGAGCTTAGGGCCCAGGTAGTCGAAGGCACAGCTGAGCAATTAAAATCAGGGGTGCTCAAGAGATCAGAATTAGGGGAGGGCAGGTATCTCAGAGTTGTGGGGCTGGAGGAGATTATAGAGAAAGGGAGAGGCGAGGCCCTGGAGCGATTTGAAAACAAAGATGAGAATTTTAAAATTGAGGCGCTGCTTAACCAGGAACCCATGTAGATCAGTGAGTGCAGGGGTGATGGGTGAACGGGACATGGTGCAAGTTGGGACACAGGCTGCTGTGTTTTGGATGACATCAGGTTTCACGGAGGATAGAACATGGGAGGCCAGCTAGGAGTGTGTTGGAATAGTCAAATCCAGAGGTAACAAAGACATGGATGAAGGCTTCAACAGCAGATGAAGAAGATTTGAAGCAGGGGCAGAGTCAAGAAATGTTACAACGGTGGAAATAGGCAATCTCAGTGATGGTGCGGATATGTGGTCGGAAGCTCATCTTGGTGTCAAATACAAAAGGACAATTGAGGACATCATGACTACACACATTCGAAAATAAAAAACACATCTCTGTATTCATCATTTAGAGCCCTTGTGAACCTATACCAAGTAACTCCAGGTCAGATAGAATACATAGGGGTAAAGTATTGTGGAAACGAGAGATGCAGAGGTCATGAGTTCAAATCCAAAAAATCTGGCTAAACAACCATAAAAGCTGCCAGACTTTCATAAAACCCAATTGGTTCATTAATGTCTTTCAGGGAAGGGAGTCTACACTTTCAACCAGACTGGTCTAAACGCAACCCCAGTTACAGACTACAAAACTGAATCTTAATGTCCTCTGAAGTGAACTAGCTTCCTAGCAACCCATTCAATTTGTAATTTAAAAAATCATTATAGTTCAAAATAAAAATCTGGACAGATCCATCAATAACGGACCAGGCAATCGCAGCCCAGTCGACCCTGCAAAGTCCCTCCATGCTGGGAATACTGTTCCACAGACTGGTCAAGCAATAGTTTCACATTGTTTACTCACAACATCTCTTCTATCAACCAACATCCCAGTCTCCTCTATCACCATTTCTGGCGATGTCTTGTCCCACTAGCACAGTGATATACTGTGGGACTGGCCCTTCCACAGGAAGCACTGCAGCAATTCTCCAAGGTTATTTCAACAGCACTTCAGCTTCCACCCTGCCGCACCCACTCCCCGCAGCGAATTCTACCATTCAGAAGGACAAGGGCAGCTGTGTCATGGGATCATCACCTCCAGGTTACACACTATTCTGCTTGGGCATACATCATAACTTCCTTAATTGTCACTATCCTGGAATTCCCTAGCTAACACCATCATGGAAGCACCACCATCACAAGGACTACAGTGGTTCAAGAAGCCTCGCCATCACCTTCTCAAGCATCAAGGAATGGGTAATAAAAGTAGTCAATAAATCAGCCACATCCCAAGAAACAATAAAAGGTAAGAGCAGTTGAAGGAAACACTGTTTGAACATGGTCAAATGGAATGCAATGTACCACTGCTAAAGTTATTATTAACACAGAAATTAAAATTGTCAACAATCTCTATTAATGAAAGAGTAACTTGCTATTTAAACACAACTAGTGCCTAATTGCAGTTCACACCAATGTCTGTTGCAGCCAAGATCTCTTTTCAGAATAACATTCTTGATAATTAATGTTAATTGTATTCTCTAATTCTGGAAAAGTACATAATTGTCTCATCTCAATAGTTTGGCTCAGTACATCAAAAGCTCATCTCTGAGCAAGCAAGTTGCGTATTCGAGCCCCATTCCAAGTCTTGAACACAATCTAAGTTGGCACTTCAGTGCAGTACTAAAGAAGTGTTGCACTGTCAGAGGTGTGGTCTTTCAGAAGAAATATTAAACCAAGACACAGTCAGCTCACCCAAATTCCACAACAACATTGTACGTCAGGCAGTTAATATTTCTATTGATAGCTGATGGTTCATCATTGGCTGTGGATTTATAATGTTAAAATGTATTTGTGTTTTACCTCTACAGCATCTGCCGCTGTGATGGCATGAAGAATGAACTTGACAACTACAGGGAGATCATCAAGTTTCACTGCAGACAAGGTTGACATGACAGAGTGACGCACCTGCGGATAAAAAAAACTACAAATTGGAATGTTTTCCAAATTTGAAAAACACCTACAAGTTTTTCTATGCAAGAATATACAATTACAGGGTGTCTTCAATTTCCCATCTTAAATCCATACTCTAACCTAAAGGATTTTCAAAGTACCAGCGTCCTATGAACCCTTATTTCTCAATGCATCATATGGTATTAGTCTAAGCCATATGGATCAGAAAATTCCAATTCATAGAATCATAGAATGATTACAGCACAGAAGGAGGCCATTCGGCCCAGCGTGTCTGTGCTGGCTCTCTGAAGGAGCAATTCACCTAGTGCCACTCCCGCACCTTCTCGCTGTAGCCCTGCACATTCTTCCTTTTCAGATAATAATCCAATTCCCTCTTGAGTACCTCGATTGAACCTGCCTCCACCACACTCTCAGGCAGTGCATTTCAGATCCTAACCACTCGCTGTGTGAAAAAGTTTTTCATGTTGCCATTGCTTCTGTTGGCAATTACCTTAAATCTGTGCCCTCTGATTCCCGATCCTTCCAGCAATGGGAACAGTTTCTTCCTATCTACTCTGTCCAGACCCCTCATGATTTTAAATACCTCTATAAAATCTCCTCTCAACTTTCTTTTCCCCAAGGAAAACAGTCCCAATTTCTCCAATCTATCTACATACTGAAATTTCTCATCCCTGGAACCAATCTCATGAATATTTTCTGCACCCTCTCTAACGCCTTCACGTCCTATTAAATTAATCACATTTTTTTTAAAACTCCCTTCTTTCCTGCCCCTGACTACTGTCAGCAAACTACCTGACATCACATATGAGTCAGATCCTGACATCATCATGCATCATAAAATTATACAGCACAGAGGAATGCCATTCAGCTTGTGTCTGTGCCAGCTCTTTGAAAGAGCTATCTCCCTGCCCCTGCCCTTTCTTCATTGTTGTTGTTTTCAAAGTTATTACTGAATCTGCTTCCACCACCTTTTAAAGTAGTACATTTCAGATCAAGACTATGTATGCACTTTTCCAGTAGGGACAAATAGAATGGCTTATTTTGTCCCCACATGCCCCCAACCCACTCCCCTCCACCATCCCAGCAACCAGAGGCATTGTAGTGCCCCGACATGCACCCCAACTAAAATTTATTTGTGCTGCCACCTTGCTTTCTGTTCTCAATTACAGCCCATAGAATTAAACTTAGAAGGAGAACTGCAAGAGATTCCATCCATTTTCATTCTTTACAATTATTTGTCCTCACATTCTATAGCTGAGCTGGAAATGAGGGAATTTTATCCTTTAAATATTGCAATTTGGGAGGGGGTGGGGGGGAACTCACCTCTACCAATAGCTCAGCACGCAGGTTGAGGCTAGAGAGAGCATCCAGGATGGGCACTGTCAACTGAGTGTTCTGTTGCAACAAGGAACTGTCAGAAAGAACAAAAACTTGTAGCACTGACTGGAAATATAAGCCAATTCAAAAATGAAACATCATTCAAAAATAACAGTTATACAATAAATTCAACAAATTTGCATTTCAAGAGATTTATAAAGATTTGAGAGTAATAACATACACTTTACTTTCAATGTTGAGTCAATATGGAAATACAATAAATGCAAAATGGGAATAAATAGGCAGAACAGTGCAGTGCAAGTCTACAGAGATTATGCTAAGGCTTTTTATACACACTGAGCAGATAATACTTGGACGCATTGTATATTATTGTGGTTACATTAAAATTGGAGTGGAAAAAATTATTTTATTCTGGAAAAAAATCTAAACAGCGGAAAGTAAAATATATCTTGCTCAGACAGTAGAGAATTTTGTTTCCGATTGTCCAAACTGGTAATTGCATTTTACAGTTTGGACTATCTCCATTGATACTTAAATCTCTACTATTTAAATGTTATCACAAACTTTGTGCCAGGTTAAGCTATTACAAGATCTAACCCATTATTAGGCTCACAGCTATGACAGTAATTTCAACAAATAGAAAGTTGCCACTACTGATATCACAATATTGAATATAAAACTTAACTTTACAGCATTTAAGGAAAATCCTGTAAACAGTACTATGTTGCTCTAATTTTCTCTTCTCTACTGACTTGTATTGGGGTATAGTTCCATGGGTGTGGGATACTCTCCCGAGCTTCAGCCAATCAGAACATGGGGTGGGGGAGGTCACTGTGAAGTCCAGTCCTTCTCAAATATCATGTACTTTCCAACAAGAGTCATTGGATAGCTATTAGGAGTGGGAACCAGGTTGATTTTTCTTCTCTCTCTAACTCAGAGGCAATGAACTGTAAAACTCCTGACTCCGCCCTTGCCGTGACCAGGTTGGTCAATACGAACATGAATTGGGCCTGTACAGTTCAGTCCCACATTAGGAGGTGTACACATCAACTTAGCCAGCAAAGCAGCTTAACGCTCAGCAATATTTAAAAGGGAATGCACCAAATATTCCAGATGTAGCTTACTTAAGCTCCTTGGCAATTTCATTGTGTTGAGCATCTTCAAGAATTTCTGGCAAGCTGGTGATGATGTCACGCTGGATTTCTAGAGGTGCAACACTAATCAGCTGCATGATCTTACTAGTCAAATCCTGGAACAAACCACGCAGGCAAGGAAAGAATAATTACACTGTGTACAGTTCAGTACTTGAATGCCATAAACAATATTTAGATACAACATAAAGAATTTCATATATCCAAAAACCCCAAAATAAATAAATGTAATTAACAGACTACAGTAGTAGTGTACAAGCAAGAAAAACCAGGAACAATTACTAGATAATTATCTTATTGAAAGATTCTGATAATTAACAGATTAGAACATTAACTTCCAGTAACTCTCATGATCCATTTTAAATGACATTGTGTATTTTGTGGTGATGACTTTATTCCAATATTAGGTCCTTTAATAATGCTTGGTATCACAGCAAGCATCCTGTCCAAACCACAGACGTTGACAGCATAGAGGCCATTTGGCTCTTTGCTAGAGCAGGCCCTGGTTCTGCTGCTTTGAAAAGATACTCTCTCCTCAAAAGATACAATAATCTCTGCCTCAGCCGACTCCCTGTGGTAAATTCATGCTCTAACTCTGCATAAATATTTCTCATACCCTCTCTCCTCACTCTTACTGGCAATTTTAAATTGGTGTGCAGTAGTCATAGACTCTCCAGTTAACAAAAATAATATTTCCTATTCGCCCATCAAAACCTTCAGAATATTGAAAACCTCTAAAATCTCCTCTTATCCTTTCCCTGCTCCAGCGGAATTAGTCCCAGTTTTTCAAGTGAATCTAAACTATAAGTCCTCTATGATTTCAATGTCCTTTTCATGAGGGGGCACCTAAAACTAGATACAGTTTTCTAACTATAGCCTAATCATTTCCTTGTACAAATTTATTAACTCAAGTGTTGTTTACCAAATCATCATCCAGTTAATGATCATGGTCAATGATCAATAAAATTAACCAGATTAGTAGTTTTAAAAAATAGCTGTACATAGGTCCACCAAACAGATGCAGCACACTTCCTTGCGGATGGGAGAGAAATATAAAAACAAAAATCCAAACAAATTGTCTCTTAAGTGGTGGCATCCATCTTCCTCACCACTGATTCTGAAGAAAGGTGCATTCTAGTCATGTGCCTAAGCAACAAGTTAAATCGATCGGAATTAAATGAACAAATACAAGATGCTGCAACTGTGAAAACATTTATCTTCACTGGGAAAAAAAAATGTGTAAAAATAAAATTTTACATCCCTACCTTACTATCTATGATCCTGTCCAACCACTTAAACTGATTGATGATGAGTCGTGGCATATTAATCCCATCCTCTGGAACACTAAAATTGAAAACAATTGCATAAATGGATTCTATTTTCACAAGAGTACTGGGGGAGGGGGGCGGGTGTGGAGGGGAGTATCAGCGAGATGAGATTCTAATAGTTCAATAATCCACCTAATCACAGCCCTGTTCTCACGTTCTTCACTAATCTGAATCAGTGTTAACTCACAAGGATATATTTTCAAATGGTTACATGTTGTTGGCTAACAGCCTCCCTCAGAAAAGCAAATGGAAAAACACCTCGATAAATAGGTGATGTTTGCTATTCCTACCTCTATTTAACAACACGGCGGCACAGTGGCGCAGTGGTTAGCACCGCAGCCTCACAGCTCCAGCGACCCGGGTTCAATTCTGGGTACTGCCTGTGTGGAGTTTGCAAGTTCTCCCTGTGTCTGCGTGGGTTTTCTCCGGGTGCTCCGGTTTCCTCCCACAAGCCAAAAGACTTGCAGGTTGATAGGTAAATTGGCCATTATAAATTGCCCCTAGTGTAGGTAGGTGGTAGGGAAATATAGGGACAGGTGGGGATGTGGTAGGAATATGGGATTAGTGTAGGATTAGTATAAAATGGGTGGTTGATGGTCGCCACAGACTCGGTGGGCCGAAGGGCCTGTTTCAGTGCTGTATCTCTAAACTAAACTAAACACAACTTTGTAATAAAGGAAAACTTACAGGCAGCGCATTGTTACATCACTTTGACATCCCAAATGATTTCATATCAAATTCACTACTTTTTTTTGAACTGCAGTTAATGGCATTATGTAGGCAAAAGCATAGCCAGCTTCAACAAGCAGCAATTAGATGAATGACATCCCAACCTGTTTTTGATATTGGTTGAGGGAGGACTGATGGTGAGCATATCAGAAGAAACTTGTGTAATTAATTGCCCTCTAAACGGTGTGGTGATACAGTGTTTCAATAGTGATTTGCTACAGCCTTGTTCAATAATAATAGCGCTACCCCTTTAAATTGTCCAATGCGTATAGGAGACAAATTGCATTAGTGCTAACGTACTCTCTATAAGCTATGGGGACTGCATCAACTACGCTGAAAAACGAAAGTGAATCTTACCCATCATACATAAATTCAGGAATTTTTTCAAATAATGTGTTCATAACAGGAGACTAAGAGGAAAAGAAAAAATAGCTTCATAAGTAAACTTCAGGAAATATGCATGCACTTATTATTCTGTGTGCTGACTACAACTGCTGCAATTGTTTTACCTGCAGAATCTCGATTCCAAGAAGCAGCTTTATGAGACTTTCCTGAAAGCTCATAGTGTTACTGTAATAAATGAAGATAGACATAGAGTATGAATGAAACTATTGCCAACAAGTTGTAAAATGCTGATAGAAATAAAAAACTTTTTTCACCTCTCCTAAAGGTCTAGCTTTTGCTAGAATATAGCTCCACAGCACTGACAGCTCTATGGCACCTCAACTATAAGAAAAGAACATAAGAAATAGGAACAGGAATAGGCCATTTGGCCCATTGTGCTTGCTCCGCCATTCAGTAAGCTCATGGCTGATCCTCAAACTCAACACCACTTTCCTGCCCAATCCCCATATCCCTTGATTCCCTCCCTGCCCAAAAATCTGTTGATTTCAGTCCTGAATATACTCAACAATTGAGCATTCATAGCACTCTGGAATAGAAAATTCCAAAGATTCATAACCTTTGAGTCAAGAAATTTCTCCTCATTTCAGTCCTAAAGAAGGCAAATGCAATGTTGTCGTTTATTGCAAGGGGAACAGAATATAAAAGTAGAGATGCTTTGCTAGTTGTACAGAGCATTGGTGAGACCACATTTGAGTGTTGTGTACAGTTTTCGTCTCCTTACTTAAGAAAGGATATAATTGCATTGGAAGCGGTTTAGAGAAGGTTCACTTATGAGGAAAAGTTGGACAGGTTGGGTCTGCATTCACTGGAGTTTAGAAGAATGAGAGGTGATCTTATTGAAACATATAAGATCCTGAGGGGACTTGACAGGGTGAATATTGAGAGGATGTTTTGAGAGGATATTTTCCCTGCTGGGAGAGACTAAAACACGGGGGCACAGTTTAAAAATAAGGGGTCTCCCATTTAAGACAGAGATGAGGAGATTTTTTTCTCTCAGAGGGTTGAGTCAGTAGAACTCTCTTCGCCATTGAGCGGTGGAGGCAGGGTCATTGAATGTTTTTTTAAAGCAGAGGCAAACAGATTCTTGATAAACAAGGGAGTAAAAGGGTATCAGGAATAGGCAGGAAAGTGGAGTTGTGTCCCAAACAGATTAGCCATTATCTTATAGAATGGCAGAGCAGGCTCGAGGGGCCAAATCACCTACTCCTCTCCTAGTTCATATGTATGTCTGGTTGTATGTATGTTAATAATTAACCACTTATCCTGAGGTTATGCCCTTAGTTCTTATGTCCTATGATGAGAGGTTGAGTAAATTGGGCCTATATTCTCTAGAGTTTAGACGAATGAGAGGTGATCTCATTGAAACATCAAGCTGGATAGGGAAGACACTGAGAGATTGCTTAACTGGTCAGGCAATCTAAAATACGGGGGCACAGTCTCAGGATAAGGGGCTGATCATTTAGGACTGAGATGAGGAGAAATTACTTCACTCAAAGGGTTGTGAATCTTTAGAATTCTCTACCCCAGAGGGTTGTGGTTGCTCAACAGTTGAATACATTTAAGGTTGGGATAGATAGATCTTTGGTCTCAGGGAATCAAGGGATATGGCGAGTGGACGGGAAAGTGGAATTGAAGCCTAAGATCAGCCATGATCGTATTGAATGGCAGAGCAGGCTCGATGAGCCATGTGGTCTACTCCTGCTCCTATTTCTTGAGTTCTAGAGACTCCAGCCAAGGGAAACAGCCTCTCAATATTTACACTGCCACGCCTTCTCAGAACCTTGTATGATTCAATGAGATCACCTGTCACTCTTCTAAACTGCAGAGAAGGTGGGATTAGATTGAGCACCTAGTTTGTTTGGTCGGCATGGGCATGACGGGCTGAATGGCCTCCTTCTGTGCCATAATTTCTCTGTGGTCCTCATTGGACAACCCTCTCATCCCAGGAATCGATGTCCATTCTTTATGTCTGGGCCTACACAGCGAGTGTCATCAGGCTACAAGAAGCTGGAATTCATCATAGCCTGTTTCTGCCTTCATTCAAGACATGCACAATTTCCAACAGTAGTCACAGAATAGAAATCCTGACTGTGAACCTCGCTGGATTTTTCCTTTCCAAGTTCAGATGCACCAAGGCCAATTGTCATATTCCAATAACTGCCCTGGATGAAATCAACGAAAGAAGCACAGGCTGGCAGGTTAGTGGGGAGAGTTAGTGTAAGGAGCAGGTGCGGGTCAATGTCTGGGAATCTTGATCTGGGGCAGTAGGGCCTGGGCTGGAGTGGAAGGAAATATTGTAGAAAAAACAATATCCTAGTTGATTTCTCACACAGTTGCTGATGTGATTGACTTCTACTGAGATAGGAAAAGGTCCATTGAACTATCAAGATTCAGCAAAGCCGGGATGTCATGGGTGAGGTGCCTGGTGCGTAACTTAGCGATTTATGCAGCAGATGGATTTATAATTACCTCTTCAAAGGCGACTCTTCCATCAATTTCTAGCTGTGGAGTGACACACACACAAACTTGCACACACATCATACAGCCTCACGAGCTGCTATGCCACTCAAAAAGATTATGGTTTTTCTTTGACCTCAACTTCATTTTACCGCTCTACCCCCATATCCCTCGATTCTCTTAGTGTCCAACATGGACTGTGTCTCTCTTCACCCCTGCTCAGAACCTGAGGCCATCAAGATGAGGCCATGAAGCAGGCAGAGGATGGGGCAGATCCTGCTCGACCAAGAACAAAGATGAAGCACTCAGGATGAGAGCCAGTATATTGTGTTGCAAGCTTCCACTGTTACTACCATCATAATAGTAAGAACGTCAAACACCCCCCAATCCCTGCCCTCTTCTGGCCTGGTCTGCCTTTATCCATACTAGTACAGAGCCAAACAGATCAATAAAAAGGGGCATCACACTGTGAATCAGTCAAGTCAGTAGAAGAGAGCACAATGTTCAAACAGTTTGATATATAGGTGGATCAATAGATTTTTCAGTTGCAGAACAAACTGATCAATTTAATGTTATGTGGGTTTAGATAATTGCTCCATAGTTGCAACTCAGTCGCTAGAGAAACCTATTTGACTAGTTAATACCTGGGAAATAGTATTGGAACAAAAACAGATATTTCTATTTTTCTCTCAGATGCAACAAGAAATGTCCATTCAGCATGTAAAAATTTTATTTTGAAGAAAACAGCCAATCATTGCTTTCTCCACATTTTCTACTCTCCAAATGTCTCTAAGCAGGGCACCACCCCCAGCCAAAAGATGGGTAAGTGACCTGATTCCAAGCCATTGTCCATTAAAGCCATTATGAGGTGCACTATGAACAGCAGAGACTCTTGTACCCCCTTGAAAAGAACTTGACCTCCAATTAAACTTTCCCATGACATGGAGGCCGAAGTTAGAAATTTGCTGTGAAATCATGCATATGAATTTGCATCTTACCTCTCGAGCTTCCCAGGTTATGTTTAGTTTAGAGATACAGCACTGAAACAGGCCCTTCGGCCCACCGAGTCTGTGCCGACCATCAACCACCCATTTATACTAATCCTACACTAATCCCATATTCCTACCACATCCCCACCTGTCCCTATATTTCCCTACCACCTACCTATACTAGGGGCAATTTTATAAAGGCCAATTAACCTATCAACCTGCAAGTCTTTGGCATGTGGGAGGAAACCGGAGCACCCGGAGGAAACCCACGCAGACACAGGGAGAACTTGCAAACTCCACACAGGCAGTACCCAGAATTGAACCCGGGTTGCTGGAGCTGTGAGGCTGCAGTGCTAACCACTGAGCCACTGTGCCACCCCAAATCATCCCTTCAAATTGTTTTATTCAGGAGATTAATAGTGCAGTGTCAAAGTACTCCCAAAGACTCAACAAACTGATCCAATCAGTAGCTAAGCTATGCAGACCAGGAAGGTTTGAGATTTGATCTTGATCTGTACTAAGTAAGTTGATCTTAGTTGGGCAATACAATTCTATAATTACTTCCATGAGCCTGGGTTAGCAAAGGGGAAATTAGCTATGGTTCCCACTTCTGATCACTATTCACTGAATCTTGCTGCAACGAAAATAAGCAACAAGCTTGGCTGTGGTGGAGTTGAGAACTACACGCACCCACTGTCTAGACTTGCACAATAATAACGATAACAAGCTGGGTGAGATACCAAAGGGTAACTAATGCCCACCAAAAAGATAATACCTTCAACAGAAAAGAGAAAATGACAAGAACAAGGTCCTGTACAAAAAGTTTTATCGCAAAGCATATTAAATTTATCTGAACAAACACAGCACTTGCAAAAATTGTGCGTTACATCATTGATACAATTGTGGTGTACCTTGATTCTCCCTCTTGAGATTGTCCACAGGGCAAGAGGCAGTTTCTGAACTTGTCTCTGTCCTCGATGTGTGACTCCAAACCACTTATAAATTCCTGCACAACCTGCAAACAACACAACTCACATTAGTTCTTAACAAAAGGCATTCACTGTTCCTGCAGCCCGAGAAGCTAGCATGGTGCCCTGCCATCCAACCATTAGAAGCCCAAGAGAGAAGCAATTAACTACTCTCCGATTTCTTCTAATGATGCTTTCAAACCAACCACAAAAAAATGCATGAGACCATATGAATGTTTTTTTTCAGACAACTTCCTACTCTTGTCCTCATCTCCTGAAGGTGTTGATTACTTACTGGGGTGCAGTTTCAATGCAGTTCTTCGACTGTGAGGCTAGTCAGTGAACGTCTGCAATCTACTGTACTGTTTCGCAGCTGAGTGCAACTGTGACCTCAACCCACGTCCACACTTCCAGAAGGGGTCACTGAATTGCAATCAACAGCAGGCATCTCACCAACATTTCTCCTCCTTAGTGCAGGGGTGTTACGTCTAACTGAGGCAATTCCCTAGCTGAGATCAGACAACTCAGTACAGACCAAGGACTGAACTAGGAACCTCTTGGCCAATGTGACTTAGTGCTTCACCAGGTAAAGGATTTACCCAACGAGACTACAAGGAACCAACTAGCCGGAAGATCTAAATACTCATGAGAATTAAGTTGTGGATTGGTGTGAACCCAAGGATACTTGCCATAAAGATTTCACCAACCAATTGACATTACTAACAGGCTTTAGCATATACTCAAGCAATTGCAATAAGATAACAATTTGAAATAAGATAAAGACTCACGTTTGGATAATGCGGATGTTTCCGTAAAGCTTGATAAAGCTTCTTTTGAAAAACTGCTTGGTCCAAAGCTACAATCATTAAAAATCAGTAAGAGATGAACTCGTTAAAGGATGATTTAAGTGCTCACAGAATCTGACAGAGGACAAATTCTAGTATGTTCTGTGGTTTTAGATCCCTGGTATTCAAGAATTTTCCCCCTTTTTACTGCCCTTTTATGCTCACTCTCTCTCCCTCCCTCCCTCCACCAACCATCCCACCCCAACCCCCCCGCCCCCAGCAGCTCCAACACATCACATAAGCTTTCAGCCTGAAATATCAAAAGAAGGAACTGATTAGTACCCAATAAAAACTAGGTTGAGACATCCCCAAATTGATTTCATAAAAAAACTACATCAAGGAAGAATGTATTTAGTCAGACCGAGCAGGATTCAAGGCCAGGTGCCAAAATTAGAAGTGTTCTTAGAATTGCCATGAAGGGGTCAAAACCATCATCAAACCGTGACCCATTCCGGAAGCGTGCACGAGAAAATGTTAAGTAGATCAGAACTGGAGTTGGCTATAATATCCCATGTGACTGACCAGATGCAGATGGCATACTTGATCTGGACAAGTGCTGAACAAAAAAAGCTTCAGATGTGCCTCTGGGAACCGATAAGCTGTCAATCTCTATCAGATCACTTTTACACACAAAGGGTTGGGGAAAATTTGGAAGACTCTCCCCCAAAAGGTTGTGGATGCTGGTTCAGTTCTGTGGGGGCGGGGCAGGAGCAATTTGCAATGGAAACTTAAAATTAGCAGACGAAAATTAAATCTTAGTAATATCACCCAATACATTTACATTGATAACATCACAACCTAATCCTTCAGGGCAGGTGCCCGCAGGACATTTACTGACTGCAAAAGATTAAAATTAAAAATCATGTTTTTTTAATTTCACAGTTTAACCTACCAAAGTTTCACAGTTTGAGATGTCACCTGAAGGTTTGGATACAATTATTGGTTTGCAACCACCCCCCTATATCTATTATAATGTACATAAACCACCTGAAGTCCAGATGAGACTACTGCTTCATTATTACTCTTGGGTATCCACTATTCAATCTTCATTTGAGCAAATGGATAGTAGCAACAAAATCTCAATAGCCTCATTTAACAACATACTTAGTTTATTTGGTTGGTTTCCATGTTTCAGAATCACTCCAACTGTTTTTAGCGACTGTACAAATACTGTATCATCATCCACTTCTCCCTCCTGGGCAGATGTAGTTCGTTTCCTCGCACCTATTTTGCTCTTCTTTGCCCCTGAGAAAAA
The DNA here is from genome assembly GCF_036365525.1 of Heterodontus francisci. Lineage (NCBI taxonomy): Eukaryota > Metazoa > Chordata > Chondrichthyes > Heterodontiformes > Heterodontidae > Heterodontus > Heterodontus francisci. The sequence goes on along the minus strand of NC_090389.1, from coordinate 79,904,738 downwards.
GCAGCACAAAAAAACTCTTTATGAAGCAATGATTACACTTTTATGTTCTCTTTGAAGTTACTGACTTTGTTCTATACATACAACATACTTTAATGTCAATTTATAATCCATATGCAAAGACAGAGGTACCAGAAACTTTGTTATTGCCCAGTCCAAACCTGCTTCAGTTTTCTCTGTTTCTCAAACACTGATGTGGGTTGAACAATATTTCTGCCCTGGAATTATACCCTTTCATTGTGTAATGCCATTGCAGAGAATGAATCATTCTCTACCTTTGCTATCGAGTGTTCACATCAAGCACTCAAGTATGACAGCAGTATTTCCACCAAGATACAAAACGTTTAGGAGTTATTGAATACAAATTACAATCTTTGACATTGACAGAAAATCATAGAAAGTTTAAGGCACAGAAAGAGGCCACCCAGCCTAATCCCACCTTCCAGCATTTGGTCCATAGCCCTGCAGGTTACGGCACTTGAGGTGCATATCCAGACACCTTTTCAATGAATTGAGGGTTTCTGCCTCTACTACCCTTTCGGGCAGTGAGTTCCAGACCCCCACCGCCCTCTGGGTGAAAAAGCTTTTCCTCATCTCCCCTCTAATCTTTCTACCAATCACTTTAAATCTAAGCCCCCAAGTCAGTGACCTCTCTGCTAAGGCAAACAGGCCTTTCACCTCCACTCTATCCAGGCCCCTCACAATTTTGTACATTTCAATCAAATCTCCCCTCAGCCTTCTCTGTTCCAAGGAGAACAACCCCAGCTTATCCAATCTTTCCTTATAGCTGCATTTTTCCAGTCCCGACAACATCCTCGTAAATCTCCTCTGTGCCCTCTCTAGTGCAATTACATCCTTTCTGTAATGAGGTGACCAGAACTGCACACAGTACTCAAGTTGTGGCCTAACCAATGAGTTATACAGTTCCAGCTTAACCTCCCTGCTCTAATATTCTAATCCTCAGCTAATAAAGGAAAGGATTCCATATGCCTTCTTAACTACCTTATCAACCTGTTCTGCTATCTTCAGGGATCTGTGGACATTCATTTGGGCGGCACAGTGGCGCAGTGGTTAGCACCGCAGCCTCACAGCTCCAGGGACCCGGGTTCGATTCCGGGTACTGCCTATGTGGAGTTTGCAAGTTCTCCCTGTGTCTGCGTAGGTTTTCTCCGGGTGCTCCGGTTTCCTCCCACAAGCCAAAAGACTTGCAGGTTAATAGGTAAATTGGCCATTATAAATTGTCACTAGTATAGGTAGGTGGTAGGGAAATATAGGGACAGGTGGGGATATTTGGTAGGAATATGGGATTAGTGTAGGATTAGTATAAATGGGTGTTTGATGTTCGGCACAGACTCGGTGGGCCGAAGGGCCTGTTTCAGTGCTGTATCTCTAATCTAATCTAAAAAAAAAATTCCAAGGTCCCTCACTTCCTCTACACCTCTCAGTAGTCTCCCATTAATCGTGTATTGCTTTGCCTTGTCTGACCTCCCCAAAAGCATCACCTCACATTTCTCTGGGTTGAATTCCATTTGCCACTTTTCTGCCCACCTGACCAATCCATCAATATCTTCCTGCAGCCTACAGCTATACTCCTCGCTATCAACCACATGGCCAATCATTGTGCTGTCTGCAAACTTCTTGATCATGCCCCTTACTTTTACGTCCAAATAGTTTCTACCAGAAAAACATGCGGTCAAATGTCAGAAATCTGTCTACTCTTAATTTTTAAAGGCAATTACAAATTCTTGGAGAGAATGCTGTACCCTGCTGTGTACCAATTAGCAACAGAAGATAAAAGTGCCTCTACACTGACTCCAACAAGGCATATATAAATTAGATTTCTCCACACATTCATAGTTAGTAGCAGAAAATCTAATTCAAACATAACCTTCAGAATAGCACCCGCTACTCGACCAGTGATATTTTCCACTTCTGACACTTTTCCAAACCGTCTCTGCAAGACTGCAATAGATACCAAATTATAGATGATTTTGGGTTTAATATGAACTGAATCAACACTTTGCACAAATAATTTCAACGATGCTTATCCAGACTGCCTGGGTTAGGGTAGGGTCAGGATTGGAATAATGTCACACATGGCCAAATAGCTTACTGACACCATACAATATCATGTGCTCAGAAAGGTCACTTGGGAGAGAGGTCAGAGCACAACACTAGGTGGCAGTCTGTGCCAATGTCTTAAGGAGTGACAGGATAAAAGACAAGGTTGTGACAATTGTGCAACAAGTGTCAACTAAGATATTCAAACTTTCCAAAGCTTGTTATAGCTGTAACACAGACATTATACTGCCATGCAGAAATATGCATGCTTTAACTTGAAGGTGAATATTACTCTGGATCAAGAGCAAAGAATCAATGCAATATCAATGTTATTACTTTCATTCTTGTTAATTCAAATACATTGTTGCACACATACAAAAATCAAACTATCTAGTGATTTGAATTAGGCAATTTCATTAAAACAGCAGTGATCTTTCTGCACTCAAAAACAACTTCAAAAATCAGTAGTGCTCCCTGCTCAGCAAGACTGTGAGAAAATGTTTGTTTTCATCCTGAGCTTTTTTAATTGATGCAAGACCAGCAGCAGTTGATGCAGCTTCCAGCAGATCTATCTCTTGCTGCTAACCACCTAAACACAGATTAACAACCTGGACTTCTGGGTGAAATAGCGGAGGCAAAAACCTCAAGGCAACTGAATGTGGGGATTGGGGGAACTATAGCTTGTTCTCGATGGTCTTACTCATAAAATCATTGAAATTTACAGCACAGGAGGCCATTTGGCCTACTGTATCCGTGTCATCTGAAAAAGAGCTATCCAGCCTAATTCCACTTTTCAGCTCCTGGTACGCAGCCCTGTAAATTACAACACTTCAAATATATAATCCAAGTTTTTTTAAATGCAATGTGGGTTTCTGCCTCTATCACCTTTCAGGCAGTGAGTTCCAGACTCCCAGCCACCCTCTGGGGGGAGGGGGGAAATGAAAAGAACTTTCTCCTCAACTCCCCTCTAATCCTTCTGTAATTTGTCTTGTGGATGGCAGCATCCTTTCATCAGAGCCCTGCGACCACCTGAGCTTGGACACTGTTGAAGGATTGGGAGAGGTGTGTGTGTGTGTGTGGTCCATGGAAATTAGAAATAACTGCGAAGATTCCCCCTGCGTGAAAAACAAAATAGTCAATGGAACACTTCAAAATAAAGTATGTTTATGGATTTAGTTACTTGATATGTCTTTGGCATTAACCTCATCATGCTCATCTGCAGACTTGGACAGTCTTCTTTTAGCCACCATGGTGTGAAGCTTAGGCCTTCTCCTCCTCCAGCTCCACTTGCAGCAGATTACCGACAACCAGACTCGTCCAGCCCGCCACTGGAGCACAGCCACTGCGCATGCGCCTCTGCCCACGGCGCCTGCACAAGGGACTCGGAGCATGCTGGGACTTGTAGTCTTGTCCCATGGAGCCCGCTCACTGGGATTCAAAACCCCCTTTCAAAAGCAAAATACAGAAAATTTTGGAAATGCCTAGGGCAGCACGAAGCGTCAAGTTGACGATTCAGGCGCGTAGACGTCATCACAACACCTGTTGAGTATTTCCAACGTTTCGTGTCAGCAACATCTGCAATTTGCTCTGTGCATATTTCCCCTTTCATCAGAGCCCTGTGACCACCTGAGATTGGACACTGTTGAAGGATTGGGAGGCTGGTCAGCTAGAGGTGTGTGTGTGTGGTCCACAGAAATTAGAAGTAACAGAGGAGATTCCCCCTGCGTGAAAAACAAAATAGTCAATGGAACACTTCAAAATAAAGTATAAGTTTATGGATTTAGTTACTTGATATGTGTTTAGCATTGACTTCATCATGCTCATCTGCAGACTTGGACTGTCTTCTTTTAGCCACCATGGTGTAAAGCTCAGGCCTGCTCCTCCTCCAGCTCCACTTGCAGCAACTAAGACGTCTGTAAACGCGACATGAAGTCCTGTGACGTTGATCACCAGTCGTGGGAGTCAGTTGCCAGTGATCGCCAGAGCTGGCAGACAGCCATAAAGGCGGGGCTAAAGAGTGGCGAGTCGAAGAGACTTAGCAGTTGGCAGGAAAAAAGACAGAAGCGCAAGGGGAGCGCCAACTGTGTAACAGCCCGGACAGCCAATTTTATCTGCAGCGTCTGTGGAAGAGCCTGTCACTCTAGAATTGGCCTTTATAGCCACTCCAGGCGCTGCTCCACAAACCACTGACCACCTCCAGGCGCTTATCCATTGTCTCTCGAGACAAGGAGGCCAAAGATGAAGAAGATATTTCCCCTCCCCACAACATTTAGTGCGTTTCAACAAGCATGCAATCACTCCAACATACAGAGGAATGCACCAAGAAAAAGTGTGCAATGTAAAACCAGAAACTCAATTAATTATTTTTGACAATCACTCCAGAGCTTTCTGGGAAAGAAAATGGTCTTTATGCAAAGGTGGTGGTTGGGAGGGGGGGGGGGGTCGACACATGTTCAAGTTTTAATTTCTCATGAAAGGTCACAGACCTGAAACATTAACTCTGCCTCTCTCGCCACAGATGCTGAGTATTTCCAGCATTTTCTGATTTAATTTCAAGCTTTAACTTGTTGACTTTTTAAACTGGTTTGGTGATAAAGTCTGACATTTTACCACCATTGGAGAGATAATATAGCAATTAATTACCCTGCGACATCAGGTTACGAGTGCACACAAACAATATCAATCATCCAAAAAATCTTCTTGTTTTGCAGGGTGAGAGCAGGAGGCTGAACGTAAGTTTCGCGTGGGCACGTTGTCTACGTATTACGTTAGTTAATTTATGCAAGAGGCCGAAGCGACGTCATTTCCGGTGGAAGATGGCGGAGCCTGAGCTGCTGCTGGACTCCAACATCAGGCTCTGGGTCGTGTTGCCCATCGTCTTCATCACTTTTTTTGTGGGCCTGATCCGGCATTACATCTCCATTCTCCTACAGAGCGATAAGAAACTTACAGAGGAGCAGGTTTCCGACAGGTAGGCAAAATACTTTCAACAAATAATGACTTGCTCCATCTCCATGGAGACCATTTTCTTTCCCAGAAAGCTCTGGAGTGATTGTCAAAAATAATTAATTGAGTTTCTGGTTTTACATTGCTAACTTTTTCTTGGTGCATTCCTCTGTATGTTCTAGTGATTGCATTTTTAAAAGTATTTAAATAATGTTTAATTTGCCATCTCTCACTTCTAGCCTTATGTATAGTACCTGTGAAAGGGGTTGAAATGAAGGGTGAAATCTGGTCTGTGGTCTCTGTGGAGATCCTGATCCTCAGTAATTGAAACACAGTTTATTCTAGGCTGATTTCACTTGGGAGACACATGGGGAACAGTTTGTGGGAATTCTTTAGAAAGGAGTGGTTCTACACAAGGTGTACACAATGGAAGGGCATAGGTTAGCTCTGCGATATCTGAGATGAACATTGAATGTGTTGTTCATGCTTGGATGACAAAAGCAAACTGTGATTGAGACTGACTGAAGTTGTGCACTGCTGTTAGACTTCCTTCTGGTGACATTCCAATTTTTAAGATACTTTCTCGCCATACCAATTTTATTATTGTGTTGTCAGAACAGTACTTCTGGTTTGTGCTCTACATTGAATAGCGTGGGTTGAATGTTTTTGTAAAAAATTATTTTTTAATTGGTGACTACATACATACGTGTTGGATGGCCTGCATTCTCAATAATCAGCTGCAGTTTTAATCTACATATACATTCAGTACTGGTATAGTTTACGTTATAAATAAATGAAATTGAAAACTTATGATCCAAGATTTCTCAGGGCAAAAAACAATCCCTGAACAGCACGACTGCCCAGTTGTATATTGAGTTTTATTCTGTCCTTAAACTATAGTCTATAACCTTACTGAGCGATGAGCGACTTGATGTGTTGCAGATTTAGCCACAGGATCTGCATCCTGCCCATTGTCATTTGGGACACATTTTCTCCCTTTTACATTTATCCAGGAAACAGACCATTCCCCTAGTTGAGAGAAGCACACCCAGTGGTGGTATTCTGTAACCAAACTGTAAGAGTAATCGGGGATGATGTGTGCTCTGGTTGAATTAGTGATTTTTAATTCCACCTCATTTCTTATGCAATAGAGTCCAGCTTCCACTCAACATCATAAAGAGCAGGACTGAAGAGGTGTGGACAAGTATTCTATCCTGGCAATGGTATTTGGCAGCACAGGTGTTTGGTGCCATTTGTTGCAATAGTAATCTGCCTTAATTATTGAAAAATTCTTGTCCAGTGTATATTGGCACTTTATTTAGAAAGTGTCAAGCATACAATCTTTGAGTACATTTTCTGGATGTAAGATTTCCACAGTATGCACAAATTTTCCATTATTTTGTAAAAGCAGTTTTTCTATATCTTTTAAAACTAACTGACCTAAATGTTGTTTTAAAAGGATCTGCAAAAAATAAGTATGACAGGTGTTCTATTTTCACTGTATTGATACAACTACCTGATTAACTATACTGTGCCCTAGTACTCCAATTACCTAATGTATCCGTTGTTACTCCCTCCACTGATCTTCCTTACTGCTAGACCAAGCTTGTGTCTTCAGGGCAGACCTATGGCCTTTTAACCTGGGCATTCTTCGTTGTACCTACTGTGTGGCATGCTGTTTGCTCTCCCTGAACAGCCACTTGAGTTCCCTTACTCTCCTCTCCCATTGTCTATCCCATTCAATGTGCTTCTTAGCAGTCAACTTCATTAACCTTCCTCTTGCTCTTCCTTCCCTCTCCCCTTTTTTCACCATCTGAGTTTAGACTCCACTAAACTTGGCTGCAAGTTAGTTTGTGGACAGTTAACTTTTTTCTCTGTATTTCCTTGTGTCTTCTGACCATGGAGACATGTAACACGTCTCCAGGTCTTATCTTGCTAAATCCTGATGCTGCTCAACCACCTTTTCCTCCCTTGAACACCTCTCCCTGTAATGCCCATTGTCTATCATGGAGCCCCTTCAGAGTCACCAGTATCTTTATCCTAAAATTTCCTCAGTCAGCCGACCCTTTTTGCAACTCCTCATCCCAAACTGTACTCCGGTTCACCCCAGTCCATCTCATCTGATCTTCCTCACTTTTTTTATTCCTCCACATATTCTAATTGTGTCCACTTCCATCTTATCATTAACTTTTGTTGTTGCATCGTCTCTTTCAAGGTTAACAAATCCATGCCTCCTTCTAACCTCTGTGTCGTCTTTTGCCCCTGGAAAAAATTTACATGCACCATTACCACTGGTCTGTCCCTTGCACTGACAGCAACAAGTCCATCAAATTGCATTCTATTTAAGAAAGGTTGTAGAGATAAGCCAGGGAACTACAGACCAGTGAGTCTCACGTCAGTGGTAGGGAAACTATTGGAGAAAATTCTGAAGGAGAGAATCTATCTCCACTTGGAGAGGCATAATTTGATTAGGAATAGACAGCATGGCTTTGTCAGAGGGAGGTCATGCCTAAATTTGATTTGAATTTTTTGAGCATGTGACCAGGTGTGTAGATGAGGGTAGTGCAGTTGATGTAGTTTACATGGATTTCAGCAAAGCCTTTGACAAGGTCCCACATGGAAGACTTATCAAGAAAGCAAATGCACACGGGATACAGGGTAACTTGATGAGGTGGATTCAAAATTGGCTTAGCTGTAGGAGACAGAGAGTGATGACAGACGGCTGTTTTAGTGACTGGAAGCCAGTGTCCAGTGGCGTACCACAGGGATCTGTGCTGGGTCCCCGATTGTTTGTCATTTATATAAACGACATAGATGACTATGTGGTGGATAGGATCAGTAAGTTCGCGGATGACGCAAAAATTGGCCGAGTGGTTAACAGTGAGGTGGAGTGTCTTAGGTTACAGGAAGATCTAGACGGGATGGTCAAATGGGCAGAAAAGTGGCAGATGGAATTTAACCCTGAAAAGTGTGAGGTGATACACTTTTGAAGGAGTAATGTGACACATAAGTATTCAATGAATGGCCTGACACTGGGAAGTTCCGAGGAACAAAGGGACCTTGGCGTGTTTGTCCATCGATCTCTGAAGGCAGAAGGGCAGGTTAATAGGGTGGTGAAAAAGGCGTATGGGACACTTGCCTTTATCAATCGAGGCATCGATTACAAAAGCAGGGAGGTCATGTTGGAGTTGTACAGAACTTTGGTAAGAGCACAGCTGGAGTACTGTGTGCAATTCTAGTCGCCACATTATAGGAAGGATGTGATTGCATTGGAGGGGGTGCAGAGGCGATTCACCAGGATGTTGCCTGGGATGGAACATTTAAGCTATGAAGAGAGGTTGGATAGGCTTGGGTTGTTTTCGCTGGAGCAGAGAAAACTGAGGGGTGACCTGATCGAGGTGTACAAGATTATGAGGGGCATGGACAGGGTGGATAGGGAGCAGCTGTTCCCCTTAGTTGAAGGGTCAGTTACAAGGGGTCACAAGTTTAAGGTGAGGGGCGAGAGGTTTAAGGGAGATTTGAGGAAGAACTTTTTTACCCAGAGGGTGGTGATGGTCTGGAATGCCCTGCCTGGGAGGGTGGTAGATGCAGGTTGCCTCACATCTTTTAAAAAGTACCTGGATGAGCACTTGGCACGTCATAACATTTAAGGCTATGGGCCAAGTGCTGGCAAATGGGATTAGGTAGACAGGTCAGGTGTTTTAATGCATCGATGCAGACTCGATGGGCCGAAGGGCCTCTTCTGCACTGTATCATTCTGTGATTACTTGCACAGATATTCCTCCCCTGCAGGGAATGGTGCTGGTGTCCTTCCTCCAGCCTTGCTGCTGATTTTAGATGTGAGGAGCTCATGGACTTCTGTTTCCAGAATCGTTTGCATGTGCTATCATCTCCCCTCTATCCTTGCCCCAAAACAAGGTCCCGCGCCCCCTTCACTCTGTAATTTTTCAGCATTCTTCTCCGCCAGCTATGTTGGGTTTTTCCTTCATGAAGCTCCCCCAGCGTCATCTTGTCCCCATATTTTGGGCATTATTAACTTCTCCCATTCTTCAGCTGCTGCCCTCACCCTTTTTAAAACCACCCCACTCTCCTTGACTGCAGTTTCTTGCAAACTACCATCCTACCTCTGACCATCCCTTTCTTCCAATAGTCCTTAAATTGCTATTGGTGCACACCTCTGCATTTGCCACTCCTTGACCATTTTGACAATTTCAGATTGTTGACTCCATTCTCCAAGATTCTCATCCTTGGTTTCAAATGCTTCCACAGACTCGCTCCACACTATTTGGGTAATCTCCAACAATATATTCCAGTTTGCATCTTTCATTCCTCTGATTTAAGATTACTGCTTGTCTTCTGCAACTAGTAGCTGATTTTTCAGCGACAGTGTTCCCTTCCTCTGGAACTTTCTTCTCAAGCTGCTTTGCCTTGTTATCCCTCTCTGTCTTCCAAAGCATCTCAAAACCTTCCTTTTAATGCTACATTTTTGTCTCACTTCTCCCACTCCAATGCCCTTATTTTCTGCTTGAAGTCCATGTCTTATTGCACCTCCCTCGTAAAGTGCTTAGACAGTTTCATATAAGTGTTAGGTAATTGTAAGGAGGTAGTTCTAATTTTCTGATTTTAAGGGCTTCTTTGATGCATACATTTAATCTTAAACTCACAACAATTGAGCAAAAATTTTATTTCTTCAGTTAATAAACCTTTTGTACTTAATTAAGTGCATTTGTGTCTTTTGGACTAAACTTCTTTTAAATTTGGGGTGTTGACAGCATCTCAAAGAACACCAGGCAAAATATTTTATTGCTGCATTGTTCTGAGACTGATGAACTGTTTTAAACAACTGTTGATTTCTGCCAGAGGTTGAGAACATGTCTCCCTCGTTCCTAATGGCCACAGCATCTTGTGCAGAACTCTGCCTTGCTTGTGAAATCTGTACTAAGCTGTTGGAAAGTCAATTCATTAGAATGGTTGGATTGGTGAAACAAAGAAAGACGTACTTAGCACCTTATGTCTCTCAAATCACTGCATGTACAATTACTTCAAGGTACAGTGGATGTTGGGTCAGCAGATGTGGTAGTCATTTTGAGTACGAGTAGTTCCTACTAACAACAATATGATCTGTCTTTGATTATTGAAGGAGGAACGTTGCCAGAGACACCGGGGAAACTTCCTACTTCTCTTGAGATATTACCATGAGATTTTTAACATCTGCCAGATTAAAGCATTCAAGCCCTTAGTTTAATTTAAGGTGCCACATTAAATCAGATCACTGGTAATTTAGCACCCTCTGTTTTGGAGCCTGGATTTGATTGAGCCTTGATTTTGTTCAAAGAACTTTGTGTTCTTGTGTTCCATATTTAGGATTTAACAAAGTACTATTCAGCCTCCGACACTGACTGTTTAATCACCTGATTGTATCTGTGGTAATGTTTTGGTATTTGCATTTACTTTCCAACCACGGAAGAGACTTGTTTCTTAGTTTTTGTAACATGAGCGGAACACTCAGCCTTCATGGAAGCGTCAAACTGGTGGCATCAGATCAGCTGCCTGTTATGCAGAATACAAAGGAAGATTATGTGGGGTGTTTAATAGGCAACCAATCTGATGCTTCTCCCACTGGAGTTGAAAGTTCTGGCCATGGTATTGAAGATAATATAGATACATGAAAAGAAAGATGGGTTTGAGGGGAAAAGAGCAGAGGTAAGGTAGATGTGATTTGCGTTGGTAGGAAGGTGGTAATAGTGTGATCCAGGTACTTGTGCTGGGACTTATGCTTTTTGTTTTCTACTTCTGTAAATTTAGGCAAAATTGGAAAAAGGAATGGTGTTGAACCTTGCTGATCTCAAATTAAAGGGCTTGTGCAAACTGAGAAAAGTAGCAGCAGTAATAGACTAGTGGGGCAGGAGTTAAATGGCAGATGCAGTTCAATGAAGAGACATGCTTTTTTGATATACGTGAATGACTTGGATATTGGAATACAGAGTAAAAATTCAAAATTTGCCAATGATACCAAACTTGGAGGTGCGGCAGACAGTGAGGATAATATCAATCAACTGCAACAGGACATAGGCTAGCAGGATGGGCAGATAAGTGGAAGATGGAATTTAATACAGAGAAGTATGATGTGATGCATTTTGGTAAAAGGGATAGGGAAAGGCAATACAGGCTAAATGGTACAATTCTAAAGAGTGTACAGGGACAGAGGGACCTGGGGGTTCATATGCATAGATCTTTAAAGGTGGCAGGACATACTGAGAGAGTGGTTAGCAAAACATATGGGATCTTGGACTTCATAAGTAGAGGCATTGAGTACAAAAGCAGGGACGTTATTCTGAACTTTTATAAAGCTTCGATCAAGCCACAACTAGAGTATTGCATCCAGTTTTGGTCACCACTTTCGGAAGGATGTGAGGGTACAGAGGAAATTTACCAGAATGGTTCCAGGATGAAGGATTTTAGCTACAAGGTTAGGTTGGCGAATCTGGATTTGATCTCCTTAGAGCAAAGGATATTGAGGGGAGATTTGATAAGGGTGTACAAGATTCTGACAGATTTAAATAAGGTAGTCAAAAAAAAATATTCCCTTTAGCTGATGGTACAAGGACTAGGGGACACAGATTGAAGGTTTTTGGGCAAGAGATGTGGGGGAATGTGAGAAAGAGCTTTCTTAAGCAGCGAGTGGTAATGACCTGGAACTCGTTGCCTACGAGAGTGGTAGAAGCGGAGATGATAAATGATTTCAAAAGGAAATTGGATGGGCACTCGAAGGAAATAAACTTATAGGGCAATGGGGATAGAGCCGGGAAATGGGACTGACTGAATCGCTCTGCAGAGAACAGCATGGACTCGGTGGGACGAATGGCCTCCTTCTGTGCAATTTAGGACCCCGAGTACATTTTGGGGAAAGGGAGTATACTTTTGAACAGTAGGACCATTTAAGGGTCTCCCTTTTAAGATGGAGATGAGGAATTTCTTCTCTGAGGGTTGTTGATCTTTGAAATGCTCTTCCCCAGAGAGCAGTGGAGGCTGGGTCGTTGAAAATATTCAAGGCTGAGTTTGACAGATTTTTGATCTACAAGGAAGATTGTGAACATTGGTTTCCTTTCAAGAGCTAGTGTGGATAATGCTATGGTTTATTTCCTTGTTTACCTATTTTTAAATAAATTCACTTGACAGTCAAAGTTTGAAACAAGATCTGATGAAGCACTGTCACGATTCATAGAGGAAAATCTTGTGGAGGCATAGGATAATTCCAGCCAGCAATTAAACATTCTCCGTTATCCTGGGCATATTACTGAAAGCTTAAACCTCGATATCAGTGCTGAGGAAAATGCTACCATAGGAAATTTGAGCTCACCTTAAGAGTAATCAAAATATGGCAGCTGGGAGATATAAAGAGGGATATAAAAAGAAGGAAAAAATCTAATAGTTAAACAGTAATAATTTGTAAATGTAAATCTGTGTCAAACAACAGTTTGTAGCATTTCCAACAGTTATGCTCAGATGTAGTGCAAAAGTTGCACAGAATAACCACTGGAGGGAGTCTAAGATAACTGAACAGAATTGGAAAAAGTACAGGAAGGTTAGTCGACTGTACAGCTAATGGTTCATGGAAGGTAACTCCGCTTGTGTGGCAAACCTATTGGATTCGTGGTGTGTCTCCTAAAACCAATTGCTGTATTTTTTTTTTACACACCATTACTTTCTAGTGTGTACCCTTCACCTACTGCACACGCATCTGATGCTGCAGTCAAATCGTTTTGATTTGGATATTAAAGAAAAGGGAAATAACTTTTTTTAATAAGTTAACGATGAACTGAAATACTGTATTGGCACTCGACCATGTTAAATAAGTGCAAAACCCATGACAGTTTTGAAGGAGGGTATCAAACTACAGTTAAAGATGTTGACATTTCAGTCTGCTGAGCAAAACTTCACTTTCCTTTGCACTTACTGTATCGTCTGTTAAAATATAATTGCTTTGTTTTCTTTTTGCAGTCAAGTTCTGATCAGAAGTAGAATTTTGAGAGAAAATGGCAGATATATTCCAAAACAGGTAACACTGAACTTCTCTCCTTAGTCCCACAAGCATATCTTTTTGGCCATTGGACGAGAAGATTAATGGTCAACTAATGTGTGGGTTTGAGCCAATGTAGTTCATTGTTAAATTGAATGGCACAAAGCACCTGAGAGACTGTAGGCTTAACCATCTGATTTTATTTAAAGGACCATGTACTATTCTGCAGTATGGAGGGTGGGTATCTGACTTATTCCTCTGCTGTTCTTGATCCATTACTGGGAGGAGGATGAAAGAGGCTCAGTATGACTGCTTCAGTTTTTCCTGTTTCAGTTTTTCAAATTTTATCCTAAAACCTATATCGCTCCATTGTCATCTGTAATGTTCTCTCTTTACTTTGGTTCAAAAATGTCAACGTTTTTCAGATTCTTTTCCCTTTCTAATGACCGTCACCTTGCTTTTTCTCCAGTATTTTTCCTTTGAGTGCAGTGAATTGTGCTGGGATATGGTTCTATAGGTGGGAACTGCACTACAGTAACTCGCCCAAGTTGCTATTCCTGACGTGGATATTGAGTATGTTTGATTGCAGCCATGTGTCATATTGTTCCCACTTGACATCCAAACATGAACTTGTAGCATTCTAGAGGGTTCAAAAATAATAAATTTATGTAATCACCCAAAGTGCCAGATCAAACTAGAAACTAGATAGCTTAATATGTACCCAGGTTTCTATATAGATTGGATTAATTCTGTGTATTTCTAACCAGTAATTTTCTTTTTCTCTTATGGTGAAGTTACAACATATTTAAATTGATCTAACTCCCTATTTTTAATATTCCAGTCCTTCCTAACACGGAAGTATTATTTTAACAACCCAGATGATGGATTTTTCAAGAAGACCAAAAGAAAAGTTGTTCCACCTTCTCCCATGACCGGTAATGGGTTTTCTTATAAGATGTGTAGAGGATGTGTAATCTCTCTCTTTCACATGAGATCCGCACAGAGGTGAACTTAAAAGAGCTTGTAGAAATATTCAAAAAAGAGTAGATGTGTTCCCCTAGTATCTCAACCACTTATCCCTCAACCAACATCACTAAAAAATAGATTATTTGGTCATTTATCTAATTTCAGTTTATGGAATCTCTGCATGCAAATTGGCTTCTATGTTGCCTAGATAACAATAACGACCGCACTTGGGATTCAATGATTATCAAGTGCTTTGGAACATCCTAAGGCATTATATAAGACAATTTATATAATTATATAAAGCTGTTAAGCTGTTTTCTTACTAACTATGGCACATGAAAAAATATCTGTGAACTGGCTGGGTGAAGAATCCACAGAATCGATACAGTGCAGAAGGAGGCTATTTGGCCCATTGTGTCCGCACCAGCTCTCTGAAAGAGCTTCATTCAGTTCCATTCCCCTGCCTTCTCCCCGTAATTCTGCACATTCTTCCTTTTCATATAACTCTCTAATTCCCTTTTGAATACTTCAATTGAACCTGCCTCCACCATGTTCTCAGGCAGCGCATTCCAGACCTTAACCACTCGCTGGGTGAAAAAGTTTTTCCTCATGTTACTTTTGCTTCTCTTACCAAATACTTTCAATCTGTGCCTTCTCCTCCTTGATCCTTTCATGAGTGGGATTGGTTGCTCTCTATCTACTCTGTCCAGACCCCTCATGATTTTGAATACCTCTATGAAATCACCTCTCAGCCTTCTCTTCTCCAAGGAAAACAGTCCTAACTTCTCCAATTTATCTTCATAACTGAAATTCCTCATCCCTGGAACCATTCTCGTGAATCTTTTCTATACTCTCTCCAATGCCCTCATGTCTTTCCTCAAATGCAGCACCCAGAATTGGATGCAATACTCCAGCTGAGGCAGAACTAGTATCTTACACATAATAAAAACAAGAAATGCTAGAACCACTCAGCAGGTCTGGCAGCATCTGTGGAAAGAGAAGCAGAGTTAACGTTTCGGGTCGGTGACCCTTCTTCAGTTCCGAAGAAGGGTCACTGACCCGAAACGTTAACTCTGCTTCTCTTTCCACAGATGCTGCCAGACCTGCTGAGTGGTTCCAGCATTTCTTGTTTTTATTTCAGATTTCCAGCATCCGCAGTATTTTGCTTTTATTTTAGCATCTTACACAAGTTCAACATAACTGCCTTGCTCTTGTTCTCTATGCCCCTATTAATAAAGACCAGGATACTGTACGCTTTATTAACCGCTTTCTCAACCTGTCCTGCACCTTCAATGACTTATGCACATATGCACCCAGGTCCCTCTGCTGCTGCACCCCTTTAAAATTGTACCATTTATTCTATATTGTCTCTCCATGTTCTTCCTACCAAAATGAATCACTTCACATTTCTCTGCATTGAACTTCATCTGCCACCTGTCCGCCCATTCCACCAACTTGTCTATGTCCATTTGAAGTTCTACACTATCCTCCTCACAGTTCACAATGCTTCCAAGTTTCGTATCATCTGCAAATTTTGAAATTGTGCCCTGTACACCAAGGTCTAGGTCATTAATATATATCACAAAAAGCAAGGGTCCCAACACTGATCCCTTGGGGAACTCCACCACAAATTTTCCTCCAGCCCAAAAAACATCCATTAACCACTACTGTTTGTTTCCTGTCACTCAGCCAATTTTGTATCCATGTTGCTACTGTCCCTTTTTTTGTTTGCTCACAAGTCTGTTGTGTGGCACTGTATCAAACACCTTTTGAAAGTCCATGTACACCACATAAACAGCATTGCCCTCATCAACCCTCTCTGTTACCTCCTCAAAAACTCCGGCAAGTTAGTCCCTGAAGAAGTCCATGCTGGCTTTCCTTAATTAACTCACATTTATCCATGTGATTATTGATTTTGTCCCTAATTATTTTTTCCAGAAGTTTTCTCGCCACCGAAGTTAAATTGACTGGCCTGTAGTTGCTGGGCTTATCTTTACACCTTTTGAACATGGGTGTAACATTTGCAATTCTCCAGTCCTCGGGCACCAGCCCAGAGTCTAAGGAAGACTGAAAAATTATGGCCAGTGCCTCTGATTTCCACCCTCACTTCCCTCAGTATCCTTGGATGCATCTCATCCAGCCCTGGGGTTGTATCCTCCTTAAGTAAAGACAGCCTATCTAATACGTCCTGCTTTTCAATTTTAAACTAGTGTCTGACTTATCTCCTCTTTCAACATTGCCTGGGTTGCATCTTCTTCCTTGGTAAAGACAGATGCCAAGTATTTATTTAATACAAAAACAAGAAATGCTGGAATCACTCAGCAGGTCTGTACCTGGCATCTGTCATAAGCACACTCTTTCTTCTTTATCTCAATCTCTCCCTCTTTTGTCATCAAGGGAGCTCTGGATTTGTTTACCCTGCCTTTCCCGTTTGAAGGAACATACCTTGACTGTGCCCGAGCTATCTTTTCTTTGAAGGCAGCCCATTGATCATCTATCAGTTTTCCTGCCAGCTTTTGACTCTAATTTATTCACCCCAGCTCCATTCTTACCCCATTGAAGTTGGCCTTCCCCCAGTTAATTATTCTTTCCCTGGATTGCTCTTTGTCTGTTTCCATAGTCAACCTAAACCTTATGAGACAATGATCTAAATGCTATCCTACTGATACTTGATCCACTTGGCCCACCTCATTCCCAAGAACCAAGTCTAGCAGCGCCTACTTTCTCATTGAACTAGCAATATACTGTTGTAGAAAATTTTCCTGAACACACTCTAGGAACTCTTGCCCCTCACTGTCCTTTACACTACTATTATCCCTGTCTATGTTTGGACAATTGAAGTTCACCATTATAACTAGCCTATAATCTTTGCACTTTTCTGTAATTTTCTTGCAAATTTGTTCCTCCATGTCCTTCCCACTAGCTGGTGTCCTATAGACAACACTGAGCACTGTACCCGCACCTTTTTTGTTCCTTAGCTGTAGCCAAATTGATTCTGTCCTCGCCCCCTCTGGGACATCCTTTTTCTCCAGCACTGCAATGCTCTCCTTAATCAGTACAAAGAACAGTACAGCACAGGAACAGGCCATTCGGCCCTCCAAGCCTGCGCCGATCTTGATGCTTGCTGAAACTAACACCTTCTGCACTTCCGGGGCCCATACCCCTCTATTCCCTTCCTATTCATATATTTGTCAAGATGCCTCTTAAACGTCGCTATCGTATCTGCTTCTACCACCTCCCCTGGCAGCAAGTTCCAGGCACTCACCACCCTCTGTGTAAAAAAAACTTGCCTCGCACATCCCCTCTAAACTTTGCCCCTCGCACCTTAAACCTATGTCCCCTAGTAACTGACTCTTCCACCCTGGGAAAAAGCTTCTGACTATCCACTCTGTCCATGCCGCTTATACTTTGTAAACCTCTATCATGTCGCCCCTCCACCTCCGTCGTTCCAGTGAAAACCATCCGAGTTTTTCCAACCTCTCCTCATAGCTAATGCCCTCCAGACCAGGCAACATCCTGGTAAACCTCCTCTGTACCCTCTCCAAAGCCTCCACGTCCTTCTGGTAGTGTTGCAGAATTGCACGCAATATTCTAAGTGTGGCCTAACTAAGGTTCTGTACAGCTGCAACATGACTTGCCAATTTTTATACTCTATGCCCTGACCGATGAAGGCGAGTAGTGTCACTCCTCCCCCTTTTTTCCCTTTCCTATCTTTCCTGAACACCTTGTATCCAGGAATATTTAGCACCCAATCCTGCCCTTCTTTGAGCCAGGTCTTTGTTATAGCCACACCATCATATTTCCACGTGTCAATCTGCCCCTGTACCTCACCAGTCTTATTAACCACACTTCGTGCATTCACATGCATGCACATTAACCCTGATTCAGACTTTATATCCTTCTCCCTTACTCTGACCTCACCTAATAACATACTATTTCCTACTCTTGTGCTATCTATCTCCCTCAGTATTCTGTGCATCTTGGTATTCCTCTCTAATACTTGCTCCTGGTTCCTACACCCCACACAAGTTACCAGTTTTGCTTCCCTCCAATCTGAGCTCACTCTCAGGTTCCCATCCCCTTGAGAATTCAGTTTAAACCCTCCCCAACAGCACTAGCAAATCTCCCTGCGAGGATATTCGTCCCAGGCCTGCTAAGATGCAACCCGTCCATCTTGTGCAGGTCCCATCTGACCCAGAACCGGTCCCAATGTCTCAGAAATCTGATGCCCTCCCTCCTACACCAGTTCTCCAGCCATGTGCTCAATCACTCAATTCTCCTATTCTTATGCTCACTTGCATGTGGCACTGGGAGTAATCCTGAGATTGCTGCTTTTGAGGTCCTGCTTTTTAACCTCCTTCCTAGCTCCCTAAAATGTGCTTTCAGGACCTCATCCCCCTTCTTACCTATGTCATTGGTACCGATGTGAACCACGAACTCTGGCTGTTCACCCTCCCCCAGAAGAATGTCCTGCAGCCGCTCCATGACATCCTTCACCCTGGCACCAGGGAGGCAACACACCATTCTGGAGTCACGTTTACTGCCGCAGAAACGCCTGTCTGTTCCCCTAACTACCGAATACCCTATCACGACTGCTCTTCCACTCCTCTTCCTCCCCTCTTGTGCAGCTGAGCCACCTGTGGTGCCACAAACTTGGCTCTGACTGCACTCCTCTGAGGAACCATCACCCTCGCCAGTATCCAAAATGGAAAACCGATTAGCGAGTGAGATCGTCTCAGGGGACTCCTGCACTACCTGCCTGGTTCTCTTAGACTGCCTGGTGGTCATTCATTTCTTATCTGCCCATATGCTTCTCACCTGCGGTGTGACCACCTCCCTGAACGTGCTATCCATGTAGTCCTCCACCTCGCGGATGCAGGACAGTGACTCCAGCCGCTGCTCGAGTTCTGAAACCCGGAGCTCAGGCTTCTGCAGCCGGTGACACTTCCTGCGGATGTGTTCGTCTAGGACACGTGTTGCGTCCTTGACATCCCACATGCTGCAGGCTGTAAATTCCACTGAGCAGAGCTGCCCTGCCATACCTTAACTTTACAGACTATTTATTGTAAGTAGAATATCTTAGCAGGTACTCACCAAACAGCTCTTTCCACTGCACTGAAGCGGGACCCAAATACTGGAGGGTTAAAAAAGTATGAAAATAAGTAGAAAAGTGGAGCACCTCCTTCTCTTTCCCTCCCCGTGCCCCCCCCCCCTTCACCGAACTCGCCACTCACCAAACTCGAATCTTCACATTCAGCTTGCAGTCTGCATTCCGTCTGAACTCCCAAAATAATTAAGTCAAAATATTGTCAGCTTGTTTTCTAATTTATGACCTTTTGAAACTCGCAATAGTATTGCAGCATACATTTCCATCATTCCTTTGTTCTTTGTAGATGATCCATATCTCATCAGTATGTGGTGGTGATGCATTGGCACTTGACCTAAATCACCCTGGTTTTTATAGGGATGAAAAAACCTGTAAAGTTTTGGACAGTAAGTCCATCAGCATTTTAAAAGATTTTGGATGTAGATATTCTTTCAGAAAAGCTACAGCTAACCCATTCAACATGTGTTTTTCTCTTTAGATGCTGATGGGCCTGCTGTTTATTTCCAGCATTTTCTGTCTTTATTGAACCCTGATTCATGAAGTCACAGGAGTGGAACTTCATGATGTATCAGGTAGAATTCTGCACAAGATATCTCTTCCTGGGCAGCCTGTCATCAATTTTAAAGAATGAATACAGAAAATGTGCTGTTGCTAGAGACTGATAATTGTACATATATCTACATGGTCAAATATCATGATTTTACCTAAAGTAATCTGCTGACTTTGCAGTTGTTAATTAAGAATATTCGCAGGAAATTTATTTTCAATCTGCATCTGCTTTCCCCTGCCCGATGCAGTTGTTGCCTTCAGACTAATGGACAGTCAAAACTGTACATCTTTTATAATGACTTCAGAGAAGGCACTCCATGATCTGCGAACAAACATTTGTTATTGCAGGGAGTGATGGACAATCATTGAGGTCCCTCCCATCCTCCCAACATGTGCAATGTTCTCCTGTTGGAAAAAAAAATTACATTTATTTTTTCCAGTAATGCATTACAACTGGATTGATAAATATGTGGACATTTAATGGCGCAGATTGAGGAAGTATGTTGATATATTGTTTCATTACAATAAAGACTTACAAAAAGATTTGCATTTATATAGCGCCTTTCATGACCTCAGGATGTCCCAATGCACTTTACAGCCAATGAAGTATTTTGAAGTGTAGTCACAACTGAAATGTAGGAAGCACGGCAGCCAATTTGCGCACAGAAAGCTCCTACGAATAGCAGTGTGATAGCAACCAGACGATTTGTTTTAGTAAGGTTGATTGAGTGATAAATATTGGTCACAACACGGGAATAATTCCCCTGCTCCTATTTGAAATGGTCCCATGGGATCTTTCACGTCCACTTGAGAGAGCAGTCGGGGCCTCGGTTTAACGTCTCATCCAAAAGACAGACTGTGCAGCACTCCTTCAGTATGGCGCTGGAATGTCAGCCTAGATTTTTGTGCTAAAATCTCAATGTGAAATTGTAGGATGTTGGTTCATAACCATTGTTTCCCATACAAAGTTACCAATTTTAGCTGGTCTTTTGAAAGAGATGGAGAAAGAAAAAGTGAATGTAGGATAATTCCATTCTTTTCCTCCACCACCCACCCCAGCTCCAATTCCCAGAAAATACAAAATATGATCATGAATCAGCCCAGTGTGCTTGTATGCACCTCCTAATGGCTGGTTGAAGTTAGGAAAATACCTGAGAACATCTATCTGCTTCCAAATGATGCATAGTGGAATTTCACATCTGGCTTTCT
This sequence comes from Heterodontus francisci, assembly GCF_036365525.1. Taxonomy (NCBI): domain Eukaryota; kingdom Metazoa; phylum Chordata; class Chondrichthyes; order Heterodontiformes; family Heterodontidae; genus Heterodontus; species Heterodontus francisci. The sequence continues at coordinate 79,883,883 of NC_090389.1, read as the reverse complement.
TTTCCTATTTTTGTATCTTAAGGGAGAATGATTTGTTGCTTAACATGGGTGACTTGCTGATTTAAGGTCACAAGATGGCTAACAAATATGATAGAAATGGTGCCTGAACAAAAGTTCTTGCAATGCTTATGATAAAGGAGATAAGACTGAAACCTAGTGACTTTCCAATTTCATATTTTCAGACCCCACTATGGTAATGGATATGATGAAGGGCAATGTGACTAATGTACTTCCCATGATTCTCATTGGTGGCTGGATCAACTGGACCTTCTCTGGTTTTGTTACCAGTAAGTAACGCACTGTAAAAGAGTGGAAGCTAAACTTAACTATTAATATACTGTATGTAAACTGATTTCTTACTGTTTTTGGACAAACATCAACTGCAAGTAGGTGACCTCCTTTCATCAATATCGCTCAGACAGCTTCCTCCAACTGATCGCCGGGAAGACAGAAGCTATAAATTCCATTCCCTTGTAATGACTGCATCACTCGACCCAGCACGTGTAAAGCCTTGGGGCCCTCTTCAACACAGAGTTGAGATTCAAACTCCATATCCTATCCAACACCAAGACCACATTTCAATCTCTGCAACATTGCCTGCCTCTACTTCAGCCTGCAGCACCGAAACCCTCATACACAAGAAATAAGAGCCCATCGAGCCTACTTCACCATTCAAAACGTCTTGGTTGATCTTGTATTTGGTTCCACTTCCCCATCTGCTCACCGTACCCCTTGATTCCCTGAGATACCAAAAATCTGCCTATCCCTGCCTTAAATGTATTCAACAATGGGGCATCTACAGCCCTCTGGGGTAGAGCATGCCAAAGATTCACAACCCTTTGAGTGAAGTAATTTCTCCTCATCTGAGTCCTAAATGAATGGCCCCTTATCCTGAGACTGTGCCCCCCTGTTTTATATTCCCCAACAGGTGGAAATAATCTCTGTATCATCCATGCTTTTGTCACCTCTGGACATGATTTCTCCAATGTTCCCTCCTCCACCCTCTATAAACTCTTAACTGATCCAAAACTCAACATACCTGTATCCTATCCCACACCAAATCCTACTTATCCCATCACCTCCATCCTTGCTTACTTACACTGGCTTCCACTCCCCAGTGCATTAAATTTGAATTTCTCATCCTCATCTACAAATCCCACCATGATCTTTGAACTCTCATCCTAAACCTCACCTCTACTGTTTCTACTATTAAAACCTTTTAGCATTATATAAGTTTTTATTGTTAAAGTCCTTTTAAAAGTTCAAGTTTTGTTTCTGTTCACTCCCTGCCAATTTAAATTTTGTCCGCTTACCTTGAACTCTTGTTCTATGTACCCATTCCTTCACAGAAAGTGGAGTCGTATCCCCTATTAATTTTGAGTATCTCCTGGTTTATAGGAGATGCTCGTAAAGGGACAACATTTACTTTCCTTCTGATCTTGACTTCAATCTACATTTTCCCTAACATGGCTGTTGTGTTGAAGTTATTGCAGCTCTTCCAGCACTGATTTAATTTCATTGCACTGTCTTAGTGAAATTCATTTTATTCATACAATAGAAATCTACAATTGGAGTTAGTGCTACAAATGCAAATCTAGAGATAGTCTAAATGTTAAGTGTGTCGTCAGGAAATGGAGGATGGAATATTTTTGCAAATATTAAAGCACTTTCTCTTCTCTTTAGCCAAAGTTCCATTTCCTTTGACGCTGCGTTTTAAGCCTATGCTACAGCAGGGAATTGAACTACTCTCACTGGATGCTTCCTGGTATGTTGGAAAGTTCACATAAGTAAAGTGAAGAACTAGAACAGGGTATTTCGCCCATCAGCACTTATCCCTTTAGTGTATGCTACAGATGTGATGTGCCAAAAGACAGCCAACTCATGCTTTTGCGTAATAGAATACTTGCAATTATTCTACCAACTGAATTTTTCTTACCTTGCTTGAAACAAACTGCTTGTGTTGAGTGATCTTGACACTTTCAAAATCATTTTTTGCACCATACTTCAGGTATTTTTAAAAAGCCAATATCACTTCCACAAACTTAAGAAATGGAATCTTCTGGTGTTTATAAGCTAATTATTCACAATGTTAATAGACCCAAAGATAAATATTAAAATAGTTAACCTGTTGGCTTTGAGCCTCGTTCTTGTTTACAAATCTTACTGTACCTCACTGCATTTTATCTCAGTAATTTCCTCCAGTTATACATCTCTACATGCAATATCTTACTCCTGTTCCATCATCAGTGGACATTCCTTCAGCCACTGTGCCTTCAACTTCTACAACTCCCTCCCTAAGTCCCTCTCTTTCATCAGCTCATTGCCATTATCCATTGTTAAAGAAGTAGTAGCATGACATTTAGAAAATCATAACGCAATCAGGCAGAGTCAACATGGTTTTATGAAAGGGAAATCATGTTTGACAAATTTATTAGAGTTCTTTGAGGATGTAGCAAGCAGGGTGGATGAAGGGGAACCAGTAGATGTAGTGTATTTGGATTTCCAAAAGGCATTAGATAAAGAGACACATAAAAGGTTACTACACAAGATGAGAGCTCATGGTGTGGGGAGTGATATATTAACATGGATAGAGGATTGGCTAACAGGAAACAGAGTGTTAGGATCAATGGGGTATTTTCCGGTTGGCAGACTAATTAGTGGTGCCACAGAGATCAGTGCTGGAGCCGCAACTATTTATGATCTATATTAATGACTTGGATGAAGGGGCTGAGCATTATAGCTAAATTTGCAGACAATAGGTAGGAAAGCATGTTTTGAGGACACAATGTGTCTGCGAAGAGATATAGACAGGTTAAGTGAGTGGGAAAAAATTTGGCAGATGGAGTATGATATGGAAAATTGTGAGGTTGATCACTTTGGCAGGATGAATAGAAAAGCAGAATATTATTTACATGGAGAGAGACTGTAGAATGCTGTAGTACAGAGGGATCTGGGTGTCCTTGTACATGAATCACAAAAAGTTAGCATGCAGGTACAGCAAGTAATTAGGAAGGCATGTGGACTGTTGGCATTTATTGCAAGGGGGATGGAGTATAAAAGTAGGGCAGTCTTGTTACAACCGTATAAGGCATTGCTGATCTGCACCTAGAGTAGTACTGCATGCAATTTTGGTCTCATTACTTAAGGAGGGATATGCTTGCATTGAAAGCAGTTCAAAGAAGGTTCACTAGGTTGATTGCTGGGATGAAGGAGTTGTCTTATGAGGAAAGGTTGAGCAGGTTGGGCCTATACTCACTGGAGTTTAGAAGAATGAGAGGTGATCTTATTGAAACATACAAGATTCTGAGGGGGCTTAACAAGGTGAAATGCTGAGAGGACATTTCCCCTTGTGGGGGCATGTAGAACTGGGGGCACAGCTTCAAAATAAGGGGTCTCCCTTTTAAGATGGAGATGAGGAGGAATTTCTTCTATCAGAGGTCATTAATCTTTGGAATTCTCTTCCCTAGAGAGCCATGCAGGCTGTGTCATTGAATGTATTCAAGACTGAATTAGACAGATTTTTGATCTACAAGAGAGTCAAGGGTTATGGGGCGCAGACAGGAAAGTGCAGTTAAGGCCACAATCAGATCAGCCATGATCTTATTGAATGGCAGAGCAGGCTTAAGGGGCCGAATGGCCTACTCCTCCTTTTTCCTTTGTTGTCTGATTTCATCCCTCTCCTGCATAGCATTCGCCATTATAGTTCCCTGTAAATTGCTGAAATATTTTTCCTTGCATTGGGAGTGCTATAGAAATGCAGGTGTACTTCAAAGAAAAATGGGGGAGGGAGAGGAGAGATAGAAGTTTAAAGGAGCTGAACACAGTTATTAAAAGACTTATTAAAAGTTGTGAGGGACAGAGTTTTGGGGAGGGAGTTGTGGAAATCTGGGCACAATGTCTGAAGGAATGGCCATTAAGGTTTTTGGCAAAAGATGCAAGGGGAATATGAGGAAGCACTGTTTTTATGTAGGAGGTGGTAGTGATCACCACAAGGGTGGTGGAAGTGGAGACAGTCAATGACTTCAAGAGGAAATTGGATGGCCACTTGAGAGAAATAGATTTGCAGGGTTATGTGGATCAAGTGGGGGAGTAGGACTGACAGGATAGCTGCATGGAGAGCCGGCATGGACTCTATGGTCCAAATGGCTGCCTTCTGTGCCGTAAATGACTCGATGACTATGACTCTAATGGTGAAACCAAGAATAAAAAGACACAAACAAGAAAATTCTCCCTTTTCCCAATGGATGGGATACATCAAAAAGAATCATAATTCTCTCTGACTTGTTCAGTACCACTCTAAACATCCATTAAAGCAGAGTAGGCATTAACAAAAGCTGTAAATCAGAATCATAAAATGCTAGAGACTCCAGTCTACTGAAGGTCTATTGATTTTTAAATGGAAACTAGATCAATTGGGTCATTCAAGACTCTATTAAAATCCTCATGAGTTTTATATTAAAAATGCCTCAATCTCTCTCTTGAATTCCACTTTTAGACTCTTTCTGTCTTCTAATCCTTTTCTTCTGTCAATGTTCATCTGTGTGAGAAGTGCTATGTAATTGTAAGTGGATATTGTTGATGTTGGCAGAATGTAGAGACTCAAATTGTCAGTTGTAACCCAGAGTATCATTGGAGTGAGGTTATCACTGTGCAGAAGTGATGGGCTGTCTTAGTGCATCTGTTGTGATAGAATATGTAGTCCTTATCCAAAGTCTGAACAGATGAAAGTCCAATATATTTTGTCTTTTCAATTGTCAAATAGCATCAGGTCATTCCACTGTAGCAGTAAGCTACGCCAACTAGAATAGCTCCTTGTTCGTACCTGGTCTGTATTTGTCACTGTGCAGGATTGCAGGTAAAGAACAGCCACCAGTTACTGCCCATGGAGGCACAACCTAGCTTGATCTGCCTGTAGGTGAAGAGTCTAATGAAATTGGAAGAAGAAAATAAATAGAAAAGGTATGAATAACACATCATTTGATTTTGGTTGGGTGAGTTTGTCAGGTTTTCTGCTGCTATGTGGTGCACCATTTAGAAATAAGACACAAGAAAAAAAGACATAATTGGGGATAGCTTGATAATGCTTGAACATTCAATGTCTTGATTGAAGGAGGATGTCGGGTGTGGCAAGAGGTATACAAAGTTGAGAAGAGCGGAGGAACATTGTCACGTTTACTTCTAACATGTTTTTCATACCTTTCAAACTAACAGTATGTTGTTTTTTGTTTTTACTTAGGGTGAGCTCTGCATCATGGTACTTCCTGAATGTGTTTGGGCTCAGAAGCATGTATTCCTTACTCCTGGGACAAGATAATGGTAAACATTAACTACTTAGTCATTATGTTTTGATGATGCATATTGTGTGTTGCTGGGGGGTGGGGGGGGGGGGGGGGGGGGGTGGCGGAGAAGGTTGCGAGGAATGGAGCAGAAATTAGATATTATCCCACAAGGAAGGAAGTTTGAGCCTTGCTGATCTACACGTGGTGATTCATTACTAAATGGCATTGGTAGAGAAAGCAGCTCATATACACAACATTGTGAGTGGGGAATCCATAAGGGGCATCAAATAAAAATAGCCAGGTTTTATTTGGATGAGAGAAAAACCAAAAAGAGCTGGAAATACTCAGCAGATCTGGCAGCATCTGTGGAGAGAGAAGCAAAGTTGACGTTTCAGGTCAGTGATCTTTCATCAGAACTTTGCTTCTCTCTCCACAGATGCTGCCAGACCTGCTGAGTATTTCCAGCTCTTTTTGGTTTTATTTCAGATTTCCAGCATCTGCAGTATTTTGCTTTTATTTATTTGGATGAGGGTGGGGACGAAAGGGAAAGAATCTGAAATTAAGCATCCACAATTTAGTGTCTTTGATTGCTTTATTGGGGGAATTTAGTGTGACACAGCTTTTCTGTTGCACCTTGTATTGTGTTTTAAAGACTGTCTTGAGAGACCCATCAATCCTTTCAGACTCTAACATCAGGAATAGATAATCAAAAATAACAGCTGAGTTTGAGTGAGCTATGGGCTCGAACACAATTTAGTTCTAAAAGCTCCATAAACTGAGAACTTTGACTCTTATTAGAACCTCTCAGTTGTGTTGTAGCCTTGTCATGCATCACAGTCTAGCTAGTGCTGTCGTACTAAATTCCCCCAGTAAAGCAACCAAAGACACTAAATTGTGGATGCTTAATTTCAGATTCTTTCCCTTTCTTCCCCACCCTCATCCAAATAAATAAAAGCAAAATACTGCAGATGCTGGAAATCTGAAATAAAACCAAAATGAGCTGGAAATACTCAGCAGGTCTGGCAGCATCTGTGGAGAGAGAAGCAAAGTTAACGTTTCAGGTCAGTGATCTTTCATCAGAACTTTGCTTCTCTCTCCACAGATGCTGCCAAACCTGCTGAGTATTTCTAGCTCTTTTTGGTAGGTGCCAGGGATCCAATGACACCATTTGAAGAAAAGCATCTATTTCCCCCAATGCCTTGGCCAACATTTCTCCCCCAATCAACACCATCAAAAAAACGATTTAAGTGGTCATTCATTCAATTGCTATTCCTGGGATCTTGCAATATCTAATTGGGTACCATGTTTGCTTACATAAATCACTCTGCTTCAAAGTGGTTCATTGTACACTCTGAGGAATGTGATGATATGAGCTAAAGACAAGTTTTGTTTTTAGATTTTGAACAAATACATGGTACAATACTCAACTACAGTTTTGAAACTTCAAACTAGATGATTATGGAACTCTTATCCATATTCTCTGGTAGTCTTTGAGAAATAGGACTCTTTAATGTTTTGCAAATAGGCTGTAGAGACTGAAGCTGCAGGTGTTCTCTAGTCTCAATGCACAGTCACCAAAACACATTTCAAAGTGAGAAGGAAGGGAAAGATAGACTGCTTGTTGGGAGCATTTTATTTCAAAAAAATCGCTGATCCTTTGCAGTGTATTTACCAAAAGATATGTAAACAAGTATAAAAGGAAGTTATAGTTATACAGCACATTATCACATCTTTTAGAAATGTTCCAAAATCTTTTACATACAGTTAACTGCTTAGGTGTGTCATGCAGACAAAACACAGTGATGGTTTTGTGCACAGCGAGATCTTGCAAACAAGCAGTGAGCTAAATTGCTAATGAATTTATATTTGGTTGTCTGGGTTAATGGTTACAATTGGCCAAAACATCAAGCAAACTCCCTGCTCTTCAAATAATACATGGATCTTTAGGGTTTATTAGTAGCAGGGTTTATTTGTTGCACAAGGGTTTATTATCTAATAATTAGAGGAATAACAAGGCTGCTCCAACCTGAGGAGTGCACATCCTGTGCTATGTGGCAACTCCGGGACATTTCTCGGGTCCTGGATAACTGTATGTGCAGGAAATGTCGTCCGTTGCAACAGCTTGAGCTCCGGGTTGCAGAACTTGAGTAGAAGTCGACATTACTGCGGTTCATCTGTGAGGATGAGAGCTTCGTGGATAGCACAATTATGATTTAGATTTTAGATTTTTTAGATTTAGATATACAGCACTGAAACAGGCCCTTCGGCCCACCGAGTCTGTGCCAACCATTAACCACCCATTTATACTAATCCTACACTAATCCCATATTTCTACCACATCCCCACCTGTCCCTCTATTCCCCTACCACCTACCTATACTAGGGGCAATTTATAATGGCCAATTTACCTATCAACCTGCAAGTCTTTTGGCTGTGGGAGGAAACCGGAGCACCCGGAGGAAACCCACACAGACACAGGGAGAACTTGCAAACTCCACACAGGCAGGACCCAGAATTGAACCCGGGTCGCTGGAGCTGTGAGGCTGCGGTGCTAACCACTGCGCCACTGTGCCGCCCCAGATGTGGTCACCCCACAGCGTAAGAGTATGCAGGCAGAGAGGGAATGGGTGACTGCCAGACAGTCAAAACGAAATGGGCAGACAGTGCAGGAGACCCCTGAGTATGTCTCGCACTCCAACCAGTATTCAGTTCTGAATACTGAGGAAAGTGATGGTTCATCTGGGGGGTGCAGCTAGAGCCAGGGCAATAGCACCACGGTTGGCTCAACTGCACAGGGGGACATAAGGAAGACTGGAAGAACGATACTGATAAGAGATTCGATAGCCAGGGGAACAGACAGGCGTTTCTGTAGCTGCAGACATGAACCCAGGATGGAAAGTTGCCTCCCTGGTGCCATGGTCAAGGATGTCACTGGCTGCAGAGTACTCTTGAGGAGGAGGGTGAGCAGCCAGCAGTCGTGGTCCACATTGGTACCTACCAACGACATAGGAAGAGGGATGTGGTCCTGCAGAAAGAGTTTATTGAGCTAGGTAAGAAATTAGCAAGCAGGACCTTAAAAGTAGTAATCTCCAGATTACTCCCAGTACCATGCACAAGTGAGTATAGAAATAGGAGGATAGTGCAGATGAATGCATGTCTGGAAAGATGGTGCAGGAGGGGGGGCTTTAGATTCCTGGGACACAGGGGCCAGTTCCAGAGAAGGTGAGTCATGTACAGGCTGGATGGGTTGCATCTGAATAGAGCTGGGACAAATATCCTTGCGGGGCAATTTGCTAGTGCTATTGGAGAGGGTTTAAACTAACCTGACGGGTGTGGGAACAAGGAGGAAATAGCAGAGGAATACCAAGATGCACAGAATACTGGGAGAGATAGATAGCACTGGACTAGGGAATAGTAAGTTATTAGGTGGAGTCAGAGTAGAGCATGGCTACCTGAACCAAACCCGACAGGACCCAGCGACGTCTGTCGAGTTCAGGTCGGGTCGCTCTTCCGGGTCCGGCATTCGAAGTCGGGTCGGGCCGCGTCGAACACACTCTTATCACCACCTCCGGTACGTGGCTCCAATGTTAATGTACTTTTTGGACTTGAAAGGTTGTTTAGTTACAGTTTTTTAAAGCTTGTGCTAGGTTAACTGATGGTCGGGTCGGGTGTGGGAAAAAATGAAAGGACTGGAGCCGGGTCGGGCGCAGGTCGGATGTGGTTCTCTCGGGCTCAGTTTGGGTTTCATTTGCAGACCCGAGCCAGCCTTTAGGTCAGAGTCAGGGAAAAAGTAATGAAGTCTAAATCAGGGTTAATGTGTATGTATATGAATGCACGGAGTATTGTTAATAAGATTGGTGAGTTACAGGCGCAGATTGATGTGTGGAAATATGATGATGTGGCTATAACAGAGACCTGGCTCAAAGAAGGGCAGGATTGGGTGTTAAATATTCCTGGATACAAGGTGTTTAGGAAAGATAGGAAAAGGAAAAAAGGGGAAGGGGTGGCAGTATTGATTAAGGAGAGCATTTGCAGTGCTGGAGAAAAAGTATGTCCGAGAGGGGTTGAGGACAGAATCAATTTGGCTCGAGCTAAGGAACAAAAACGATGCAGTTATATTGCTCAGTGGTGTCCACAGGCTATCAACTAGTGGGAAGGATGTGGAGAAAGGATTTTGCAAGGAAATTAGAGAGGTGCAAAAATTATAAGGTAGTTATAATTGGGGACTTCAATTATCCAAACATAGACTGGATAGTAGTCGTATAAAGGGCAGTGAGGGGCAAGGGTTCCGAGAGTGTGTTCAGGAAAATTTTCTACAACAGTATATTTCTAGTCCAACGAGAAAGGAGGCAGTGCTAGACCTGGTTCTTGGAAATGAGGTGGGCCAAGTGGATCAAGTATTAGTCGGAGATTATTTAAATCTGACTATGGAAAAGGACAAAGAACAATCCAGAGTAAGAATAATTAACTGAGGGAAAGCCAACTTCAATAGGTTAAGAACAGAGCTGGGGCGAATAAATTGGAGTCAAAGGTTGGCAGGAAAAACAGTAGCTGAACAATGGGCTACCTTCAAAGAAGAGATAGTTCGGGCACAGTCAAGGTATGTTCCCTCGAAGGAGAAAGGTAGGGTAAACAAATCCAGAGCTCCCTGGATAAAAAAAGAGATCGATATTAAGATATAGAAGAAAAAATGTGCTTGTGACAGATGCCAGGGAGAAAATACTATTGAGAACCAGGCTGAATATAGAAGGTCCAGAGGGGAAGTGAAAAAGCAAATAAAAGAAGTCAAGAGAGAGCATGACTGGCAGCTAACATCAGAGGGAATCCCGAAGTTTTCTACAGACATATAAATAGTAAAAAAGGAGGCTTCTGGCAGATTCAGGGGGCTGAAAACGGTGGAGGCTGTAGAGGAGCATAGAAAGTGTAGGGGGGGTACTTAAAAAAAAAAGTAATTAGGAGAGCGAAGAGGAGGCATGAAAAAACACTGGCAGGCAAGATAAAGGAAAATCCCAAGGCGTTTTAAAAGTATATTAAAGGCAAGAGGATAACCAGGGAAACATGAGGGATCAAAGTGGCAATCTATGTGTGGAGCCGGAGGACATAGGTGAGGTTTTAAATGATTACTTTTCATCTGTGTTCACTGTGGAGAAGGACGATGTAGGTGTAGCCATCAGGGAGGGGGATTGTGATATACTCGACCAAATTAGCATTGAAAGGGAGGAGGTATTAGTGGTTTTAGCGGGCTTAAAAGTGGATAAATCCCCAGGCCCAAATGAGATGTATCCCAGGCTGTTATGTGAGGCAAGGGAGGAGATAGCAGGGTCTCTGACACAAATTTTCAAATCCTCTCTGGCCACAGGTGAGGTGCCAGAGGACTGGAGGACAGCGAACGTGGTACCATTATTCAAGAAGGGTAGCAGGGATAAACCAGGTAATTACAGGCCAGTGACTAACATCAGTGGTAAGGAAACTATTGGAAAAAATTCTGAGAGACAGGATTGATCTCCACTTGAAGAGGCAGGGATTAATCAAGGATAGTCAGCATGGCTTTGTCAGGGAGAGATCATGTCTAACAAACATGATTGAATTTTTCGAGGAGGTGAATAGATGAGGGTAAAGCAGTTGATGTAGTCTACATGGACTTCATTAAGGCTTTTGATAAGGTCCCGCATGGGAGATTGGTCAAGAAGGTAAGAGCCTATGTGATCCAGGGCAACTTGGCAAATTGAATCCAAAATTGGCTTAGTGGCAGGAGGCAGAGGGTGATGGTTGAGGGTTGTTTTTGCGATTGGAAGCCTGTGAGCCGTGGTGTACCGCAGGGATTGGTGCTGGGACCCTTGCTGTTCGTAGGGTAGATTAACAATTTAGACGAATATAGGAGGTATGATCAGTAAGTTCGCAGATGACACAAAAATTGGTGGTGTAAATAGTGAGGAGGAAAGCCTTCGATTACAGGATAATATAGATGGGCAGAGCAGTGGCAAATGGAACTTAATCCTAAGAAGTGTGAGTTGATGCATTTTGGGACTACTAACAAGGCAAAGGAATGTACAATGGGTGGTAGGACCCTAGGAAGTACAGAGGGTCGGAGGGACCTTGGTGTACTTGTCCATAGATCGCTGAAGGCAGCAGCACAGGTAGATAAGGTGGTTAGGAAGGCATATGGGATACTTGCCTTTATTAGCCGAGGCATAGAATATACGAGCCGGGAGGTTATGATGGAGCTGTATAAGACGCTAGTTAGGCCACAGTTGCAGTACTTTGTACAGTTCTGGTCACCACACTATAGGAAGGATGTGATTGCACTGGAGAGGATGCAGAGGAGATTCACCAGGATGTTGCCTGGGCTGGAGCATTTCAGCTATGAGGCGAGACTGGATAGGCTAGGGTTGTTTTTCTTAGAGCAGAGAAGGCTGAGGGGAGACCTGAGAGAGGTATACAAAATTATGAGGGGCATGGATAGGGTAGATAGGAAGAAACCTTCCCTTAGCAGAGGTGTCAATAACCAGGGGGCACAGATTTAAGGAAAGGGGCAGGAAGTTTAAAGGGGATTTGAGGAAAAATGTTTTCACCCAAAGGGTGGTTAGAATATGGAACACAATGCCTGAAGGGATGGTAGAGGCAGGACCCTCACAACATTTAAGAAGTATTTAGATGAGCACTTGAAACGCCATAGCATGCAAGGCTATGGGCCAAATGCTGAAAAATGGGATTAGAATAGTTAGGTGCTTGATGGCCTGCATGAGGGGCTGAAGGGCCTGTTTGTATGCTGTATAACTCTGACTCTAGGAGGAATTGGGTCATGGAGGTAGAGGGCATAGCTGAGGTATTAAATGACTACTCTGCATCTGTCTTTACCAAGGAAGAAGATGCAACCCTGGCAATGGTGAAAGAGGAAGTAATTCAGACTGTAGAAGGGTTTAAAATTGATAAGGAGGACATATTAGATAGGCTGTCTTTACTTAAAGTGGAGAAAGCACCAGGACTGGACGAGATGCATCCAAGGATACTGAGGGAGGAAATTGCAGAGGCACTGGCCATAATTTTTCAGTCTTCCTTAGACTCGGGGGTGATGCCAGAGGACTGGAGAATTGCAAACGTTGCAAAAAAGGGTGTAAAGATAAGCCCAGCATTTAAACGCCAGTCAATTTAACTTCAGTGGTGGGGAAACCAATAAAAAGAATAATTCGGGGTAAAGTTAATAATCACATTGACAAATGCAGGTTAATTAAAGAAAACCAACATGGATTTCTTGAGGGAAAATCATGTTTGTCTAACTTGTTGAAGTTTATTTGATGAGGGCAATGCAGTTGATGTGGTGTACATGGACTTTCAAAATGTGTTTCATACAGTGCCACACAACAGCCTTGTGAGCTAAGTTATAGCTCATGGAATAAAAGGGACGATAGCTACATGGATATGGAATTGGCTGAGTTACAGGAAACAGAGCAGTGGTTAATGGATTTTTTTTTGGGCTGGAGGAAGGTTTGTAGTGGCGTACCACAGGGATCTGTGCTGGGTCCCCGATTGTTTGTCATTTATATAAACAACATAGATGACTATGTGGGGGGTAGGATCAGTAAGTTCGCGGATGACACAAAGATTGGCCGAGTGGTTAACAGTGAGGTGGAGTGTCTTAGGTTACAGGAAGATATAGACGGGATGGTCAAATGGGCAGAAAAGTGGCAGATGGAATTTAACCCTGAAAAGTGTGAGGTGATACACTTTGGAAGGAGTAATGTGACACATAAGTATTCAATGAAGGGCCTGACACTGGGAAGTTCCGAGGAACAAAGGGACCTTGGCGTGTTTGTCCATAGATCTCTGAAGGCAGAAGGGCAGGTTAATAGAGTGGTGAAAAAGGCGTATGGGACACTTGCCTTTATCAATCGAGGCATAGATTACAAAAGCAGGGAGGTCATGTTGGAGTTGTACAGAACTTTGATAAGAGCACAGCTGGAGTACTGTGTGCAATTCTAGTCGCCACATTATAGGAAGGATGTGATTGCATTGGAGGGGGTGCAGAGACAATTCACCAGGATGTTGCCTGGGATGGAACATTTAAGCTATGAAGAGAGGTTGGATAGGCTTGGGTTGTTTTCGCTGGAGCAGAGAAGACTGAGGGGTTACCTGATTGAGGTGTACAGGACGATGAGGGGCATGGACAGGGTGGATAGGGAGCAGCTGTTCCCCTTAGTTGAAGGGTCAGTTACGAGGGGTCACAAGTTTAAGGTGAGGGCGGGAGGTTTAAGGGGGATTTGAGGAAGAACATTTTTACCCAGAGGGTGTTGACGGTCTGGAATGCCCTGCCTGGGAGGGTGGTAAAGGCGGGTTGCCTCACATCCTTTAAAAAGTACCTGGATGAGCACTTGGCGCAGTGGTTAACACTGCAGCCTCACAGCTCCAGCGACCCGGGTTCAATTCTGGGTACTGCCTGTGTGGAGTTTGCAAGTTCTCCCTGTGTCTGCGTGGGTTTTCGCCGGGTGCTCCGGTTTCCTCCCACCACCAAAAGACTTGCAGGTTGATAGGTAAATTGGCCATTATAAATTGCCCCTAGTATAGGTAGGTGGTAGGGAAATATAGGGACAGGTGGGGATGTGGTAGGAATATGGGATTAGTGTGGGATTAGTATAAATGGGTGGTTTATGGTCGGCACAGACCCGGTGGGTCAAAGGGCCTGTTTCAGTGCTGTATCTCTAAATAAATAAATAAAAATAACATTCAAGGCTATGGGCCAAGTGCTGGCAAATGGGATTAGGTAGACAGGTCAGGTGTCTTTAATGCATCGGTGCGGACTCGATGGGCCAAAGGGCCTCTTCTGCACTGTATTATTCTGTGATTCTGTGAGGAGGATGGTGTGGAACTGCAAAAGGCCAAAGGCAAGTTGGTGGAATGGGTGGATAGGTGGCAGATGAAGTTCAATGCAAAGAAATGTGAAGTGATTCATTTTGGTAGGAAGAACATGGAGAGACAATATAAAATAAAGGCTACAATTATAAAGGGGGTGCCGGAACAGAGGGACCTGTGCATAAGTCATTGAAGATAGCAGGACAGTTTGAGAGAGCGGTTAATAAAGCATACAGTATCCTGGGCTTTATTAATAGGGCCCGAGGCTACAAGAGCAAGGAAGTTATGTGGAACTTATATAAGACACTCGTTCAGCCTCAGCTGGAGTATTTTGTCCAGTTCTGGCTGCCATACTTTAATTAAGATGTGAGGACATTGGAGAGAGTGCAGAAAAGATTCACAAGAATGGTTCCAGAGATGAAGAACTTCAGTTATGATGACAGATTGGAGAAGTTGGGACTGTTTTCCTTGGAAAAGAGAAGGTTGAGAGGTGATTTGATAGAGGTAAAAATCATCGGTTTGCGGATTGTGTAATAGTGCTAGTACCTCAGCTGGAGATGGGACTCCGAAATTTTTTTACAACAGTTAATAACTGTCCCAACAGGCTGCTGACCGCCGAGGTAAGTACATTTACACCTGAGACACTTCAGACTGTCCTCACCAGGGGAAGGCAGCAGTAGCCAGGTTCATGGCACCGTGGCTGGCTCTGCTGTTCAGAAGGGCGAGAAAAAGAGTGGAAGGGCGATAGTCATAGAGGATTCGATTGTAAGGGGAGTAGATAGGCGGTTCTGTGGTCGAAAACGAGACTCCCGAATGGTATGTTGCCTCCCAGGTGCACGGGTCAGGGATGTCTCAGATCGGCTGCAGAACATTCTGAAGGGGGAGGGTGAACAGCCAGTTGTCGTTTTGCATATAGGCACCAATTATATAGGTAAAAAAACGGGATGAGGTCCTACAAGCAGAATTTAGGGAGTTAGGAGCCAAGTTAAAAAGTAGGACCTCAGAGGTAGTAATCTCAGGATTGCTACCAGTGCCATGTGCTAGTCAGAGTAGAAATGAAAGAATAGTCAGGATGAATGCGTGGCTTGAGAGATGGTGCAGGAGGGAGGGGTTCAGATTTTTGGGACATTGGGACCAGTTCTGGGGGAGGTGGGACTATTACAAATTGGACGGTCTACACCTGGGCTGGACTGGAACCAATGTCCTTGGGGGTGCTTTTGCTAACGCTGTTGGGGAGGGTTTAAACTAATGTGGCAGGGGGATGGGAACCAAATGAGGAGGTCAGTGGACAGTAAGGAGGTATTAACTAAAGCCTGTAAGGAACTAGATAATGAAGTCAGCATGACAAAGGGGAAGAGTAGGCAGGGAGCAGATGATGAACGCAAAGGGACTGGTGGTCTGAGGTGCATTTGTTTTAATGCAAGAAGTGTAGTAGGTAAGGCAGATGAACTTAGGGCTTGGATTAGTACCTGGGAGTATGATGTTATTGCTATTACTGAGACTTGGTTGAGGGAAGGGCACGATTGGCAACTAAATATCCCAGGATATCGATGCTTCAGGCGGGATAGAGAGGGAGGTAAAAGGGGTGGAGGAGTTGCATTACTGGTCAAAGAGGATATCACAGCTGTGCTGAAGGAGGGCACTATGGAGGACTCGAGCAGTGAGGCAATATGGGCAGAACTCAAATAGGAAGGGTGCGGTAACAATGTTGGGGCTGTACTACAGGCCTCCCAACAGCGAGCGTGAGATAGAGGTACAAATATGTAAACAGATTATGGAAAGATGCAGGAGCAACAGGGTGGTGGTGATAGATTTTAATTTTCCCAACATTGACTGGGATTCACTTAGTATTAGAGGTCTAGATGGAGCAGAATTTGTAAGGAGCATCCAGGAGGGTTTTCTAGAGCAGTATGTAAATAGTGCAACTCGGGAAGGGGCCATACTGGACCTGGTGTTGGGGAATGAGCCGGGCCAGGTGGTTGACGTTTCAGTAGGGGACTACTTTGGGAATAGTGATCACAATTCCGTAAGTTTTAGAATACTCATGGACAAAGACGAGAGTGGTCCTAAAGGAAGAGTGCTAAATTGGGGGAAGGCCAACTATACCAAAATTCGGCAGGAGCTGGAGAATGTAGATTGGGAGCAGCTGTTTGAAGAAATATCCACATTTGATATGTGGGAGGCTTTTAAAGAGAGGTTGATGAGCGTGCAGGAGAGACATGTTCCTGTGAAAATGAGGGATAGAAATGGCAAGATTAGGGAACCATGGATGACAGGTGAAATTGTGAAACTAGCTAAGAGGAAAAAGGAAGCATACATAAGGTCTAGGAGGCTGAAGAAAGACGAAGCTTTGGAAGAATATCGGGAATGTAGGACCAATCTGAAACGAGGAATTAAGAGGGCTAAAAGGGGTCATGAAATATCTTTAGCAAACAGGGTTAAGGAAAATCCCAAAGCCTTTTATTCATTTATAAGGAGCAAGAGGATAACTAGAGAAAGGATTGGCCCACTCAAGGACAAAGGAGGAAAATTATGCGTAGAGTCAGAGAAAATGGGTGAGATTCTAAACGAGTACTTTGCATCGGTATTCACCGAGGAGAGGGACATGACGGATGTTGAGATTAGGGATAGATGTTTGATTACTCTAGGTCAAGTCGGCATAAGGAGGGAGGAAGTGTTTGGTATTCTAAAAGGCATTAAGGTGGACAAGTCCCCAGGTCCGGATGGGATCTATCCCAGGTTACTGAGGGAAGCGAGAGAGGAAATAGCTGGGGCCTTAACAGATATCTTTGCAGCATCCTTAAACACGGGTGAGGTCCCGGAGGACTGGAGAATTGCTAATGTTGTCCCCTTGTTTAAGAAGGGTAGCAGGGATAATCCAGGTAATTATAGACCGGTGAGCCTGACGTCAGTGGTAGGGAAGCTGCTGGAGAAGATACTGAGGGATAGGATCTATTCCCATTTGGAAGAAAATGGGCTTATCAGTGATAGGCAACATGGTTTTGTGCAGGGAAGGTCATGTCTTACCAACTGAATAGAATTCTTTGAGGAAGTGACAAAGTTGATTGATGAGGGAAGGGCTGGAGATGTTTGATAAGGTTCCCCATGGTAGGTTGATGGAGAAAGTGAAGTCGCATGGGGTCCAGGGTGTACTAGCTAGATGGATAAAGAACTGGCTGGGCAACAGGAGACAGAGAGTAGCAGTGGAAGGGAGTTTCTCAAAATGGAGACGTGTGACCAGTGGTGTTCCACAGGGATCCGTGCTGGGACCACTGTTGTTTGTGATATACATAAATGATTTGGAGGAAAGTATAGGTGGTCTGATTAGCAAGTTTGCAGACGACACTAAGATTGGTGGAGTAGCAGATAGTGAAGGGGACTGTCAGAGAATACAGCAGAATATAGATAGATTAGAGAGTTGGGCAGAAAAATGGCCGATGGAGTTCAATCAGGGCAAATGCGAGGTGATGCATTTTGGAAGATCCAATTCAAGAGTGAAAAAAACAGTAAATGGAAAAGTCCTGGGGAAAATTGATGTACAGAGAGATTTGGGTGTTCAGGTCCATTGTTCCCTGAAGGTGGCAACGCAGGTCAATAGAGTGGTCAAGAAGGCATACGGCATGCTTTCCTTCATCGGACTGGGTATTGAGTACAAGGGTTGGCAGGTCATGTTACAGTTGTATAAGAGTTTGGTTCGGCCACATTTGGAACACTGCGTGCAGTTCTGGTCGCCACATTACCAAAAGGATGTGGATGCTTTGGAGAGGGTGCAGAGGAGGTTCACCAGGATGTTGCCTGGTATGGAGGGCGCTAGCTATGAAGAGAGGTTGAGTAGATTAGGATTATTTTCATTCGAAAGACGGAGGTTGAGGGGGGACCTGATTGAGGTGTACAAAATCATGAGGGGTATAGACAGGGTGGATAGCAAGAAGCTTTTTCCCAGAGTGGGGGATTCAATTACTAGGGGTCACGAGTTCAAAGTGAGAGGGGAAAAGTTTAGGGGGGATATGCGTGGAAAGTTCTTTACGCAGAGGGTGGTGGGTGCCTGGAACGCGTTGCCAGCGGAGGTGGTAGACGCAGGCACGATAGCGTCTTTTAAGATGTATCTAGACAGATACATGAATGGGCAGGAAGCAAAGAGATACAGACCCTTAGAAAATAGGCGACCGGTTTAGATAGAGGATCTGGATCGGCGCAGGCTTGGAGGGCCGAAGGGCCTGTTCCTGTGCTGTAATTTTTTTTGTTCTTTGTTCTTATTCAAAGTCATGAAGGGTCTGGACAGAGTAGATAGGGAGAAACTGTTCCCACTCATGAAAGAATTGAGAATGAGAGGGCACACATTTAAAGTAACGGGTAAGAGAAGCAAAAGCGACATGAATAACATTTTTATGCAGTGAGTGGTTAAGGTCTGGAATGCGCTGCCTGAGAGTGTGGTGGAGGCAGGTTCAATTGAAGCATTCAAAAGGGAATTAGACAGTTATCTGAAAAGGAAGAATGTGCAGGGTTACGGGGAGAAGGCCAGGGGAATGGCGCTACGTGAGTTGTTCGTTCGGACAGCTGGTGCAGACACGATGGGCCGAATGGCGGCCTCCTGTGCATTAACAATTCTGTGATTCTTGAATGCCCATTTGAAAATCTTCTCTAAAGGACAGATTGAGCATAGAAGATGCAGGTGTGTCCTAATAGTGCTAATTATTTTTGTTGAATACTCTATGGCCTGAATAAGACTGAACGGAAACTAAAATACCTGGGTAGCCAAGGATATAAGGTTGTGCATGCTGAACTTCTGAGCTTGTCCTCCACCCCCTGACCTCTGCACAAGCAAAAAGCATCCATAATGTTGTATCAGTGGAGTGATTTGTTAACCTGAGCATTTGGGAGGAAGAACTGGAAGATGTGATTCCACTTTGAATCTGTGTGGTAACTAGCATTTGTTCTTGGGCGTCTCCCAGAGGTTGAGTTTCATGAGCTTGGAAGCTATGAAGTTCTCTTTCCTGCCTACACATGTTTTGCCTCTGTTCTAAGAGGCACATGGGATAATGGAGAATAATTACCAGCCTGTAATTGACTTATCAGGTTTAGATGAAATAAACAGCAGAAGCTATATCTGATTTTTTTAAATGGGCCAGAAAAGGTTATTCATATTCAGCCTTCTCCTTCCAAAGGATCATGTTTTCGTTTGTGATGCTCATAATTTAACATCAAGTGAAGGGGGAAAATGCAGATAAAGATTCAATGAATACTTGGAATCTGAAGCTGCAGTGTTCCATCTCATCACCTATGTCTGAAACATTTCAGCAACTTTTACCCAACAGGATGTATGACAAACCATACAAGATATTCAGTACTCAGTTAAATAACATGAACTCAAGCAAGTCAAAAAACGCTGTTCCTTTTTGTTGTGCTTTATTGTGAAATACTCCTTCTTAGTTTAGGTTGAAATTGAATTTCTTAATTGTTAAAAGTGCTGCAATTATTTACTCACATTGAATGTCAATAAAAACTCAACTCTTGGCCTTTTTAATTTGGAGTGAATTTGCATCCAGCTGGTATAAATAGCTGATGCGTGTATCCTGTTTTCAGGGCGAAGAAGGGAGATAGCAGTTTGATGTATGAGTCAGGCTGGTAATTCAGTGCACTTAGTACATTTGGATATGATCTATGTAAATCCCACAAAGATCATATTTAGTTCAGGACATCTGGTGGAAACCTAATGTGATCTACTCCAAGGGGGGAACCATACTCGGGTTGTAATGTCCAGTTGGAGTGAAGGCTGAGGAAGCAATGACGGTGATGTTTTATTCTTCTCTCCTCTGCCCCCCTGCTTCCATGTGCCAATTTTGGAATGAAGGGGAAAGATAGTTGCCCTGGCCTTTAATATTGTTGCTCCTCATGTGGCTTAGGTTTGACCTCTGCTGAGTTTGCTGATCTGGGTTGGCAGCAGTTGTATAAATCCACATCAACAACACTGATGAGGGAAAACTCAGGCAGGGTTCCAGCTGGAAAGTATGTGGATGTTGTGAGAACAGGGCCAGACTTGGCTGTGGTGTCCTGCCAATAATAAAATAGTCAGCAAATGTCCACTGTTTAGCCTTGTATGATTTTGATTTGAAGTGCCAGATTGTTACTGGCACCCTTGAAAACAACATGTCAGGGGCTTGAGAAAGGGACAAAATTGGGGGGTGGGCGGATACTTTTCAATCAGATACAGTTAGAATATTCTAAAATAGTGGCATAACTTGTACACTGCAGAGTAATGAAATGAACATTTGATAAATGCTGAATTTCCAACCTTAACAAGACCATCCAGACTTGGGTGTAGAAAATGAGATGGAAAAGTCGTGGCTGGGTCAACAAGCATGGTACCTTGCATCAACAGTTGGCATTACAAAGTATTTGCCCTCCCATCAGGCAGGGAATGATGGGTTCATGATTAGAATCTAATTGTACCAGGAGGGAAAATAATGAAGCAGCCTATAAACTAGACAAGCAGTTTTGTGTTTGTGTTTGACAGTTTCAACAACAAATTATTTGGAAGGGTGGAGATACAGCCATTAGTCATAGTTGTATACAGATGTGTTAAGATAGAAAATCAATCTTTTTATTTGTGGTCTGGTTGTAGCTGTGGGTTTATAATTTAACAGGGATTGCAGTTTTATTTTTAGTGGGCTAACTTATTTGTTTACTTTTTACACAAGTTGCCAGTTTTACAGAGCTTTTTTGTTGCATGAAATAAATTCATCTTGAAAGCATCTTGTTGATTGTGGGATTCACTGTACAAGAAAAGTAAACCATATTTATATAGAACAGCTCACTATACTTCTATATACTTGCCTCTGGAATTAATGGAGAAAAACTCAAACATAGATAATATTTGCCCTTAACAGACTTTTTAAGTGGTTTCGCCTGTTTTTACCCACTTTGACATCAGTGAATTCAAATGATCCTTTTTACCTCTTTGTAGCTGCAGACCAGTCTCGTGTTATGCAAGAGCAGATGACAGGTGCTGCAATGGCAATGCCTCCAGATACAAATAAAGCTTTTAAGGTATGCTATTTTACATGTATTTTAATTATATATTCTATAGCATAGGAAATATTCCATTATAGGCCCTTGATCAGTTATCCTGAGCTGAATTAGCTGCCACTTTAAGTGGTATTGGCTGAATCTAGGAGGAGGTGGTGGACCTTCACTGGAAGAGAAAATGTAAAATAATTTTGTTTCTTTATTTAAAAAAAAAAATCTTTGTTTAGAAGTGCTTTGTTTGTAACTTTATTCTGATGTATCTTCCATTGAGCTGAGACTGTGAATCGATTTGTTGCCAGCTTTGCACCGATGGAATGTTTGAGGCGGAGGAACTTTGTGAGAATGGGCTGAGCTGATTGTTTTCTGAAAAGATCTTCTTGGCAATTGTTGTGCATTGGGGAAATGCAAAATCATGTGTCACATGCCATGACCTATGGCGAGATGATGGCAAAAGAATTAAACGTCACTAGATGTGACAAAAGTAGTATGTGAGTTGTAGCACCATTAGTGGCAGGAAATACTTGATAAGTAGAAGTTTGTAAGACAATGATTTATGGCACAGGGCTTTCCGTGAGTAAAGCATTCTTCCTGGAACATGACTGCAGTCTATTCAAATTGTCCGCTTCCATGGATGTTGAAAGTTTTGACTGGAAAGCAAAATTACTGAACTTAATTCTTGATTACCTCATGTTCAAATTCACCACACTGAACCATCAAGACCAGAAACTTCCAGAATTGATCCCTAGTCTGTGCTAAGTTAGCTGATCTCAGCTGCACTAGCAATTGGGGGAGATCATATTTAGCCTCAACTCCTGGGACTCTGGTTCCTGATCCCGTTTACCATCCAGTGAGATCTACTGAAAAGTGTGCATGGTCGGGTGAGAACAGGATTTCGTTCATCTATGATGTTCTCTGCATTCAAGCAGCTTGCCAGCATTAACTTGTGGGCTTGTACATGAAGAATCTTCACATAGGGTTCTGTAGGCATGCAAGTGCACCAGTATGAATGAGCACTTTAAAGAGAGGCGGGAGAAAATTGAAGGGGGAAGAAAACTTGAACACAAGTTGGAATAAACTAGGCAATTAGCAGTCTAAAGTTGAAGGAGGAAAATGAATACTCAATTGTGTGTGGTTCATGGTTTTTATTCTTTAGGCTGAATGGGAAGCTTTGGAAATCACGGATCATCAATGGGCCTTAGAAGAAGTTGAAGAGGAACTCATGACCAAGGACCTTAATTTTGAAGGGATGTTCAGCAAAGAGATCGAGACATCAATGTTCTGAGGCATCCTAACAAGTGACACCCAATTATAACTTCCTGCTACCTTAACATGTGTTTGTAGTAAGACTTCAGGAGAAATGTCAGTCTTAAAAATTCACTTGAAAGCATTAGAAACGTTTGTTACAGCTTCAAGTTACGCAAACCACTAATTTGATATTTTACTGTGAATTTGGAAGTTTCATGTAAATCAACACCTTGTATTGATTCCAGACAAGAATAGATTGTATTGTTTTTTCCAACACCCTAAGAATTGAGTCTCATTATTCATCCATAAAAGTGCAAGTTACTTAGTCCATTGTGTCTATGACCAAATGTACTGAACTGGCTTTTGTTTATAGAACTGTGAAACATAATACAGTTCTCATGTAGGTAAGTATGTTTCTTTTGGATAACACTTCCTGTTGCAGTATGTTTCATTGGGTTAGTCCTGCATAGGTCAGAGTTCAGTAGTGAACTGCATTTTATGTTCATCTTGTGTCTGCATGTTGGCATCTGCTAAGTTCTCTTTTATTCCTCTATTATTGTTATGGGAAATGGGGTAAATAGTTCAATTTGAGTTTTTTCCCCCTTGGATAGTCTGTTGATATCGTGGTTGATGTAATGAAAAGTTACAAGTGTAGGATGTTGCATAATACACCGTTTTGAGGAGGATTGGAAACACTTTTGTGTCCAACACACAGTCCCAATTAATCCAGCATAGGATTAATTAATAGGATTAGATAATAGGATTAAAAATAATTCAACTAAAGATTTTCTTCAAAGCTGAGTTTCTTGTCCCTGCAAACTCACAGAAATTGCATCACCACAAGAAAAGGCAGTTAGAGATGTCAAATGGAGATCAAATCCACCCTCGCATAACCATTACCATCAATGTAATTGTGCATCACCTTTTGGCTTTCCTATTCCTGTAATTTCACATCTTATTGCCATCATAGATTGGTAACCCTTAGATGGCTGTTCACTGTCATAATGCAAGGAGGGAAGTCACGATTTGACCTTGAAGTGCTGCTTGTGATATTCTACAATACCATCATTTTATTTCATTTTTCGCTTTAGAAATGTAACCTTGCTGAAACTCTGCTTCAGCATTTTGAAATACACTGTTCAGTAACAACGCAGTTTGAAGCTCATTTATTCAGTGCATGTATTTCTTCTGACACATTAAATCACCTATTTATGCTAGGGATAGGTGGAGAGAAAACTGGCTGCTGCCCATCCATCTTCCATCCTACTGTAATCATATGTACTTGCGAGAATAGCTGAACCATAAGTACCTGGAAAGTCCCAAGCTTAATTTCAGTCTTTGCCGTTAGCTGATCTTAGCCATAGAACCGATGATTGGTCTCAGCCTACTTTGTTTAGCGAGGGGAATAGTCAACCAGGTTTCATATTCCTGACCACTACCTAATAATGCATGCTGGAAACACACTTCTGTGTGGACATTAGGTATGGACAGGTTTGAGCCGATTCATGGTACACTATAACAGAATAACATACTGACATGCACTATCAAAGGTTGAATGTGAAGACTGGACAACAATTTGCCAACAAGTGAGAAATTAACTCCTTGAGCAAAAGGGGAAAAAAAACATTGGCAATATTGATGTATCTGACTTTTTTTGTCTTCAAAATTTATTCAGCAATTCTTACATGGTAGCTCTGATTGTGGGAAAACCTTAAGTAGGAGGTTAAAGGTAGAAATTGGTTTTTTTTAATGCTCTTGGGATTAAGCTGTCAGATCCGCAACATTTTTCTCTATATTTTTGAATTGGTCCAGCTCTCAGACCTGGGACTGAAGTGTTTCTGGATGAAATCTGAAATATGGGGTTCCCATTGTTTCCAAACTAATAAATTTGTTTAAATTTACATATGAATCCAACATTCTTTTTGTATGTCTGAGAGCTTCAGTTTGTAAACAATTTTTGCTTTCTGACGTGATTTCTGGCATGCCTTAGAAACTGTCTAACAAATAGAAGTTTGTGTGTGTGTTCTGGTATGACTGGCAACAAATGTTGCACCTGACCCTTCCTTTCACTTTACTGTTTTCATTTCTTGATGTCCTCCCTCCTTTCCTGATGGAGCTCACTTACAATTGGTTATAGTTTTTCAGATGCAGTTAGCCCTGGTCATTCTTCACTGAGTAGTGACAGACACTTTGACACTTGCTGGGATGCATCAGAGTTGAGCTCAGTCCTTTCACTTCTCATTCCCACCCACTGTACCACTCATCCAGTCTGTCAGGATCCTGATGCTAATGCAAATCATGCCCCTACACCACCCTAGTTGAGTTTGGGAAATACTAGCAATTGAACCCAAGTGTTCTTAGGCTTTGGGGCTCTATATTGCACCTGGCAATGCCCTTGCAGTCTGAGACACCGGGGCAACTTGTGTCATCCATGTTTTTTTTTAAAAGGCGGATTAATTTTCTAAGTGAATTGTGTGCTATTGTCAGATGTATTGCCTGTCATGAATGAAAGATGAAAATCCCATGTGTTTTTGCTAAGTGCCACAATATTAAATTAGTGACCTTGTGAATGTACACTGCCAGATAAATTTGTGTGTATTTTGCTAACAATCATATCAAAGTAGTGCATTAACATTCCAATTGAAATCTCAGTCAGTTTGCAGTGTACCCAAATTTGGATGGCATCTTACTGTAGTTGAGCATTTTTTGGGCCATATATTCCAGCACTGGTGCACAAAGTTGCTCACTTGTACCTTATGCAGCATTTCTGTAAATGGGAATGATTTTGTATTTCAGACTCCTGCTTGCCTGTCCTGCCTCATGGAAATTTCATTAGGTGCAACAGGAGGCATGCAGAAAGCACCATGTTGTCTCCTTCTGAACGAGTAGGTCAAAAATGGAATGGTGGGTTCTTTTTGTTAAGAGGCAAACTCGTATTTCTTTGATCTTTCCAAACCACCAATCTCTCTCAGCTGGCAATTTGGAGATGAGCAAGAGCAGCCCAAGTTCAATGAGTGGCAAAATTTCATGCATTAGAATTAGAAAATAACTTGTACAGCAGCGTATCTTGCAAACTAGGTTTGGCTTACTTAGTTAAAATCTTGTATACTGTTGCTGCCACATGATCAGTTGCTATCCTTTTCTCACTGTTTCCAGTACTAAAACATGGAGTTTCAATGCTTAGCTTTGCTGCACCATCTCTTGCTCCAACATCATGTTTTAGCAGCTTTAATAGGAAGGTCAAGAGCTGAATCTTTGTATCTGTAGTTTCAAAAAGAAAACTTCCTGAGATATTCAGCAATATCTTAACCCTGATATTTTTAATTTAGTTTAGAGATACAGCACTGAAACAGGCCCTTCGGTCCACCGAGTCTGTGCCGACCATCAACCACCCATTTATACTAATCCTACACTAATCCCACATTCCTCCCACATCCCCACCTGTCCCTATATTTCCCTACCACCTACCTATACTAGGGGCAATTTATAATGGCCAATTAACCTATCAACCTGCAAGTCTTTGGCATGTGGGAGGAAACCGGAGCACCCGGAGGAAACCCACGCAGACACAGGGAGAACTTGCAAACTCCACACAGGCAGTACCCAGAATTGAACCCGGGTCGCTGGAGCTGTGAGGCTGCGGTGCTCACCACTGCGCCGCCCATATGACATTGAGTTACCTGCAATTAAATTGTGAAATGTCATCTTGTCTCAGGTCAATGATGTGCTTTAGTTTCAAATGTGAGTTTTGAGCACGTGAAAAGACATTTGTTGCCATTTCATTCCAGAAGTAAAAAAAGGAGTCATCTTCAAGCTGACCAAAAACTTGTCTTTTTTGTTGGTTAGTTTTACATTAGTTTCAAGTCCATTGTGTTATAGTTTTATTGTTTAGTTGGATGCTCATATAAATTACATTTACGGTTGTTACTAAGTGCGATCTAATAATGATTCATATGCTTTGTGTTATGAGTAAATAACAGCTGTGGGGTTTCTGACAAAGTTCCTCTCTCATTGAACCTTTTCGTAACTTAAGAATCTCACTCTTCTTTGACTTGTAAAAAATGGCTGTGGTTCGCAGCTTTCATTGTGAAACTACTTGGATGCCCATTCCATGAATTTAGGGGATGTAACTGTTGCGTTAGTAATAAAGCAGATGAAAGATTGTAATCTCTGGTATCTGTAGTATCAGTGGTTAAATGTACTTTCTGCATTAATACAGTATGGATAATTGAGATTTCTCTGTAGATGGGTTCTTTTTGCTGGAGTAAATACCAGTAGTTATACGCTATTGATTGAACTATAATAAAACCAATGACAGTTGACCTGTGCATTGATACAACTACCTGGTAATTTCTGTTTGAGCTTCTAAACACTCTTAAGATTTATGATACATATTCCATAGCTAATTAACAGTCTTAATGAATTTTCATAGTTTCCTTTTGTTTCTGGTTCACATTATTTAAATAATTGAGGTTGCTGAGGTAACTCACATTAGTCTATCTGGAGTTGGAGTACACATGTGAACACCATCTCTAGGGTTGTTATTTCTTTTCGTTCCTCAAACAGAAGTTTGTCAATTGGAGGAGTTGTAGAAATTCTATAGTAACCTGATGATTACGTTATCTTGTTAAAAGTAACCAATGAATGTGGTCCTGAGGTCTAACTCTGGCAAATTCAGAGCAAACTGAGTTTTCTTAGGATCTGGGCGGAATTTGTCAGTGGTCGAAGGTAAGGTTTAAACTCAGCCAGGCTAGTACTTTTTCAAAGTTTGAAGGTGGAAATAGTGATTTTAATTTGTTCAGGTGCACGAGTACTATTTTGTGTGACAAGAAAGACTATGAATAACCAACTGACACTGGTTCAAATATGAAGAATGGCGACAAAAGCAATCTATCAGAGGACAGCTGTTGTACCGCAGCACAGGTCAGCATCTTCAGAAGAGGGAGGATTTTGTTTGATTGTGTGCAAATATATTATTGAAGCACAACTCAAATTTGCTCTATTTCTATGGCTAAGAATTGCTTTTGGTGCAAAACCACCTTGGCTGCTGTTAGAATAGTTAATAGGCAACTTTTCTGAAAGATAGAAGAGAACACCCTGCTTTTCAAATATATTGTTAAACTTATGCGTGCTCTTCAGTTATAGGGCCTTTCTAAAGATAGAAGATGTGAAAACCTTGTGGAGCCTACATGTTTGAATGTATACTGTGCTATAACATGACTGAGCTTTGTATGAATTGCTGACCTTTTTCATTGTCTGGTTTGCAACTATGTCTTTTTATATTCACTCTGTAAAAAGTTGTTCCCATATTTAATAAACCTATTCTCAGATACTATCTGCGCATTTTTTTGCAGACAAAAATAAGCAGTTTTGTATGAGATGTTATTTTCAATATGTGTTTAATAAAGTTTTTGAGTAAGAATACTTTTTTAAGTGTAACATTATTTCCGATGGCCTCGAGATGAGAAGTATGTAGTTTTTGTACAGTACTAGTGGAACAGGATAAATAAGTGATATATTGGTAATCAGTACTATTCTCAGAGCAGTTGATTGCCAAAACTAAGACTAGTGGTACATGTTTAAAAAAAATACAAACACTGTGGTGTCCTAGTTGTGCAGCATATTGGTTGATATTGAAGTCTTTTGTCAAAACATTGAATGAATTATAGTTGTAAGTGCACTGATGGGAGACAAGCCCAATCCTGGATGGATATACAAGGCCATATATATTGCATTGAAAGCCAGATGAGGCAAGTAAATGAGTTGCCTTGTGTGCCAGGTGCTTGGCAGCCAGATTTCACAATCTCAAATTAATACAAACTGGCCCTGGGGATGTAACGTGATTGTAGTCTGTTGGTGGCTGTGTTGTGTCTTCCCAGGTGTTAGGGTTAATATTGCAAGATTTTAAGGTGGTCTTTATAGCATTTCATCTGTCCACCTCTGTTGTGATATCTGGACTGCAGCTTGAAGTAGAAAACAGGAATTCTGTAGTCAGGTGTGCAAATAGTAAGTTCAGCCCAAATCAAATGGACCTTTAGCATAGTTGCATCAATTTCAGTGATACTGCAGTGCTTGACGACATCAGTGTTGGGCACCTACCCTGCAACCTGATGCCAATGATGTGTCATAGACTGTGCTGAAGTGTTTCAGTCATTGGCAAACAGCAGAACATGAAGTTATCTGCATTATCTTTGTTTTAGCACATGGCCGATGAAGATGCCACCATCTGTACAGTATCAAATATATAGATTCCCTGTCATAGTTCTTGAATGCCTCTTTACCTAGCAAGTGTTTAGAATATGGAACTCATTGCTACACTGAGTAGTTACGGTGATTAGCAAAGATGAATTTAAGAGGAAGTGAAATAATGAGGGAAAAAGGAGTAGAAGGATATATTGATAGAGTTGGATGAAGAAGGGTTAAGGAGGCTCATGGGGAGCAGAAACACCAGCATGGATCTGTTGGGTCGAATGGCCTGTTTCTGTCCTGTAAATACTATGCAATAGGATTTGCAATGGTGGGAGGTAAATTCTCAGCCTCTGGGTTGTTAACCACGACACCATTCCGCTCTGCTCAAGTAAGGAAATTTCATGCTGTATTCCTAAACAAAAGGATCAAAAGGTCCTCCTTTTGATTTGGTCTGTGTTGTATAAATTGATCTTAGCTGGAGTACTAGAAATTGAATTGTGCTTCGTACTTGTGAAAGAAAAATCAATCCTGGTACCTGCTCTGATTCTTATCCAATCCCGCCTGATGGAAAATGAGTGAACACATATTAAGAATGCATATTAAATGAGGACAATAGCTTATTGAGATTCATTGTCCAGATTCATGTATAAAGAATGGCTATTTTGACAAGTTCTTAGAGGGCTACATGTGCCTTTGGAATGCTACCTCAGTCAGGAGCATCAGATAGAGTGAACTTGCATTTATATGGTACACATCCTCAAGCCATCCAAAAAATTTTCAAATGTAATCCATTGGTTGTAGTTAAGTCACTGATATGTAGGAAAATGCAACAGCTAATTTACAGACAGCAAAGTCCCACAACAGAAGATAAATTAATGACCAGATAATCTGTCTTTGGTGTTAGTTGAACGACTTTTGGCCAGAGACAGAATATTCCTTAAATAATGCCATGAGATCTTTTATATATTCCTGAGCATTAGGACACTAATCACCCAAAACCAGCTCTGCTGGGTGGGACATGTTTGCATGCCTGACAGCAGACTCCTGAAGCAGCTGTTCTACTCAGCACTTGGTCGCAGCGGGAGACTCCCAGGAGGGCAGCAGAAACACTTTAGAGATGTCCTTGAAGCATCCCTGAAGCGACCAAACATTCCCAACGACTTGTGGCAGTTCCAGGCTCGTGACTGTCCTAAATGGAAAAAGCTTATCCGGGAAGGTATCGTTCACCTTGAGGAACTTCTGTTTATGGGGAGGAAATAGGGGAATGGAACTGAGGGAATTGCTCTTTCGGAGAGCCGGTGCGGACACGATGGGCCAAGTAGCCTCCTGCACTGTAACGATTCAGTGAACTTAGTTGGGAACGTGCAGAAGCAAAGTCGAGACATCTGAGGGAGCACACAAACCTCCAAACTACTCATCTACCTGACCCTTCAAGTACCACCTGCCCCTCTTGTGACAGAGTCTGCAGGTCACGCATTGGATTTGTCAGCCATCTCAGAACCCATCGAACTGGTGTGGAATCATGTCATCTTTGATCCCAAGAGACTGCCTAAGAGATTTCTGAGCAGGTAGACATAGCAGGGGTTGAATGTTTCATCCAAAAGATGGCACCTCCGACAAGGCAGCACTACTTCACTACAGTACTAGAGTTATGTGCTCTATTATGTGCTGAAATCTGTAGTGGGGCTTGAACCCACAGTCCTTTGAGTTAGAGGTAAGTTCGATACATCCAGAGACAAGATGAAGGGAAGAAATTAAACAATATACATCAGTGAAAATATCAATTACACCTCCAGGCCTAACCATAGGTTGCACTGGGATCATTATTGGCCTTCTGTGACTGACTCAGTGCCTCTAAAGCTACTGAAGTAACAAAACAAAGGACTGTCAGTACTCATTGTATGTGGGACGCTTTTAACAGTTAAACACAACATTACAGTTTATTTCAATCATGAGAAAACAAACCTAATTTTCTCATGCTTGCCATGTTTGTGAATTTTGGGTCTTTCATACAACATCTCATAAAAATACTGCAAACTGCATAATTTCATCTATATAACACAGGTTACGAATTGCATTATGCTTTAATGGTCCCTGACAATAAGCACTTTATTATTCATCATGTAGTATGCTAACCTATTCTCATATTGGCATAAATGTGCAGCAAGTTGGTGCTGCAACCTTCAATGCCATGAGCTCAGCCTTGCATCATTTGACATGCTAATTTGAGACCATTCATTTCCTCATCAGGAGAGACGAATAGATAAATTCTTTTATTCCATACCACTTTTGTGGAGATCCTATCTGCTGCCATTGGCAAACACAAAAACATAAGTTGATTTTCCCACTTTGACCCAGAGACCGGTGCCTAACCTGGGAAACATTTTTTTTTTAAAGTGTTGACTTTTTTAATTGTTGACTGAGTTATTGCATATAAAATTGCATAAATGGTGTATCTAAAAGTACAAAATAAAGATTGTCTTTTCGATAACTGAAGAAGGGAATCAATTTGAGGTGCACACCCTGGAGTTGTGCTATTATTGTCTCTGATCTATGCCACACATCAGTATTCAGTAATATGACCTTGCTTGTGAGTTGAGATATCCAAAGGGAATTTATGCCTGTTAGAAACCAGTTCTGCTGTAAGTGTTTGATATTACGACAGGACATGGCAAAAGGAAGCTGCACTTTTTTCACTCGTGAGGAAGAGCTAATCCTTAGATGTTACCGAAGCTTCCATAAAATGTCAAAGAAAAATGTGATCCTTTTTTAAATTCTGCAAAAATTTCATTAAAGTCTATAATCTATTCATTCATCTTTTCAAATTAGAAATTACATGAGGTAAATAAAAACAAAGTGCTGGAAATACTCAGGTCAGACAGAATTTGTGGAGAGAGAAGCAGAGTTAACGTTTCAGGTCTGTGACCTTTTATCAGAACGTCAGCAAACCTAGATACATTACTCTGTCTCTTCATCTAAGTCATTAAAATAGATTGTAAATAGCTGAGGACCTAGTACTGATCCTTGCAGCACTCCACTCCATTTATCCCTACGCTTTGCTTCTCATTAACCAAACCTCTATTCATATTATCCCCCAACTCCATGAGCCCTTATCTTCGCGCATTAAACTTTTTGTGTGGCACCTTATCGAATGCCTTTTGGGAATCGAAGTATACTACATCTATTGGTTCCCCTTTAACTACCTTACCAGTTACATCCTCAAAAACTCTAATAAATTTGTCAAAAACTATTTCCCTTTTGTAAAACCATGTTGACTTTGTCTAATCATGCTTTGATTTTCAAAATACATTGTTAAGACTTCCTTTAATAATAGATTCCAGCACCTTCCCGATGACGGATGTCAGGCTAACTGGCCTACAGTTCCCTGTTTTCTCCCTGTGATTGGGCCGGCAGCATTGGGAGCCCACCCACCGTCCTCAATTGGACAGCGAGCATGGAGGCGGCCACCTCCAGGAAAATAACTCTCCCAATCTGGCCCCCGACAAATGCAGACTCGGGACCTCCATTTGGTCCCGATGTCGGGATCCTGAAGCCCATGGGAAAATCCTACCCAAAGTGTCAGTATGTTTTAAGACTTGGATTCCCAGCTGTGATCCAACATACCACTGATTTCCTAATCTCAATGACATCGTTGGGTGGTCTATCAAGTAGAGGCTGCACTGCATTAAAAACAATTAATTGCCTATTATGTTTATATAGTTGTAATTTTATAAACCAGTAACACAGTTCGTTACCTGGATGTAGTACCAGTTGCACTTTGCATTGCAGGAAAACAGACATACAGGTACACCAGTTTATTTAAACAGCAGTGATTCACAATAATAGGAAGATACAGGAATGAAAATTTCCCTGCTTTAATGGGCATTAATGGCACAGAGCAGATTGGCCTTTAGCATACACACTGAGATATAGTCTTGGGGGCACAATTTGATTTATTGAGCTTGCCATCATTGAAATCAATGTTGCTAAATTAGCGTCACATTTTCGGGATGATTAGAAACATAGAAAAATAGGAGCAGGAATTTGCCATTCGGCCCTGCAGGCCTGCTCCGCCATTCAAAAAAGATCATGTCTAATTCAGTACCCTGTTCCTGCTTTCTCCCCATATTCCTTGATCCCTTCGGCATTAAAAAAAATCTATCTCCTTGCATATATTTAATGACTTGGCTTTCACTATAGATTCAGCCCATAGGGATTATATCAATGTTTTCTGAGAACGTGATGTATTTATTTTTGTATATCAGTAGTGGTTGTCCGTTTTAAAATGGCTAGACATCCGTTCATGTGACCTTGTAGGTGTTTAATTTTGCTTTGGCAGACCTGCGAGCAAGGAGACGGGGGAATCTTTTTTAAACATTTATTATGGGTATTAGGTGTGCGAATGTCCTAACAAGCAAAGCGATTGCTGAGAAATTAATGTGTTTTATATATCGTTGCATTTATTGCCCATCCCTGATTGCCCTTGAAGGTGGTGGTGAGCTGTCTTCTTGAATTGCTGCAGTCCATCTGGTGAAGGTACATGCACAGTGCTGTTAGGGAGAGAGTTCCAGGATTTTGACCCAGCAACGGTGAAGGAATGACAAATTTCAAAGGCAGGATGGTGTGTGACTTGGAAGGGAACTTGTAAGTGCTGGTGTTCCCATGCGTCTGCTGCCCTTGTCCTTCTAGGTGGTGGAGGCTGCGGGTTTAGAAGGTGGTGTCAATTGAGCCTTGGTGAGTTGCTGCAGTCCATCTTGTAGATGGTACACACTCCTGCCACTGTGTGCCGGTGGTGGAGGGAGTGAATGTTTAAGGTGATGTATGGGGTGCCAGTCAAGCGGACTGCTTTGTATTGGCGTCGAGCTTCTTGAGTGTTGGTGGAGCTGCACTCATCCACTTAAGTGGAGAGTATTTCAGCACTCTCCTCACCTGTGCCTTGTGTTGGTGGATAGGCTTTGGGGAGTCAGGAAGTGATGAGACTTTTGAAGAGGATGAATGCTAACTCATGGAGATGCCTGAGGAACGCACTGGTAGAATACGAACATATGAATTAGGAGCAATAAGTAGGCCATTCGGCCCCTTGAGCCTGCTCCGCCATTCAAAAAGAGCATGGCTGATCTGTTTGTGTTTCGAATTCCACACTCCCATCTACCCCCGATAACCATCGAGTCCCATGCCTAACAAGAATTTATCTACCTCCGCCTTAAAAACATTCAATGACCCTGCCTCCACCACCTTCTGAGGCAGTGTTCCAAAGTCACACAACCCTCAGAGAAAAAAATTCTCCTCATCTCTGTCCTAAAAGGGTGACCCCTAATTTTAAAACCGTGCCCCCTAGTTCTGGACTCGCCCACAAGAGGAAACATCCTCTCCACATCCACCTTGTCTAGACCATTCAGGATCTTATAAACTTCCATCAAGTCTCCCCTCACTCTTCTAAACTCCAGTGAAAACAAGCCCAGTCTGTCCAACCTTTCCTCATAAGACAACCCGCTCATTCCAGGTATCAATCAAGGAAACCTCCTCTAAACTGTCTCCAACACATTTACATCCTTCCTTAAATAAGGAGACCAAAACTGCACACAGTATTCGAGAAATGGTCTCACCAATGCCCTGCATACAACCTTATTTTTATTCAATTCCTCTCATAATAAAGGATAGTATTCCATTAGCCGCCTTTATTACCTGCTGTACCTGCATACTTACTTTTTGTGACTCATGCACCTAGATCCCTCTGCACTTCGGAATTCTGCAGTCGTTCTCCATTTAAGTAATACTCTTTTTTTTATTCTTCCTGCCAAAGTGAACAATTTCACATTTTCCCACATTATACTCTTTCTGCCAGATTTTTGCCCACTCACTCAACCTATCTATATCAATCTGCAACCTCCTTATGTCCTCTTCACAACATGAGTTCCTACCCATCTTTATGTCATCTGCAAATTTAGCTACCATGCCATTGCTACCCTCATCCAAGTCATTGATATAGATTGTAAAATGTTGAGGCCCCAGCACAGACCCCTGTGGGACTCCACTCGTCACATCCTGCCAATCAGAAAAGGACCCATTTATACATACTCTCTGTTTTCTGCCAGCCAGCCAATCTTTTATCCACGCTAATATGTTACCCCTACACCATGCGCTCCTACTTTGCGCAATAACCTTTTATGTGGCACCTTGTCAAATGCCTTCTGGAAATCCAAGTACAGTACATCAACAGGCTCCCCTTTATCCAGAGCACATGTCACTCCTTCATAAAATTCCAATAAATTGGTTAAACATGATTTCCCTTTCACAAAACCATCTTGACTATTCCCGATTACCTTGAGTTTTTCTAAGTGCCCAGCTACAACATCCTTAATGATCGATTCTTACAACTTCCCCACAACAGACGTCAAGCTAACTGGCCTATAGTTACCTGTTTTCTGCCTCCCCCGCCTTTTTAAATAGAGGGGTTATAATTGCTACTTTCCAGTCGGATGGAACCTTTCCAGAATCTAGCAAATATTGAAAAATTAACACCAATGCATTTACTACCTCATGAGCCATCTCCTTTAAGACCCTATGATGAAGTCCATTAGGATCCAGGGACTTGTCAGCCCACTGCTCCATCAGTTTGGTTAGTACCGCTTCCCTGGTGATTGTAATTTCACCAAGTCCTCTCTTCCTTCCATCTCCTGATTTACAGCTATTGCTGGAATGTTTTTTGTATCCCCTGTAGAGAAGACAGAAACAAAATATTTGTTCATTGCATTCGCCATTTCCTTAATATTTATTTATTATTTATTTAGAGATGCAGCACTGAAACAGGCCCTTCGGCCCACTGAGACTGTGCCGACCATCAACCACCCATTTACACTAATCCTACATTAATCTCATATTCCTACCACATCCCCACCTTCCCTCAATTCCCCTACCACCTACCTATACTAGGGGCAATTTATAATGGCCAATTTACCTATCAACCTGCAAGTCTTTGGCTGTGGGAGGAAACCGGAGCACCCGGCGAAAACCCACGCAGTCACAGAGAGAACTTGCAAACTCCGCATAGGCAGTACCCAGAATTGAACCTAGGTCGCTGGAGCTGTGAGACTGCGGTGCTATTAGCTCCCCATTCTCTCTCTTTGGAGGACCAACACTCACTTTACTTACTCTTTTCCTTTTTAAATGCCTGTAGAAACTCTTGCTATCCATTTTTACATTTCTAGCTAACTTCCTCTCATACTCTAATTTCTTTCTCCTGATTAACCTTTTAGTCATTCTCTGCTGTTCTTTATAGTCTGACCAATCATCTGAACTGCTTTGTGCAATTCTCTGCCTTTTACTTAAGTCTGATGCTTTCCTTAATTTCTTTAGTTAACCACGGATAGTGGGTCCTCCCCTTTGAATTTTTCTTTATAGTAGGAATATACTTATTCTGAGTATTCTGAAATACCCCCTTAAATGTCTGCCACTGCTTCTCTATTGTTCTATCTCCAAGCCTAGTAACCCAGTTCACTTCAGCAAGCTCAGCTTTCATGCCCACATAATTGCCCTTATTCAAGTTCAAAATACTAGTCTTAGACCCGCTCTTCTCTCTTTCAAACTGGATGTAAAATTCATTCATATTGTGGTCGCTGCTACCTAGAAGTGCCTTTACTCTGAGATCATTAATTAATCCTGTCACATTACACAATACCAAGTCTAATATAACCTGCTCTCTGGTTGGTTCCAGAACATGCCGCTCTAAGAATGAGGAAAGATTGACTTCATTCCAGTTGGTGACCTTGGAGAAGGTAGCAGCAAGACTTGAAGACATTATAGTCTGAAAAAAAAACGTTAATAGGATGGGCTGTAGAAAAATATCAAAAATAAAACGCAACATCATAAAAAGGAACCTAATCTCATGGTATCCTCCTTTCTGGAAATGTGGATTGACAGCAGTACTGGAGGGGATTGGGGTGGGTGGTGGGAATCTGATAGAATAAGTTCATACTTGATGCATCTGCATCAGATTCCAATTTTCCTCGTCTTGAGTCTGATGAATCATTGCCAAGGGTATTTCCTTAGTCTGCAGTTAAACAAAGCACCTAGGGTAATATTATTTGTATCAAAAACCGAAAATGCAGGAAGCACTGAACAGGTCAGGCAACATCTGTAGAATCACAGAATGGTTACAGCACAGAAGGAGGCCATTCAGCCTGTCGTGACCAGGCCAGTTCTCTGTAAGAGCTACTCAGCTAGTCCCACACCGCTGCCTTTTCCCTGTAGCCCAGCAAATGATGATCTCTTCAGAGAATTATCCAATTCCCTTTTGAAAACCATGATTTACATTTACATCCACCTCCACCACACTCAGGCAGTGCATTTCAGATCTGAACCGCTGGCTGTGTAAAAGAAGAAAGTTTTTTCTCATGTCGCTTCTGGTTGCTTTGCAAATCGCCTTAAATCGGTGTTCTCTGGTTCTCTTTCGGCAATGGGAACAGTTTCTCCCTATTCACTCTGTGCAGATCCCTCATGATCTTGAACACCTATAGGTGAGAAAGGAATAAAGTTAATGTTTCAGGTACAACCCTTTCTCAGAACTCCGTTTCGACAAGGGTTTAGACGCAAGAACAGAAGTCGGCCATTCAGTCCCTCGAGTCAGTTCTGTTATTCAATTAGATCATGGCTGATCTGTACCTCAACTCCATTTACCTGCCTTTGATCATATCTATTGATATCCTTACGTAACAAAATCTTTTGATCACAATCTTGGAAAATTTCAATTGAAACAATGTCCACAGCTTTTTGGGGAAGTGTGTTCCAGATTCCCATTGCCATTTAAATGTTCTAGCTCTACTTTTAAGAAACATTACTTTTTTTCCTTTTTCCACAGATGCTACCTAACTTGCTCAGTGTTTCCAGTATTTTCTGTTTTTTGTTTTGTTTCAAATTTACAGCATCTGCAGTGTTTTTGTTTTTTGCAATATTACGTGTTTCTGCTGGAGTCCTGAAGTTTTTCACATCAGTTTTAGAAGGAAGCTCCAAGCCACACAGAAATAGAGGTATCATGTTGTCCTTATAAACAATATAAAACTGACTGCAATGACTCAGCGTATGCTTATTGATCAGAAAGTATGGGCTTGTATCAAGTGGATAAGCTCACTGTACTCGAATAAGTATGGAGCTAGCATTAGCATCACCCATTGAAGACCAAGCTGAAAGTCTATAATATGGTAGTACTGCCTCTGCTAAAGGCCCACTGACTAAAGGCATCATCTGGTAGAACATTTAAGTTCAATTCCTGGTCTGTGTGTTGAATTTGCTGATCCCAACCCAGGGTTTAATTAGGGATACTAGAATTAGCTTCTGGTCCCTCAGGCTATGGAAGGAAAAACAGTCAAGTTTCCTGCTGGAACGTATATGTGCGTGGATGTCAGATAGGTACAGGATTGGAACTGCATGTGGTTTCTTCTCAAGGTCAAAAAAGTCTGCCAGCACACACTGCCCTGCCTCTCACGTGAAGAAGATATCAAAGGGTGAGTTACTAGAGTCAATGACTTTAGACAAGGAGGGAAGAAAGAAATGCGGTAGCAACTTGCATTTATATTGTGCCTTCAACATAGTAAAGTGTCACAAAGTGCTTCACAGCAGTGTTAACAAACAAAATCTGACACTGAGCCACACAGATATTAGCACAGGTGACCAAAAACTTAGACAGAGAGGTAGGTTTTAAGGAGCATTTTAATGTGGTTATGTGGTTATCTTAATGTATTTTTTTAATGTACATTTTAAACAACCTTTTAAGTCCAGTTACAGTTTTGTTGCTTATCTGCACAAGTTTAAAAAGTGAAAAACGGAAGCTAGGTTAACTGAACATTCCGGTGGTCGGGTCGGGCGCGGGAAAAAATGAAAGGACTCTGGCCGGGTCGGATGTGATTCTGTTGGGTTTGGATCGGGTTTCATTTGCAGACCCGAGTTGACCTTTAACCACTGGTGGAGCGATTAAAATCAGGGATGCTTGAGGCTGCTTAGAGGAGTGCAGAAATTGTGGAGGATTGCATGGCTACAGGAAATTACAGAGATAGGGAGGCACAAGGCCATGGAGGGATTTGAAAAGATGAGAATTTTAAAATCGAGGTGTTGCTAAACCAGGGGCTTGTGTAGGTCAGTGAGCACAAGGCTGTTGGGTGAACGGTATTTGGTGTGTGTTATGTAACGTGGGCAGCAGAGTTTTGGATGACCTCAGGTTTACATAGGGTCGAATATGGCAGGCCAGCCAGGAGTGCGTCAAGTTTAGAGGTAACAAAGGCACGGATGAGGGTTTCAGCAGCAGATGACCTGAAGCAGAGGTGGAGTCGAATAATTTTATGGAAATAGGCAGTCTTAGTGATGGCACGGATATGTGGTTGGAAGCTGATCTCAGAGGGTTGTAAGCCTGGAACTGCTTACAGAGATAGAGGAAATTGAAAACAACAATGAGAACTTTAAATGTGAGGCATTTCCGGCCAATGTGGGTCAGTGACCATAGGGGTGATGAGCGAATGGGACTTGATGCAAGTTAGCATATAGGCAGCAGAATTTTGGATGTGCTCAAGATTATGGAGGGTAAAAATGGGAGGTCGACAAAGAGAGTATTGGAATAGTCATGTCTAGATGTAGCAAAGCATGCAGGAGAGTTTCAGCAGCAGATGAGCTGAGGCAGGGACACAGAGAAGCAATGTAACAGGGGCAGTAGTAGGCTGTCTTAGGAATCAAGCAGATATACAGTCGGAAGCTCATCTCGGCATTCAATTAGATGTCTAGATCTGGTTCAGCCTCAATCAGTGATCGGGTGAGGGATGTATCAGTGAATAGGGATTGGAATTTGTGATGTGGACTGAAGACAATAGCTTTGATCTTCCTAATATTTGGTTGGAAGAAATTTTTGCTGAACAGGACTGGATGTCAGATAAGTAGCAGGACAAATCTGAGACTGTGGAGGGGTTGAGCAAGGTGGTGGTCAGGAATGGCTGGGTATTGTCAGCATACATGTGGAACCTGGTGTTCTGTTTTCAGATGAGGTCACTGAGGGGCATCATGTAGATGAGAAATAGGAGGGGGCCAAGAACAGACTGTTTGGGGACTCCAGTGGCAATGATGCAGGAGTGGGAAGAGAAGCCATTGCAGGCTATGACTGGAGAGATAAGAATGGAACCATGTGAAGCTAATCCCACCCTGTTGGACGATGGAGGAAAGACACTGAAGGAGGATGGTATGGTCAATCATTTCAAAGACAGGTTGAGAAGGATGAGGAAGGATAGTTTACCACTGTCACCAAGTCACAAATGACATCCTATGTGACAGTAATAAGAGTCATTTGAGTGCTGTGGCAGGGGTGGAAACCTGATTGAAGGGATTTGAACAGGGAGTTGCAGGAAAGGTGGGCGTGCATTTAGAGGTGACAATGTGTTCAAGGACTTTCGAGAGGAACGGAAGGTTGGAGATGGGTGGTAGTTTGCAAAGACAGGGATCAAGGGTGTGCTTTTTTCAGAGGGGGATGATGACAGCAGATTTGAAGGGGAAGGGACTGTATCTGTGGCAAGGGAACCATTGACAACATTAGCTAACATGGGGGCCAGGAAGGACAGTTTGTTGGGAATAGGGTCAAGGAAACAGGAGGTTGGTCTCATGGACAAGATGAGCACAGAGAGGGCATGAAGGGAGAGTCCATGAGCCTCTCACACAGTACATGCTGTCCTGTCTCTCTCATGAAGTTGTTCAAAGGGTGACTTAGTAGAAACAATGACTTCAGCATGAAAGGAGAAGAAATGCATGAGTGCTCCCAAATGTAAATTGAAAATGGTAATTCTTCCTGTTGGAGGCAAACAGAAAAGGTAGAAAGACATATTGTCAAAACAACTTTGAGCCATGTAATGTTCACACAGTCTACTGTAAAGACCTGGTTCGAATGTGAAGTTGTGCTGCCAGCATAGTGTGAACAAAACCTCAAAGTCACAAAGCAGCAAAAAGATGAGAAGACGTGTGACTCGCTCAATGTGCTCATTAGTTGCCACTGCAGTCACAGGAGGACCTTGGAAACTTCTAATGATCAGGGCTTCCTTCATGTCAGGGACAAGAAAAAATATAACTTCCATCAGAGGCTGCTCTTCCAAATATTGTGCTTCTCCATTTTGAACTCTAAGACCACTTTGCCTTCTCCAAAGGCTCTTTAAAACCTTTATATTCAACTTTGCCTATGGTCTCCCCATCTCCCCCAACCCATTATTTCCTGCTGGACTTCCAGCACCTTGACCCCTCATAAAGTGTCCTGAGATGTTCTTTGCAAATTGTAAATTTTCCTTGCTGAGGCAGAAATGAAGAACCCAGAGGGTGATAAAAGTCACAGATTACAAAGGCAAGAAACAAAATAGAAAATACTGGAAATTCACAGCAGGTGAAAGCGGTAGCTGAAAGGAAATGTCAGTGTGTAGAGTGAGACCCCTTCACCAGAACTCCAGGAAGTTGCAAGTTCTATTTTAACTAAGTGTTATCAGCCAAGGGAGAAATGAATCTCAGTTCCCACGCTGGACATGCTTCTTTCGTGAGGGCCTGTGACCTCTCACCTTGTCTGCCAAACTGTACAGTCATAGATACTTAATGGGGCACTCATCTCGTGACTCCCCAAAGCCTGTCCACCATCTACAAGGCACAAGTCAGCAGTATGATGGAATGCTCTCCACTTGCCTGGATCAATGCAGCTCCAACAACACTCAAGAAGCTGGACACCATGTAGGACAAAGCAGCCTGCTTGATCGGCACCCCATTCACCACCTTAAATATTCACTACCTCCACCACTGGTGCACAGTGGCAGCAGTGTGTGCCATCTACAAGCTGCACTCAGCAACTTGCCAGGCCTCCTTCGACAACACCTTCCAAACCTGTGGCCTCTTCTACCTTGAAGTACAAGGGTGCAGACACATGGAAACACCACTACCTGCAAGTTCCCCTCCAAGCCACATACCATCCTGAATTGGAACTGTATCGCCATTCCTTCATTGTCGCTGGGTCAAAATCCTGGAACTCCTTTCCTAACAGCACTGTGGGTGTAACTACAACACATGGACTGCAGCGATTCAAGAAGGCAGCTCACCACCACCTTCTCAAGGGCAATTAGGGATGGACAATACTTGCTGGCCTAGCCAGCGATGCCCACATCCCATAAACGAATACAAAAATATTTTCACAGATGTAGCATGCCAGCACATTCAGGACAAGTTTTGGACAAACATCAGGGGCTAGTCAACAGTTGAAGCCCGTGTTGCCAGGAGCAGTGGGTTGAGGCCAGGACAGGAGACCCCCTTTTTCCCCAAAAATATACTTTATTCATAAAAATCTGTAAAAAAAAAAAAAAAAAAATGCATTACAAAACAGTTCAAAACAGCACCACGTTGACATTCCAAAAAGTGCAAAGGAAATCAGTTTTCTTCAATACAGCAATGAGTTGCCTCACAACCCTTCCATTCCATTTTACATGCCACGTACATTTTACAGCAAACCCATATTTGGTGGATACAGCCTGAGGGGTTTCACATGGGTCCAGCCCCTCAGTTCACTTTGTTGGGAGGACCTTACACAGTGGTCTTTCCTCATTGAGCCTTTCCAGCAGCTGCCCCAAGCTTTAGTGCGCCCCTCAGCACGTAATCCTGGATCTTGGAATGTGCCAAGCTGCAACACTCGGTCGTGGACTATTCTTTGCGCTGGAAGACCAGCAAGTTTCGGGCAGACCAAAGAGCGTCTTTCACCGAATTGATGGTCCTCCAGTAGCAGTTGATGTTTATCTCGGTGTGCGTTCCTGGGAACAGCACGTCGAGCACAGACTCTTGTGTTACAGAGCTGCTTGGGATGAACCACGACAAAAACCAATGCATTTCTTTCCACACCTGCTTTGCAAAGATACATTTCAGAAGGAGGTGGGCAACTGTCTCTTCCCCACCGCAGCCACCTCAAGGGCAGCGTGTGGAGGGGGTGAGACTCTGGGCATGCAGGAAGGATCTGACGGGGAGGGCCCTTCTCACCACCGCCAAGCTACATCTTGGCGCTTGTTTGTAAGTTCTGGTGATGAGGCATTCTGCCAAATGACTTTGGCAGTCTGCTCGGGGAACCGTCCGACAGGATTCAATATCTCCTTTTCCCGTAGGGCCTTGAGGACATTCCGTGCAGACCACTGTCTGATTGGTGGTCAAAGGTGTTTTCCCGCAGAAACTTTCCCACGAAGGATAGGTGGTACGGCACGGTCCAACTGGATGGAGCGTTCCGCAGCAATGTGACCAGACCCATCCTTCGCAACACGGGGGACAGATAGAACCTCAGCACGTAGTGACACTTGGTGTTTGTGTACTTGAGTTCGACGCACAGCTTGATGCAGCCGCACACAAAGTTGGCCATCAGGATGAGGGCGACGTTGGGTACATTTTTCCCGCCCTTATCCAGAGGTTTGAACATCGTGTCCCTCCGGACCCGGTCCATTTCTATCTCCAGAGAAATCGGAAAATGGCTCGGGTGACCGCCACGGCATAGGAGTAGGGTATGGCCAGACCTGCGCCATGTACAGCAACAACGTGAGTGCCTCACACCTGATGACCAGGTTCTTACCCATAATGGAGAGAGATCGTTGCTCCCACATGCTCAGTTTATGGTGTACCCTGGCTACTCGCTCCTTCCAGGTTTTGGCGCACACCCCAGCCCTTCCGAACCATATCCCCAGCACCTTCAGGTAGTCTGACCTGATAGTGAAGGGGACAAAGGATCGGTCGGCCCAGTTCCCCAAGAACATGGCCTCACTCTTGCCGTGGTTAACTATGGCTCCCGAAGCCAGTTCGAACTGGTCGCAGATGCTCATCAGTCTGCGAACGGACAGCGGATCCGAGCAGAAGACAGCGACGTCGTCCATGTACAGGGGGGTTTTTACTTGAATGCCTCCGCTGCCTGGGATTGTCACCCCTCTTATGTCCGCATCCTTCCTAATGGGCTCAGCAAAAGGTTCAATTCAGCAAACAAACTAGACAGGGGAGAGAGGACAGCCCTGTCTGACTCCAGATTGGATTGGTAAACGTTCTGATTCCCACCCATTGATTGAGACTGCGCTACTGATGTTTGTGTAGAGCAGTTTGATCCAATTGTAGATTCCCTCCCCAAACACCATTTTGGAGAGCACATCCATCATGTAGGTGTGCGACATCCTGTCAAAAGCGTTCTCCTGGTCCAAGCTGATGAGCCAGGTGTCCACCCTCCTGTCCCGTACACAGGCGATCGTATCCCTGAGTAGCGCAAGACTATCAGAGATCTTCCTGCCAGGTACAGTGTAGGTCTGGTCAGGGTGAATCAGCAACTCCAGAGCAGACTTGACCCGACTGGCGATGACTTTGGACAGAATCTCGTAGTCAACTTTAAGCAGTGAGATGGACTGCCAATTTCTGATTTCCGCCCTCTCCCCCTTCCGCTTGTAGATGAGGGTGATGATGCCTTTCCTCATGGGTTCTGACATGCTGCTGGCCAGAAGTATACTCTCGTATACTTCCTGCAGGTCTGGGCCGACCCAGTCCCACAGAGCTGAATACAACTCAATCAGTAAGCCGTCGCTTCTGGGAGTTTTACTCATCTCGAAGGAGCTAACAGCGTTTGTCAGCTCATCCAGAGTGAGCGGTTTGTCCAGTCTCTCCCTCATGCTGTCATCTAAGACCTCTATGATAGATGACAGGAAGGACTGGGAGGCTGTGCTGTCCGTGGGCTTCACGTCATACAGCCCAGTACAAAAGCATTTGCTGATCCTTAGTATGTCGGACTGCGAAGACGTTACCGAGCCATCCTCGTCCTTCAGGCTGCTGATCACAGAGCTCTCTCTGTGTACCTTTTGGAAGCAGTAACGCGAGCACATCTCATCCTGCTCAACGGAGCGGAATCTGGACCAGAAGATGATCTTGGAGGTCTCCATGGCAAAGAGCGAGGCCTGCTGGCTCTTCACCTCTTGGAGATCCTCATTGACCTCGACCCCCATCGACTGCAGCTGGAGCAGTTTTTGCATTCTTTTCTGGAGTCGGGACATTTCCCTCTGTCTCTCCCTCTCCCTCTCCCTCTGAACACCTCTGAAGATAAAGAACCTCTTGATGTTCTCCTTGATCACCTCCCACCAATACAACGGAGACTCAAAGAGGGGTTTCACGGTTCTCCAACCTTTTTAATCCCTTTTGAGTTCCTCAATGTTCTCTGGGGTTAGCAGTGTAGCATTCAGCTTCCATGTCCCCCTGCCAATCCGCTGGTCA
This sequence comes from Heterodontus francisci, assembly GCF_036365525.1. Classification (NCBI taxonomy): domain Eukaryota; kingdom Metazoa; phylum Chordata; class Chondrichthyes; order Heterodontiformes; family Heterodontidae; genus Heterodontus; species Heterodontus francisci. The sequence continues at coordinate 79,839,035 of NC_090389.1, read as the reverse complement.
TCCTGTAAGTGACTGTCGGCCAGTAAGAGGCAGTGGTCAGAGAAGAACACTGGCTTGACATCGGTGGATCTGACCGTGAAAGCCCGGGACACAAACAGGAAGTCAGTCCTGGAACGAGCAGAACCGTCTGGTCTTCACCAGGTGTATCTATGCTACGCTCCATCTGCAGGGTTGCTGAAGACATCGTGCAGCTTTGTATCTTTTACTGTTTCAATCGGGAATCTGGACGTAGCGTCCAGTTTGCTATCATCCCTGCCAGATCATCCAGCTGCGTTAATGATGCAGTTGAAGTCACTGCCTAGAATGACCAGTCTGGATGTTGCCAGCAGCACTGGGAGCTGCTGGAGGACCATCAGTTGCTTGCTGCATTGAGCCAGGGCATACACGTTGATCAACCGGAGCAGAGCATTGTTGTACATTACATCTGCTACGAAGGTGCGGCTGCCTACCACCTCCTTAACTTTGGAGATGATGAGGTTGCCTCCCCTCAGCAGAATACCCAGGCCGGAGGAATGGGAGTCATTACCCCCTGACCAGACTGATGGCCTGTGGGACCACCATTGCGACCATTGGCTGTAGGTGCTGAGGTGTTGTATTCCACACTCCTGCAGAAACAGCAGGTCGGATTTGACCTTGGCAAGCTAGTCCAAGGTTGAAACACATCGCGTTGTGGATTTAATGCTACGCACGTTAATCGAAGCAATCTTTATACCCATTTTAAAGTTGGTTGTTGCTTCCCACACCAGTTGTCCTTGCTCGTCCCAGACCTTGGGTATCGTCCTGCATGCTCATAGTGTACGCAGCTGTTTCACATTCGTTGGGCTCAGAAACCCCTCCTGGTTTCTCATAGAGGGTTTGTTCCACTGGGGTGACATCGAGGGGTGTCTTATAGGCAGCAAGGCTTGGGCTGTCCTCTGCTGTTGGTGTCTTTCCCCTCTGTTCTTCCTCGAAGACATCACTGCTCCTGGCTTCCCGGAGCTGGAGTGCGCCATATGTTTCTTTGCTCTCAGTGTCCCGGAGCTGGGGTGCGCTGGGCATGTTGCTGGGTTTGGGGCACGCTGGGCCCATCACAGGTCCCAGTGCCTCGGAGCTGGGGGGCTTTATCTTTCAGCTACTTTGAGTTCTGCTGCTTCTTTTGCAGGTGCCGTCGTTCCGGCCCTTCCTCGTCCAATGAGGAGCAGCTGCCGTAGTCTGTCTCAGACAGCAAGTAGCCTCCTCTTGCCACTGGTTTGGGTAGTGACCTATTCCTTTTTTGGAGGTTTTTTCTTTGTGCTTTTCCTGTGTACCACCTGCCACTGACCAGTTTGTCCATCTGCTGCCTCCTCCTCCATTGACTCTGTTTGTTGATGAGGGGTTTCCGAGCACGGGGTAGGTGTTGGGTCGCTGGTTGCAGCTGCCTCCCCTTTCTTCTGCTTCTCAGGTAGACTTTCCTCACTGTGGAGAGGGTTGTTTGTCTCCTTTCCAGCACCATACGCGTTAACCATTCCTTTTCCTGGCCTTTCCTTGGACCTTGCCGCCTGAGCATAACTGAGGCAGCACTTGGGGCAGGTTTTGTAGAGGTGGTCTGCCTCACTGCACAGGTTGCAGTACTTATTCCGCTTACAGTCCTTGGGTTGATGGCCTTCCTTCTTGCAGACAACTGTGCTGCAGTTAGCTGCCACGTGACCAGATTTGCCATAGGTGCGACAAACTGTGGGCTGCCCTGCACAGACCAAGAAGCCTCGACTTCCCCCGATAGCAAAGCTGGAGGGAGGATGGATGATGGCTCCGTTGGTATTGACCTTCAATGTCACCTTGACCCTGTCACTTGCTGGTCCAAATCCCAAATGGGTCCTTGACATCAGTGCTGCTGCTGGCCACTTCGACGTATCTGGCGAGGAAGCTGAGTACGTCCACGACAGGAACATGGGGGTTATAGAGGTGAACTGTCACCACCCAGGCACGTTGCGACGGCAGTGTGAAGAGTGGCTCCACTGTGAGGATCGACAGCAGCATCTGGTTTCCCTTCTCCTTGAACACCTTCAGGAACTTGATGCATCCCGCCACCTTCTTGCACATCCAAATATCCACTGCTGGGGAAGTCCTGCAGGCAGAAGATGTCTGCAAGTTGGAATCCACAGCAATCAATAAGGATTTTCATAATGAAGGTGGTACGGTCAACAGGTGCACCTCCTTCCTCGTCCTTCACCACCACCTGAACGATGTTACGCATTTCCTGGCCTGAAGCTCTAGAATTGGTTACAGCCAATTTACTCAAAACCTACTTGAACCAGGATCAAAGGCCACTGATCACGGTTTCTCGCCCTTCAGAACGATCTAGAACCATCTCGAAGCTGTCAAGTGGTTGTGGGGGGGTATTCCGGAAGGATGATCCGAGCCTACCTTCTTAATCACACTGGTCTTTGCGTTATTTGTTCTAGAAAGGCTAATTCGAGCTCAGTCTAATTTTTGCCCCAAAAAAATTTTATTTTACGTTTAAAAAACTCACGACGCTGACCATCGACACGTCACAGCGGTTGCTAAGCAGCCGACCGTTTTTACCCCCGCCCCCATCGCCTCGGATGACGTGTCAGTGCGCAATGACGTAGAGAGACACGTTCGGTCGCGCCCCTGGCGCGCGGTGAGCGGCGGCAGCGCGACTGCGTATTGGAGAAACTGCCGGTCCCAGGGCGCACGCATGCGCGTTGGGCGGGGGTTTCGTTCTGATCGTTTGCTCGCTCGCGCTCCCTCTCTCTCTCTGTCGGTGACAGTAATGGCGGAAGGCGGTGTCCCGAACTTGGAGAGTCAGAAGAATGAGATCGGGAATTTGTTGAAAGCGCCGCTGAAGAAAGGCGATTCGTGGTAAGGAGGTTGGGGCGGCGCTGATTAGCGCCTCAGGGTGAGGCTGGAGTCCGTGGATAAGGCCGGGGCCTCCCCCTCCCAGTGGTGGAGTCGGAAGGTAACATGGGGCCAGGGTGAGCCGGGGGAGTGAGGGTAAAATCCCGGGCAGGGCGGGTGGCGTGTGGTAGCGGCCGGTTTGCCATGTCATGGAATGTTGCCATTGCTGTGAGGCCTCGGGATTTCGACAACAGATCTATCCGGGAAGCCCGGCCCACTGCAGGCCCATCCCTACTATCCGCACAAGCCCCTATGCCGGTGCAACAATGTGGCCTGAAAAGCCGGTATCTTTAAGCAACTCCCAACACTTCTGTTAACAAACACTAAACTCGAAAGGAGACCATTTCAAAGATTCTTTCCAACATAAACTGGATATTTCGAAACAGTTGAAGTCTGAGCCAACTGTGTGTCTGTTGAAACTTGGCTGCCCACGAGCCACCCGCAACAGGCTCGCTTGGAATAACACTTTGCTGTAAATAACACACCGATTTAGACGTGGAGTTTCTTTTCGCAGTAAACGACAGTCCAGTCCCGACAATTAGATGGCTCCCAAAACGTTCTGTGTCTCACCTGTCGCTTTTTAAAGGAGCGTCTAACGTTTGTAATCTTCATTTATATTTAAAAGAAAACTTTTGAGATTAGATGAAAAATAATTTAATGTCGTCTATTTACGAAGTATTTTTACTTTCAGTCCTCTAATCAATTTAAGAATGTGGCCCAGTTGCAGCAAAACTTGCGAAAATATAAGGGGACTGTGGGCACTCCAAAAATCAGTTCATTAAATTTAGTGTAGGAGAAAAGGAAGTCTTCAGCTGGTTTTAAATCCCAAACTAATTAGTTTAAACCCAGGCCTGTGCTGACCCAGCTATTCCATTGTAGGGGTCAAATCCACTCAGTTTAATGAAGTGTTTGCTGTTACTGGACGTTTGTTTTAAAGTAGTTTGAGGGCGAGGATATATATATATATTCCAGAATAGTTCTTGAAAGTAGAATGCAGAAGCAGTATCATGGCTATAAACCCTTAATTGGCAAACTCATGTTACTGTTGCAGAAGGTGCAAAAGAGAAGGGAAAACAGGGCATTGTCCTGGGCCACACATGTGCATTTGACAGTTGTCATTGTGCTCGTCAAGGTGAGGAGATCCACACTAGGGAGTGGAATTTTTTTTAGTTTTGTCATCCATTGTCGATGCAACTTCTGTCAAGGCACTGGTCGATGCAGGTTCAACTACCATGCCCCAAAAATACACCTTAAACCTAGTTTAGAAGAGCACTTCTCACACCAGTCATTCATTGCGAATTAAGTGCCAGTTTATGCCAAATTACAGGTAGCTTTGTGCTGTAGGCTTGCACTACCTCAGGAAATGGGCTGAAACTATCAAGATAAACTTTATATTGAATTTTTACAGTGAGTGGAGAGAAGGAATTGTGATCCCTTAATTATGACTGGGGTTGAACCCAAATCCCAGAAATGAAAGGGTGAATAGGGTTGAGATTATTTTACTGGGCTCATAATCCAGTGGTCTGGACTAATGATCAAATCCCATTGTGGCAGCTGGGGAATTTAAATTCAGTTAATAAATAAATTTTGATTCAAGAGTTGGCATCAGTAATGGTGACCATGTAATTACTGGATTGTCGTAAAAACCCATCTGGTTCACTAACTTCCTTCTGGGAAGAAAATCTGTTGTCCTCACCTGGTCTGGCCTATATGTGACTCCAGACCCACAACAATGTGGTTGATGTTTAAATGTCCACTGAAATGACCTAGCAAGCCACTCCATTAAGGGCAATTAGGGATGGCCAATAAATGCTTCTGGCTGTGCCAGTGATGCCCCGAGCCAGTGAGTGAATTAAAAAAAAAGTGACGCTTCCCAGTCCTATTTAGTTTATCATTGCTTAGAGGAAAGAAATGTTTTTCACTTTGCATCCTGTAAGAGAGAATTCTTCAATAGTGGGCGGCGCAGTGGTTAGCACCGCAGCCTCCCAGCTCCAGAAACCCGGGTTCAATTCTGGTTACTGCCTGTGCGGAGTTTGCAAGTTCTCCCTGTGACCGCGTGGGTTTTCGCCGGGTGCTCCGGTTTCCTCCCACCGCCAAAGACATGCAAGTGATAGGTAAATTGGCCATTGTAAATTGCCCCTAGTGTAGGTAGGTGGTAGAGAATATGGGATTACTGTAGGGTTAGTATAAATGGGTGGTTCTTGGTTGGCACAGACTCGGTGGGCCGAAGGGCCTGTTTAGTGCTGTATCTCTAAATAAATAAGTAATTTGAGCTGTTGAACTGTGGATGCCATTCTTCGCTCAGTAGTAGCTTCTGAGACAGTAGATTGTGGATTCAAACTGCATTCCACAGATTTGAGCACAAAATCTATGTTGATACTTGAGTATGGTGCTGTATTGTCAGAGATGCCAACTTCTGGATGAGACATTAAACAGTATGCCCTCTTGGGTGGATATAAAAGATCCCATGGCATTATGCAAAAAAGAGCAAGTGAAGAGCAGATTCCTCTTAGACCCCTGCTGTTTCTCTTCCTGGATTTAAAAGCTCTAGAAATCCAATTTTTTAATCCATGTTTTTGGTCAACTCTCCTGTCTTCTATTGCTTAAACGTCTGAATCACCATAGGTTTTTTTTTAAAGCTAAAGTTGCTGTACATTATAAACCTTGCTCATTCCCTCTGCTTGTGTTTGTTACAATCACACAGACTGCCATAACTGCTTTTTGGAAATACACTCAATAGTTTCATTCAGTCTCCATATCCATTATATCTGTTCTGATGATTCTGCTTTCTGTATAACAGTTTCTAAAATGCCTTTTTGCCCCTATTCAACCACTTCCCAATTCGTTTAACCCACAAAACCCTTGTTCAAATTTGTATCTGCACATGCTTAACACTTCAGGTTTCTCTTGGGATGTCTAGTACATTAAGTCTCTTCACTTTAGTAGTACAATGTTGATATTAAATTCAGTTCACATTTATTGACAGAAACTTCTTGTCCTCACTCTTACAATTTTAAATACAGCACGTTTTGAAATTTTTGAAGGAAAATATTAGCATTGTGTCCACCTAAGCCTGACAGGGTGCATGCAAAACGTTGGAATAAAGGTACAAATGTGAGATTTTCACTATAAATACTGAAGAAACTAGTTGCATTGTCCAAAGGAGCCTAAACGTCTCCTAAACTCTTCCAGTTCATTTCTGGAGACAGAAGTCAAAGCTTCTACTGATCCCAGAAGGCTGTCTTGGGTAGAGATGGTAGAACATCATGTTACAGCATACTATTTGATTTCAGTTTCATGTATAAATATATAAAGTGAAAGAAGAAACAGAATAGATGTTAAGAAATACTTCCTTCACTTCACTGCCTTTCAAAAAGTGTTGAAGTGGAAAAAAATCTAAGCAAAGTTTTTTCTTCAAAAAATGATCCAACGGTTAGAATCCAGATAGCCATAAGAGAAGCTACATTTTCACTGATAATAGCATTGAAATTAAGGCCACTTTATTTCTGTGCCTGTAGACTGTGGGTCATTTACTTGTCGAGAGTGAGAGCGAAATTTTTATCAGAGTGCAATTTCTTAGTGAACATTTGTGCCTTTAGTGGGATTCATGTGAGTGTTCATTAACATCAGGAATTGTGCTGGTGCTTTATTAGTTTATTACCACAAGGAAGTTTGCAAGGACTGGTGCTGAATACAGTCTAGGAGAGTTCACTATGGGCACCTGCTAATTGTTGCACGGTACTTTTTAAAAATTCATTCTGAGGAGGTGTGTGCCACTGACAAGGCCAGCATTTATTGCTCATCCCTGATTGCCCTTCAGAAGATGGTGGTGTGTTGCCTTGAATCGTTGCAGTCCACATGGTGAAGGTAATCCCACAATGCTGTTGGTGAGATCCAGGAACGACGCAGGAGTGGTGATATGTGCCCAAGTCCGAATGGTGTGTGATTTGGAGGTGATGGGTGTTCCCATGCACCTATTGCCTTTGTCTTTCTAGATGGTGGATGTTGTTGGTTTGGGAAGTGCTGCCAGTTAAGCCTTAGCGACTTGCTGTAGTGCATTCTGTAAACCGATCGGTCTTCCTGCCATCCTCTGCACATTCTCCCCCACCTAATCATTCTCTCTTGATGCCCACATCTTTCAGTTAGCTGATGTTATTTTTAGAAAAGTGGAACTTACTAATCCAGCATATGCTCCTTAAGTCACATTAATTTGTGTTTACTCACTGGTATAGTTTGCATAGGGTATATAGCACAGAAACAGGCCATTCAGCCCAGCCAGTCCATGCCAGCATTTATGCTCCACTCGAGCCTCCTCCCATCTTTCCTCATCTAAATCTATCATCGTAGCCCTCTGTTCCCTTCTCCCTTATATGCTTTTTAGCTTCCCTTAAATGCATCTATGTTATTCATTTTAGCCACTCACTGTGGTGGTGAGTTTCACATTCTGACCACTCTGGGTAAAGAAGCCCATGGTATAGGGGGCAATGTATTAGCATGGATAGAAGATTGGTTGGCTAGCAGGAAACAATGAGTAGGCATAAATGGGTTGATTTCAAGTTGGCAAGCTATAACTAGTGGAGTGCCACAAGGATCAGTGCCGGGGCCTCAACTATTTACAATCTATATCAATGATTTGGATGAAGGGACAGAATGTATGGTTGCTAAATTTGCTGATGACGCTAAGATAGGTAGGAGAGTAAGTTGCGAAGAAGACATAAGGAGTTTGCAAAGGGATGTCGGTAGGTTAAGTGAGTGGGCAAAGATTTGGCAGATGGAGTATAATGTGGCAAAGGGTGAACTTGTCCACTTTGGCAGGAAGAATAGAAAAGCAGCATAATATTTAAATGGGAGAGGATGCAGAGGGATCTGGATGTCCTAGTTCAAGAAAGACAAAAAGTTAGTGTGCAGCTACAGCAAGTGATTAGAAGGCAAATGCAACGTTGTTGTTTATTGCATGGGAAACGGAATATAAAAGTAGAGATGTTTTGCTACAGTTGTACAGGGCATTGGTGAGACAACATCTAGAGTTATTATGTACAGTTTTCGACTCCTGACTTAAGAAAGGATATAATTGCATTGGAAGCAGTTCAGAGAAGGTTCACTCAGCTGATTCCTGGGATGAGAAGGTTATCTTATGAGGAATGGTTGGACAGGTTGGGTTTGTATTCATTGGAGTTTGGAAAGATGAGAGGTGATCTTATTGAAACATATAAGATCCTGAGGGGACTTGACATGGTGGATGTTGAAAGGATGTTCCCCCTTGTGTTAGAGACTAAAGCTATGGAGCACAGTTTAAAAATAAGGGGTTTCCCATTTATGACATGAGAAATTTTTTCTGTCAGAGGGTCGTTCTCTGTTCCCCGGAGACCAGCGGAGGCAGGGTCATTGAATGTTTTTAAGCCAGAGGTAGAGAGCTTCTTGACAAACAAAGGTGTCAAAGGGTATCAGGGTAGGCAGGAAAGTGGGGTTGAGTCCACAAACAGATCAGCCATGATCTTGTGGAATGCTGGAGCAGGCTCGAGGGGCTGAATAGCCTACTCCTTCTAGTTGTATTTTTGTAGGTTCGGAATGCCCTATTGGATTTCTTGGTGACTATCTTATATTGATGGTCTCTAGTTATGCTCTTCCCCACAAGTGGAAACATTCTCTCTATATCCACCTTTCATAATTTTAAAGACCTCAGTTAGGTCACCCCTCAGTCTTTTTTCAAGAGAAAAGAGACTCAGCTAAACATCCTTTCCTGGTAAGATTACTCTCGCATTTCTGGTATCATCCTTGTAAATCTAAAACATCTGCCTGGTTCAGAACAAGAAAGGCTGTGGAAGCAATGGGAAAGAGATGACCTAATCTGCATTTCATATAAGTGACCAGCCCAGGGAAAAGTGAATAATTATTGCTGGTAAATTCCTAACTCATAGAAAATGTTGCAAGTACATCACAGGACAGGCAGAATCTAATGAAAGAGAGCAGCTGAAACCCTGGACCATTAAATGTTCAGTCTAACTCTCTCCCGACTGAGCTATTTCAGCCTCCATTTTTAAAAATATATTCATTCATGGGATGTGGGCATCGCTGGCCAGGCCAGCATTTATTGCCCATCCCTAATTGCCCACAAGAAGGTGGTGGTGAGCTGCCTTCTTGAACCGCTGCAGTCCATGTGGGGTAGGTACACCCACAGTGCTGTTAGGAAGGTAGTTCCAGGATTTTGACCCAGCGACAATGAAGGAATGGCGATATAGTTCCAAGTCAGGATGGTGTGACTTGGAGGGGAACTTGCAGGTGGTGGTGTTCCCATGCATTTGCTGCCCTTGTCCTTCTAGTTGGTAGAGGTCGCAGGTTTGGAAGGTGCTGTCTCAGGAGCCTTGGTGCGTTGCTGCAGTGCATCTTGTAGATGGTACACACTGCTGCCACTGTGCGTTGGTGGTGGAGGGAGTAAATGTTTGTAGATGGGGTGACAATCAAGCGGGCTGCTTTGTACTGGATGGTGTCGAGCTTCTTGAGTGTTGTTGGAGCTGCAGCCATCCAGGCAAGTGGAGAGTATTCCATCACACTCTTGACTTGTGCCTTGTAGATGGTGGACAGGCTTTGGGGAGTCAGAAGGTGAGTTATTTACCACAGATTTGAACGTGTGTTCATATTTTTCACTTTTTTTGTTAAACAGTTTTATCTCTGTGGGTTATAAAATTCTGAAGAATTGTTAAATTCACTGAAGTTTGCTATTTTGAGAGATTTTTAAGCGCTGGTGTAGGATTAGAAAATGTAAAAATAGTTTTGTTAATGTAATAAATGAATGCTATTGATAGTGACCTTGGAGCCCACAGTGCTTGCAGACAAACATTGATCAGATTCTGATGGCTGGGTTGTATAGCTGCAACTCTAAGCAAAGATGATGCTGTGGAAATTTAGATAAATCAATGCTGTGGAATTCTAGCTACATGATCTGGTTTTTAACCTGTAATTATGAAAACCTCATATGAGATACTCCTTCAGAGAAAGTAAAATATTTATATAGCATCTTTCATTTCCTTGGGATGTTCCAAAGTGCTTTATAGCCAGTGGGTTACTTTTATGAATTATAGCCACTGTTGTAAAACTAATGCCGCAGTCAGCTTTGCATGCAACAAGGTGATGCAAACAAATGATACATCACAAAAACAGACACTGTTTATGCTCCACATGAGCCTTCCCCATCCCTCTTTGTCTAACCCTATCAGTATACCCTTCTAATCCTTGCTGCCACATGTACTTATCAAATTTCACCTTAAGTGCATCTATGCTGTTCTCCTTATCTACTCCGTTTGGTAGCGACTTCCATATTCTAACCACTCTCTGCATAAAGAAGTTTCTTTTGAATTCCTTGTTGGATTTATTAGTAACTATCTTATATTTATGACCCCTAATTTTGGACTCCAGTACAAGTGGAAACATCTCCACATCTGCATTATCAAATTCCTTTATAAGCTGAATGGCCTCTATTAGGTCATCCCTCCGTCTTTCATGGGGAAAGAGCCTGTAAAGTCTTCCCTGATGGTTACAAAATCTGTTTTTTAAACCTTTTCCAGTGCTGCTATCGTTTTTACAATTTGGAGACAGGAACTCTACAAAAATTAGATGAATAATCAGTTGATTTTTTGTTGTTGATGTTGACTGAAGGAGGAATGTTGGCCAGGACATCAGAACATTTCTTTCATCTAGGAGACAAATTAGGCCTCAGTTAATCTCTCATCTGAAATACAGCGTCTCTGACAATGCAGAACTCCCTCAGTGTCAGCCTGTATTATGTGCTGAAATCCTGGAGTGGAGTTACAGTTCGCAGCCTTCTGACTTGAAGGTGAGATAGCTACCATCAAGGCAAATTATTATTAATGCTTCTGTCCCAGCATGCATGAAATTCGACTGTGATAACCTATTTCAATCTCCCTTTCCAAACACTTGGTGCTGTTTTCAACCAATCTGTTAATAAATATATTGACCAGTGTGGCACTGAACCATGTATGTTGGAGAGATCCCAAGTTCAGCTGAGTATGGTAAGGGTGCTACATTTGACCTCTGCCACTCAGACTGTGCTCCTTTTAGAATTCATTAATTTATGATGGAAACTGAGTTTTCAGTGAGCATAGGATTAAGATTGGAGTGATTTTTGCTGGCAGTCATGGTAGAAACTCTCACTTAGATAAGAGTAATTTGCACGTGTTGTAAGAGGCCAAAGCCAAGAAATAAACAAAAGTCAGTACCGAGAGCAAGGAGGGAAAGCAAAATAAACTAAACTAAAATAAAAAGAAAAATAAAATAAAAAAGGGGGGTCAGTCAAGCTCTGACTGGCCCCCTTTTTTATTTTTATTTTTACTTTTTCTTTTTGTTTTAATTTGTTCCATCATTCATTTTTTTGCCATGTGCCTGCCCACTGTTTTTTTTGTTTGTGCTTTTGGCCAGGGCTGTTCATTATTCGGTCAATTGACGCCCTAACACTTTGTCTTTCACTGCGCCCTTAACACACCCTTTGCCTTTGCTCCATAACCTGGACAGTTATTCCCCATGACCCTCTGGTATATCAACACCTTTCCTTTTGTTATCTTTTGCCCGACTTCTGCTTTATTTGCTTAAACCTATTACATTTCTAACCTTTTCCAGTTCTGATAAAAGGTCACTGACCTGAAACATTAAGATATAAGCTATAACTTGTTGTATCCTCCTAACCTCAGTCTTGTTTTTGTGGCATTACCTGCTCTTTTGGTGTCTCCCCATGGAGAGGGAAGACATCAGCGTTGCACTTTTGGCACAGCTGGAAGCACATTGGCAGAGGCTGGGGGCAGTTCGTCTGAAAGCCTAGCAGATTGCCAGAGGTGTGTGGCTTAGTGGGATGGGCGAGAAGAAAATAGTGATTTCATACCCTCAAAATAATTTCTTGGCTATTTTGTTTTTTAGGTTCCTAATAGACAGTAGGTGGTTTAAACAATGGAAGAAATATGTGGGTTTCGACAGCTGGGACATGTACAATGTGGGAGAACGTGGAATGTTTCCAGGTCCCATTGATAATTCTGGGCTTTTTGCAGGTATTGAAAAATTGAATGCAGACCTTTGATTATTTGAGCACACTAAAACTTGGTTATATATGCTAATATTAGATCTGTTATGGTCATTGACAGTTTCACTGAAATTATATTAAGCTTTTGGTTAAGTGTGGAATCAGCATTTTGCAGAGCAACGTATTTCATTCAACACAAGACACCTTGTGTATTTCAGTGAATGTATGCATTTGGGCAAAAACCCTGTTGCTGTAATCCTGTGAGATATTTCATGCCTGGGAAGCTGGATAAGAGCAACTGCATTTAATATTTTCTACGTAATGCATTGTTTGTGCTGCCTGACCTCATCAATTTCTTTTCAAATCTAAGCTGTAATTGCAAATCAGAGTTTCCAGCGCAGAGAGAGGCTATCTAGCCAATCATGCCTGCACAGGTGGTAGTTCTGCCTGACCTGCAGCATTACCAATTGATTTTTGTTTTGAGAGTGCTTCTATTTTTTGTAAAATATGTTTTTAAGGACTTGTAGTTGAATTATGGACATTGATTCAATTGGCAGCTTGAAAAGATGTGAACTTTGTGGGTTTTTTAAAAAGAAGTCATCAGAAGGTTCCTGGACTTGGCTTGTAAACAAGTCATTACTGGAAGGCACCTGTTTTCAGATAAAATACCAGCAGGGAGCTTGTTTTGACTTGAGATGTTTACAAAGAAGTAACAGGTCAAGATTTATAGAGGTCAGGAGGCTTGACTTCTGGAATGTTTCTGGTTTCACTTTGAATTGTTACAAAAGATAGTTGGTTTTTGCCTGCCAGGAAAATCCCAGCTCGTCTCTTTCTCTTGGAAAGAAACCCTGCGTGTCCAGTGTGACAGTTTCCTCTTTCCTCCTGTCTTTGAAGAAACCCTCCCTGTCTTTGAAGAAACCCTGCCTATCGAATGTGTGGGAACTGAACCCCTGTTGCCACATTGCTGCTGGGTAAGGCCTATTTGAAACCTCTAGCTGCATTTCATGGAAAGCCTACCCAAACTGATCTTCAACATTGCCTGGAAAGAACAGTTCTAGAAAGATCCCAGTAACAGCCATCCATACATTTGGAACACCAAACCAAGACAAAGGACATCTTTCCGTATCTTTTTTTTCTTCGAGAATGAGCAAGTATTCAACCAAAGTGTTTTTTTTGTGTGTTTTCTGTAACAGAGCTCTAAACAACAATCCCTTTATTTTTCTGGTTAACCGGCGTGTGTGTGTGTGTGATGGGCTAAGGTTAAAAAGGAATCTTAATATTTCAATCTGTGTGTTTATGCTTTACTTCATTATTGGTTAAGACTTGTTTTATAATCTGATAATTTTGTTGTTTAATTAAGAAACCTTGTTGGTGTGTTTTATTCTGGGATAAAAAATAGAGTCTATGATTGACTATCAGTAAGTGGGAACATTTAAATATATGTTGTGACCTGTGAAGAAGTGGGACTCGAATAAACAGTGCACTCCTCCCGCCTCGGTCATAACAGTTTGAAGGAATAGAGTTGTGTATCCAAGTTTGTTGATGCATACTAAGTTAGGAGGCACAGTAAATTGTGCAGATGGGAGAAACAAATTACAAAAGAATGCAGTGGATTAAATGAGTGGGCAAAAGTTGTGGAAGATGTGAGTTCAGAATGGAGAAGTGTGAGATCGTTCACTTTGGATTCAAGAAAGATAAATCCGAATGTTTTCTTTATGGTAAGAGACTAGGAACAGTGGAGGAGGAATGAGATTTGGATGTCTAGATACACAAATCGTTAAAAGCTAGTGCACGCATACAAAAGAGTAATCAAAAAGCCTGTTGGAATGTTCGTCTTTATCTCAAGGGGGCTGCAGTACAAAGGGGAGGAAGTGATACTTTATTTGTACAGAGCCTTGGTCATAAGTCCAGCTGGAGTAATGTGTTAAGTTTTTAACATCACACCTCAGGAAAGATATGTCGGCATTGGAGGGAGGACAGAGCTGATTCACCACAATGATACCAGCGCTTAAAGGATTAAATTATGAGGACAGGTTGTATAAACTTGGCTCCTATTCCCTTGAGTTTAGAAGTTTCAGGGTGATTGAATCTGGGTATTTTCAAAACTGAGATCAACAGATTTTTAATAGTTAAGGGTATCAAAGTATGTAGATTAAATGAAAGCAATTGGTGCTGAGGTGCCGATCATCCATAATCTAGTAGAATGATGGAACAGACTCGGGGGGGGGGGGGGGGGCATTTTTTTACCCAAACAATTACAGTAAGTTTGTCCTTGAAGGATTATGTTTGTAGTTTTAGGGGCGGCGCAGTGGTTAGCACCGCAGCCTCATCGCTCCAACGACCCCGGTTCAATTCTGGGTACTGCCTGTGTGGAGTTTGCAAGTTCTCCCTGTGTCGGCGTGGGTTTCCTCCGGGTGCTCCGGTTTCCTCCCACATGCCAAAAGACTTGCAGGTTGATAGGTAAATTGGCCATTATAAATTGCCCCTAGTATAGGTAGGTGGTAGGGAAATATAGGGACAGGTGGGGATGTGGTAGGAATATGGGATTAGTGTAGGATTAGTATAAATGGGTGGTTGATGGTCAGCACAGACTCGGTGGGCCGAAGGGCCTGTTTCAGTGCTGTATCTCTAAACTAAACTAAAACTTCTGTGCCAACATCTATCTGAAATCTGATTACACTTATTTAAAGAGCATAATTAGGTTTTGTACGTGTAATTCTACATTGATAGACAAGGACATGTGTGAAGGAGATGCCTATTTGATTTTTCACAACTCAAACTGGTGATTAAACTCTGAAGGCCTTTTGGATAGTCTGAAAAGGGTAGACTTCAGAAATTTGAATTGTGGTTTTTAATTTTTTTTAATAATGCTCAGCTCTGTAGAGCTATTTGCCAAGATTTAAACTCACTCAAGGTGATATGGCAATGTTGAAACAACAACTTGTATTAGAACATAGAACAGTACAGCACAGTACAGGCCCTTCGGCCCACGATGTTGTGCCGAACCTTTAACCTATTCTAAGATCAAACTAACTACTATCATCCATGTACCTATCCAAGAGTCGCTTAAATGCCCCTAATGTATCTGCTTCAACTACCACCGCTGGCAGCGCATTCCACGCACCCACCACTCTCTGTGTAAAGAACCTACCTCTGACATCTCCCCGAAACCTTCCTCCAATCAGCTTAATATTATGCCCCCTGGTGATAGCCCTTTCCACCCTGGGAAAAAGTCTCTGGCTATCCACTCTATCTATGCCTCTCATCATCTTGTACCCCTCTATCAAGTCACCTCTCATCCTTCTTCGCTCCAATGAGAAAAGCCCTTGTGGCAGCATTTGGAAATACAGGTTTGAAGTCCGGGTTGTTAAATTCTCTAAGCTGAACTATGCTGCTGTGCGACTGCACCAAATGTAATTTGGATGCTTTCTCCATCTTTAGGGGATGGGGAGTTGTTCCTTGGCTCCTTTTGGGTGCCTCCTGTCGACTATTACAGGGCAACATAGGCAGAGACTTGGAACTACGTCAATTACGTATTAGATGCAGGTCATGCATGATCCACACGATAGGTTAAAAGTTGCCAAAAATTTTCATTACAGCATCTGTGCATCTGAGGTTGTCAGTGGGGAGAATTATTTTTGTTTTAAGGGAAGACAAATGTTTATGATTCTACTTTTCTATATAATGCTGCTAATGTTAGCCTCCTATACCATTTTCCTTTTCTTCAATGTCAGTTGTGTCTTATTAAAATAAGTTTTTTTTAAGGGTTTAAAGGTACTGGATATTTATGCTTTTGTTGTGAGCTTTGAATAGAAACATAGAAAGTAGGAGTAGGCCATTTGGCACTTCGAGCCTGCTCCGCCATTCATTATGATCATGGCTGATCATCCAACTCAGTAGCCTGTTCCGACTTTTGCCCCATACCCTTAGATCCCTTTAGACCCAAGAGCTATATCTAACTCCTTTTTGAAAACATACATGTTTTGGCCTCAACTGCTTTCTGTGGTAGCGAATTCCACAGGCTCACCACTCTCTGGGTGAAGACGTTTCTCCTCATTTCGGTACTGAAAGGTTTACCCTGTATCCTTAGACTATGACCCCTGGTTCTGGACTCCCCCACCATCGGTAACATCCTGCCTGCATCTACCCTGTCAAGTCCTGTTAGAACTTTATAGGTTTCTATGAGATCCCCCCCCTCTCTCTTCTGAACTCCAGCAAATATAGTCCTAACCGACTCAATCTCTCCTCATACGTCAGTCCCGCCATCCCAGGAATCAGTCTGGTTAACCTTCGCTGCACTCCCTCTATAGCAAGAACATCCTTCCTCAGAGAAGGAGACCAAAACTGTGCACAATATTCCGGGTGTGGCCTCACCAAGGCCTGTATAATTGCAGCAAGACATCCCTGCTTCTGTACTCGAATCCTCTCACCATGAAGGCCAACATACCATTTGCCTTTTTTACCGCCTGTTGCACCTGCATGCTTACCTTCAGCGACTGGTGTACGAGAACACCCAGGTCTCGCTACATATTCCCCTCTCTCAGTTTATAGCCGTTCAGATAATAATCTGCCTTCCTGTTTTTGCTACCAAAGTGGATAACCTCACATTTATCCACATTATACTGCATCTGCCTTGCATTAGCCCACTCACTCAACTTGTCCAAATCACCCTGAAGCCCCTCCGCATCCTCCTCACAACTCACCCTCCCACCCAGTTTTGTGTTATCTGTAAATTTGGAGATATGCCATTTAGTTCCCTCATCTAAATCATTAATGTGTATTGTGAATAGCTGGGGTCCTAGCACCGATCCCTGCGGTACCCCACTAGTCGCTGCCTGCCATTCGGAAAAAGACCCATTTATCCCTACTCTTTGTTTCCTGTCCGCCAACCAATTTTCTGTCCATCGCAATACACTACCCCCAATCCCATGCTCTTTAATTTTACATGCCAATCTCTTATTTGGGACTTTGTCGAAAGCCTTCTGAAAGTCCAAATAAACCACATCCACTGCCCCCCCCCCCCCCCCCATCAACTCGACTAGATACATCCCCAAAGAATTCTAGTAGATTTGTCCAGCATGATTTCTCTTTCGTATATCCATGCTGACTCTGTCCGATTCTACCACTGTTCTCTAAGTGTTCTGCTATTGGATCTTTGATAATGGACTCCAGAATTTTCCCCACTACCAGCGTCAGGCTGACTGGTCTATATTTCCATGCTTTCTCTCTACCTCCCTTTTTAAATAGTGGGGTTACATTAGCTACCCTCCAATCTGTATGAACTGTTCCAGAGTCTATAGAATCTTGGAAGCTGACCACCAATGCATCCACTATTTCTAGGGCCACTTCCTTAAGTACTCTGGGATGCATACCATCAGGCCTTGGGGATTTATCGGCCTTCAATCCCATTAATTCCCCCAACAGCATTTCTCTACTAATACTGATTTCTTTCAGTTCCCCTCCCTCATTACGCACTGTGTTCCCCAACATTTCTGGTATGATATTTGTGTCCTCCTTTGTGAAGACAGAACCAAAGTATACATTTAGTTGAAATAGAAACAAGAAATGCTGGAACCACTCAGCAGGTCTGGCAGCATCTGTGGAAAGTGAAACAGAATTAACGTTTCGGGTCAGTGACCCTTCTTCGGAACTAGCAAATATTAGAAATGTCAAAGGTTATAAGCAAGTGAGGCGGGGGTGGGGCAAGAGATAACAAAGGAGGTGTAGATTGGACAAGGCCACTTAGCTGACCCAAAGGTCATGCAGCAAAGGCAAACAATATGTTAATGGTGTGTTGAAAGACAAAGCATTAGTACAGATAGGGTGTTAACGGACTGAAGATTGAACAGCAGCAAGTACAAACATGAAAAGAAACAGTGGGTAAGCAAACTGAACAAACTAAGATGAAATGAAATAAACACAAAAAAAAGATTGTAAAATATGTAAAAGAGAAAAAATAACTAAAAATAAAAGTAAAATGGGGGGTACGTCATGCTCTGAAATGATTGAACTCAATGTTCAGTCCGGCAGGCTGTAGTGTGCCTAATCGGTAAATGAGATGCTGTTCCTCGAGCTTGCGTTGATGTTCACTGGAACATCATCATTATTATTATTATTATTATACATTTAGTTGGTCAGCCATTTCTTTATTCCCCATCATAAATTCCCCTGTTTCTGACTGTAAGGGTCCTACATTTGTCTTCACGAATCTTTTTCTCTTCACATACCTATAGAAACTTTTACTGTCAGTTTTTATGTTCCCCGCAAGCTTGCTCCCCTACTCTGTTTTCCCCTTCTTAATCAATCCCTTTATCCTCCTTTGCTGAATTCTAAACTGCTCCCAATCCTCAGGTCTGTTGTTTTTCCTGGCAAATTTATATGCCTCTTCCTTGGATCTCTTGCTATCTCTAATTTCTCTTGTAAGCCCTGGTTTGGCTACATTTCCCGTTTTACTTTTGCGCCAGACAGGGATAAGCAATTGTTGCAGTTCATCCATGCACTGTTTAAATGTTTGCCATTGCCTATCCACCGTCATCCCTTTAAGTAACGTTTCCAAATCCGTCATGGCTAACTCGCGCCTCATACCTTCGTCGTTTCCTTTACTAAGATTCAGGACCCTTCACTCAGAATCAACTACATCACTCTTCATTTTGATGAAGAATTCTATCATTATGCTCGCTCGTCCCCAAGGGGTCTCGCACCACTAGATTGTCAATTATTCCTCTCTCATTACACAATACCAGTCTAGGATGGCCTGTTCTCTAGTTGGTTCCTCAACGTATTGGTCCAGAAAACCATCCCGTATACACTCCAAGAATTCCTCCTCTATGGTATTGTGACTAATTTGATTTGCAATGTTTGATGCAGGCAATTTGCTTTCCAAATAGCAATCATGCCCAGTAAAAAATGATCAGGTCTAATGTTTGCCTAAAAAATAGCTTTATCTCCTTGCAGTCTGCAACATTGTTCCTTAGTTTCTGTCAGTTCATGCTGAGTGTCCTTTCTAAAATAGAACTGCTGAAACAGGCTTCTTGGCTGAAATGCTCCGAGAACATCCAGAGGTCAGATTAATGCGTGGTGACTGTCTGACATCCTTGGCTGCTGTTGATAACCATCTGAGTGGTTCAGAATAGATGCAGTTGCTATCCATGAAATTCTGCTTGTTTTGTACGTGATATCTGCCAATTGGTGATTGTCAGGCGATCAGAGATGAGCCCCAATTTGCTAATAAGCCTCCACAATATCATTCTTTTAAAAAAAAAATTCTAAATGGTAATTTTATCGAATATTTAGAGACCAATGAACCAGTCTCTTAAGAAAAGCAAAGTACATAATTTGGCTCGAATACAGAGGTTAGATTAATGGTGTCATCTGGTATTTTATGTTAGTCAAGGTAAATGGCATTTGACAAAATATATGTAGAGATGGTTAGCTGTACTTATGCAACCAATTAGTCCAAACAGATTGACTGGAAAGTTCTAAAATTGCTGTAATAGCATACAAATTATAATAAAGGTGTCCAAAGAAGGGTTCTAATTGTGCGTACTGGGTATATACTCTCTTACTTTCGAGGTGGGAGGAGTGCACTCTTTTCTAGTCCCACTACTCGGCAGGTCACAACATTATATTTTTAAAATGTTTACCCGGTTACCGATGCGGTCAATCTCTTTGTCCCAAAATAAAATACACTAACCAGGTTCCTTTAATAAACAACAAAATTATCCGTTTATTATCAAATAAGATGTATCCAGTAACAAAGCATTAGCACACAGATTGAAATATGAAAGGTCCCTTTTTTAAATTCCACACACACTCGCACGAACACAAAAAATACAGAAATTCTCTCAGCAGTGATCTGTTACAAAAAATATTCTTTGGCCAAATATTTGCTAATTCTTGAAGGAAAAAAAGACATGGAAGGAAGTCAGTTGTCCCTTTTGGATACAGGTCACTGGGATCTTTCAGCAGTTCTTTTTAGGCTGCATTGAGAATTAATCTGGCAGGTTTTTCCAGTTTTTCAGGAGAGATGCAGCACCAGGGATCTTAGCTCTCGCGCACTGGATCTTTGCAGGTTTTCTTCAAAAAGATAAAGAGGTGAGTCATAGAGAGATAGGGCGGCGCAGTGGTTAGCACCGCAGCCTAACGGCTCCTGCGACTCGGGTTCAGTTCTGAGTGCTGCCTGTGCGGAGTTTGCAAGTTCTCCCTGTGACCGCGTGGGTTACCGCCTGGTGCTCCGGTTTCCTCCCACAGCCAAAGACTTGCAGATTGATAGGTAAATTGGCCATTGTAAATTGCCCTTAGTGTAGGTAGGTGGTAGGAGAATGGTGGGGATGTGGTAGGGATTATGGGATTAATGTAGGATTAGTGTAAATAGATGGTTGTTGGTCGGCACAGACTCGGTGGGCCAAAGGGCCTGTTTTAGTGCTGTATCTCTAAATAAATAAATACAGCACCAAAACAGTCCCTTTGACCCAACGAGTCTGCACCGACCATCAACCAGCCATTTATACTAATACTACATAAATCCCATTTTCCCTCTCATATCCCCACCTTCCCTCAATTCTTCTACCACCTACCTACACTAGGGGCAATTTTTACAATGGCCAATTTACCTATCAACTGGGTGGTTTCTTTTTCCAACTGTCTTCAAAACAGTTCACACTCCAACTGAACTGAAAACAATATCCAAACCCCAAACAAAAAGTCCTCCATAAACCTTGACATGTGGCTTCTCTGTAAACATCTTCCCCAGGTCACCAAGGTTTCTGTTGTTTATTCAGCTTCCCAGCAAAGGTTGTTTTCAAACAAAGTCTCAAGCGTCCTTTCAGTGAACTTGGTTTAAAAAAAAAGACATCCATGGAATCCTTTCAGTTTTAACACCAGTCTGCAAAAAATATCAAAAAATGGAAGCACTTTCATAACTTGCTTGTTTCACAACCCTTAATTATTTCCTTTTATCACATGCAGAACTTTACCTATATGTACATGAGACCCCTCAACTCTTGATTTATGCCTCCATCTTGGGTGAAGCAGCCAGAGAACTACTGAAGTTTGTGTCAAGCTAGACCTCATAACCCCAAGGCTGTGAACCAGCTTTAAATTGGTTAAGTGCTTAGAGCGCATTTAAAAATGGGAATAACCTTTTAAGAACAGTTAACAATTCCCATTTACAACTGCCAAAAAACCTTGAAGCAATGCTGTTTGCTGGGTTTTCCCTGGAATCTCATAACTACTTTCCCTGTGTTTCCATTGCCCGAGGATCGCCCTCTTGCTACGTGTTTCTACACAGCAAGAGATCTCTAGTTTCTGAATCACATCAGTTCTGGCGCAACCATGAGCCCTCTTCACATCACTGCCACAACCCACAGCATACTACTGCTACAACTCTCCCACTGTTTCTTTATCCCATTGCTGCTACATTGAGTACCTGCTACCTCTCTCATTACTTGCATTTTGGGATGTCTTCCCAATCACAGCCAGCTGTACACTGGGCTTTTCAAAGCAAAAAATGGGATTTGCCCAAATAAGTTATGGCTTAAACATTGAGGGGAGATGTTAGCTTAGTAGTATTTTCACTGGACTAGTAACCAAGAGACCCAGGGTATTGCTCTGGGGACGTGTGTTCAAATCCCACCACAGCAAAAGGTGGATGGAATTTAATTCAATTAATAAATAATCTGGAATTAAAAGCTGGATACGACAAAGGCTGGCAATAGTACTGAAGACCTTTGCTCCAGAACTTGCTGCGCCCCTAGCAAAGCTGTTCCAGTACAGCTACAACACTGGCATCTAATCGGCAAAGTGGAAAATTACCCAGGTATGTCCTGTACACAAAACGCAGGACATGTCCCACCAGTACTGACCGAGCTGGTTGAGTCCTAAAGGACATAGCTGCTAGACTGGGTCTGCAGCAGATGGTGAAGGAACCAACAAGAGGGAAAAACACACTTGACCTCTTCCTCACCAATCTGCCTGCCGCAGATGCATCTGACCATGACAGTATTGGTAGGAGTGACCACCACACAGTCCTCGTGGAGACAAAGTCCCCCCTTCACATTGAGATCCTCCATCTTGTTGTGTGGCACTACCACCGTGCTAAATGGGATAGATTTCGAACAGATCTAGCAATGCAAAACTGGGCATCCATGAGGCGCTATGGGCCATCAGCAGCACTAGAATTGTACTCAACCACAATCTAACATCATGGCCTGGCATATCCCCCACTCTGCCATTACCATCAAGCCAGGAGACCAACCCTGGTTCAATGAAGAGTGCAGGAGGGCATGCCAGGAGCAGCATACCTCAAAATGAGGTGTTAACCTGGTGAAGCTACAACCCAGGACTACTTGCGTGCCAGGCTGCGTAAGCAGCATTCAATAGACAGAGCTAAGTGATCCCAAAACCAGCGTATCAGATCTAAGCACTTGTAGGCCTGTCGCATCCAGCTGTGAATGGTGGTGGACAATTAAACAACTAACTGGAGGAGGTGGCTCCACAAATATCCCCATCCTCAATGATGGGGGAGCCCAGCACATCAGTGCAAAAGATAAGGCTGAAGCATTTGCAACAATCTTCAGTCAGAAGTGCTGAGTTGATGATCCATCTCGGCCTCCTCCTGAAGTCCCCAGCATCACAGATGCCAGACCTCAGACAATTCGATTCAATCCGCATGATATCAAGAAACGACTGAAGGCACTGGATACTGCAAAGGCTATGGGCCCTGACAACATTTCGGCAATAGTACTGATCATCTGTGCTCTGAAACTTGTCTTGCCCCTAGCCAAGCTGTTCCAGTACAGCTACAACACTGTCATCTACCTGGCAATGTGGAAAATTGCCCAGGTATGTCCTGTACACAAAAAGCTCTTCGCTGGTTGGAGTCATACCTAGTGCATAGGAAGATGGTTGTATTTGTGGAGGTCAATCATCTCGGCTCCAGGACATCACTGCAGGAGTTCCTCAGGGTAGTGGCCTAGGCCTAACCATAGGAGGATAAGGCAAATGAATGCGTGGCTGAAGCGCTGGTGTAGGCGGAAGAGCTTCAGCTACTTGGATCATTGGGATCTCTTCTGGTGCAGAGGTGACCTCTACCAGAGGAACGGGTTGCATCTGAACTGGAGGGGGACCAATATCCTTGCGGGGAGGTTTGCTAGTACTACTCGGGAGGGTTTAAACTAGTCTTGCAGTGGGGTGGGGCCCAAAGTAGTAGTCTCTCCGATGAGATAGTTGAGGCAAACGTAGAGATTAAAGCAAGCAAGTCCAGTAGGCAGGCCGGGCAGGGGCAGGACAGGGAGTGTGGAAGGTCTGGTAGGCTAAACTGCATTTACTTAAATACAAGAAGCCTTACAGGTAAGGTAGATGAACTCAGCATGGATCGGGACATGGGATTGTGATATTATAGCTATTACGGAAACGTGGTTGAGGGGTGGGCAGGACTGGCAGCTCAATGTTCCGGGGTACCGATGCTTCCGGCGTGACAGAGGTGGAGGTAAGAGAGGAGGGGGAGTTGCACTATTGATTAGGGAGGACATCACAGCAGTACTTAGAGAGGATATCGCGGGGGGAACATCCAGCGAGGCCATATGGGTGGAACTTAGAAATAAGAAAGGGGTGATCACTTTGATGGGATTAGGCCCCCCAGTAGTCAGAGGGAAGTGGAGGAGCATATATGTAGGGAAATCACAGATAGGCGTAGGAATTATAGGGTTGTAATAGTAGGTGATTTTTAACTTCCCTAATATTGACTGGCACTGCCTTAGTGCTAAGGGATCAGATGGGGAAGAATTTGTTAAGTGTGTCCAGGATAGTTTTCTGAAGCAGTATGTGGATGGCCCTACTAGAGAAGGGGCTACGCTCAACCTCCTCTTAGGAAATGAGGCTGGGCAGTTGGTTGATGTCAGTGGGGGAGCACTTTGGGACCAGTGGCCGTAACTCTATTAGCTTCAAGATAGTGATGGAAAAGGATAGGACTGGTCCTCAGGTTGAAGTCCTAAATTGGGGGAAGGCTAATTTCGATGGCATCAGACAGGAACTCTCAAAATGAATGGGAGAGGCTGTTTACAGGTCAAGGAACGTCTAGCAAGTGGGAAGCTTTTAAAAGTGAGATAGGAAGAGTTTAGGGCCGGCATGTACCTGTTAGATGGAAGGGCAAGGCTGGCAAGTTTAGGGAACCTTGATTGGCAAGGGATATTGAAGGTCTGGTCAGGACAAAGAAGGAGGCATATGTCAGGTATAGGCAGTTGGGATCAAGCGAGTCCCTCGAGGGGTATAGGGGATGTAGGAGTACACGTAAGAAGGAAATTAGGACGAAAAGGGGCCATGAGATTTCCCTGGCAGATAAGATAAAGGAGAATCCTAAAATATTCTATGTGTATTAAGAGTAAAAGGATAGCTAGGGAGAGAGTAAGTCCCCTTAAGGATCAGTGTGGTAATCTATGTGTGGAGCCACGGGAAATGGGCGAGGTCTTAAATGAATACTTCTCGCCTGTATTTACCGTGGAGAAGGTCATGGAAGCTAGTGAGTTCAAGGGAGGGAACAGCGATATCCTGGAGCATATCAACATTACAAAGGAGGAGGTGTTGGAGGTTTTGAAGCGCATTAAGGTGGATAAATCCCCAGGGTCTGACCAGGTGTATCCTTGGATGCTATGGGAAGAAAGGGAGGAGATTGCTGGGGCCTTGGCAGAGATTTATGTATCATCGTTAGCCACGGGTGAGGTACCGGAAGACTGGAGGATAGCTAATGTTGTGCCTTTATTTAAGAAGGACAGCAGGGATAAGCCAGGGAACTACAGGATGGTGAGCCTTACATCAGTGGTGGGAAGGTTATTGGAAGCGATTCTGAGGGACAGGATTTATATGCATTTGGAAAGACAAGGTCTGATTAGGGATAGATAGCATAGCTTTGTGCGTTGGAAATCTTGTGTCACGAATTTGATTGAGTTTTTCGAGGAGGTGACCAAGAAGATTGATGAGGGCAGGGCGATGGAAGTTGTCTACGTGGACAAGGTCCCGCATGGTAGGCTGGTCCAGAAGGTTCGAACACATGGGATCCAGGGTGAGCTAGCCAATTGGATACAAAATTGGCTTGGTGATAAGAGGCAGAGGGTGGTAGTGGAGGGTTGTTTTTCAGATTGGAGGCCGGTGACCTGTGGTGTGCCACAGGGATCAGTGTTGGGCCCTCTGTTGTTTGTCATATATATTAATGACTTGGATGTGAATGTAGGGGGCATGATTAGTAAGTTTGCTGATGACACCAAAATTGGTGGTATAGTGGACAGTGAAGAAGGTTGTCTAAGGTTACAACAGGATATAGATCAACTGGGAAAGTGGGCAAGGGATTGGCAAATGGAATTTAATGCAGACAAGTGCGAAGTGATGCATTTTGGGAAGTTAAACCAGGGCAGGACATATACAGTGAATGGCAGGGCCCTGGGGAGTGTTGTTGAGCAGAGAGACCTTGGGGTGCAAGTACATAGTTCCCTGAAAGTGACAACACAGGTAGACAGGGTGGTGAAGAAGGCGTATGGCATGCTTGCCTTCTTCGGCCGAGGCATTGAGTACAAGAGTTGGGACGTCATGTTACAGTTGTACATAACGTTGGTTAGGCTGCACTTGGAGTACTGTGTGCAGTTCTGGTCGCCGCACTACAGGAAAATTGTGATTAAGCTAGAGAGGATGCAGAAAAGATTCACAAGGATGTTGCCTGGTTTGGAGGGCTTGAGTTATAAAGAGAGATTGGATAGGTTGGGTCTGTTTTCCCTGGAGCGAAGGAGGCTGAGAGGGACATGATAGAGGTATATAAAATGATGAGAGGCATAGATAGCCAGATAGCCAGAGTCTGTTTCCCATGGTAGGGGTGACTAAAACTAGAGGGCATAGATTTAAGGTGAGAGGGAGGAGGTTTAAAGGGGATCAAAGGGATAAATTGTTCACAGAAAGGATAGTGGGTATCTGGAATGAGCTGCCAGAGGAGGTGGCGGAGGCAGGAACAGTAGCAACATTTAAGAGGCATCTGGACAGGTACTTGAATGAGCAAGTGATAAAGGGATATGGAATTAATGCAGGCAGGTGGGATTAGTATAGATAGGCATTATGGTCGGCATGGACGTGGTGGGCCGAAGGGCCTGTTTCTAAACTGTACGGCTCTATGACTCTAACCATCTTCAGCTGCTTCATTAATGACCTTCCTTCAATCATAAGGTCAGAAGTGGGTATGTTCGCTGATGATTACACAATGTTCAGCACCATTTGTGGCTCCTCAGATACTGAAGCAGTCCGTGTAGAAATGCAGCAAGACCTGGACAATATCCAGGCTTGGGCTGATAAGCGGCGAATAACATTCGCGCCGCACAAGTGCCAGGCAATGACCATCTCCAACAAGAGAAAATCTAACCATCTCCCCTTGACATTCAATGGCATTACAATCGCTGAATCCTGGGGGTTACCATTGACCAGAAACTGAACTGGAGTAGCCATATAAATACTGTGGCAGGTCAGAGGCTTGGAATCCTGTGGTGAGTAATACCTCCTGCCTCTCCAATGCCTGTCCACCATCTACAAGGCACAAGTCAGGAGTGTGATGGAAATTTTCCACTTGCCTGGATGGGTACAGCTCCAACAACACTGAAGAAGCTCGACATTGTCCAGGACAAAGCAGCCCCCTTGATTGGCACCCCATCCACAAACATTCACTCCCTCCACCACCAATGCACAGTGGCAGCAGTGTGTACCATCCACAAGATGCACTGCAGCAACGCACCAAGGCTGCTTAGACAGCACCTTCCAAACCAGCGACCTCTACCACCTAGAAGGACAAGGGCAGCAAATGCATTGGAACACCAGCTCCTGCAATTTCCCCTCCAAGCCACACACCATCCTGACTTGGAACTATATCGCTGTTCCTTCACTGTCGCTGGGTCAAAATCCTGGAACTCCCTTCTTAACAGCACTGTGGGCATACCTACCCCAAATGGATTGCAGCGGTTCAAGAAAGCAGCTCACCATCTTCTCAAGGGCAGTTAGGGATGGGCAATAAATGCCACCCTAGCCTGCGATGCCCACATCCCCATGAATGAATAAAAAAAAATCAAAGACAGTGATTAATGGTTTCTACACATACACATGAATTTAATAATTTGAGATGCAAATACAATTTTATTTATCAAATCACTATATCAATTACCTGGAGGTATTGTACATTTCACGTAATAAAAAGGCTTGTTCACCTCACCATGTGCTTTGGGAGTCCAACTTGTCTGCCCATTTGGGTGTTCTCAAAGATGTAAATTGTTTTTGAGAAAGCGTTACATTCCTTACTCTCTAACATTCAAGCCACACCTGTGTGTTAGTCATGTAATCACAGTTTACTTATTTTAATTCTGTGGACTTAAGTCAATCATCTCTCCAAACTCTGCTAAAGGTGCTTGGGATTGAGGAAGGGTGAAGAGTTACTTATATTGTTGCATCTTAACTTTTAATCTGTTACTTTGGTTTTATTTATAGAAGTGGAATCACAAGTCCTGAAGGAACACTTGATTGATGAACTAGATTATGTCTTGGTTCCCACTGAAGCTTGGAACAAGTTGGTCAATTGGTATGCTTGTGTCGTGGGTCAGGAACCCATTGTACGAAAGGTAAGACTATGTTAAATCTAAGGAATTGTTTTTTTTTAGCAACTATCAGTTTCGTTGCTTCCAATTTTTTAAAAATTTGTTTTGATAATGAACTCCAAATTTTACTGAAGCTGTTTGGAATTGTTTCCTATGTATATTTAAAAAAAAAAGTAAATGTGCCAATGAACTTAAAGCCTTGAAGCATAACCCTACTAGACTAGTAATTTGAGAAAAGCGGAATGATTTTTTTTAAAAAGAGTATGTATTTAGGATTTGAGCGATGCTGGCAAGGCTGCATTTATTGCTTGTTCCACGTTTTTATGAGTAGCTTGCTGGACTACTTCAGTGGACATTAAGGGTGAGCTTATGTAGTGTGGGACTGTGGTCACATGTCAGAAATCAGTAAGCAGTCCTGCAACTTTAATGGTGTCAGCTCACAAATTATCGAATTAATTGAACTTAATCCCACAGTTTGTTGGGGTTTGCTCGTCCACTAACATAATCACCACACTGTGTATGTATGTTTTGAACATAGCCAGTAAAATTTAAGAAAAAACTTTCTTAATGCAGTTCTCAAACACCCAAGAGCTTACCGTAATATGTCCTTGCCCAACAACAGGTAATAGCAATGAGAAGTATAAAAGTGAATTTTTGGATGCGAGTTAGACAGCAACCCTTTAAGGGATGTAATATGATTACTGAAATTCAGAGACATTACGTTTTCTGCTAGGTGTGTATTCCAATTTTGTGCAGTCATGTTAGTACAATGAAATCAAAGTTGGTTTGTATAGACAATTCTTTCTCCATGATGGGTGTTTATGGTATAATAATTTTCTTGGTAGAAACATGGCTTATCGTGAGGTATCTGCTACATATTCTGTATTAATTGTGCGCTCTTCGAATGGAGGAGTTTGTCATATTGGAAATAGCTGTTGGTGGGCCAACTAACTTGAGAAAACGTTGCAAAGACATTACTCTGGTTAATTTAAGCTCTGATTTTACTGTATTTTAGAACTGAGGTTTGCTCACTCGGGCACAAGCCGAAGGGTGTTAGTGTGCTATTTCTTGGCAGCTGCTTTTGTTTTTGTCAAGTGTGAAAAATAAACTGGAGCATCTGAATTCCAAAACTTCATCTTTAAATTCCTTGGCATTGTACAGTACAAGTATGTGCCAAACACTGAGGCATATGCCTGAGTGTTATATATCAGGGTTTATGCGAGTGGTGCCTGAACTCAGAACCCCAGATGTTTTTTTTTAGATGTTCTGCTTATTACGTGTTTATCGTAATTTGGTATGATGAAAGAGTAAACCTTGGCATATTTCTTGAGGATAGACTGTTGTGTGAAGTTGATTATCGAAGGCCTATCATTTTATGCTTTAAGTAGAAGAGTAGAACTTGACCATTACTTTATGTACCTTTGATTTGTATTTTGTTAAATTGGATGAGCAGTTAATATCTCTAGTCATGTATGTAACTGTTATTAATCAGTTTTTTTTCACTTCAGTTACTTGTCTTTTTTCCTCCTTTTGAGGATTAGTCCCAATCTTAGAAGAGCGCTGCTAAGGGCACTGGTCTTGTGTAAAGCTGTTTTCATTAGAACAGAGGAGATTTCTGAATGATTTGATAGAGGTTTTGAAAATTATGAAGGGATAGGAGGTAGTTAGAAACAGGCTGTTTCCAATCGTTAATGGGTCTAGAACAAGTGGACATAAAAATAAGATTGACCGTAACAGATTTAGGATAGAAAGCAGGCGACTTTTTTTTCCACAGAAGTACAATTCGTACAATACAAAAGCCAGACATTTATGCTAAACTTTTTTTTAATAAAGCATTGGTTAAGTCCCAGCTGAGCAATTCTGGGCACTATGGGATGGATGGCAGGGCCTTAGAGAGGGTCCAGAGGAGATTTATTAGAATAGTACCAGGGATGAAAGACTTTGGTTATGTGAAGAGACTGGAGAAACTGGGGCTGTTCTCTTTAGCACAGATGAGTAACAGAAGATTTAATCACAGATCACAGTCGTTACAGCCATTTGGCCCATCGTGTCCGCACTGGCTTGCCGAAAGAGCAATTCCCTCAGTTCCTTTCCCCTGCCTTCTCCCCATAACCCTGCACATTCTTCCTTTTCAAATAACTGTCTAATTCCCATTTGAATTCTACAGAAATAGAGGTGTTCCAAATCTTGAAGGGTTTTGTTGAGTAAATAAGGAGAAACTGTTTCCAGTGGCAGAAGCATTGGTAACTGAAGAACACAGATTTAAGGTGGTTCGCAAACGAAACAGGTGACATGAAGAAAAAACAATTATCCAGCATGCTGGAAGGTGGGATTAGATTGGGTGGCTTGCTTTTTCGGCTGGCGTGGACGCAATGGGCTGAATGGCCTCCTTCTGTGCCATAATTTTTCTATGGTTCTATGGTGTTATGATCTGAAATGCACTGCCTGAGAGGATGGTGAAAGCAGATTCAGTAATAACTTTCAAATGTGAATTGGATAAATACTTGAAGAGCAAACATTTGCAGGTCTATGGGGAAAGAGCAGTCGAGTAGGAACTAATTGGATAGCTCTACCAAAGAACCAGCTCAGGTGTGTCGGGCTGAATGGCCTCCTGTGCTGTATCATTCCGATTACAGGAAGGGTGTGAAGATGTAGAATGCGCTCCTGGAGTAAGTAGTGAAGCAGAGAACATGTCAACATTATAATCAAGATCGATAGTCAAAGAAAAAAAGGGAATAAAGAAATATAGACATAGGGCAGGCCCATGAGATTAGGTGGACTGATTGCTTGGAGAATAACCGCCAATCTTGATTGGCCGAGTTGAATGACTGACTTGTTTCCCTGTTGTAATCTCTATGAAAATCTGTGCCCTGTTTCCCACACCAGGCATCCCGATGACTCCCCTGACTAAGGTTGTTGTTCAGTGTTTAATTGGGTGTAGTTTTATGTGGTAAGCCCATGCCTATGGGGAACTGAATTGAGACTGCACAGACTTGATTCATATACAGCCAACACATTTTGGGCTGAATTTGAATTTGAGTCCAAGAGGCAAAGAGCCCTCATGTGCAATCTATTTTATTTTTGTAAACTGGTGCACATCTGCAGCACCCCCAAATCAATGCAGTCTGAGGTAAATGGTGAAACCTATGGGAATTTTGTCATAGATGAACTGGCTGCACATCATTCTCTGAATATCCACTGAGCAAGGGATCCAAACCTTTTCTCCTGTCCTCACTTCCTAAAGCTAACTGATGCCTTCTGTATAAATGTTAATTTTATTGGGTTTACAGTTTGGTTTCTTTAGTTTAAGCACAAGACTTTAATGTAATAGGTACCCGCCACAGATAAAAAGTTCGAATGCTTTTGTGTTCCATTGTGTCATGCTAGCATTCTGCCTCAATTTAAATGCATTTAAAAGACCTGTAGGAGCAACACGGAAACTGAAATTGCTAATTTATTGAGTGAATCACAGATTGTCCTGTCTAATTATAACTTTGAACTTTTTAAACCAATTTCAATGATTTTTCTGTCTTCAGTGTTTTTTGAAAAGGACACATCTGAATAGTATCTGAACTTCGCTATTGATTGTGTACAGACTGCGCCTTGATGCATCCATGTAGTGTTTGCAGAATATTTTTGCAGTGACTATAAAAATCCGTTTCATACATAAGAACATAAGAAATAGGAGCAGGAGTAGGCCATTCAGCCCCTCAAGCCTGCCCTGCCAGTCAAGGTCATGGCTGATCTGTTCTAGGCCTCAACTCCCCTTTCGGGCCTGCTCCACATAACCCTCGACTCACTGAAATTTCAAAAATCTAGCTACCTCCTCCTCAAATACATTTAGTGACCTAGCCTCTACAACTCTGAGGTAGAGAAGTCCAGAGATTAACCACCCTCTGAGAGAAGAAATTCCTTCGCATCTCAGTTTTAAATATGTGACCCTTTATTCTGTAACTATGTTCCCTAGTTCTCAACATCTGCCCTGTCAAGCCCCCTTAGAATCTTATATGTTTCAATAAGATTACCTCTCATTCTTCTAAACTCCAATGAATAAAGGCATAACCTGTTTAGCCGTTCTTCATCCCAGGGATCAGCGTAGTGAACCTTTTCTGAACTGCCTCCAATACTAGTACATCCTTCCTTAAATACGGGGACCAAAACTCTACGCAGTACTCCAGGTGTGGCCTCACCAACACCCTGTACAGTTGTAACATGACCTCCCTATTTTTAAACTCTAACCCCCCTAGCCATAAAGGCCAAAATTCCATTTGCCTTCCTAATTACTTGCTGCATGCTAACTTTTTATTTTTCATATACAAGAACACCCAGATCCCTCTGTACTGCAGTATTTTGTAGTCTTTCTCCATTTAAATAATAGTCTGCCTTTTTATCCTTTCTACCAAAGTGGATGACCTCACACTTTCCCGCATTAAAGTCCATCTACCAAGTTTTTGCCCACTCAATTAACCTATCTTCTCCCTTTGCAGATTCTTTGTGTCCTCATCATAACATGCCTTCTCACCTATTTTTGTATCGTCAGCAAATTTGGATACACTACACTCTGTCTCTTCCTCCAAGTCACTAATATAGATAGTAAATAGTTGAGGCCCTAGGACCGATCCTTTTGGCACCCCACTAGCTACGGCTTTCCAACCTGAAAAAGACCCATTAATCCCGACTGTCTGCCTTCTGTGTTAGTCAATCCATGCCAACACATTACCCCCAATACCCTGAGCTCCTACTTTGTGCAGTAACCTTTTATGTGGCACCTTATCGAATGCAGTCTGAAAATCCAAATACACTACATCTGCTGGTTCCCCTTTATCCACTCTGCTTGTCATATCCTCAGAGAACTCTTAACAAATTTGTCAAACATGATTTCCTTTTCATAAAACCATGTTGACTCTCTGATCGCATTATGTTTTTCTAAATGTCCTGCTATTTCTTCCTTAATAATGCACTCTAGCATTTTCCCAATGACAAATGTTTAGCTAACTGGACTATAGTTTCCTGCTTTCTGTCTCCCTCCTTTCTTGAATACGGGCGTCAGATTAGCAGTTTTCCAATCCGCTGGTACCCTACCGGAATCCAGTGAGTTTTGGTATATTACGACCAATGCCTCCACTATTTCTGCAGCCACTTCTTTTAAAACCCATGGATGCAGGCCATCAGGTCCTGGCGACTTGTCTGCCTTTAGTCCCATCAGCTGGTCAAGCACCTTTTCCCTCGTGATAGAGATTGTTACAAGTTCCTCCCTCCCATTTACACCTTGCTCATCTATTATTATCGCGATGTTTATAGTGTCCTCCACCGTGAGACCGATGCAAAATATTGGTTTAAATTATCTGCCATTTCCCTGTTATTAATTCCCCAGTCTCATCCTCTAAGGGTCCCACACTTACTTCAGCTACTCTCTTCCTTTTTAGATACCTGCAGAAGCTCTTACTGTTTTTATATTTCTTGCCAATTTACTGTCATCATCGGTTTTCTCCCTCTTTATTTTTTAGTCATACGCTGCTGGTTTCTAAAAAAAAAAATTCCCAATCCTCTGGCCTACCACTAGCTTTCGCCGCTTTATACACCTTTGTTTTTGATTTGATACTTTCCTTAACTTCCTTGGTTCATCGTTCTTATCGCGTCCTTCCTTCTGACGGGAATAAATGTTTGCTGAGTGTTATGAAATATCTGCTTAAAAAGTCTGCCACTGCTCATTTGCTGACTTTCCCTTTAGTCTATTTTCCCAGCCCGCTTTAGACAACTCTTTCTTCATACCTCTGTAATTGACCTTGTTTAAGTTGAAGACACTGGTTTGAGACCCGAGTTGCTCACCCTCAAACTGAATTTGAAATTCTACCATGTTATGATGGCTTCCCCCTAGAGGATCCTTACCTACCTTCTTTGATTACCTGCTCATCCTAGTTATTTAAAAAGTTTTTGATATGTTCTGATGTGTTATAGCATGGTGCATTAGAGTTGAACTGTTCTGGATAAAATCCAGCTAGGTACTTTGCTCTGTTTTAAATCTGTACTAACTATCGAATATTTTGGTGTCTAGTAAATGAATAAGTCACAGGAGTGTAAAATTGAAATTCATTCATCCATTGCACTCAAATGCAGAAATTCCAATGTTGGGATGCAAGTGGTACTGTAACTCTTTTGAGTTTGATGCTTTGTGGATGATAGGACCTGGTAACGTAAGCTTGTCAGTTGATTAGAGGAGGGCAGATGGTTGTCCATTGCCACTTCAGTGAACCTCCGACCAATTTCAGAGCCCAATTAGCAGAGATCTTGGAGCATAACCACAGCTGTAATTTCGCATACAATTGTAATTTTTGTTTCTCTGTTGGGTATTTCCATGATTTGTTGGCCTTGTTTTTTTTTAATGTAGTAGTGTATTTTGTTCACAGGTGGTTGAGCATGGAATGTTTGTGAAGCACTGTAAAGTAGAGGTTTATCTCCTTGAATTGAAATTGTGTGAGAACAACAAGATGGACAATGTCGTGACACGCCATTTCAGCAAAGCAGATACGATAGGTAAAACTCTTAAAATGTTACTTTTGGGACATGATTCTGGTATAAGCTGTTTTTTTTTTACAAATATCATGCGTCAATCCTGGCATTGCATCATACAGCTGTTCACCTTGTACTGCTGCATGATTTAGCCCAAAGTCAAGGGTTTTATAGAAACTAGAGTTTATTGTACATGACTTTGTTGGAAATCTATTTGGTTATAAAGTTAACTGTAAATGTCTTTATCAGTCTTTTGAAACTGTTGGTGAAGCAGTCAGGATGAGGTGGGCTGTGATTAGTGGTACCACAAGTTGAACTTTACAAAGTTTGTAGAGAAAATTTGTTAGGTCATCTCCTGACTGCTTTTGACCAGAAATGTGAAAGCACAACACTGGATGAATCAGCAGCTATGTTACAAACATCCCAGTTCTAACATTGGTGGCATGGCAGTACAGATTAACACAATTCCCATTTAAAGAAAAATGTTTAAACCCCAATGTTGACAAATAAAGGAAATTGAGTATTGCAGAAAATCGAGAGATGTTATCTCAGCTTTTCATCTTGCACTCATCAGGACAATCCACAAGAATACCAATGTAAGGGGAAACAAGACCTTTATACTGTATGAGAAGAGAGTGCTGACCGGTTGACACGTGAACTCTGATAGAGGCGTTGCCATGGAGAATGCACCAGTTTACGATGACTGACAGTTAACTTGCCAAGCTTTGTTTGAAATTTAAACCAGGCAGCTTGACTCTGGTCAAGGTATTGCCCTGAGGAATGAAACAGCGAATGGCTGTCACTTATTTTGTTTAGCTGAAACAGGCGCAATGTTTGTACATATCCTTTCTGTCTGCAAAGAATAGGGCCCTGTGTGTTAATATATGTAGCTTCCAGTGTGCACAAATGCGCCACACTGTGAGCCCTACTGACAATATTAAATTAGTTGTCAGCGTAATTCTTAGCACACTGAGGATTATTTAGCAAATGTTGTCCAATTGTGGAATCTCATCTAACATTGGACACTCTTTTGAGTTTTGCAAGCATTGGCTGGTTGGGTACGGCCTGTGCCTTGCTCATTGCGAACAGTGGAAGGGACATGTTGTAGAAAGGAGAAAGAATATCATTGAATGGGTGGAGGACATTCTGCGAGAGGGAGGAGAACAGCCTCAACTCCTCGTCCATGTTGAAATCAATGATTGGTAGGGAGAGGATTGCGAACCTACAGGCAGTTTCAGGAACCAGAAAAAGATTAAAGAA
Source organism: Heterodontus francisci (assembly GCF_036365525.1). NCBI lineage: Eukaryota > Metazoa > Chordata > Chondrichthyes > Heterodontiformes > Heterodontidae > Heterodontus > Heterodontus francisci. The sequence continues at coordinate 79,803,752 of NC_090389.1, read as the reverse complement.
ATGAGACCTCAAAGGTGGTAATCTCTGGGTTAATCCCCAGTGCTATGTGCTAATGGGCACAGAAACGGGAAGATAATGCGTGTGGATGTGTGGCTGAAGAAGTGGTGCAAGATGCTGGACTGTAGATTCTTGGGGCATGAGGGCTGATGTTATAGCTGATTTTTCCTTTACCTGCGGTGAGTCAATTGATTAAAAAAGCATTTGTGATTTCCAAAAGCAGTTGTTTGCTGTTGCAGGTTAAGGGGTTACTTCCTTTATTTTTGAACGTTTTAGCATGGATGATTCATCACTTTGACAGACTGAACTGTCGCAGGTTACTTGAGTTTTAGTATATCAGCTACAAATTAGTTTACTTAAAAACTGCATTCTTTACTAAATAAATTGTGAGTCTCGAAATCCTTGCAATTTTGCTTTGCATATACTCCAGTGTAGTTTTGCTAAGTGTATGTGCAGGGAAAGACCTTTTAACCATATTTTAGATCATTATCTCTTATTACAACCAGGTGAGAAAGGTGTCCAGGGGTCCCTCCCAGCCTTCGCCTGGTCTTACTGTAACAGGGTTTAATTTTAAACACATAGTGTTTTTAGCTCCCCCTTGATGCATCTTTGTTCACCGCTTTCCAATTATAAGGCAATGAAACCAGCACGAACAGGCTTTCTTGGGTTCAAAGAAGAAAAGTTGAAATTTATTAAACTTAAACTCTAATTCGATTAACGCCTATGGATACATGACGCACCCACGCTAGCATGCATATGCGATACACACATGCAAATAGAGACAGAAAAGAGTCGAGGAAGACTAAAGTGGAAAAGTTTGAGGCAATATCTGAAGAGATTTTGTTACGGTTCTTCGAGCTCACTGTAGAGTCCTTGATTGTAGGTAGATCATGCTTTTTGTTGGAGACAGTATTCCTCTTAAACCTTGTTCGCTGTAGGAGACTGTTCTCTCTTGGGGTTCATGCATTTTCAGTGCATTCAGAGGCTTGTGAGAAAGAGATGGGAGCAGACAGGAGAGATCTTCTCAGTCCAGGAGCAAACCGACATTGAGTTCAAACTGTTTGTACAATTCAGAAAACTCCAGGTTGCCAAGCAGGTTAGTCATGTGACTAACTGGTCTGACCACGTCTTGGATTGTATCACCTTAGCAGTCTCTGAAATGCTCCTCTTAAACACAATACCTGGTGATCAAGGTCCATTGTGAGTTAAATGTGTCAGGGAATGGTTCTTTGTCCTTCCAATCACCGTCTGTTAACATACAAATGTCTTTTCCAGCCACGGCTGTGTTTAACAAGTCCTTTCTTCACTCCAGTAATAGTTCATGTTCATAACAAAATTGATGTGCCGCATTCTTGGCAGGTGGGAGCAGAGCGTGACACCTCCACACCAGCGGAATGCAATGCCTTGAGAAAAGGAGCATTTCATGAAAAAGGTCGAGAGAAAATCTAAGATACAGAAAAAACCCATGCATTTCCCGCATTCATTCACAAATCCTAAAATTTATTAAAATCGCCCCTTTTTTGGCATCCCAATGAACATATTCTTTTTTGCGGAACTATCTCTTCCGTTTACCCATTTCCATGGCTGCCTAGGGTCTTTGTTCCTGCTGAGGTAACTGTTTGTTTTTTCAAAGTGACTCCTGACAACGCAGTGGCCCCTTGACATCAGAGTGCACCAGGCTGTGCATATGCGCAGCTACATCTTGCCAGGCCTAAGTGGCGTGTGCGTGAGATGACGTCATCATGCAGTGCCAACGTTATCGCGTAGTGCCAACGTCATCGCGTATCTGCGCCTGGTCCATCTTTGCGCATGCGCGACAAAGCGTCATCGAGCTATCCAGCCCCCCCACTCGGCTGGAGGGAAAGGCTGAATCGGAGACTTTGAGGATGGAGCTTCCCCCCCGGCAATTCACTCCAGGCCTCGCGTTGCCTCCCCTCAGCCGCTCACTCCCGACCTTGCTGCTTTCCCCCCCCCCCCCCCCCCCCACTCCACTGGCCGATTGTTCCTCGCTTCGCGCCACCCTGCTCTCTGGCTGCTAGCTCTAGGCCGTGCCGCTTCCCTCCTCTCAGCCCCTCGCACCTACGTCGCCCCTTGCGGCTTGCCTTGCTTCTTCGGACAGAGCGTGGAAACTGATCAAAAGTGGGAGCGAGTGGCCAAGACGAGGGATGCGGCACGGCCTAGAGCTAGTGGTTGGGGCGTGGGGGGGAGTGGGGAACGAGCAGCCAACCAAGAGAGTGGGGTGGCGTGAGCGGGGAACAATCGGCCAGGATTGTGAGGGGGAGCAGCGAGGTCTGGAGCGAGCGGCTGAGTGGGGGGAAGCAGCGGTGGGGAGGAGAGGGAGAAAGCAAGTTGTTGAGGTGGGAGCGTGGCCAATGGGGTGGGAGCCAGTAGCTGCGTTCGGGTGAACTCAATCCTGTTCAGTCATATAAACGAATTGCAATAACAAATTGGCAACACATTTTATAGTCTGCCCAATATTTCTTTTCCATCGATCGGGGTGCCAATTCACTATCTTCCAATGGAAATTCAATCATAAAATTCCTTTTGTATTTAATAGGATTACTGGAATATTCAATGAATCTGAAGATTACAGTTAATATCCAAGAACTACATAGTAGCATATTACTGAGCTTCTATCCAGCTTAATGTAAGGTTAGTTCGCTAGAATGATCTAGCCATAAGGATTTCCTGTGATAAGTTGAGCAGAGCCATCTTTAATTCTGGCAGCTGCCTAAACGGCGCAGAGACAGATGTTCCAGTTGAAAAGCCTGCATTTGCGCATGTGTAAGTACTGCACCACCTAGTATTTGCCTGTTTTTTCAGGAGAGTCAGTTGTGGGCAGGTCTATCCTGATCTCTCTCTCTCAGTGCTTTGCTGAGTCATGCAAAGGTTTTTGACTTTGCGGGATGGGTGGTTTTCTTTTTTCTGACTGCGGGGGAGGATTCTTTGCTAATCTCCTCTTTGTCCCAGAGGACACTCCTGCCTGCAGGTATTTGTGCAGACTCTACTGCACTCCCCTTGTGGCACTTCGACTCGGTGAGGCATCACACTGTTTCTCTGTTCCCTAGAGGTCTTTCTTTGTCTTTGCAGGTTACAAACATACAAATTAGGAGCAGGAGTAGGCCACTCGACCCCTCAAGCCTGCTCCGGCGTTCAATAAGTTAATGGCTGAACTGATTACTCCACATTTCCAGCTACCCCAATAACCTTCCACCCTCTTGCTTATCAAGAATCTATCTACCTCTGCCTTAAAAATATTTAAAGACTCTGCTTCCACTGCCTTTTGAGGAAGGGAATTCCAAAGACTCTCAACCCTGTGAGAGAAAAAAATTCTCCTCGTCTCTGTCTTAAATGGGCGACCCCTTATTTTTAAACAGTGACCCCTAGTTCAAGATTCTCCCACAAGGGGAAACATTCTTTCCACATCCACCCTGTCAAGACCCCTCAGGATCTTGTATGTCTCAATCAAATCGCCTCTTACTCTTCTAAATTCCAGCCGATACATGCCTAGCCTGTCCAATTTTTCCTCATAAGACAGCCCACCCATTCCAGGTATTTGTCCAGTAAACCTTCTCTGTACTGCCTCCAGCGCGTTTACATCCTTCCTTAAATAAGGAGACCAGCACTGTACACAGTACTCCAGATATGGTCTCACCAATGCCCTGTATAGCTGACGCATAACCTCCCTACTTCTGTGTTCAATTCCCCTCACGATAAACGATAACATTCTGTTAACTTTCCTAATTACCTGCTGTGCCTGCATACTAACCTTTTGCGATTCCTGCATTAGGACACCCAGATCCCTCTGCAGTCTCTCACCATTTAGATAATATGCTTTTTTTTCTTCCTGCCAAAGTGGACAATTTCGCACTTTCCCACATTGTACTCCATTTGCCAGCTCTTTGGCCACTCACTTAACCTATCTATATCCCTTTGTAGCCTCCTTATGTCCTCTTCACAAGTTACTTTCCAACCTATCTTTGTGTCATCAGCAAATTTAGCCTTTGGTCCCTTCTTCTAAGTAATTTATATAAATTGTAAAAAGTTGAGGCCCCAGCACAGACCCCTGTGGCACATCACTCATCACATCTTGCCAACCAGAAAATGACCCATTTATGCCTTCTCGCTTTCCTGTTAGCTAGCCAATCTTCTATCCATGCCAATATGTTACCCCCTACACCATGAGGTTCCTGTAATTGCTGTTAGCAACTCTGGTGCGGTGCTTCTCATGTCTGCATTTACATGGGAGGATGTGGGGCCTATCCTTTCACATTTCTTGGGGTTGGCTGACCAGCAGTAGGGGTTTTCATCCAAGATTCCTCCCGGACTTCCTTTAACCTGTCCTCTTGGTCACTTTTTCCTCTTCCCTATCTAACCTTTTGCCAGCCTCGCGTCTGCCTATCCCTTACAGTTCACCAGCCCTCTGCTGGAGGGTCCTCCTAACACCGGTACAGGACTTAGGGGTGCAGGTTTCTGGTAGGTTGGGGTTTCACCTCAACCTGGCACATGTGGCAGCTCCTGCAGTACTCCACCACATCTTTGTGGAGTTTTGCCCAGTCAAACTGCTGTCTTATGCAGGCTTTGGTCTTTCATTTACCGGCATGTACAGCCACTGTAGTCTCATGGGCCCTTCTTAATATTTCTCTCCGGTACTTTGCGGAACCACTATCCGGTGAATTACTGTTCACTGCTTGCTCTCAGATCTGTGAGGAGAACTCCCATTTCCTCGTCAGTATACCTCATTCGTTAAATAGTACAGTCAGGGACTTGCCCAGCTCCACTTTCAGAGACTGGGCAGCCTGTGCTAACACTCTCGATACTGGGTCAGCTAGCTGAGTTCTGGGTCTCCTAACATTCCAAAGAAAGTCTCAGACAGACCGATCTGGTCATCTGCCTGCAGTGCTAATTCAGTCTCCTCTAGGGGAGCTGGTTTGCTCATGGCCTGACCCCTGCCACATTCAGGAGTCTGTCTCCTGCCACTGCCCTGTCTCTCTGACATCCTGCGGTCTTTCTTTCACTACTGGGGGGGCTACCACCTTCACCCCCGCCAGATTATTACCGAGGAGCAGGTCAACCCCATCCACAGGCAAACGAGGGAAAATCCCTACGGTCACTGGTCTCGAAACTAGGTCGCACTCCAGGAGCACCCGGTGTACAGGTACAGGCATACACTGCCCTCCAGTACCATTCACCACTATTCTGGTGTTCACTACACTCTCTGGGGGGAAAGGTCAGGTCTTTTCCCAGTAAAAGGGATCTAGTGGCCCCTGTGTCCCTGAGAATTACCATGGGCTTGCTTGTCCCACTCGAGGCGTATGGGGTTACTTTCCCTTCAGACACAAAACCTTGATAACCCTCAGGAATCCTATTAACTTTTCCTGCACTTGCAGCGGTAGACTTCCTGGGTCTCACTCTTACTGCAGTTAAAGCCGCAGCTTGTTCTGCTGTGCTTTCCATCAGGTCCCTGTCTTCACTGAGCGGGTGTGCCCTAATTAACCCAACAGTTTTTCCTTTACTTTCCAGCAGTCAACTTTTAAATGCCCTGCTTTATTACAATGGAAGCACACAAGTCTCCGGGTCTCGTTCCTGCTCATAGCACCTTCCTTTTTGGCTAGAGGAGGGCCCCCTGTGTCTCTACCTTTCCTTTTTCCCAGGACTGCTTGGGCTCCTATCACCTTCCCACCCTTTGTCCTTTTTGGATTTGTGGGGATGACTAGGAAAGTTTCTCCCCGGGAAACCGACTTATAAATTAATGCAAACTCATCAGCTAGAATGGCCGCTTGCCAGGTTCTCTGAACCTGCGGCTCCTCTACATGGGTCTTTATGGAGAATGGGAGAGAGTGTTAAATTCCTCTAACAGAATTACTTCTCTGAGATTCTCGTAGCTGAGCTGTATTTTAAGAGCCCTCAGCCACTGGTCAAAAGCCAGCTGCTTACTTCTTTCAAAGATAAGTTTGATTAGCTTGCTTCTTGAGGGTCCAAACTTTTGGCGATAGGCTTCAGGTACTAAGTCCGAGGATAGCATTTTTGGTAAGTTCATAATTTGATGAACTCTCATCTGGCAACAGGGAATAAACCTCATGGGCTTTTCCAGTTGGCTGCATTTGCTGACAATGCAATTACTAGGCGGCGCTGCACTAGCACATGCGCAAATGCTAGCCTATTCCACTGAAACATGGATGTCTGCGATGTTCAGGCAGCTGCCAGGATTAAAGATTACGCAGCTCAAATTATCACAGATAAACAACTTCAAACCATGGCAGCACACATTGGACATGTTTGATACTCTGAGAACCTTGCACTGTTTAAAGTCTCATCAGAAGGACAGCACCTCTGACAGTGCTGCACACCCTCAGTAATTCAGTGAGGTTTCAATGCCATCCCGCTCTCCGGCCGCCCGCTCCCCAACCAACCCTTCAGATGCCAGCTCCGGGCCGCACTGCTTCCCTCCTCACGGTCACTTGCTCCTACGTTGCCCCGTCACGCCTCGCGGCCCACTTTGCTTCTTCGGGCGGAACGAGTGGGGAACCCATCGAACGTTGGAGCGAGTGGCCAAGAGGACGGAAGCAACGCGGCCCACGGCCTAGAGCTAGCATCTGGAGGGATGGGGGTGGGGGGAGTGTGGAGCAAGCGGCCGGAGAGTGGGATGGGGGGGAGGGAGAGAGGGGAGTGAGTAGCCGGAGAGTGCAATGTGGGGGGAGGAGCTGGCAGCGAGCGGCCGGAGAGCGAGATGGGGTGGGGGGGGTGGGAGAAGCGGGGTGTGAGTGGGTGAGGGGGGGGCCAGCATGCAGAGAGCGGCTGTGGGGGTAGGGGGGGCGGTGGTGGAAGTGTGCAGAGAGCGGCCGGGGGGGGGGTGGTGGGGAGGAGCATGCAGAGAACGGCCTGGAATGAGAGGCTGAGGGAGGGGGAAGAGCTTTTTTCTGTGCATGCGCCAGTTAGTCCTGGCAAGGCAAGACGTAGGCTGCACATGTGCAGCATTTCAGAGCGCTGGAGACTATTTGCGCATATGCGCAGCTTGCAGTGCTCTGATGACGTCTGCGGGCCACTGCGTTGTCAGGAGTCACTTTGTTTCCTATTAGCTTACTTAGTTGTAAAAGAGACCAGGTCTCAGCTGGCCATTTTAGCTGCCTTGCCAGTTTCTCAAAGGACACAAAAATCACATCCTCCTCATTGAATTTTGGAATTAGTTTAGCTAGTTTTAACAATTTTGTACACAGCCCTGAATAACCCTGGGGTTACTCTGTTGCCCCCTAGTTAACTCGAGCCTCTTCAGCTCTCTCTCTTCACATTCCTTCCGGAATATTATTTCTCTCTCCCTCTTCTGCTTTTCATTTTATTCACCTTCCTTCTGGAAGGCTCTTTCTCCCTCTCCTGTTTCTCTCTCTCTCTCCTTTTTTTCTCTCTATCTTTCTTTCTCCTCTCATTTAAGTTTCCTCTGTTCCAGTTGTAGCTTTGCTAGCAATACCTTGTCGGGGTCTACTTGGAACCTGATTTCTGCTTCAGATTCAAGGGAAAAATGGTTGGCCACTAGCCTTAGGAGTTCAGACTACCTAGTCTTTCCACGTACAGTGATCATACATTGCTCAGCCATTTTCCTCAACTCCTCCATAGCCAGTGCTTTTAACTTATCCCAAGTTACTTCACCCAGACTTAGGGAGCTACTAGCTTCAGTTGCAGACATGTTAGTATTCAAGCACACACAACCACAAGAAAACCTGTATTGAAATCTTGCTTTTTTTTTTGGTTGGGAACAGTTTGGCTTCCCACTTCCAATTTCTCTCGTTTTTCTGTGGGTCAAATCCAGACACCACCCAAATTTCTGTTACAACCAGGTGCGAAAGACGTCTAGGGTTCCCTTTCAGCCTTCACCTGGTCTTAGTGTAACAGGGTTCAATTTTAAACACACCGTACTTTTAGCGCCTCCTTAGTGTCATAGTTATACAGCACAGAAATAGGCCCTTTGGCCCATCGTGTCTGCGCCGGCCATCAAGCACCTATCTATTCTAATCCCATTTTCCAGCACTTGGCCCGTAGCCTTGTATGCTATGGCGTTTCAAGTGCTCATCTAAATACTACTTGCATTTTGTGAGGGTTCCTGCCTCTACCACCCCTTCAGGCAGTGCGTTACAGATTCCAACCACCCTCTGGGTGAAAATTCTTTTCCGCAAATCCCCTCTAAACTTCCTGCCCGTTACCTTAAATCCATGCCCCCTGGTTATTGACAACTCCGCTAAGGGAAAAAGTTTCTTCCTATCTATCCTGTCACTGCCCCTCATAATTTTGTATACCTCAATCAGGTTCCGCCCTCAGCCTTCTCTGCTCTAAGGAAAACAACCTTCATCTATCCAGTCTTTCTTCCCAGCTGAAATGCTCCAGCCCAGGTAACATCCTGGTGAATCTCTTCTGCACCCTCTCCAGTGCCATCACATCCTTCCTATAGTGTGGTGACCAGAACTGTACACAGTACTCCAGCTGTGGCCTAACTAGCGTTTTATACAGCTCCATCATAACCTCCCTGCTCTTATATTCTGTGCCTCAGCTAATAAAGGCAAGTATCCCATATACCTTCCTAACCACCTTAGCTACCTGTGCTGCTGCCTTCAGTGATCTATGGACAAGTACTCCAAGATCCCTCTGACCCTCTGTACTTCCTAGGGTCCTACCATCTATTGTTTATTCCCTTGTCTTGTTAGTCCTCCCAAAGTGCATTACCTCACACTTGGGATTAAATTTCATTTGCCACTGCTCCACCCATCTTATCAGCCCATCTGTATTGTCCCGTAATCGAAGGCTTTCCTCCTCATCATTTACGACACCACCAATTTTTGTGTCATCTGCGAACTTACTTATCATACCTCCTGTATTCACGCCTAAATCATTAATGTACACTACAAACAGTAAGGGTCCCAGCACCGATCCCTGCGGTACACCACTGGTCACAGGCTTCCACTCGCAAAAACGACCATCTCCCTCTGCCTCCTGCCACTAAGCCAATTTTGGATCCAATTTGCCAAATTGCCTTGGATCCCATGGGCTCATACCTTCTTGACCATGCGGGACCTTATCAAAAGCCTTACTGAAGTCCATGCAGACTACATCAACTGCTTTACCCTCATCTACGCATCTAGGCACCTCCTCTAAAAATTCAGTCAAGTTTGTTGGATATGATCTCCCCCTGACAAAGCCATGCCGACTATCCCTGATTAATCCCTGCCTGTCCAAGTTGAGATTAATCCTGTCCCTCAATTTTTTCCAATAGTTTCCCTACCACTGATGCTAGACTCACCGGCCTGTAATTACCTGGTTTATCCCTGCTACCCTTCTTGAATAATGGTACCTCATTCACTGTCCTCCAGTCCTCTGGTACCTTTCCTGTGTCCAGAGAGGGTTTGAAAATTTGTGTCAAAGCCCCTGCTATCTCCTCCCTTGCCTCACATAACAGCATGGGATACATGTCATCTGGGCCTGGGGATTAATCCAGTTTTAAGCCCACTAAAACAGTTAATACTTCCTCCCTTTCAATGCTAATTCGTTCAAGTATATCACAGTTCCTCTCCCTGATCTCTGCACCTACATCGTCCTTCTCCATAGTGAACACAGATGAAAAGTAATCATTTAAAACCTCACCTCTGTCCTCCAGCTCCCCACACTACTTTCCAACTATATGGCAACAAAACCAGTACAAACAGGCTTTCTTAGGTTTAAAGAAGAAAAGTTGAAATTTATTAAACTTAAACTCTAATTCGGTTAACGCCTACAAGTACACGACGCGCCTATGCTAGCATGCATACGTGATAAGTGCAAATAGAGACAGAAAAGAGCAGAGGAAGAATGAAGTGGAAAAATTTGAGGCAATATCTGAAAAGATTTTGTTACGGTTCTTCGAGCTCACAGTAGAGTCCTTGATTGTAGATAGATCTTGCTTTTCATTGGGGCAATGGAATCTTGTTCACTGTAGGAGACTTTTTCTCTCTTGGGGTTCATGCATCTTCAATGCATTCAGAGGCTTGTGAGAAAGAGATGGGAGCAGACAGGAGAGATCTTCTCAGTCCAGGAGCAAACAGACATTGAGTTCAAACTGTTTGTACAATTCAGAAAACCCCAGGTTGCCAAGCAGGTTAGTCATGTGACTAACTGGTCTGACCACATCTTGGATTGTATCACCTTAGCAGTCTCTGGAATGCTCCTCTTAAACACAATACCTGGTGATCAAGGTCTATTGTGGGTTGAATGTGTCAGGGAATGGTTCTTTGTCTTTCCAATCACCGTCTGTTAATATGCAAATGTCTTTTCCATCCACGGCTGATGTGTTTAACAAGTCCTTTCTACACTCCAGTTACAGTTGAAAATCAACGCTCATGACCACGTTAATGTATCTCATTCTTTGTAGGTGGGGACCTAGCATGACACCCTTCATGCTTCGGCTATATTCATCTGTCTCATACCTTGGCGTCAAGCTTCTACCCTACTTTTGAATTAGGAATCCTTGTTTTTCATACAAGATATAGGACTAGTAGTGCACCAGTTAGCCATTTGAGAATGTTCCACCGTTCAGTGAAATCATGGTTGATCTATGACCTTTGCCCCATATCCCTCAATACCTTTGGTTAACAAGAAACTATCATTCTCAGATTTAAAACTAATGATTGATTTAGCATCAATTGCAGTTTGCAGAAGAGAGTTCCAAACCTCCTTCACTTTGTGTGTAGAAGTGTTTCCTAATTTCATTCCTGGAAGGTCCAGCTCTAATTTTTAGACTATACCCTAGTCCTAGATACCCAACTAGCAGAAATAGTTTTACTCTATCTACCCTATCTGGTCCCCTTAATATCTTGAAAACTTCAGTATGTGTCTGGGTTGCCCAAACCCTTCCTCTACTACTCAGCCAGGTATTGTTCCCTGGGAGGCAACCACATCTTGGACCCCACCAGCTACATCCTTACGGATTAGGATTTTCTTTTTTAAAACCAGGTGTTTCTCATCTGACTTTTTGCCATGGGAAAATCTGAATTCTCTCTGCTGAAAACTTGTGCGCACACACTGCATTACATGGTGTATATGTGATGGAATATAGGTATAATAGGCTTAATTAGATAGAATTTAGATATAGTTAGTATATTATATCTTTTAGATTTAAAGATTGAATAAATGGTCAGCTTTCAAGACTCACTGACATTCCCCTTTAAGAAGGTAGTGTTAGAAATTTCAAGGTCCCTGTTACAATGAAATGTGAACCAGAAACCCCTTTTAAGTTGAGAAATCCACTTCAGCGTTTTTGTTGCCAGGGACTTGGACAATAAACACACATTGAAATGTCCTGCGTGACATCAGTAAGATGTAGCAATAAACTTAATTGATAGTGTTGGTTGGTGATGTAGACAGATCGACTCAAAAGGTTGTTGCAAGGTACCATAGAAAACAATTATAAATAATAAATGGAATAGTACTTACAGGAACAAGAGATCAAGTAAAAATTTTGACCAGATAAATGCTCACAACCTCAAGAGCAGGGGAATTCCAGCAAAACATTAAGTGGATATGATGGTTAATGATACTACCAAATATGGATTTTAAATGCAGGAAAAACACACAGAAAAGTAACACCAAATGCTAAAAGGTCAGATGATACCTTATAAACAGTATAAACATGAGGGTTTCTGGAGCAAAAATTAGAAGTGTTGAATCCTCATCAATACTTCTCACCATATGGCTTACTCGGAATTTAAGGTAAAAGTTTACTTTAAATTTTGATGGATATTCTAAGATATTTTGCTGTAACATTAGCAAGGTTAAACTTTTAGATTCTATGTTAGAAATAAGCTTGTGTTACATTTCTTAGTAGTATTTGATATTGTGATATACTTATCCACTTAAAAATGTATTGCATGTTCAATTCTTAAATATATAATAGTTAATAAATCGTCTCATGTAGTATTCTGTATGCAACTACAAGAACCCCCTCTCTGTGCCTCTTTAAGTAGAGAGATACGTATTGAAGAGAGTTTCCCAGACCCATATAATATCTGGGATATTTATGACTTAGCCGTAATTATTTTTTAAAATAGGCTATCCAAAAGATGATAGGTTAGTTTTCTTTCTTTGAGGGAAAACTAGTTCAATTCTTTGGATCCAAATAAGTGTCCAGAGGACAGTGTCTGGCTTGAACTTAATTAAAGGTGATTCGTAGGGATGTACTCCTGATTTGATTTAGTCCCTATAAGGGGTTAAAGTCATAGATCACTTCATATACATCGTGCTTTCATGCCCATGTAAAGCTGCTTCTTTGATATCCAAATTAGAATGTTAATTTGCAGACAATTCTATAATTTTTAAAATTGTTTAATTATTGTGGATATTTGCAAACTAATCTTACTGTCTGCAGGTCAAACCCAATTGAAATTGTTACACTTGATAACCAGTGCTTCTAATAAATTTGAATGGTTAATTGCCATATTATATTTGTGTGCTTTTTTTAAACAGATACAATAGAAAAGGAGATGCGAAAGCTGTTCGATATTCCAGTTGAGAAGGAGACAAGGTTGTGGAATAGGTACATGACAAATACTTATGAGCAGCTTAACAAGCCAGATAACACTGTGCAAGATGCTGGTCTGTATCAGGGACAGGTGGGTACTACGTTCTACTTTTCTGTATGGAGACGGTGGGGCTGGGAGTGAGGGCCGTACAAGTTTTGGAAGAATAAAAAGTACATTTTGAGTGGATAGAAGGTAGAATTTTGATGAGCGATTTAATAGGAAAGTGATCTTGTAGATCTGTTCCAGCTCCCTTTCCCTTCCCCTGCCCCACCTTGCCTCCTTTCACTCCACCCTAAAAATAAAGTTCAGCACCATGAAAAGACAATGACATTTAGATATAAATAGGTGGCTTTGGAAACAGTTATATGTCGGCAATTTTTAGTGGCAGTTCCCCAGCAAATTGCAAAAATTCAATCTTGTACTGATTCCTGTCATCTCTATTACCAAGAGTGTAAGTTGTGCTACTTCTCATGGCATAAACAGAATATCTTCATTCAATGTGGCATCAAGAATAAGTGCTTTAAAAAAAAAGGCACAGTATTCGCTCAGCATTAAATCTACCATTCGCATCTTTTTAATAGGTTAGTTGTATTCAGCAATCAACATTTTTCAAGTTTTTTTTTTTACTTTAATTTCAATCTTCATGCATGGAGTCATGAAAATTCAGACATGGACATGGTTTTTCTTAAGCAGCTTTTGTGAGATCCCAATTGTGGGGGAGTGAATTTTCAGCAAAATACTTGAGGTGAAAGAAATGTAGGCATGGCAGCCACTAATTTACCTAATTGATCACATGTAACATTTGTTTTTGGAAACTTGTAAAACTTTTAAAATCATACATCTCTCAGATTGTGAAATCTGGTGTGATACCCAATGCTCAGTCGGCTATGTATTGAAATGAGAAGGGTCTTGCATGTCTGGGATTGTCCAAACCAGGAATTCATTACCAGGAGCAGCTTGGAAATGAAGAATAAGATGCATTTATTTGACACGTTACAGGAAGCCTTCATTTTGCAACACTGCCCTGAAGCCATTTGCTGGATCAGGCAGGTAGACCTACAGCAGCCTTGGAAATAAAATAGTCAGAGTGCCTGTTGACACCATTGTCAGCCAATGAGTTGGAGGCGGGCTGTTAAAGCAAACAGTCTATTTTGCAGAAACATCTGTTTATCCAGCAAACGGCAAAGCAAGCGAAATCTATTTAGAGTCTATTTAAAAAGGTTGCTATGAACTGCAATAAACAGAATTCATGACCAAAACTGGAGCAACTTCTCCCGATAAAGCAGGGTGATTACTCCAGCGAAATGGAGTGAGTGGAGTTACATAAACTAAAATATATGCATAAAATCAATCCCAGTCATGCTTGATCCAGGCATGATTGTCAGATGAATTGCCCAATCATTCTGGCTGGGAATAGTGGTGTCACTGTATGCAGCCTATGATATTATGTGACAAAATATTAGGGCTCAGAGAATCCTTTTTGTTTTAAAAAAAAATAAACTCTTTCACTTGGGACTTCCTGTAAATTATTATTATTGCACAGATTTAGGCTGCAAGGTATCATTCTGGTCTAATTTTCAAATAGAATGCGGGATGGTTTTGATGAATTGCAGAACCATAATTCCTTAAAAAGACATGCATGGTGTACAGCCTGGGAATAAAAGCTGAGCGACTGAATTGGTATAATATGATGTAACTTACCAGGAAATTATATTTTATTATGGAGTTTAATTTTGTATAAAAATGAATTCTGTTTTTTTCTTTGGCCACTGATTTCTTTATCCTTTTTCTCTTTTGAAGATAATGGCAGTAATGTAGGGCTTTGAATCTTAGGAGTTTTTCATGCAAGATTGATTCACTTGCATCTTTGCCTTAAGAAATGACTAGATTCTACTAAAAATAGACAAATTTGGCATTATAGACTTGCGCCACTGAAAGTTATATTTGCTTATGTTTTTTAATATAGGGGAAAAAAAAGTTGCAAGTTCAGATGACTTCATGCTGCATCTGAATCTTAATTGTTACTACCATACAGTTCCCTCCTAAGGTATCCTGTTTCAAAAACTCTTCAGTGAAAAGTATATGTAATTTTTATTAACAAATACATAACATGTCCACTGATACAACATCCATTCCATCCCAGTAATCTTATCCAGTCATTTGGTGAGCCATACACAGTAGTAACGTAAGGGCTTTGAAATCCAAATCTGTGCTGAGGTTTTACCCCAGGATGGCACCATGAGCACTGGATGGAGAGAGTCAGCCAAGGTTCCAGCAATCTCCGCTGGAAAGGCACATGTTGATTTTGGGTGAGGACAGATCAGGCTCAACTCTGAAAACTGCTTCCGTTCTCATCCAAATAGTCACCCTTCATTGAGCCAAGGCAATGAGTCACCAGGCTGCTGGACCGCATAGGTCATGAGAAATCAATCCTCCTCTCCCCTGAAATCCTCACACTTCACTGGATAGAGATCAAGAGGAGAGTCCTGACAAACCTTTTTTTCTGTTTTCCTTTTTCTCTGCCTTAAAGAGTCAAGGAGCACTTAGGTAGTTCTGTTATAACCACACAGCTGTACATCAGTCTAAGTGGCTGTCTCATTCTCTCTTAGTTGCTGTTGTGCTCTCTCCCCCTCTTTGCCACACCTCCCACCCACCCCACAAACGCTAAGTCAGTTAGAGATTGCTGTTTATTTCAGGTATAAAATGCTTTTGTTTTTCCAAAAATGAACTAGCATTTAACGTTGTGCTGTGTAACATACTTGCTTAAAGGTGTTGTAAGTTATCCAGCTTGGGAAGGGACAGTTTGAAAATCACTGACTCCAGATATTTCTTTATTAACTACTGTTAGGAACAGACAAGTGGTTTTAAGTATATTTGTTTGTCCAAGCAAGTTACCTGCATTCAGGGGTTCTCCCAGTTCGTATATGGGCATCATTAGGAACAGCCAAGAATCATGATTGATAACAGGCGAGTGAAGGCATATGGTCTGGAGTTTGATGTGACTGAATAGCAAGAAAATAAAGGGATATGGGAAGATGGGAGCTGCAGAAGCTGAGACTGTTTTTAGTTCAAATAAAGCTGAATTAGCCTGAGGTTGTAGTTTTGTGATTTAGTCTACAGGAATGTACTGAAGTTACAGTTGCACAGCAGATTTCAAGTCTGCAGTTGCTCTAAAATACCAGATATGGCAGGTTGGTCGTAGCTGATGACCTATTTGCAATTGGACGATTCTCGATATTCATATAAGTGACAGATGGTGCATTACAACAGGTATATTTTATTTTTAGTGTGAGAGCTGAAGTTTTGATGTTGGTTCCATGACTTGCTACTGAAACAAGTTTATATTTGTAGCCAATTGGAACCATCTATCCTAATCGTTCACTACTTTTTCCCATATTCTTTCCCATATTCTTCTATGTCCTTCCTCTTCTATTACAAACCAATTCCCTTTTAAATGATAGTCTTTGTTTCAGTAACTACCTGTAGTAAAGCATTCCATGTTGGAACAATCCTTTGTGGAGGATTTCTCCCATTATTGTCCACTTATTACCAATTTGCCAGCTAGTGAAAAGCATATTTCACATTTGAAAATGTCTGATGGAAATGCCCTTAGCCTTCCTTTTCTAGTTTTTAAAAAAGTCTAACTTTTTCAAGCATTTCTTTCAGAATCTTTCATTGCTGCTATTATTCTAGTGGACCTTCGCTGTAATATTTCCATTGCCCTAATATGTGTCCTATAATGTCAAAAACCTTGTGTAATGATGATTTTGTGATTGTAACCATACTGATGGAAGGGCTAGTAGAATCCAGGCACCACTGTATAGTGGAAGCGGGAATAATTTGGGGTTTCTGCTATCTAGTTACAAGTACCTTTGGTGATTGGTATGGGATCAGGTTGGGTGCAGGAAGGAGAAAATGAAGATTAAAAATAGGGTGGCAACATATCCTCAAAAGTCTGGTGAGTTAGTATGTTGCATCAAACTCTGCACTACTGATTCTCACTGACAATGCACCATATACAGTTTCTCTATTTAGTTTAGTTTAGAGATACAGCACTGAAACAGGCCCTTCGGCCCACCGAGTCTGTGCCGACCATCAACCACCCATTGATACTAATCCTACATTAAACCCATATTCCTACCACATCCCCACCTGTCCCTATATTTCCCTTCCACCTACCTATACTAGGGGCAATTTATAATGGCCAATTAACCTATCAACCAGCAAGTCTTTGGCATGTGGGAGGAAACCGGAGCACCCGGAGGAAACCCACGCAGACACAGGGAGAACTTGCAAACTCCACACGGGCAGTACCCAGAATTGAACCCGGGTCGCTGGAGCTGTGAGGCTGCGGTGCTAACCACTGCGCCACTGTGCCGCCCACATTTAAAGCATTTGAAGGGACAAGCCAGAGGCTGAGCACTTCCCGACAGGATCACAGTGATTATCTTGCAGCATTAATGCAGAAATGGGAGCAGGTCATATGTGTGCTGTCTTGGATGGGTAAATACTCGGTGGTAAAAGAGAACAAGAGATGCCACGTTTTTTTTTAACTAAGTCTCTGCAGACATCGTGACTGTTGTTCAACACTGATCTAGTGTTAATGGAGTACAATACCTTTTTTCTAGGTTTTAGTAATAGAACAGAAGAATGATGATGGAACATGGCCAAGACAAACATCTCAAACAAAGTAAGTTGTTATGTTCACGTGGTATACCATAATTTCTTGAGGCAGTGAAAATTCATGTTTAATATTAAAACTCTGAGGTAACATGAGCATTTTTGTATCGTGTTCTCTCCTTATTTAAGATCTTGAGGTTAACACTTGAATTATTTCTCCGTATGATCAGTAAATGTGGTCTTTTAAAGTGTACATTTTCTTGGCATATTTCGTAATCCTCAGCATTGTCTTTAAAGATGGTTTTAAAATAGGCTGCTGCAAGGGCTAAAGCAGTGGTGACCTTGGAGGAACAGGTTCAATTTTTCAGTCTTGCTATGATCTGTTCAGAAGGTCTCACTACCCTCAATTAGGAAGGGGGAAATAGGCTAAGCTTTCCACTCAGTATTTCTGTCTGGCTCTCTCCGCTGGAAGTGCACATGTGTGGATGTCAATTGATAACAGAATTGGGCTTGGGTGTGTATCCCCCTGGCGATCGAATTACCTGCTGGTACACACTGTTAATGCTTACCTAGGAGTGATGCTACTTTGGGTTGTTGGGGGTTAACTAACATCTATGGAAGTCGATGCATTCAAGAGAAGGGAAATGGAGAAAATTAAAGTGCTGCAAGCTAAGAATAGGGACATGGCCGCGAATCAACCCCTAGTAATAAAACTATTCAAATATCAGGAGTAGCTTGATTGTAATAGCTTCAGCTAGCTAACAAATAGGTGGGGAGGGGGCATTAAGTACTTGTGCTTGGCTTGTATTCCTCCTTTGTGCTCCCCATGTCTCGTATATCCCCTGTATATTTTAATTTACCTTGTCTTTTCTCTTTTTTCTGACTTAACATAAATTTTTTTAAAAGTTTTATGTAAATATTTAAACTTTTTAATGTTTTAACTGTGCCCTTTCTTCACCTGTCACATTTTGGAGGCAAGATCCTTTTCACAAAAACAAAATTGCCTCCAATTGGCTGACTCCAAAAATGTTTTAATTGGCCATGATGTCTTTAAGATTTGCATAGTCACCATACCAGCTCATTTTGAAGTTCAACCCACGAGTGCTGCTGCTTACCAACTTGGCTCATTCGAGGTATCAGCTGCACAACTTCAACCAAATGAGCGAAGTCATCATAGTACTCAAAAGGTCAAAATGAAAAAAAATGCTGCAGTTGCTACAAGTTGACTTTCAAAATTTGAATTGCTTTATGTTCTTAAGCATTTCAAATATTTCAATTTGCAATACGACTCAAATCAACAGTTTAAATAAGCAATTGATTTGCTTTAAGAATATCTTCTGGTTTCACAATACTTAACCTGTAGCAAACTGACAGACCCAAAAGCAATGCTTGCCACATTCCAATGCTGAATATTTTGAATTTTAAGATTTTGTATAGACTGTAAATGGAAGAACATGAAAGCTGTTGGAATTTTCATTTATTTTGTTTGTGAGCTTAACTTTGTTACAATTGGTATTCAGCAGTTTCACCCAGTGGGTTCAATCTGAATGAAAGAAAACTTCCATTTTCATAGCACCTTTCACAACCGTTGAATGTGGTGTTGCATTTTATGACCAATTAAGTTTGTTTAGTTTTTTTACAATGTAAGTTTGACTTTATTTGATGTTACCATCAGCCATTTGGTCACAAAGTTGAAGCCCCATTCCAGGAAATGAGCTTGTAATATCAATTCTTTTGAGTTGGGTTTGAACTTTGTAATTCAGATATGAGAGTGATGCGAACAAACCAATGCAGTACTAAGGTACCAGCTTTTTGGATGAAATGTTGTAGAAGATCTCATCTATCATTTCGGGTGGTATAGGTATACCTTAAATTTCATGACACTATTCAAAGACCAGCGTGTTATCTATTGTCTTGACCAGCAGTCCTTGCAACTAATGACAGCAAAAACGATTAACTGCTCCACCATCCCATTGCTGTTTGTGAGATCTTGTGCACAAATTAGCTGATGTATATTGGCTCTCGGTCCAACAACGCCTCAATTTTAAAACCCTCATCCCTGTGTTCAATCCCTGCACGGTGTCATTCCTCCCTGTCTAAGTAACCTTTTCCATCCCTACAGCTCTGCGCCCTTCCAATTCTGGCCTCTTGCACATCCTCGAGTTCCATCATTCCACCATTGGTGGTAGTATTTTCAGATGTCTTGGGCCCTAAGTTCTGGAATTCCCTCCCTAAAACTTTCTACCTCACACTCCTCCTTTAAGATGCTCCTTAAAACCTACTTTTTGGCCAAATATTTGGTATTCTGTCTTAATATCTCTGTGGCTTTGTGTCAAAGTTTGTTTGAGAATGCTCCAATGGGGTATTTTGAGTTTAAAGATGCTATATAAATGCAAGTTGTTGTTCACATAACTTATTGCACCCTAAAGTAATTGTTTGATGTGCTTTGAGATGTGATACACAATATAAATACAAGGTGGAAGATTTATTTTTCTTTAATACTTCAAGAAAAAGTGTGGAGGCATTAAGTTGATTTGCAGTTTATTTTGCCACTTGCTGAATTTTCAGTGTTAACCATCCTTTTGTAGAGATGTTCTGCAAAGGCCGGATGCCCTGAGCTGCCTCATACTTTCTTGTTAGAATTACTACTGTTGGTGCAAGTCTGAAAACGGGTCACTTGATCTTTGGGCCATAGTGGGTATGTAGTCTGAGGAAGCTGGGAAGTAAATAACAGTGCTTTTACACTCAAGCTGCAGTTGGTGCCACACCACAATAGACCTTTCTACTTGCCACCAATCTCCAAATACTGTGGAGAAGTACAGTTAGCAAATCTCATTGAAGCTCATTAGATCCACCAAAAGGTGGATTTGCACAGGCTGTCAGACTAAGGTAATTTAGGCACTTCATATTTACAACTGCAGCTGAAGGAATGTGAACTTTGCAGTTGCCATCAGCTTTAATTTTACAAAGTGACTCCTGACAACGCAGTCGAGCGCCGACGTCATCAGAGCACTCCCAGATTCACACATGTGCAGAACGGACCCATGCTGCGCATGCGCAGCCTACATCAGCATCCGGCTTGCCAGGGCTAATTTGCTCATGCGTGCGAAAATGTCATCACGTGCTGCAATGTCATCTCACCGCTCACTCCCCACCTTGCCACTTCTTCCTCCTCTGCTCCCCGCTCCCTCCTGTGATTATCGCTTCTCTTCCCCTCACTGAGGTAGCAGGGGAGAGAATGTTGAGATAGGGAGGGGAGGGAGACTGTGAGCGGGAGGGAGCAGAACAGAGGGGAGGAAACGGCGAGGCGAGTGGGGGAGAAGCGGCAAGGTGGGGGGGCGAGCAGATGGGTGCGGGAGGCAGCGGCGAAGAGAAGCGCGATGGCAGGAGGGAGTGGGATACTGTTGAGAGTGGGATGGAGGCAGCTTTCGCAGCCACTGGGGATTTGGGTTTTATTTGTTTTGGTGATCAATTGAGCAGCGCCATTTTTACTACTGGCAGCTGCCAAAAATTTCACAGTGACATTTGTGCATGTGCCAGGACTGCACCACCTAGTGGTTGAGTTGTCAGCAAACGCACCCTTAATTTTAAACATAAGTGTTCAGAGACTTGTATTCTCAATGTTAGTTTCTAAAATTCTTACTTTGAAGAAATGTTTCTAATGTTAGTGTTTATAAATCATTTACATTTTTCTGTCTTGCTATTTTATTCAAACGGTGGATACCAATAACACTTGGGAGAAATGGCAGAGGGAGAATATTTAACTGACATTCTGCAGCCAAATCATTGTCAGTTGAAGTGCTATGATTTCTGAAGTAATGACTAACTGTGAAGATTGTTTTTATGAGGTTACAAATATTTCACCACTTTCGTATTGTCCACATCAGACTCAACAGTGGTGTCTGTAACCCTCAGTTGAATTTTTAAAAGCAAACCCAATTAGAGCGCACTTTAAGTTGACCTAGTAGTTGGGATGTGGATGTTAATGAAGGTCCTGTTTTCACTGTTGATTGTCACTTACCATGCATGAATGTGAGATTACATAAGGCTGCGGGTGCACAAAATCATATACTTGATTTCATTTGTTGATATCTGTGTAGTCGTTTTGAGTGCAATGGTCTGTCTTTTGTTTTATTTCATATGAAGGTTTAGTAGTCTAGAACAGTAGTAAATGTTTCCAGTTGCCAGGACTCTCCTAACTTTTGAGCATTTGTCAAGACAACTTCTTGTTGGTATCTATTGAAGATCTGTGTTTTTTAGATCTTTTTGGCCAAAAAGACACATACCAGGCAGCAATAGATTTTCAGGCAGGTAAAATTGAGGGAGAAGTTAACCTGGTTAAACATTGTCAAACATTAAGCTACCTTTTGCTGTTTCTATTGGTTAGAATCTTGTAATGAAGTTAGAAAAGTAGCTTTCTATTGGGTCAGTCTTTGAAGTCCATCCTTCACATATTAAACCTTTCTGGCCTTTTTGTTCAATTTGTGGACTAGCATGCATTGTAACCAAGAAGAACACAGTTGCTGCGCTTGTATACATGGGTTTAAAAACAGTTGAACTAGCCCAAGGTAGTGGTACTTGCGCACTACAGTAAGAGGAGAATTATGAGTACTGTCTTGGCATCAGATTATTGAAGGAAATTTGTAGTGATTTTCTTTACTAGACCATTGGCAACCTGGACTTAATTGCATGATATATGGGGAATACGTTTTTATGAGTAAAACTAAGGTTAGATAACTTTGTCATTTGTAAAATTTGGGTTTTATACAGTTGTATCAACAATTTAAAGCAAGTTTATGCTTTTTGTTTGAAATCACTCTTCTGTATGCAGATTCTTCCATTTACATTTTACCAAAACACTTTTAAAACTGTAATGAGCCGCACAGAATTTAACTGGCATTTTGATACAAAAATAGAATTTTAATTGGATTGCAATTGCAATTGGATTGAATTTAAGAAAAATAAAGTCTAATCTTCAGTCCCAGACCACTCATCCACACTACTGCTTTATAATTCGCAGGAGTGTACATTGTCCTAGTTTCACTTTTTGTCCAGAGAGGATTGAACTGCATGCTGGCAGGATTGCATCTGTATATTTGTATTTGTAATGGGACATGGGTCATCATTTTTCTTTGTTACAAGGTAGAACTGTAGGAAACCTACAGAGTTTTCTAGCATTCTTCCAATACCCTACAACACAATAACCAAACATTACATGCTGTCCTTTTTTCTCTGTCTTCCCTCCATTTTTTATTTTTTTTCTTTTATTTTGCTTCATGCCCTTTTCTGAAATCACCTCAGGCGGTGAGGGGTGGCTTTCATGATAAATATACATACAACCTCTTCCAGTTAACTTTCTGTAACAGTCAATTAACTTCTGACAGAATATCATTTATAGTGCCCCTTGCTTAGCTTTTTGAGTAATTGTATTGCTAGGCATGCAAGACTGCTCTAAAAAGCATTGACTTGACAGCGTTGCCTTGCATCTGGCAATATGATTTGTAAATCCGTGTTCGTGCCTTTGTTTTTATGACAGATCCAGCACTGCCACCAGCAGAAATTTATCTACCTCTCCAAAATCCTCGACTAGCTGCAACTCCTACTCGTCCTTGTCCTCCCCTTCTACAGTCTCTAATGGTGACAGCAACAACTCCAGCAACTCCAGCTACATATTAAACAGCTCCAGCTCCACCAGGGGGTGAGTGTGCCTGCATGGTGGAAAGACAGTGCCTTAATTGATTCAATCAGTTTTTATTTCAAACTAAAAAAAACGTAGCCCAGTGGCTTTTAATGTCTAAATTTTTCATCACTCTCCCAAACCTATTTTTTCCTCTTTCTCTTCAGTTATTCTATTCAGCTGCCATACACAATTTCACATAATGGTCCTGTCTGACAGCAGACTGAAGTTCCTGTTGTGTCTGCTCGGTTGACTGACTTAAAGTTAAATCATAAATGCTGTGGACTAGAACTTTATATTTATTACATTTTGAAAAAAACTGATGTTCAAAAGGTTCTTCCTTTTCCCTCCCCATCAAAAACAATTACGGAAGTATCTTGAAATTTAATACATTTCTTGGTGTAAATAATGGAGTTAAATGTGCTGAGAGATTTTGGTTTGTTTGTAGCATGGTCTCTTTTTATATCTGAAGAATAGTTAGCCAACTGCTGCTGCAGTGTAATGCCAAATGAAGATTTCATTCCGTTATTCCACTGTAATTTTGATGCATCACGTGGAAGTTTACATATTTTGTACAGTTGTTTCTTACCCCAACTCCTTTTAAATGAAGAAGAAAATTATTTTGGGTTTGTATTTTAGGCTTTTGAAATAAAAGTTGTGTGCATACAGTAAATATTAATAATGAACTGTGCCCAATGTTTCAACAAACCTTAACTAGAGTGTATTCTTTGTAATATTTTCAGATTAATTTTTGGTGCACCATTCTTTTTGAGCTGGTTAAAAGTGGCATTCAGAAACTCCATTGCATGGCTTTACTATTTTGTCTGCTTTCCTTTGTACTGTAGATATGCTCATCTAATTTTTACACCGTTTTGAATTTGTCGGGAAAATCTACAATTAAAAGTATCTCAATGGCAAATACTGGTTGACTTGTGTTAAACATTTGGCATTTTGAGTTGCTCCATTTTTTGCCTTCACACTGCCATTTTGATGTGGTGTAAATTTGAGGCATAATGGTGCTGTCTTGCATGGTTATCCTAGATAGCACATAATTTTACTGACATTTTTACATGATAAAAGTTTGATTTGTCATTGCTTGGTCTATAAATTTCCTTAAATTTGTATTTCCAGATCGAGTGGATATGGTTCTTCTTACAACAGTTCTTACAATTATAGGGAATCTCATGCACCAAGCCAAGCAGGTCTTTGTGGCCTTAGTAACCTTGGCAATACATGCTTCATGAACTCAGCATTGCAGGTAAGGCTCCACAAATTTTAAAAGTTTACATCACCGCAGAAATACTTAAGTTGTTACATTGTAAATTGTAATCTCGCTCCAAGCCAATCTAACATAGGGACAGATTTGAGCACATTAAAAACGTTCTCCATTTCAATCTCTTTTAGTGTTTGAGTAATACTGGTCCATTGACTGATTACTTCCTACAAGGCAAGTATGAAGAAGAGCTAAATCGGGAGAACCCTTTGGGGATGAGAGGAGAAATTGCTGAAGCCTATGCTGAGCTTATCAAACAGATGTGGTCGGGGAGAAGCTCTTACGTGGCGCCACGGATGTTCAAAGTAGGTCCAGTTGGATTCTTTTGGATTACTTGGTTTCTAATGATCATGAAAGCTTGGTTTTTAAAACTAGTTTAAGGACAGCAAAGTACATGAAAAGATGGGATGAGTTTTAAATCTAGAATTTCAGGGTATTTAGAGCCCTCTACACACTCAACGTTTTCTGTCACAAAGCTTTGTCCCCATATCTTTTTCCCTTCCTCAGTTTGAAGGGGATTGCACGCTTGCAGTAATCTGTTTACTAGATTTAATATCTGTACTATGATGTACCCATTCTTTTCAAAACAGTGAGTGTGCAGTGAGACCTACTAAATAAAGCCACTAACAAATTTGTTCATGAAGATTGATATAAAGCATACTGCAGTAGATGCTAAAATCTAATTCCCATGTAACAAAAAGAAAATGTCCACAGTTGGCTAATTGCCCATAATAACGATGGCTTCTGATTACGTTTGTGTGTATTTGTCCATCGAATAAAACAAAGGCTGTTTTACATTAGGATTTCCACCTGTTTCCACTCCATAGCAAATACATAGAAAGGTATTCCATGCAGGCAACCAGCTTTTACAAGAGCATCTTTATTGTCTTTATCAGCCCCTATTTTTAACATCATGTGTGTTAATACCTGCAATCCTTGGGGTGCAGGTACACCAACAGTGCTGTTAGGTAGGGAGTTCCAAGATTTTGACCCAGTGGCAGTGAAGGAATGGCGATATAGCTCCAAGTCAGGATGATGTATGGCTTGGAGGGGAACTTGCAGGTGGTGGTGTTCCTATGCATCCGCTGTCCTTTTCCTTCTAGGTGGTAGAGGTTGTGGGTTTGAAAGATGCGGGTCGAAGGAGCCTTAGTGAGTTGCTGTAATACATCTTGTAGATGGTACACACTGCTGCCACTGTGCGTCAGTGATGGAGGGAGTGAATGTTGAAGGTGTTGGATGGGGTGCCAATCAAGCTGGCTGCTTTGTCCTGAATGGTGTCAAGCTTCTTGAATATTGTTGGAGCTGCACCAATCCAGGCAAGTGGAGAGTATTCCATCACACTCCTGACTTGTGCCTTGTAGATACTGGACAGGAACTGCTGAATCAGGAGGTAAGTTACTCGCTGCAGAATTCCCAGCCTCTGACCTCTTGTAGCTATAGCATTTGGGTGGCTGGTCCATTTCAGTTTCTGGTCAATGATAACCCCAGGATGTCGATAGTGGGGGACTCAACGATGGAAATGCCATTGAACATCAAGGGGAGATGGTTAGATTCTCTTTTGTTTGATATGGTCATTGCCTGTGTTACAAAAGTGCTTCCATTATTTTTAATATTTTTACTTTTTGAAACTGAAAAGATTACATGGATGTGGTTTTTGTTTTACCAAGTTCACTGACAGGAGATGTTGTTTGAAAGCCATCTGTGCTGGAGGCCACCTGTGATTTGGGCTCAGAAAACAGCAGAACCCTTGGTGACCTAGGGAAAACTGGTTGCAGAGAAGCCACATGTCAAGGTTTGTGGAGGCCAGGAGGTCGACACTCTGGGGTTTGAACATTGTCAGTTTTAGTAGTGGTGTGAACTATTTGACAGTTAGTGAACTGGAGAAGAGAGACCACCCAGCTCACCTTTTTCTACCTTTTTGAAGAGATCTTGCCAAGCTCCAGTGTGGGAAAATAAAATCCCTGGTGCCATAACGCTCCTGAGGAGCTGGACAAAAATCATGCGATTGTAGTGTGTGCTGGTGGAAAAACCTTGATGCCACGTTTTTCCTAGAAAGCCAACTAGAATAATTCTTGACATCTCCAGAATGGACTGCTTCTGAAATGATCGTAGTGACCCATCTCCACATACCTGGATGCCAGACAAGACGAGGACCAACTTTCTTCCATTTTTTTTTTTATTGTCAAGAATTAGCAAGTATTTGGCCAAAGTAGTTTGTTGTTGTTTTGTAACAGACCTCTGCAGAGTGAATTTATGTATTTTTTTCGTGCGTGTGTGTGTGTATTTAAGTAATTGGGATTTTTTAAAAAGGGAACTTTTATATTTTAATCAGTGTGTTAATGCTTTGCTACATTACTGGTTAAGTCTTGTTTTATAATAAGCTGATAATTTTGTTATTTATTAAAGAAACCTGGTTGGTGTATTTTGCTCTGGGATTTTAAAAAATAGAGTATATGATTGGCTGTATCTGTAACCGAGCAAGCATTTAAATAGATGTTGTGATCTGTGGAGAAGTGGAACTAGAAAAGACAGTGCACTCCTCCCACCTCAATCATAACATCTGGTACTTGTGTGTGGCACTTGTGCAACTTTCTGATTAATGAGGCTATTATTGGCTATCCCTCGCAGACGGGGATGATTGTCTTCCATGAGTCACTCCCTGTGTCTGCGTGGGTTTTCGCCGGGTGCTCCGGTTTCCTCCCACCACCAAAAGATTTGCAGGTTGATGGGTAAATTGGCCATTATAAATTGCCCCGAGTATAGGTAGGTGGTAGGGGAATATAGGGACAGGTGGGGATATGGTAGGAATATGGGATTAGTATAAATGGGTGGTTGATGGTCGGCACAGACTCGGTGGGCCGAAGGGCCTGTTTCAGTGCTGTATAAATAAATAAGTCCAAAGATGGCTGATGTGGCCGATTCGGGATCTAAGACTTTATGGCACGTACGGCGTTTGTTGTCATGTGGGATGTCTGGTCGTGTATTATTAGTTTGGGTCATGGCTTGCTCTTTTCGCTGCTCTTGCTTTTCCTCTTTTGTCATCGTTGGGTCTCAAAATGCAGGGATCCTTCCCACATACTCTGCCTCCATCTGGTTCGGTCCAGGCTGATGGTCTCCAGGAGTTGATGTCAGTGTTGCATTTCTCCGTGTTGGCTTTTAGCACATCCTTGAAGCGCTTCTTCTGTACTCCTGAGCTGGGAGAAGACCTGCTTTGAGAGCCTGGTATCCGACATCCAAACTACATGAGCAACCCAACAAAGCTGATGACGGATAATCATAGCTTCGATGCTTGTGGTGCCTGCTTGTGAGAGGACACTGATGTTGGTGTGCCTGTCCCCCCACGTGATATGTAGGATCTTCCACAGGCAGTGTTGATATGACTCCAGTGCTTTGAGGTGCTTCTTATACATTATCCATGTTTCAGCCCCATGCTGTAAGGTAGGGATCACTACCGCATGTTGATCATGAGCTTGGTTTCAGTTTTGTTGTTGCAATCGTCAAACACTTACTTCCTCAGGTGGCCAAAGGCTACAACAGATTTCAGGCAATGCTAGATTTCTTCATCAATGTCAGCCTTCTGTGAAAGATAACTTCCAAGATACTGGAAGTATTCCATATTTTCCAGGCACTCATCATAAATCTTAATCCTGTGTGAGAACTCCAGGATACCTCTCGTATCCTGGATAATCATATATGCAGCGTGTCGTCAGTTGCAGCAGCTTGAGCTCTGGGTTTCGGATCTTGAGTAGCAGCTGGCGTCACTGCAGTGGATACGTGAGATTGAGAGCTTCATGGATAACACATTTATAGATGTCACCCCACAGCTTAAGAGTTTTCAGGAATGGAGGGAATGGGTGACTGCCAGAAGTCAAGAAGAAACGGGCAGGACGTGCAGGAGACCCCTGACTGCATCTCACCCTCCAGCCAGTATTCACTTCTGAATACTGAGGAAAGTGGTTCATCTGGGGAATGCAGCCAGAACCAAGACTATGGCACCACGTTGACTCAGCTGTACAGGGAGGTGCAAGGAAGACTGAAAGAGTGATAGTGATAAGAGATTTGATAGGGGAACATCTGGCCACAGATGTGAATCCAGGATGGTGTGTTGCCTCCCTGGTGCCTGGGTCAAGGATGTCACTGAGCAGCTGCAAAGCACCCTGAGGGGGGAGGGTTAACAGCCAGCAGTTGCGGTCCATATTGATATCAACAACATAGGTAAGAAGAGGGATGTGGTCCTGTAGAAAGAGTTTAGTGAGCCAGGTAAGAAATTAGCAAGCAGAACCTCAAAAGTAGTAATCTCTGGATTACTCACAGTACCACGTCCAAGTGAATATAGAAATAGGATAGTGCAGATGAATGTGTGTCTGGAAAGATGGTGCAAGAGGGAGAGCTTTAGATTCCTGTGACACTGGGACCAGTTCCGGAGAAGATGGGACCTGTACAAGCCAGGCGGGTTGCACTTGAACAGAGCTGGAACAAATTTCCTTGCAGGGCAATTTGCTAGTGCTATTGGGGAGGGTTTAAACTAATTTTGCAGGGGTGTGGGAACAAGGAGGAAATATCAGAGGAATGCCAAGGTGCACAGAATACTGGGAGAGATGGATAGTGTGGAATAGTAAGGTGGGGTCAGAGTAAGGGTGAAAGTAGTAGTCAAAATCAAGGTTAATGTGTATGTATGTGAATGCACGGCGTGTTGCTAATAAGATTGGTGAGTTACAGGTGCAGATTGACGTGGAAATATGATGATGTGGCTATAACATAACGGAGACCTGGCTCAAAGAAGGGCAGGACTGGATGTTAAATATTCCTGGATACAAGGTGTTCACAGAAGATAGGAAAGGGGAAAAAAAGAGGGATGAGTGGCCATGTTGATTAAGGAGAGCATTGCAGTGCTGGAGAAATAGGATGTCCCTGAGGGGTCGAGGACAGAATCTATTTGGCTAGAGCTAAGGAATAAAAAAGGTGCAGTTACGTTGCTCGGTATAGTCTATAGGCCACCAGCTAGTTGGAAGGGTATAGAGGAACAAATTTGCAAGGAAATTAGAGGTGCAAAAATTAAAGGGTAGTTCTATTGGGGGACTTCATTTATCCAAACATAGACTGGGGTAGTAATGTGTAAAGGGCAGTGAGGGGCAAGAATTCCTAGCGTCTGTTCAGAAAAATTTTCCACAGCTGTATGTTGCTAGTCCAATGAGAAAGGAAGCACTGCTAGACCTGGTTCTTGGAAATGAGATGGGCCAAGTGGATTAAGTGTCAGTAGGAGAACATTTAGGGGACAGTGATCATTGCATCATAAGGTTTAGGCTGACTATGGAAAAGGACAAAGAACAATCCAGAGTAAGATTAATGAACTGGGGGAAAGCCAACTTTAATGGGTAAGAATGGTTCTGGGACAAATAAATTAACTGGAAAAACAGTAGCTGAACAATGGGCTATCTTCAAAGAAAAGATAGTTCGGGCACAGTCAAGGTATGTTCTCGTGAAGGGGAATGGTGGGGTAAACAAACCCAGAGCTCCCTGGATAACAAAAGAGATAGAGATTAAGATCAAGAACAAAAGGTTTGCTGACGACAGATGCAAAATAGAAAATACTATTGAGAACCAGGCTGCATATAGAAGGTTCAGAGGGGAAGTGGAAAAGAAAATAAGGGAAGCAAAGCAAGAGTGTGAAAAGAGACTGGCAGTTAACATAAAAGGGAATCCCAAAGTTTTCTATAGACATATAAATGGTAAAAGGAGGAGTTGGGCCAATCAGGGTGGTAAAAGGAAGAGTGGGGCCAAATGTGGACAAAAAGGGGATTTGTGTGTGGAGGCAGAGGGCATAGCTGAGGTATTAAATGAATAAAAGCAAAATACTGCGGATGCTGGAAATCTGAAATAAAAACAAGAAATGCTGGAACCACTCAGCAGGTCTGGCGGCATCTGTGGCAAGAGAAGCAGAGTTAACGTTTCGGGTCAGTGACCCTTCTTCGGAACTAGCAAATATTAGAAATGTCAAAGGTTATAAGCAAGTGAGGCAGGGGTGGGGCAAGAGATAACAAAGGAGAAGGTGTAGATTGGACAAGGCCACATAGCTGACCAAAAGGTCATGGAGCAAAGGCAAACAATATGTTAATGGTGTGTTGAAAGACAATGCATTAGTACACATAGGGTGTTAACGGACTGAAGGTGAACAGCAGCAAATACAAACATGAAAAAAAAACAGTGGGTAAGCAAACTGAACAAACTAAGATGAAATGAAATAAACATTTTAAAAAAAAGTTGTAAAAAATGTAAAAAAGAAAAAATAACTAAAAATAAAAGTAAAATGGGGGGCCATTCATGCTCCGAAATGATTGAACTCAATTTTCAGTCCGGCAGGCTGTAGTGTGCCTAATCGGTAAATGAGATGCTGTTCCTCGAGCTTGCGTTGATGTTCACTGGAACATCGCAGCAATCCCAGGACAGAGATGTGAGCACGAGAGCAGGGGGGAGTGTTGAAATGGCAAGCAACCGGGAAGCTCAGGGTCCTGCTTGCGGACTGAGCGGAGGTGTTACGCAAACCGGTCACCCAGTCTGTGTTTGGTCTCCCCAATGTAGAGGAGACCACATTGCGAGCAGCGAATACAGTATACTACATTGAAAGAAGTACAAGTAAATCGCTGCTTCACCTGAAAGGAGTGTTTGGGGCCTGGGATAGTGAGGAGAGAGGAGGTAAATGGGCAGGTATTACACCTCCTGCGATTGCAGGGGAAAGTGCCATGGGATGGGGACGAGGTGGTGGGGGTAATGGAGGAGTGGACCAGGGTGTCGCGGAGGGAACAATCCCTTCGGAATGCTGGCAGGGGAAGATGCGTTTAGTAGTGGCATCACGCTGGAGGTGGCGGAAATGGCAGAGGATGATCCTTTGGATATGGAGGCTGATGGGGTGGAAACCCATCATTCCACCCCATCAGACTCCGTATCCAAAGGATCATCCTCCGCCATTTCTGCCACCTCCAGCGGGATGCCACTACTAAACGCATCTTCCATTCCCTTCCCGTCAGCATTCCGAAGGGATCGTTCCCTCCACGACACCCTGGTCCACTCCTCCATTACCCCCACCACCTCGTCCCCATCCCGTGGCACCTTCCCCTGCAATTGCAGGAGGTGTAATACCTGCCCATTTACCTCCTCTCTCCTCACTATCCCAGGCCCCAAACACTCCTTTCGGGTGAAGCAGCGATTTACTTGTACTTCTTTCAATGTAGTATACAGTATACGCTGCTCACAATGTGGTCGTCTCTACATTGGGGAGAACAAACGCAGACAGGGTGACCGGTTAATGGAACACCTCCGCTCAGTCCGCAAGCAGGACCCTGAGCTTCCGGTTGCTTGACATTTCAACACTCCCCCCTGCTCTCGTGCTCACATCTCTGTCTTGGGATTACTGCAATGTTCCAGTGAACATCAACGCAAGCTCGTGGAACAGCATCTCATTTACCGATTAGGCACACTACAACCTGCCGGACTGAACATTGAGTTCAATCTTTTCAGAGCATGAATGGCCCCCCATTTTACTTTTATTTTTAGTTTTTTTTTAACATTTTTTACAACTTTTTTATGTTTATTTCATTTCATCTCAGTTTGTTCAGTTTGCTTACCCACTTTTTTTTCATGTTTGTACTTGCTGCTGTTCAACCTTCAGTCCGTTACCACCCTATTTGTACTAATGCTTTGTCTTTCAACACACCATTAACATATTGTTTGTCTTTGCTCCATGACCTTTTGGTCAGCTATGTGGCCTTGTCCAATCTAACCTTCTCCTTTGTTATCTCTTGCCCCACCCCTGCCACTTGCTTATAACCTTTGACATTTCTAATATTTGCTAGTTCCGAAGAAGGGTCACTGACTGGAAACGTTAACACTGCTTCTCTTTCCACAGATGCTGCCAGACCTGCTGAGTGGTTCCAGCATTTCTTGTTTTTATTTTATATTAAATGAATACTTTGGATCCGTGTTTACTAAGGAAGAAGATGCAACCCAGGCAATGGTAGAAGAGAAGACAATTTAGACACCAGAGGGGTTTAAAATTTGAGGTATTGGATAGGCTGTTTGTACTTAGTGAATAAGGCACCAGGACCAAATGAGATGCTTCCAAGGATGCTGAGGGAAGTGAGAATGGAAATTGTGGTGGCACTGGCCATCATTTTTCAGTCTTCCTTAGAATCGGGGGTGGTGCCAGAGGACTGGGGAATTACGAATGTTACACCCTTGTTCACAAAAGGATGTAATGATAAGCTCAGCAACTACAGGCCAGTCAGTTTAATTTTGGTGGTGGGGAAACCTGTAGAAAGAATAATTGGGGATAAAATTAAGTGTCACATGGACAAATGTGGGTTAATTAAAGAAAGCCAGCACGGGTTCCTTGAGGGAAAATCATGTTTAACTAACTTACTGGAGTTTTTTGAGGAGGTAACAGGGTTGATGAGGGTAACAGAATTATGTGACGTACGTGGACTACCAAAAGGCTTTTGATTTAGTGCCACACACAGACATCTGAACAAAGTTATAGCTCATGGAATAAACAGGACAGTAGCAACATGGATAGGGAATTGGCTGTGTGACAGGAAACAAAGAGTATTGGTTAATGGATCTTTTTCAGGCTGGAGGAGGGTTTGTAGTGGAGTTCCCAGAGGTCAGTGTTGGGGGGCCCTTGCTTTTCTTGATATAAATGACCAAGACCTTGCTGTACAGGGCACAGTTTCAAAGTTTGCAGATGATATGAAACTTGGAAGCATCATGAAATGTGAGGGAGATAGTGTCGAACTTCAAAAGAACAGAGACAAGTTGGTAGAATGGGTGACAGGTGACAGATGAAGTTCAATGTGGAGAAATGTTAAGTGATGCATTTTGGTAGGAAGAACATGAAGAGACAATATAAAATAAAGGGTACAATTCTAAAGGGGGTGCAGGAGCAGAGGGACCTAGGGATATATGTACATAAGTCATTGGTGGTAGGACAGGTTGAGAGAGCAGTTAATAAAGCAGACAGTATCCTGGGCTTTATTAATAGGGGCATAGAGTACAAGAGCAAGGAGATTATGTTGATTTGTATAAGATACTAGTTCGGCCTTGGCTGGGCTATTGCGTCCAGTTATGTGTACCGCACTTTAGGAAGGATATGAAGACATTGGAGAGGGTGCAGAAAAGATTCATGAGAATGGTTCCAGGCATGAAAAACTTCAGTTATGAAGAGAGATTGGCGGGTGAAATGCTCATTCGGAGAGCTGGTGCAGACAAGATGGGCCGAATGGCCGCCTGCACTGTAACAGTTCTGTAGTAATGATTATCAGTGGGGCTGGGGTGTGTGCATTTGGAACTTGCTGATGAAGGACTTTGGTCTTCTGAATGTTGAGTGTAAATCCCATCTTCTCATATGCCTCAATAAATGTGCTACCAATTCTCTGAAGATCTGTTCCCAACATAGCACTTACTGCAGCATCATCAGC
This sequence comes from Heterodontus francisci, assembly GCF_036365525.1. Taxonomy (NCBI): domain Eukaryota; kingdom Metazoa; phylum Chordata; class Chondrichthyes; order Heterodontiformes; family Heterodontidae; genus Heterodontus; species Heterodontus francisci. The sequence goes on along the minus strand of NC_090389.1, from coordinate 79,770,179 downwards.
ATAATGGAGCTCAGTGACTAAAGTCAGGGTGGTTTTAGTTTTTGATTTGAGTCGTCAGATTAAATAGTTTGCCATCCGTTCGATAAATAAGCTGTACTCCAATTGGGAGCTTGTCTCTAGTCAGACGGAGCATGGCAGCGAGGAAGATAACCTTAGTGAGGTCTGTAATGGATCCTTTGCTAAGGATCACTGCTTGCATATCATCATGAAGCAGGCAAAGGATGGTGACAAATTTTGGAGGACACCCATACTTCAACAGAATCTTCCAAAGTGCCTTACGATTTTCAGAGTCAAAGGCCTTTGTCAAAAAATGCTGTGTAGAGAAGTTGATGTTGTTCACGACATTTTTCTTGCAGTTGGTGAGCTACAAAAATCATGTCAGCAGTACTTCCTGATAGCCTAAACCCACATTGAGATTCAGGGGGTAGCTCTTCAGCAAGTGTAATGAGTCAGTTCAGAAGGGTTCTTGTAATTGTTCCTGCAGTACAGAGCAGGGAGAGATGCCTCTGTAATTTCCATAATTGGATTTGTCTCCTTTATTGAAGATTGTGACAATCATGGTGTCCTTGAGATAGAAACATAGAAAGTAGGAGTAGGCCATTCGGCACTTCGAGCCTGCTCCGCCATTCATTATGATCATGGCTGATCATCCAACTCAGTAACCTGTTCCCACTTTCCCCCCATATCCTTTGATCCCTTTCACCCTAAGAGCTATATCTAACTCCTTCTTGAAAACATACAATGTTTTGGCCTCAACTGCTTTCTGTGGTAGTGAATTCCACAGGTTCACCACTCTCTGGGTGAAGAAATTTCTCCTCATCTCAGTCCTGAAAGGTTTATCCCGTATCCTTAGACTATGACCCCTGGTTCTGGACTCCCCCACCATCGGGAACATCCTTCCTGTATCTACCCTGTCAAGTCCTGTTAGAATTTTATAGGTTTCTATGAGAGCGCCCCTCACTCTTCTGAACTCCAGAAAATATATTCCTAACCGACTCAATCTCTCCTCATACGTCAGTCCCGCCATCCCAGGAATCAATCTGGTAAACCTTTGCTGCACTCCCTCTATAGCGAGAACATCCTTCCTCAGACAAGGAGACCAAAACTGCGCACAAGATTCCAGGTGTGGCCTCACCAAGGCCCTGTATAATTGCAGCAAACCATCCCTGCTCCTGTACTCAAATCCTCTTGCTATGAAGGCCAACATACCATTTGCCCTTTTTACCACCTTTTGCACCTGCATGCTTACCTTCAGCGACTGGTGTACGAGAGCACCCAGGTCTCATTGCATATTCCCCTCTCAGTTTATAGCCGTTCAGATAATCTGCCTTCCTGTTTTTGCTACTAAAGTGAATAACCTCGCATTTATCCACATTATACTGCATCTGCCATGTATTTGCCCACTCAACTTGTCCAAATTACCCTGAAGCCCCTCCTGCATCCTTCCACCCAGTTTTGTGTCATCTGCAAATTTGGAGATATTACATTTAGTTCCCTCATCTAAATCATTAATATATATTGTGAATAGCTGGGGTCCTAGCACCGATCCCTGCGGTACCCCACTAGTCACTGCCTGCCATTCAGAAAAAGACCTGTTTATTCCTACTCTTTGTTTCCTGTCTGCCAACCAATTTTCTATCCAATATACTACCCCTAATCCCATGTGCTTTAATTTTACACGCTAACCTCTTATGTGGGACTTTGTCGAAAACCTTCTGAAAGTCCAAATAAACCACATCCACTGGCTCCCCCTCATCAACTTTACTAGATACATTCTCGAAGAATTCTAGTAGATTTGTCAAGCATGATTTCCCTTTTGTAAATCCATGCTGACTGTCCGATTCTACCACTGTTCTCCAAGTGCTCTGCTATAAAATCTTTGATAATGGACTCTAGAATTCTCCCCACTACTGACATCAGCTGACTGGTCTATAATTCCCTGTTTTCTCTCTACCTCCCTTTTTAAATAGTGGGGTTACGTTAGCTACCCTCCATCTGTAGGAACTGTTCCAGAGTCTATAGAATCTTGAAAGGTGACCACCACTGTTTCTAGGGCCACTTCCTTAAGTACTTTGGGATGTAGATAATGAGGCTCTGGGGATTCATCAGCCTTCAATCCCATCAATTTCCCCAACACCATTTCTACTACTGATTTCCTTCAGTTCCTCCCTCTCACTGATCATTCAGAACTTCCCCTTCATTCCAGGTCTACAGGATTAGGGCTTGGAGCTGTAATGTTAGTTCCTCTCCTCCGTGCTTAAAGATTTCAGCGGAGATTCCATCTCTTCCTGCAGCTTTGTTGTTCATTTGTGTGATCGCTTGCATCACCTCCATTGGTGTTGGCAGAGTTCCAAGCTTGTCTCTAACTGGATGTTGTGGGATGGAGTTGAAAACACTCTAGTCAACAGTGGGTTCTTGATTGAAATGGTCTTCAAAATGCTCCCTCCAAAGGGCATTGACAACTTCCCTTTCCTTGGTCAGATTTCCCCCATCCTTACGCCTCAAAGGAGCTAGTCCTTGAGTACTTGGGCCATAAATGGTCTTTGTGGCAGTGAAGAAACCACAGATATCATTCGTGTCAGCGAGATGTTGAATTTCCTTTTCCTTGTCTGTTCACCACCTGTTCATGTTGCGAGTGCTCCTTTGTACCTCTGCCTTTTCTTGTTGGTAAGCCAGTTTCTGTTGCTTTGAGTTTGAGTCATTCTGCCCGGCACAGAAAGTCTTGCGCTTGCGATCAATCAGTTTGTTGATATCCTGATCATTTTCTTCAAACCAGTCCTGATGTTTCCTGACACAAAATCTAAGTGTATCTTTGTAGGCATTGATGATATTGGACTTGAGGACATCCCAAGCGCTGAAGACACTCTTCTTGATTGAAGTTTGAAAGCTTTTCCCTTATTCATTGTTGGAATCAGTCTCTTTTAATTGGATCCTTCAGAGCATCGACATTGATCTTTCGTGGACATCTCTTCTGTTGCATCCGTCGTTTGGGAGCCAGTTTGATGGACATGATTGAACTAATAAGTTGGTGATGATTCCAGCAGCTACCAGCTCCTGTCATTGCTCTGGTGGTGCGGACGTCTTTGCGATTTCGGGCACAGATGATGATGTAATCGATCAGGTGCCAGAGTTTGGACCTTGGGTGTTGCCATGATGTTTTGTACTTGTTCTTCTGGCGGAACAAGGTATTGGTGATGGTAAGCCCACGTTCTGCACATTTTGTAAGGAAAAGAATGCCGTTGGAGTTGACATTTCCAATTCCTTCCCTGCCAATGGTCCCATTCCAGAGATTGGAATCTCATCCAACTCTGGCATTGAAGTCTCTGAGAAGAATAAGCCTGGCCTCCTTTGGAACCGCACAGAGAGCTTGGTCAAATTTGGCATAGAAATCTTCCTTGGTACTGTCGTTGGCATCTAGAGTTGGGGCATATGCACTGATCACAGTGGCATATTGGCTCCTTGCCACTTTGAGACTAAGAGTCATGAGACATTCATTGCTGACAAGTTCATTTTTGATGGCAAATCCAACTTGGTGAATTCTGCATCGTTCCTCTGATTTTTCCCTTCCAGAAGAAAGTATAGCCACCTCAGTGTTCCTTGAGCTGCCTCTCTTCAGTTCACTGGGTCTCATTTCGAGCAGCGATGTTGATGTTATATCGCAGGAACGCAGTGTAATACTCCGGGTGTTCACTCACAGGTGTGTCCGTTAGGGTCCTGATGTTCCAGGTCCCAAATTTTACTACTTGTGTCTTTTGTGTGTCTCTATCGCAGAAAGTGATCCCTTTGGACGTGGCTATCCAGTTGGGAGAGGTGAGGCAGATTATGTTTAGGGCACCTATCTTCCAGAAATGCCCTCCACAGCTGCTGCCAGACTTGCTGAGTATTTCAAGCATTTCTTGTTTTCATTTCAGATTTCCAACATCTGCAGAATTTTGCTTTTATTGTATTATGTTTAGGGCACCTTTTCTCACCCCCTCCCCAATAAAGAATGAGCAGAGTGAATCCTAAAGAGAGCTGATCAGTTGCAGTTACAGCTGCCAAAAGGCATCCCTGCCTCATCCAAGTGCTAGACGAGCATCTTGTAACTGCCGCCTCCATGTTAGATCATAACTAGAAGTTTCCAGACAACACAATCCTGCTCCCGTCGCCATTTGCTCGTCACTGAAGGGCTTGGAAGATGTGCTCGGAAAGGAACACAAGAAGTAGGAGCAGAAGTAGACCATATGGCCCATTGAGCCTGCTCTGCCATTCAATACGGTCGTGGCTGATCTTGGGCTTCAATTCCACTTTCCCGCCTGCTCCCCATATCCCTTGATTCTCTGCGAGATCAAAAATCTTCAATGATGGAGCATCCAAAACCCTCTGGGATAGAGAATTCCAAAGATTCACAACCCTTTGAGTGTAGTAATTTCTCCTCATCTCAGTCCTGAATGATCAGCCCCTTATCCTGAGACTATGCTCCCGTGTTCTAGATTCCCCGACCAGTGGAAACAATCTTCTAAACTCCAGAGAATATAGGCCCAATTTACTCTGCCTTCATCATTGGACAACCCCCTCATCCCAGGGACCAATTTTGTAAATCTTCGCTGCGCTGCCTCCAGTGCAAGTATATCCTTTCTTAAATGTGGAGACCAAAACTGCACACAGTATTCCAGTTGCGGTCTCACCAAAGCCCTGTACAATTTTAGTAAGTCTTTATTCCTGTACTCCAATCCCCTTGCAATAAAGGCCAACAAGCCATTTGCCTTTCTAAGAGGCTGCTGCACCTGCATGTTAACTTTGTGCGTTCCTTGTACGAGTACCCCTCGCCCACCAATCTCCCCCGCGTATCTTTCTGAACATCAACATTTAACCAGTTTCACACCTTTAAAAGAAAAAAATTCTGCTTTCCTATTTTCACAACCAAAGTGAAGAACTTCACACTTCCCTACATTATGCTCCATTTGCCATCTTGTTGCCCACTCTCTTAACTTGTCTGTCTCTTTGCAGCCTCTCTGTCCTCCCTGCAGCTTACCTTTCCACTGAGCTTTGTATCATCAACAAACTTAGATACATTACTGTGTCTCTTCATCCAGCTCATTAATATAGAGTGTAAATAGCTGAGGCCCCGACAATGATCCTTGCAGCACCCCACTATCCAACTTGAAAATGCCCCATTTATGCCCACTGTCTGCTTCCTGTCTGTTTACCAGGCCTCTATCCATGAGCCCTTATCTTGCCCATTCTTTTATGTGACACCTTATCGAATGCCTTTTGGAAATCCAGGTATACTACATCTACTGGTTCCCCTTTATCTATCCTACTAATTACATCTTGAAAAAAAGTCTAATAAATTTGTCAAACTGGATTTCCCTTTAGTAAAACCATGCTGACTGGTTCTAATCACATTTTGCTTTTCCAAGTGCATTGTTAAGAATTCTTTAATAATAGTTTCCAGCATCTTCCCAACGACTGATAGACTAACTAGCCTGTAGTTCCCTGTTTTCTCTCTACCTCCTTTCTTGAAAAGCGGTGTAACATTTTGCAACTTCCAATCTGACGGGACCATTCCTGAATCTAATGAATTCTGGAAAATCATAGCTAGCGCATCCACTATCTCTGCAGCTACCTCTTTTAGAATCCAAGGGTGTAGGCTGTCTGATCCCAGGGACTTGTCAGGTTTTAGTCCCTAAAATTTCTCTTACTTTTACTCAGCTGATAACAATTTCCTTAATCTCCTCACTTTTTTTAACCCCTAGGTTACTGCCTATTTCTAGTAAGGAACATATGTCTTCTATGTATGTGCCTCTGCCATTTCCTCATTCCCCATGATTTCTCCTGTCTCTGCCTCTAAGGGACTAACATCTACTTAAGCTACTCTGTTCTTTTTTTTATGTACTTATAAGAGCTCTTACAATCTTTTTATATTGCTGGCTGGTTTACTCTATTTTCTCCCTCTTTATCAACCTTTTGGTGGCCCTTTGGTTTCTAAAACACTCCCAATCCTCAGACTTGGTACTGTTTTTTGCAACATTGTAAGCCTCTTCTTGTGGTCTACTTTCTTTCTTGACGAGTTTTTGTTTTTGAATGGAATGTACTTTTGTTGAACCCTTTGAATTGTTTCTTTAAATATTTCCCACTGTTCATTTACCGCCATACCTTCCAGTCTATTTACCCAGTTAACCTTAGCCAATTCTCCCCTCATACCTTCGTAATGGGTCAATAACCAAGGGGCATAGAGTTAAGGTAAGGGGCAGGTGGTTTAGAGGGGATTTGAGGAAAAAAGTTTCACCCAAAGGGTGGTTGGAATCTGGAACACACTGCCTGAAGGAAGTGGTAGAGGCAGGATCCCTCACAACATTTAGATCACTGAAGGCAGCAGCGCAGGTAGATAAGGTGGTTAGGAAGGCATATGGGATACTTGCCTTTATTAGCCGAGGCATAGAATATAAGAGCAGGGAGGTTATGATGGAGCTGTATAAACCATTAGTTAGGCCACAGCTGGAGCACTGTGTATAGTTCTGGTCATCACACTATAGGAAGGATAATGATTGGACTGGAGAGGGTGCAGAGGAGATTCACCAGGTGTTGCCTGGGCTGGAGCATTTCAGCTATGAAGAGAAACTGGATAGGTTAGGGTTGTTATCCTTAGAGCAGAGAAGGCTGAGGGGGGGACCTGATTGAGGTATACAAAATTATGAGGGGCATTGATGGGATAGAAACTTTTTCCCTCAGCGGAGGAGTCAATAACCAGGGGACATAGATGTAAGGTAAGGGGCAGAAGGTTTAGAGGATATTTGAGGAAAACATTTTTCACCCAAAGGGTGGTTGGAATCTGGAACGCACTGCCTTAAGGGGTGGTTGAGGCAGGAACCCTCACAACATTTAAGAAGTATTTAGATGAGCACTTGAAACGCCTTTGCATACAAGGCTTCAGGCCAAGTTCTGGAAAATTGGATTAGAATAGATAGGTGCTTCATGGCGGGCACAGACACGATGGGCCGAAGGGCCTGTTTCTGTGCTATGTAACTCTATGCCTCTAATTGGCTTCAAGTTTAAGATTTTTATTGATATGTGCCACTTTCAAATGAGACATGAAATTCAATGGTATTATGATCACTATTCCCTAGTGGATCTTTTACTATATCTTTGGCCTCCTTGTCTCGAGAGACAGTGGGTAAGTGCCTGGAGGTGGTCAATGGTGTGTGGAGCAGCACCTGGAATGGCTACAAAGGCCAATTCTAGAGTGGCAGACTCTTCCACAGGTTCTGCAAAAAAATTTGTTTGTCGGGGCTGTGACACAGTTGGCTCTCTCCTTGCGCCTCTATCTTTTTTCCTGCCAACTGCTAAGTCTCTTCGACTCGCCACACTTTAGCCCCTCCTTTATGGCTGCCCGCCAGCTCTGGCAAACGCTGGCAACTGACTCCCACGACTTGTGATCAATGTCACAGGACTTCATGTCGCGTTTGCAGACGTCTTTAAAGCGGAGACATGGACGGCCGGTGGGTCTGATACCAGTGGCGAGCTCGCTGTACAATGTGTCTTTGGGGATCCTGCCATCTTCCATGCGGCTCACATGGCCAAGCCATCTCAAGCGCCGCTGACTCAGTAGTGTGTATAAGCTGGGGATGTTGGCCGCCTCGAGGACTTCTGTGTTGGAGATACGGTCCTGCCACCTGATGCCAAGTATTCTCCGGAGGCAGCGAAGATGGAATGAATTGAGACGTCGCTGTTGGCTGACATACGTTGTCCAGGCCTGGCTGCCATAGAGCAAGGTACTAAGGACACAGGCTTGATAAGCTTGGACTTTTGTGTTCCGTGTCAGTGCGCCATTTTCCCACACTCTGTTGGCCAGTCTGGATCTTTTACTACGACATTGCTAATTAACCTTGTTTCATTACATGATATGAGATATAAGATAGCTTTATCCCGAGTCGGTTCGACAACATATTGCTCCAAGGAACTGTCACCAAAACATTCTACAAATTCATCTTCTATACTACTGTTGCCAGTTTGATTGTCCCAGTCTATATACAGATTAAAGTCCCCCACAATTAATACATTAGCTTTGTTACAAGTTCGAATAATTTCCCATTTAATGTTCTGTCCAATAATATAACTACTGTTAGGAGGCCTGTAAACTACTCCCACCAGTGTTTTCTGACTCCTATTCCTAATTTCCACCAAACTGATTCTACTTCATGATCTTCTGAGGCCAGATCCCTTCTTATTAATGTCCTAAAGTCATCCTTTACTTATCAGGGTTACCCCTCCTCCTTTGCCATTCTGTCTGTGTGTCTGAAATATTTGTACCCTGGAATATTCATTTCCCAACCTTGATCTCCTTGTAACCATGTCTCAATTAGATCTAGATCATTCACCTTTATTCATGCCACGAGTTCATCTATCTTATTGCAGATGCTTTGTGCATTCAGATAAAGGAATTTTAATTTCATTTTTTTTACCTCTATTCCCTGCAATTACCTTATTTGCTGATGTACAATTTTTGTTGAACTCTGTCCCTTCCTGTCCTATTCTGTTGGCATTTACCCACATCACTATCCTGCTTCAATGCCCGGACTTCTCTCTTTGGATTTCTAAATTTCCCTTTACCCAAATCCTCCCCCTGCTCTGTTAGTTTAAAGCCTTAGTTATGCGATTGGCCAGGACACTAGTTCAGCCTGATTTGAAGTGAAGCCCATGCCAATGGAATTGCTCACCCTTCTGTTGACTGATGCCAGTGCCCCAAGAATCAAAACCCCTTCTTCCTACACCACTCTTTAAGCCACGCGTTTAGTTCTCTCATCTGCTTGACTCTCTGCCAATTTGCGCGTGACTCAGGTAACAATCCGGAGATGATTACCTTTGAGTTTCTGTGTTTAAGTTTGGACCCTAACTCCTCAAATTCTCTAAACAGAACATAATTTCTGGCTTTACCTGTGTTATTAGTTCCCACATGGACCATGACAAATGTACCCTCCCCCCCCACTCCAGATTCCTCTCCAGCCACGAGGAGATGTCCGTAACCCTGGCACTGGGCAGGCAACACAGCCGTTGGAGCTCCCGGTGGTGGCTGCAGAGTACAGTATCTATCCCCCGACTATACTGTCTCCTATCACTACCACATTCCTCTTCACTCTGCACCCCCCCACCACCCCACTGGAATGGCATCTTTCTCTATGGTGCTGTGGTCAGTCCGCTCATCCACCTTGCAGCCCTTCTGTTCATCCACACAGGTCGCAAGGACCTCGCACTTGTTGGACAAGGTCAGGAGCTGAGGCTCCTCCATCACCACATGCTGATTTCCCCCTACCTGCCTCACTTGCAGTCACACCCTCCTGTCCCTGACCATTGGCCATCTCTAATGTTCTCCCTACTTTGAGGAGTGTGATTGCCTCCTGGAACGAAGTGTCCAGCTACCTCTTCCCCCTCCCTGATGCTCCACAGTGTCTGCAACTCAGTCTCCAACTCAGAAATTGAGCTGAAGTCGTGCAAGCTGCAGACACTTACTACAGCTGTGGTTATCCGGGCTTGCAGTGCATTCCACAGATTCCCACATGCTGCAATTGCAGCCCACCACCGGCCCTGCCATCTCTGTACAGCCTTATTTTTTAAATAATCAGTTAATTAATAATATACACTGCTGAAGTAATGAAAAGTTGCACTCGCCTACCTTGGAGTCAAAGGTAGAAGACTCACTAACTGCTGGAGGCTAAGAAGATAGGAAAAGGAGCCCCTCTTTCCCCTTCTGCATCGAATTCCCACATGCACCAAATTTCCAACTTCGTTCTCGCAATGTCTCACTCAGGCAGATGTTTCCTCTCATTGCGTCCCCTCGCTGCCTGTACCTGATGCCTGTGCGTGACATCTTTTCACATGAAGAAATGGTTGCACACCAGTTTCCACACGTATCTTGACAGAACAACACCTTGGTCCAATGGCAAGGCAATGAAGACTATTATGGGGTTTTGTTCTGCTGCAGCCTTCGTCCGCCAGGTCAGCCGTTAAGATATTTCTGATGGCGCATCTTTTCCACCTGTTCTACTTTTTTGCCAGAGCCCCATCTGCCACATATTTCTAGGGTTCCTAACAGGCTTTCACGGTAACCGAAGCAGCCCATGGCATGAAGAGTTCCACCGTACTTGACCCTATTTTGATGGACCCTTTCCTACTCATTGCCCAGGTTCCATGGCAAGGGGGCGGACTTTGGAACTTTGAGGCTACAGCAAATTAAATAATGCTTTGTTATTGAACACAGAATCTAACCCTGTGGTTCAATCACATACCAATGGAGTATGATTCTCCCTACTGAGATACAATTTGTCAGTGGGCTTGTTAATAAAAGACTTAACAATGAGAGAAGCCAGTTATTTCAGAAAATTAAATGAGCAAATCAATCTGATCTATAATGTAACTATTAGAAAATTGAAGTAAGGAAACACATTACCGAATGTCATAATTAAACCTTTTTTAATGTGAAGTTGGTTTATAAGAGCAGCTTTATAATGTTAACTACCTTACAAGAAAGCTCCATTTGAGGTCTTGACTAAATTGCTGTCTGCATTTGGGCTTCTTGGAAATAATGTTTTCCAGTCAGCAGTCTTCCTTTTAAAGCTCACCTTCATCTTGAAGGTCAAAGAAAGAGCAGGATTAATAGGACCAACAGATTGCATGTAATCTGTATGTTTTAGCCAAGAAAGAAAGTTTTGATGCAAGGAACTAGAGTTAAGACCTGAGAAGAGAAAGACAGACATTGAGGCATTACTCGCCTTTATTGAAGAAAAACAATAGTGTAAAATTGCAAAAAGTGTTCAAAACCTCAAAGCACTGGTGAAAACAGATTTAATCTTCAATGACCTACTAAAATTTAGATCCAGTAGTGAAACCTCAGAATCTGCTTGCTTTAAAAATGCATAGTTTATTTTTGTTTAACTGTCTTTGAGCATTCCCCTGTGTTACTGGAGTAAACATCAGGTAAGATAGAGCTGAAACAAAATTTATTTATCTCTTCCTCAAAACATTTTAGCAACTGTTAATTGACCGTTAAAAATATTGAACAAACCAAGTTTTGTGTTTCCTGAAGAAATATCTGTCCTGATCAGAGTGGTGCTGCTTTATCTGGTTTCTGCCACAAGAGGCTCCAAATTAACCATCCATCTGACACAAGAAAGCTTTCAAAAGAGCATAAGGAAAGAGATAATGGGCTTTAAGATGCTGCTGTGATACTGGACTGCAACTGAAATTTTGGAACATGAAATGGGATGGAGGAGATAAATGCTATAATTTATACTCTTGCTCCTCTCAATATCTGTTTTTCATCTTCAGAGTTGAATTGTATGATTTCGATAGTAATTAATACACATTTTGCCCTCGTTCCCTGTGGATATTTAAGTTTTTGAGCTGTCCGGAACGAAAGTGCTTCCGGTAAAATGTGTGAAGTAATTTTAATAGGTTATTACTGGAATAATTGAAATTATTTTCAGAATTCTGGATTATAAGCATTACTATTTAAATAAAATGCAAATTTAAAACTAAATAGTCATCCAGTTAAGTATGAAACTTTTTCTTTCTCCAGACACAGGTTGGGTGTTTTGCTCCCCAGTTTTCAGGATACCAGCAACAGGATTCTCAAGAGCTGCTTGCATTTCTTTTAGATGGTTTACATGAAGATTTAAATCGTGTGAAGAAAAAGCCCTACTTAGAACTTAAAGATGCCAATGGTAGGGAAGATGAGGTAGGTCTGACTGACTAGAGACTTTAGATAATGCAAGTCTTGTTATTGCATCTTGAACATTTTGAGTAAAATATATTTTGTAGCTTATTTCTGGTGCCTTTCACATTCTCAGGATATTCCAAAAACGTTTCACTTCCATTAAATTATTTTTATTGGGTAAATACTGTTCATTTCATAATCATGGCTGAGGGGGATGGGGTAACTGGACAGTGAATGTCATTTGCCCTTCAGTATTTCCTGGTGTCAGATTTTCAAAGGATTCAAGTTTGATACCATTGGTTACAGCAAACCTTTTATTGGCACACAGCAGAAATTAACACTGCAGTGTCTAGGCAGTAATGTACAGTTCTAAACAGATCATATATCACTTTGGAGGTTACTGGACAGGATAGCATACTTCATCTTGTTCAGTTTCTTTAGCAAGAGAGTGTTAGGCTCCAGCCAGCATTGCATCTACCCACACAAGCTAAGGTGTTTTCTTCTTGTCTCCTATTCTTGTGCTTGACTATCAAAATCCCTCTTTTTTTTAAATATTTAATTCTTGCAAATCTCATTCAACATTTTAAGGAAAGTGCAACTCTCGTCACATCGCTTGACATTCAGTGACATCCATTTCATTAGTTCTTACCATCTGTTCTCCAGCTCTTTCTTCGCATGCATTTATCAACAGTTTAGTTACGAACATGCAAACTAGGAGCAGAAGTAGGCTATTCTGCTCCGCCATTCTATAAGATAATGGCTGATCTGTTTGTGGACTCCATTCCACTTTCCTGCCTACCCCGATAACCTTTGACTCACTTGTTTGTCAAGAATTTGACACATTCAACAATTTTACATTTGACATCTCCTCTCACACCTTGGGTGACAATTTACAAACCAGTTCATTCTTGCGTACATTTTAAGAGTCCACCACCAATCTTAGCGGCGAGCTCAAATGCAGGCCAGAAGCCAAAGAGCTGCCACAATCTCAAGCACAGCAGCTCGTTTAAATAGCCGGGGCGGCCCCCTCCCCCCCGCAAAATCTCATGGTGGGGTCGGGCTGTCCATCCCCAGCAATGGCGTCAGCTGTCTGTACACAGGTGCTGGTGCCATTTTTAAAGCGCAGCCAGCCCTGCCACCCAATTTAAATATTTAAAGTCCTATCCCCCGAAATTAAATAAATTTACAATGCCCCTTTCCCATCCCTCCCCCCATAACAATTACAAAGCTATTTGCCCTCTTTTTCCCCCCCCCCCCAAAAAAAAACTTGCCTTTTACATCTGACCTCCCCCACCCTCCAAAATGCACAAAGTTTAAGGTTCAACCCTTCCCACCATCCCCTACACTCATTACATATATTTGACCCCATTCCCCCTGCACTGACAAACTTATGGCTGCTCAGGTGGATGTAAAATATTACATGATACTATTCAAAGGGCAGCTTGAGGTTCCCCTTGTGCCCTGGCCAGCACATTTTCCTCAAACACTGCCACTGGAAGTGGATTTTCTTTCATCTGTTTGTGGGGTCTTGCATGTAAATGGGCTTCTTGATATGCTTATGTAACAATCGATAACTACACTTCAAAAGTAATCTGTTGGTTGTGAAGTTCTTTGGGACATCATGTGTATGTAATGAGGCCGAAAATAATGCAGGTTCTTCATAACTGTGCAGCACAATCAAATATTCTTATCCCCTTTCTCGTTGTAGGTAGTAGCTAAAGAAGCATGGGAAAACCACAGGTTAAGAAACAACTCCATCATTGTGGACATCTTCCATGGGCTTTTTAAATCCACCCTAGTTTGTCCTGAATGTTCAAAAGTTTCTGTGACATTTGATCCTTTCTGTTACTTAACTCTTCCATTACCAATGAAGAAGGACCGCACAATGGAAATCTTTCTTGTGCGGGCAGATACGTCTAGGCCAACCCAGGTAAGATCAGGTTCTCTGCCATAAACTCTTGTGTGGTGATCAGCACAGTAAAGATAGGAACCTATAGTTATGAGGAGATATTTAAAATACTGGGATTATTTCTACTGAAGCAAAAAGGCCAAGAGGAGATTTGATGTAGGTTTTTAAAATTATGACGCGTTTGATAATGAAAGGCGACTTCCTCTAATCAAAGATTCAGTGACCAGGAGTAATCAATTTAAGTTTCTTACTGAAAACAACAGTTTAGAAGAAATCTTTTTAGAGTTATTTGAGTATGAAATGCTTTGCCACTGTGAATTGTTGAGGCAGACCTTTGCATCTTTCAAAGGAAAATTAGATAAATATTTGAAGTAGGGCAAGATATAGACATATGGGAAGAGTACAGGGCAGTGGAATTAATTTCAGATTACTCTAACAGAATCAGCACAAATACGATGGGTCAAATACTCCCTTGTGGTGTAGATTTCTGATTCCAGGTACCTGTATATATTTCAAGTGGCTCAGTCTTGTCATCACTTTTGGTGCTTTGTTTAAAGTCGGTAACAGAATTATTAATTTTAGCAATTCTTATGGTGGGGGGATATAATGCTGTTTAAACTATGCATACTGATAATAGGGCAACTGGCTTACTCAAGTACAATAGAATACCAGGTAAGTCTTTAGCAGCCCTCTTCTGTGTTTACTGGTTGCTTGCACAGGTACATAGCCAACGGTATGTTGCTGAGAAAATAATGCCTTTTCCCGCTCTAACTAAATACTTAGAGATTTTATTTTCCAGCAGATTCTTCTGTGAGCTGTTAATGATGGCCTGTTTATTTTACAGTATAGAATAATTGTTCCGAAGATGGGTGCAGTTTCTGATCTGTGTACAGCCCTCTCTCAAATCTCAGGAGTTGCTGCAGAAAGGGTAAACCGTTCCAATCATGACTGGAATATTGCATTTAACATTAGAATTTGTGTACACATTTTAGAAGTTAGTTTCCTGCATTATGTGCACACTTGTGTATTCTGTCAGTAAGTTTTCATAACACCAAGTTAATCTGACCTGGAGCTAAAATCAAAATCTGAACATTTGGGGCTTTTCCCTATTTGTGATAGTTTTGCTTCATGTTGTTTCAATAACAGGAAGGTGTTTGGGGCCTTGTGCTCCTAGATTTAGAAGACAGACTAGGGTCCTGTTCCTACTTCTATTCAATGATACCTTCTTGAAAGTATATCTCTGTAGACATCAAACAATTAAGCTCTGAGGTGATGTTGCTTACAGTTGAATGGACTGTTAATACTCACTGCTTGGGTATCTGCAGAAGGAATGGCAAGTTAGAAATGAGAGAATTGCCAACATCCATGAAACATGGGCTGTATTTTACCAGCCCTTTGGGGACGGGCTGGGAGGTGGAAAAGCTGGGAAAATGGCATGGGAAGGTGGCGTGCCCAACGTCTTCCTGTCTCCATGCCGTTTTGCCAGCGGCAGAAATGCTGGCAGACAGCTCACCTTCATGGAGCCCAGTTGAGCCACTTAAGTGGCCAATTAAGGGCCTCTTCCCACTCCTGGTATTTTACCAGTGGCTGGAGGGACTCCTGCCACATGGAGAGACCACCAGGTTAACCCTGGTGGGCTCCGGTGGGGAGGGGGACTGGCTTCCTTTTTGGGCACCCTTTGGCTTGCGGAGGGACTGCCCCATTGGCAATGGTGTCACCTGCCTTCAGCAACCCCAACACCCCACAATTCCTCCCTGGCGCCTCCAGACCCCACTTACATGAATGTGAGCGTACACAGCTAGCGATGCGCCCTCATCCTCCAGGTGCTGCCCCAGCAGTAGCCACCACTAGCAGTGGCGCTGCTGAGTGCCAGCCCTCTGCGTCAGTAGCTCTTGGGGCAGGGTGGGGCGGTCCTTAATAGGTGGATAGGGCTGTGAAGAAGGCATATGGGGTGTTAGCGTTCATTAGCAGAGGGATTGAATTTAAGAGCCGTGAGGTGATGATGCAGCTGTACAGGACCTTGGTAAGGCCTCATTTGGAGTACTGTGTGCAGTTCTGGTCGCCTCATTTTAGGAAGGATGTGGAAGCCTTGGAGAGGGTGCAGAGGAGATTTACCAGGATGTTGCCTGGAATGGAGAATAAGTCTTACGAGGAAAGGCTGAACATTCTAGGCCTCTTCTCATTAGAAAGGAGAAGGATGAGGGGTGACATGATAGAGGTTTATAAGATGATCAGGGGAATAGATAGGGTAGACAGTCAGAAACTTTTTCCCCGGGTGGAGCAAAGCGTTACAAGGGGTCATAAATTTAAGGTGAAGGGTGGGAGATATAAGGGGGATGTCAGGGGAAGGTTCTTTACCCAGAGAGTGGTCGAGGCATGGAATGCCTTGCCCGGGGAAGTTGTTGAGTCAGAAACTTTAGGGACTTTCAAAAGGCTTTTGGATAGGTATATGGATAAAGGAGAATGATGGGGTATAGATTAAATTGTCCTTGACAGAGGACAAAGGATCGGCACAACATTGTGGGCCGAAGGGCCTGTTCTGTGCTGTATGTTCTATGTTCTATGTTATGTAAATCCATTCCAAATAGAGGCTTTTGCATTCTGACAGACTCAGTGCGGTTGGTAAAGAAAATGATGATGCCATGAATCTTTACAAGTTATGTACTGGTGTGATAGAAAAGGGAATGCAGACTTGGAAAGAAAGATGTTGAAATATATTTTCATTTTGTTAGGATTAGTCTCAAGTTCCTCCTGTTAAGTCTGGTATTTCAACAAAATGTATCAACCACTGTTTCTACCCCAAATGCTCAAATTGATATGAAAATGCAAGCACCTTTTGGAAAGCTGCTGTCGTGATTGTTTTCTCTTTATTTCCCCCACGCCACTTAATTGGCTTCTGCCAGCAAAATGCAGTTTCTGGTCCCACCACCCGTCAAAGCAGGGTTGACCCACTTTCAGCCCCGGCAAAGTTGCGATCTTTGCTTTGGTCTCTATCTAATTCTTCGAACCACAATTGGATTTATTTTAAGACCCTGAATGAATCAATTTATAGGATCTGTTGAATAAATTGTTCAAGCATTTTAAATTCATCTGATTCTGTACTTGTGTTTCAACTTGTTTTTTATAATCCAGAATTTATTAACGAAAAACATTTTAGGGCGGTATTCCACTATTTTAACCTTGGTTTTGTAAATTTGGCTACAAAGCTGAAGGAAATAGTGCTAGACAAAAGTTGAAAAATGTGGAACTTGGCAGTTTATTTTCCTGTGGTTTAAGATGTACTTCTGGAATTGTGTAACTACTTTTGTAACTAAACAGAGTTCTCTAGGTTTTTTTTTATTCATTCACGGGATGTGGGCGTCGCTGGCCAGGCCAGCATTTATTGTCCATCCCTAATTACCCTTGAGAAGGTGGTGGTGAGCTGCCTTCTTGAACCTCTGCAGTCCATGCGGGGTAGGTACACCCACAGTGCTGTTAGGAAGGGAGTTCCAGGATTTTGACCCAGCGACAGTGAAGGAACGGCGATATAGTTCCAAGTCAGGGTGGTGAGTGACTTGGAGGGGAACTTGCAGGTGGTGGTGTTCCCATGTATTTGCTGCCCTTGTCCTTCTAGTTGGTAGAGGTCGCGGGTTTGGAAGGTGCTGTCGAAGGAGCCTTGGTGCATTGCTGCAGTGCATCTTGTAGATGGTACACACTGCTGCCACTGTGCGTTGGTGGTGGAGGGAGTGAATGTTTGTAGATGGGGTGCCAATCAAGCGGGCTGCTTTGTCCTGGATGGTGTTGAGCTTCTTGAGTGTTGTTGGAGCTGCACCCATCCAGGCAAGTGGAGAGTATTCCATCACACTCCTGACTTGTGCCTTGTAGATTGTGGACAGGCTTTGGGGAGTCAGGAGGTGAGTTACTCGCCTCAGGATTCCTAGCCTCTGACCTGCTCTTGTAGCCATGGTATTTATATGGCTACTCCAGTTCAGTTTTCGGTCAATGGTAGCCCCTAGGATGTTGATAGTGGGGGATTCAGCGATGGTAATGCCATTGAATGTCAAGGGGAGATGGTTAGATACTCCTTTTTTGTTGGAAATGGTCATTGCCTGGCACTTGTGTGGCGCGAATGTTACTTGCCACTTATCAGCCCAAGCCTGGCTATTGTCCAGGTCTTGCTGCATTTCTACGCAGACTGCTTCAGTATCTGTTGAGTTGCGAATGGTCCTGAACAGTTAGACTGCTGCACTTTTCCAATTTACTTAATATTTGAAATTGAACTGGAAATGTCAAGGATCTTTTTGTGTTAAGATGTGTTACTTACCATGCTTCACGTGAGATCCTGATACAATTCTAACTTCCAAATGGCTCAGTAATTAAATAGACCATCTGGACGTTGTATTATTAGCTGATCTTACCCAGTAACAGTGATGAGAAAGTAATTGACCTGGCATACAGTTTTGGTGGTGGGTGGATGTAGAGGATGCTACAATCAGGGCTTCCATTTACAATTGTTATCCGCTGTGCTGGTTTAAAAGAATTGTGCTTGTGCAGTCATTGGTTATCTATGGTTATCCAGGTGACATTCAACACTTGGGCTCTTGCATGAAGGATCACGAA
The DNA here is from genome assembly GCF_036365525.1 of Heterodontus francisci. Taxonomy (NCBI): domain Eukaryota; kingdom Metazoa; phylum Chordata; class Chondrichthyes; order Heterodontiformes; family Heterodontidae; genus Heterodontus; species Heterodontus francisci. The sequence continues at coordinate 79,751,979 of NC_090389.1, read as the reverse complement.
TTGGGGAAGTACTGCTGGTGCTGTGGAATTGCAACCCAGCAAGTATTGTCTCACTGCCTTCATGGGAGATGGGGAGTTGATTATAAAGAGAGAATGTTCAAGCGATTTGTCTATCCTCAGGTGGCACTTACAGGGAATAAGAACTACCAGAACTTGTTATTCACTCACCTATAACTTTAAGTTTACCCAAACATCTTCACTATTAAAAGTTACTATTCTCCAAGTATTAAAAAACTCATCATTTCAATGTAATAAGTAAGGACAATGTCAAACATATTCTTTGTAATTTTATTTGATCTCATGATGTAATTATTTTATAGCTTCAAAACAAAGCTATGTGTAACTCCTGTATATTTCTTCAGATGGTAGTCACCGATGTTTATAATCATCGGTTCCACAAAACATACCGACAAGACGAAGCCTTAAACCACATTATGGACAGGGATGATATTTTTGTGTAAGTATAAAAGCCATCTGTTTCCACTCTCAATTTTCCATGTTGGAATCATAGAGTCATCGAAAGTTTTAAGACACAGTAAGAGGCCACTTAGTCCATCGTGTCTGTGCCTGCTGAGAAACACTCCCCTATTCTAATCCCACCTTCCAACATTTGATCCGTAGCCCTGCAGCTTACGGCTCTTGAGGTGCATGTCCCGACGCCTTTTGAATAAGTTGAGGGTCTCTGCCTCAACTACCCTTTCAGGCAGTGAGTTCCAAACCATCACCACCATCTGGGTGAAAATTATTTTCTTCATCTCCCCTCTAATTTTTCCACCAATCATTTTAAATCGATGCCCCCTCGTCACTGACCTCTCTGCTCAGGTGAATGGATCCTTCACCTCCACTCTATCCAGACCTCTCAAAATTTTGTACATTTCAATCAGATCTCCCCTCAGCCTTCTCTGTTACAAGAAGAACAACCCCAGCTTATCCAATCTTTCCTCATAGCTGCATTTTTCCCGTCCTGGCAACATCCTCGTAAATCTCATCTGTATCCTCTCTAGTGCAATTACATCCTTTCTGTAATGAGGTAACCAGAACTGCACACAGTACTCAAGTTGCGGCCTAACCAATGAGTTATACGGTTCCAGCATAACCTCCCTACTCTTGTATTCTACACCTCAGCTAATAAAGGAAAGGATTCCATATGCCTACTTAACCACCTTATCAGCCTGTCCTGCTACCTTAAGGGATTTGTGGACATTCACTTCAAGGTCCCTTACTTCCTCTACACTTCTCAGTATTTTCCCATTAATCATGTATTCCTTTTGCCTTGTTTGACCTCCCCAAATGCATCACCTCACACTTCTCCAAGTTGAATTCTATTTGCCACTTTTTTGCCCATCTGACCAGACCATCAATATCCTCCTGCAGCTATCCTCCTCGCTATCTACCACACGGCCAATCTTTGTGTCGTCTGCAAACTTCATGCCCCCTACATTTACGTCCAAATCGTTAATATACACCACAAAAAGGAGGGCACCCAGTACTGAGCGCTGTGGAACGCCACTGGAAACAGCCCTCCAGTCGCTAAAACAGCCATCAACAGTTACCCTTTGTTTCCTGCCACTGAGCCAATTTTGTATCCACCTTGCTGCATTTCCCTGGATCCCATGGGAGTTTTTTTTAACCAGTCCAACATGTGGGACCTTGTCAAAAGCCTTGCTAAAATCCATGTAGACCACATCAACTGCACTGCCCTCATCTATCTTCCTTGTTACTTCAAAAAATTCGATCAAGTTGGTCAAACAAGATCTTCCCTTAACAAATCCATGTTGACTGTCCTTGATTAACCTGTAACAGTTTATCCTGTCTCTCAGAATAGATTCCAATAATTTGCCCACGACTGAGGTTAGACTGACTGGCCTGTAATTATTCGGTCTATCCTTTGCTCCCTTTTTAAACAGAGGTACAAGGTTAATAATTCTCCAATCCTCCGGCACCACACCTGTATCCAGTGAGGACTGGAAAATGATGGCCAGACCCTCTGCTATTTCCTCTCTTGCTTCTTTTAACAGCCTAAGATATATTTCGTCTGGCCCTGGTGATTTATCAACTTTCAAGGATGCTAATCCCATTAATACTCCCTCTCTCCCTATGTTTATCACATCCAATACTTCATACTCTTCCTCCTTAACGACAATATCTGATCGTCCCCCTCTTTTGTGAAGACAGACGTATTAAGAACCATACCAATTAGAGCATGGCTACCTGACCCGAACCCGACGGGACCCGATGACATGTGTCGGGGTCGGGTCGGGCACAGTGACAGCCAGGACTTCAAGGTGGGAAACACTCCGCGCTAGTCTGCAATGAGCGATTCCATCCAAGGTAGAGCACAACCTCTTCAATAAAGTTGATTATATTCCAGTGGTCGGTTCGGGTCGGGCGCGGGAAAAAATGCAAGGACTCTGGCCGGGGCGGGTTTTATTTGCAGACCTGAGCAGGCCTTTAATACCAATATCTTCAGCTCCTACCCATAGGTTACCTTTTTGGTCATTTATGGGCCCTACTCGTTCTCCTTCGTTATCCTCTTACTCTTAATGTATTGATAAAACATCTTTGGGTTCAACTTGATTTTGCTTGCCAATATTCTTTCATGCCTTCTCTTTGCTTTCCTAATTTCCTTTTTGTTTTCACCCCTCCACTTTCTATACTCTTCTCGGCTTTCTGTAGTATTGAGTTCTTGGTGTCAGACATAAGCTTTCCTTTGCTGACCTATCTTACCCTATAGGCTCCTTGACGTCAATGGGGCTCTAGATTTGGCCGCCTCACCCTTTTCCTTTGTGGCAACATGTTTATCCTGAACCTCTTGAATCTCTCCTTTGAATGTTCTGACACTGATTTTCCTTCAAGTAGCTGTTTCCAGTCCACTTTCGCTAAATCATGCCTCAGTAAAATTGGCCTTGCCCCAGTTGAGAACTCGAGCTCCTGTTCTATCTCTGTCCTTTTCCATAATTATGTTAAAATGACTGAATTATGATCACCACCACCAAAGTGTTCTCCCACTGCCACTCCTTCCACCTGCCCATCTTCATTTCCTAAAGCTAAGTCTAAAACTGCACCCTCTCTTGGACTTTCTACATACTGGGCAAAAACATTCTCCTGAATGCACCTCAAGAATTCTGCTCCCTCAATTCCTTTCATACTAAAACTTATTCCAGTTAATATTGGGGTAATTAAAATCCCCTATGATTATTGTCCTATTGTTTTTGCACTTCTCAGAGATTTGCCTCCATATCTGCTCTTCTATCTCCCTCTGACTGTTTGGGGGTCTGTAGTACACTCCGACCAGTTTGATTACTCCTTTTTTGTTCCTTAGCTCAATCCATATAGCTTCATTGATGAACCTTCCAACATATCATCCCTCCTCACGGCTGTAATAGTTTCCTTGACCAAAATTCCCACTCCCCCTCCTTTCTTATCCCCCTCCCTATCGTGTCTGAAAACACTGTAACCAGGAGCGTTGAGCTGCCATTCCTGTCCCTCCTTAAGCCATGTTTCTGTAATAGCTATACCATCATACTGCCACGTGTTTATCTGTGCCCTCCGCTCATCTGCTTTATATGCTATACTCCTTGCATTGAAATAGTTACCCTTGAGCACTGCCAGACTCTTTTTTTGTTATTTTCTAACCTTTGTTTCCTCTGTCTTCCAGACTCATCCATTAATTTTCTGCCTTCCATTTTAATTTCTGATTTTGTCCCAGCTGAGTCTACCCTCAGGTCCACACCCCCCTGCCAAGCTAGTTTAAACCTCTCTCAACTGCACTAGCAAAACGTCCCGCAAGGAACTCCGTCCCGGCTCTGTTCAGGTGGAACCCATCTGGCCTATACAGGTCCCATCTCACTATTTCACTGCAAAATCATTATATGCAACTTTTATACATGAATTTGGAATTGAATTTGCAGAATGGTATATCAATACATCTAATTAAATGCCGCACTGCCACATTGACATACAAATGGCCTTGTGTATTAAGCAGTGACACTGTCTTTTCCCCAGAGCCAGTCCCAATGTCCCAGGAATCTGAAGCCCTCCCCCCGCATCATCTTTCCAGCCACGCATTCATCTGTCTTATCCTGCCATGCACTGGGAATAATCCGGAGATCACTACTTTTGAGGTCCTGCTTGCTAATTTCTTACCTCACTCCCTAAATTCTGACTGCAAGACCACATCCCTCTTTCTACCTATGTCGTTGGTTCCGATGTGGACCACGACTGCCAGCTGTTCACCGTCCCCCTTCAGGATGCTCTGCAGCCACTCAGTGACATCATTGACCCTGGCATCAGGGAGGCAACATATCATTCTGGATTCACGCCCGCAGAAATCTCTGTCTGTTCCCCGACTATTGAATCATTTATCAATATGTCTCTTCCAGTCTTCCTTGTACCCTCCTGCGCAGCTGAGCCACCCATGGTGCCATGGATTTGGCTGTGGCTGCACTCCCCAGGTGAAGCATCACTTTCCTCAGTATTCGGAACTGAATACCTGTTGGAGAGTGCGATACACTCGGGTCTCCTGAACTACCAGCCTGATTCTTTTTGACTATCTGGTGGTCACCCATTCCCTCTCTCCCTGCATACTGTTAAGCTGTGGGGTGACCACATCTATAAATGGTGACAGAAGTAATTTGTAGCTCATATTGTTTATATCAATGTTCCTTCTAATTTTTCTTTGTTGTGTGCAGCCTGTTTATTGTCTGCACAGTCCCTTTAAGGTTGCTGTACAGCCTGTTTGGTGCACTGTGTGGTATGTTCTGGATTGCTGCATGCCTATGCTGCTTAGTGCAAGCATTGGTCTAGATCTTTGCAGGCTTTAATTTTGCTTTGTGGAAAACGCTTTAACAATTCATGAGTCGATAAAAAAGTGCATTAACTTTAATTAGTTAAAATTTAATATTTTTCAATTGCTTTGTGAAGAATATTTTTATCTATAACTAATAGAATATTTACTTATATCTAACATCAGAGGTGATTCCACAATTAGACAACACTTGCTGAACAATGCTGCGTGTGCTAAGAATTGCACTAACAACCAATGTAAGATTATCAGTCGAGCTCGCAATATGGCTCACTTACACTTGCTAGAAGCTACATATATTCATACTCAGGGACCTGTCCTCTGCAGGCAAAAGGAACGTGTCCAGGCGTTGTGCCTTTTTGAATTAAACAAAGTGTGGAGGACAGTAGTTCCCTGGTGCATTCTCCATGGCAATGCCTCAATCAATCAGAGTCAACTTGCCAACCAGTCAGCATCCTTCTCTCATGCAGTATAGATTGTTGCTCCCTTTGAAATTTGGCATTCTTGCATCTGTCCTGATAAGTGCAGGATGAGAAGCTTCGACAACGTGTCTCTCTTTTTCAGCAATGCTAAATAATATTTTCTAAATCCATTGGTAGGTTACCCTAGTGATTTTAGTGGGGTATGTGAAATTGAGCCATACCAACCAGGAAACACTCAATTCGAACAAAAATCTAACTAAGTTAACTATCTGTGCAGGGAACAATATATCACAGGGTTGTTTCTAGTTCTTGCTATCCAGTGCCCTTAACTGAAGTGTCTTTTGAGGACAGAGGTGATTAGTTGGGCCTTGTGCCACCAAAGGTGTGTCAGTGCCAGTGTGAGTTGAGACCTTTTGGGTGGAGCCTTTTTATGAATCTCATGGCAGAGAGTATAATGTACCTTTTGTTTTTCTTTCTTTCTGTCTTTAAGGCATCCTCCAAACTACTAGAGTGTTCCCACAGCTGGTTAGCAAGTTTGAGAGTAGCTTGGAGACAACTCCTTGCTGTAGTAGCTCAACATAATGCTGAATTGTGGGGGGATAAAACCTAAGTCTTGCCAGTCAATTCTACGATATAATGTTCTGTAACTGTTTACATCTTTGTGTTCTTTATTTCTATATGAAGTTTATTTTCTTGCAGCTGCTGATCTCTTCCTTGTATTTTACAGTTATGAGGTCCCAGCTGTTAGAGAAGAAGACTCTGAAAGTTCAAAATGCATCAATCTACCAGTTTACTTTCGTGAGAAAAGAATGCGATCCTCAAGTACACCTGCTGGCACTATTCTATTTGGTCAGCCTTTATTGGTCTCTGTTCCCAAGGATAATCTTACTGTGGATAACCTGTATGAACTAATTCTAGCACGAATTTCGTAAGTTTACTAATATCATTTATTGAAATTGGGGGGGGAGGAGAAATCCTTCGAGTGCTATGTTTTGCTCAGTTTGTTTTTACACACTTGAACAGAAATGTCATTTTTGTTGTGATTCTAGTGTTAAAAGCCCTTTATAGTTGATGGGCTCCTTTTAAAATAATTGACCATTGTTACATCTCTCTTCACAATTGCATAAATGTCTGGCATATTAACTGTTATTTATGAATGTATAAGTTTCCAGTTCCTGATGAGTGTAGTAGTGTTGGTCTGTTTGTAGTGGTAAGCTGCAGTTCCAAATACTTCATGTTTTTAAGTTGTACAGGCATTTAAGTCTTCAATTGCATGTTCACTCATCAGGGGAAAATGAAATAGTCAACAGTCTTTATATAACTCTTCATTGAAAACTGTCGGCGAGACATTGGTCGTCTCAATTTCTCTGCCCCCCCTCACTCACTCTAACCTTTCCCCCTCTGAACTTGAGGCACTCCGTTCTCTCAGGTCTAACCCCGACATGGTCATCAAACCTGCAGACAAGGGTGGTGCTGTTGTTGTATGGCGTACCGACCTCTACCTTGCAGAAGCTCAACGCCAACTCACGGACACTTCTTCCTACCTCCCTCTGGACCATGACCCCACCACCGAACATCAAGCCACTGTCCAGAGGACTGTCACTGACCTCATCGCCTCTGGAGATCTTCCCTCTACGGCTTCCAACCTCATAGTCTCACAACCCCAGACAGCCCGCTTCTACCTCCTTCCCAAAATCCACAAACGGGACTGTCCCGGCAGACCCATTGTTTCAGCCTGCTCCTGCCCCACTGAACTTATTTCTTCCTATCTAGACTCTGTCTTTTCTCCGCTGGTCCAGTCTCTTCCCACCTACATCCGTGACTCTTCTGACGCCCTACGTCATTTTGACAATTTCCAGTTTCCTGGTCCCAACCGCCTCCTCTTCACTATGGATGTCCAATCGCTCTACACCTCCATCCCCCACCAGGATGGTTTGAGGGCTCTCCGCTTCTTCCTGGAACAGAGGCCCAACCAGTCCCCATCCACCACCACCCTCCTCCGCCTGGCTGAACTTGTTCTCACATTGAACAACTTCTCCTTCAACTCCATGCACTTCCTTCAAGTAAAAGCTGTCGCTATGGGTACCCGCATGGGTCCTAGTTATGCCTGTCTTTTTGTGGGATATGTCGAGCATTCTTTGTTCCAGTCCTACTCAGGCCCCCTCCCCCAACTCTTTTTCCGGTACATTGATGACTGTATCGGTGCCGTTTCCTGCTCCCGCCCCGAACTAGAAAACTTTATCAACTTTGCTTCCAATTTCCACCCTTCTCTCACCTTTACATGGTCCATCTCTGACACTTCCCTTCCCTTCCTCGACTTCTCTGTCTCCATCTCTGGGGATAGGTTGTCTACCAATATCCATTATAAGCCCACTGACTCCCACAGCTACCTCGACTACACTTCTTCACACCCTACCTCCTGTAAGGACTCCATTCCATTCTCCCAGTTTCTCCGTCTCCGACGCATCTGCTCTGATGATGCTACCTTCCATGACAGTGCTTCTGATATGACCTCCTTTTTCCTCAACCGAGGATTTCCCCCCACTGTGGTTGACAGGGCCCTCAACCGTGTCCGACCCATTCCCCGCACCTCTACCCTCACCCCTTCCCCTCCCTCCCAGAACCGTGACAGGGTTCCCCTTGTCCTCACTTTTCATCCCATCAGCCTCCATATCCAAAGGATCATCCTCCGCCATTTTCGCCACCTCCAGCGTGATGCCACTACCAGTCGCATCTTCCCCTCCCTTCCCCTGTCAGCATTCCGAAGGGATCGTTCCCTCCGCGACACCCTGGTCCACTCCTCCATTACCCCCACCACCTCTTCCCCGTCCCAGGGCACCTTCCCCTGCAATCGCAGGAGGTGTAATACCTGCCCATTTACCTCCTCTCTCCTCACTATCCCAGGCCCCAAACACTCCTTTCAGGTGAAGCAGCGATTTACTTGTACTTCTTTCAATGTAGTATACTGTATTCGCTGCTCACAGTGTGGTCTCCTCTACATTGGGGAGACCAAGCGCAGACTGGGTGACCGCTTTGCGGAACATCTCCGCTCAGTCTGCAAGCAGGACCCTGAGCTTCCGGTTGCTTGCCTTTTCAACACTCCCCCCTGCTCTCATGCTCACATCTCTGTCCTGGGATTGCTGCAGTGTTCCAGTGAACATCAACGCAAGCTCGAGGAACAGCATCTCATCTACCGATTAGGCACACTACAGCCTGCCGGACTAAACATTGAGTTCAATAATTTCAGAGCATGACAGCCCCCCATTTTACTTTCATTTTTAGTTATTTTTTCTTCCTTATTTTTACATTCCTTTTTACATTTTTTACAATCTTTTTTTGCATTTATTTCATTTCATCTTAGTTTGTTCAGTTTGCTTACCCACTGTTTTTTTTCAGGTTGTTTTTCTTCAGGTTTGCACTTGCTGCTGTTCAATATTCAGTGTATTAACACCTAATCTGTACTAATGCTTTGTCTTTCAACACACCATTAACATATTGTTTGCCTTTTCTCCGTGACCTTTTTGGTCAGCTATTTGGCCTGGTCCAATCTGCACCTTCTCCTTTGTAATCTCTTGCCCCACCCCCACCTCACTTGTTTATAATCTGTGACTTTTCTAATATTTGTCAGTTCCGAAGAAGGGTCACTGACCCGAAACGTTAACTCTGCTTCTCTTTCCACAGATGTTGCCAGACCTGCTGAGTGATTCCAGCATTTCTTGTTTTTGTTTCAGATTTCCAGCATCCGCAGTATTTTGCTTTTATTTTAGTCTTTATATAATAATGTGGAACAATTTTTTTTAATTTGTTCTAAACTTGTGTACAATGCCGTTATTGTCTATCTGTTGGTGCCCTGACAATTACATGATTTGCTAGCCTATAATCAGCCAGTGGATTATATATAAACCAGACCAGGTAGGTGTGGCAGTTTCCGTTCTCTGAAGTGAACCACTTGGTTTTTATAACAAGCCAACTGAACACAAGAATTAGCAGCAGGAGTAGGCCGTTCGGTCCCTTGACCCAGATCTGCCATTTGATAAGATCGTGGCTGATCTGATTGTGGCCTGAACTCCACTTTCCTGTCTGTCCCCCCTTGACTCCCTTGTTGATCAAAAATCAACCTAACTCAGCCTTGAATATATTCAATGACCCAGCTCCACTGCTCTCTGGGGAAGAGAATTCCACAGACTAATGACCCTCTGAGAGAAAAAAATTCTCCTCATCTCAGTCTTAAATGGAAGTCCACACATTTTTTATCTGAGTCCCCTAGTCCTAGACTCCCCCACAAAGGGAAACATCCTCTCAGCATCCACCTGTCAAGTCCCCCTCAGGATCTTGTCTGTTTCAATAAAATCAGCTCTCATTCTTCTAACTGCTTTCACAGTCGTTTTTCGAATGCTCGCCCACAAAATACCAGAGTTACTGAATTCAGTTTCACAAATTGCCATGAATATATCATCTCTGCATTGCCAGTTCAATACTATAACCGCTGTACGACTGTAACCAAATATCTGACATGCATGAGGATCTGATTAGTCAAGAGCAAGGCTGCTGGTTCTCAGATTTCAGAGAAAATTGAATGAAATTGCAGATTGGTATGCTTCGACCACTGGCAAAATCCCATAAACCATGTATTAAAATCAAAATTTTACTGATTTGCTGTAAACCAAGGTTCTGCTTACAAGAATACACTTGTGCCAATAATTTTAAATTCACCAGTTTTTAAAAAGAAAATTACTGGGACCTAATTAGCACTAAGATACTTTAATAGTCCCATATTTTTATAATGTAAGGTACATCCAGTTTCTCTGCAGAGCCTGCTCTCTTGAAATTTAAGTAGGCATTGAATATTTAAATTTGCCACCTAGCCTCCAAATATTCCTGTCACTGTTGAGTCAGACTGTTATGAATAAATTAGTTGATCAAAATGATTTGTTGGGACCACAGAGATAATCACTTTTGAAAAGCATCATGGCCAGCTTTGAAAAATGGAGAACTGAGTATGGTTGACTATTTAAAAAGGTGTGCATTTAACATGCTTTGGACTCGCTACGCATGCAGTTAGTTACTTTGAACTGCAGTTACTGTTATGCAGGCCAATTGTGCACGGCAGGATTCCATAAACTCCAGCAAGATGAATAACCACATAATCTGTTTGGTTGTCTTGGTTGAGGAAGGAATGGTGGCCAGAGAAATTGAAGGCCTCCTTGCTCCTCCTGTTATCAGATTTTTACTATCGACTTGAGCTAATCGAGCATGTAAACTGGGTCTTGGCTTAGCATCTGGTCTGAAGGACAGCAGCTGCTACATTCTAACGTCAGCCGAGATAAAGCATGGAGTCGCGGAGTGGGGCTTAAGAGTACAATTTTGGGAAGGAGGACACTTGATGACTAGAAGGACTTTTTATTTATTCCAAGCTTTGTCCCAAGAGTGCAGATGGAGCTTGTGAGATTTGGTCCACAGTGTCTCCCATCTCCCAATCTATATAGTGTTCACAAACCCAAATTTTAAGAAATTTCCTTTCAGAAACCATTCGTCTTTGACCCTGTAGTGCATTCTCAGCAGCTTCCTTCACAGGACATTTGTAGCAGAGTTTTGTCTGTTTGTTTTGTCCATTGCAATGCAGCTTAGATTTCAGGATAAGTGTAACAGGATTGAGATGTTTGTGTACTATGTCCACTTGAATGTGGGGGAAAAACATCCATGCAGTTTTGTTCTTCCAAACTTGATGTCTGCAGAAAGCATTTTGGTATTTAATGTAGTGATTGATCTGGGTTTGAGTGTTAGTCTGTCCATTTATCTGTATTCACTGTGTTTGCTTGTTTAAGCCGATGGGTGGAGTTTGAGTTAAAAGGTAAACTAAAACACACAGCTTGGATCTTCTCCAGAAAACACAGTAGCTGCTATGAGGAGACATGTACTGCAATCGTATAAGAACTAATATAATTTAAAGAGCTGTAAATAAACCAGTTTGTGATTTCATACAAGTGTGATATCTGCAGTGCTCTGAGATAAATCAGATATCCAGCAACCCGGCATAAACATAACATGTAACACTAGGGAAACATACTGGTGGTTACAGATCAGTGATAATGGCGGAACAGCTTGAGACAGTGAATTAGATTGACCAGTGCAATTCTATTGGGCCCATTCCCATAGCTTAGTGACACTGCTACTTTGTAGCTAGCTCGCTGCCATGATCTGGAAACATCCCTGCAGGCTGGATGATGATGTCTTTCTAATTACTACACTGCAGCCATATAGCCATAAATCTCATCTACAAACCATTTTTTTAAGTTGCAAATTAATTTTGTGATCCATATTACAAAGTGTTCTGGTGAATTTTTCTTTTAAAGAGATCAGTCCCTTGCCTCCTCTGAGAGAGAAGAAAATTCTAACCAGGAGGATTATGTGGGCCATTCAACTCAACAGACACTCAGTGCTCCTTTTGGTTTGGCATCTGGAAATAGGTGTGACCAAGCATTTTACTCTTGCTTGGTGTTAATGCACAAAGCCAGTTAAGTTTAGAAAACTGGTATCTGAATGTGAATATCAGCAGAGACCAAATTTGCTGTTACTTTTGAATGGCCATTAAATGTGACACCCTGGAATTAAAAACAGAAAGTGTCGGAAATACACAGGAGGTCTGCCAGCATCCGTGAAGAGAGAAACAGATTTAATGTTTCAAGACTGTCACCTTTCATCAGAACTGGTTCATTTTAAATTTTAACTGGGATTCCAATTAAAGCATATTTTACTTCATATTGTAAACTTAACATAATTGGCCTAGTAAAAATACATCAATTCAATTTTCTTTTTAATTTCAGCCGGTACGTGAAACAAACGGGCAAGGAAATGTGTGAAAGCAGTAACTCTGGAAGCCAGAACATAGACAATGGCCCGTCCAGTGAGCCAAATGGTATTAATGGTGAAGGTACTGTTAGACTATTCTGCATTAACCTAGATATATTTTACAATGTGACCCCTGACAACGCAGAGCATGCGCGGAGCAATCGCAGGTATCATCAATGCATGCCCCGAATATTTGCCAGCTTTCCAGTATGAGTGCGCACATGATGTCACCGCGCAATGATATCCTCACCCATTCACCCATCTCCATTCACCCGAACAGTACCCCGCTCTCTCCCACCATCCCTGCTTCATTTGCTGCTTCACCCTGCTCGATCCCCACCATGCCTTCCCTCAGCCACTCGCTCCCGGCCCACTGGCCGGTCTCCCCGCTTCCCGCCTCTCAGCCATTCACTCCCGCCCTCAACGTTTTTTCCCCTCTTCCCCCCCCTCCTCCTCCCCCCAGCTGCTCACTTCAGACCTCACCACTGCTCCCCACCCACTGCGGCCAATTGTTCCCCGCTTCCCCACCCACCTCGCTCTCCAGCCGCTCGCTCCCTGCTTCTCCCACCCACCCCCCACCTTTCCAGCTGCTAGCTCCAGGCCACGCCGGTTCCTTCCTCTTGGCCACTTGCTCCCACGTTGCCTTGTCACCCCTCGTGGCCCACCTTGCTTCTTCGGGAGGCGCAGCTGGGAACAATCAAACATGGGAGCGAGTGGCCAAGAGGAGGGAAGTGGCGCAGCCTGGAGCTGGCAGCTGGAGATGGAGCAGGGGAAGCAGGTAGCGAGCGGCCAGAGAGCGGGGTGGGTGGGTAAGCGAAAAGCGGGGAGGCCTGGTGCGAGTTGTGAAGTGGGGTGGGGGAGAAGACTGGCCGGTGGGGGGTGATGTGGGCGGGAGGAGCGCAATGGCAGAAGGGAGCAAGAGACTGTTGGTGGGATGAAGGCGGCGGTGGCAACCATTGAGGGGATTTTCGGGTTGAATTTGTTTTTTTTGTGATAAATTGCGCAGAGCCATCTTTATTACTGGCAGCTGCCTGAGATGTCGCAGACAATGATGTTTCAGTAGAAGAGGCTGCATTTGCACATGTGCTATTACTATGCCACCTAGTGGTTGCCTTGTCAGCCAATGCAGCCTATATTGGATAACAAACAGGATATCTAATTCTAAAAAGCAGTAAGATATATAATTTGTTGAGGTAGCAAGATGAAATGTGTCTTCCCAGAATGTTGTGTCTTCCTGTGATGAAAATTGTATCCATTGACTGGGAGGCAATAACAGTTACTGCATGAGCAGCTTAGTTTCATTGTCCCTGCCATTCTTCCCTAGCCCCGATGAAATTAGACACTCTGAGGCGCAGTATGGTGTAATACATTATTCTGCCAGCACACTGGTAAAACTTTCGGCCTAAACATTAAATTAATTCAGTTTTTTAAAATGTTTTGTCAGTCCAGATTGAGAAATTTTACTCAGCAATAGAGATGATGGAAAACTGTAGTTGTAAGGAGCCAAATGGGACTGTTCCCACGAGAGCAGAAGAAGCAAAGAGATTTAACAAAGGATTTTAAAATTCTCGCGTTTTCAGGGGAAGACATCTCCTTTGGCCTTGGGAGTCTTTGATGAGGGGTCATCAATTTAAAATTCAGTGAGCAGAGAGATTTTGAAAAATTTCTTTACTCTGAGAATTATTGGAGCATGTAATGCTTTGCCACAGGGAATCATTGAAAGAAAGAAAACTTGCTTCGGGGAAACTTGGAATCGAGGGATATGGCGAGCAGGCGGAAAAGTGGAGTTGAAGCCTAAAATCAGCCATGACCATAGTGAATGGCAGAGCAGGCTCGATGGGCCTTTTGGTCCACTCCTCCTATTTCTTGTGTGTTCTTGCCGGCACAAACAGTGCTTTTGTACTTTTTGCTTCTGCTTGAACTAGGATTAGTCTTGTTCAAAAGCGAGTCTGGCTGGTAATTTTTTTTTCAAAGAAACAACTTGCATTTATATAGCGCCTTTCATGACCTTAACATCCTAAAGTGCTTTATAGCCAATGAGATACTTTTGAAGTGTAGTCATTGTTTCACATTTTAAAGGAAAGCTGAATAAATGTTTGAAGCAGAGGAAAATGCAAGGCTATGCCTAGAGTGTGGGCAGTAGGAATAGTTTTGGATTGGGTGAAATACATGACATCTGTGGTTTACGTACATTTTTACACACCATTTGCATGATGACGATTGGCTTTTTGTATGTTTGAACTGAAGTTGAATTCATATTTGTGTTTATAGTGTTACGATCCCATTAGGGACCGTTAACAACAATTTTTAAAAAAGTCAAATTCCCAGTTATTGCTGAAAGAATTATTCCACAAGATTTCACGTTTTAAACAAAAAAAAATTTACAAGAGTTGAACAAAGAAAATCGCTACTAACAATTTGGAAACACATATTTTAAGCTTAAAATCTGAACAGAACATGTATACTTCAAGCCCAAATGTCAACAGAACACTCCAATTTGACTGTTGCCTCTACCCGAAGAAGTCCCCTATACGTTACAGGATCTTAGCAGCTTGTTCACTTCTACTGGGACCAATCCAAAGTGTACCACAGCCGTTAAGAATTCACTTCGATTTTCTTAATTCCTTAGCTATCTTCTGAGGTATCAGATCTCCCGAATCTGGACTTCCCAGCTTGAGCACGGGCCTTACTCAAAAAAAGAAACACCCCTGGTTCCCAATGGCCTCTTTGCTCCTGAGTCCAACTGGCTTCCAAAAGCCAACTGCTTGTCTGAAGCCAACAACTTTTCAGATGCCAACTGACTGACTGTGTCAGCAAGCATACAGATCGGAAACCCAACAGGCACCCCCTGCATCATTTATCTTCATAGCAATGTGGGATGCCCAGATAGCAATTTAAACTAATTATTTCCAACTCCAATCTTTTTGTTCTGGGAAATCATATGACTAATTTAAACCCCTGACTGAGACAGCTGTAGACAAACCGTCTACATCAAGAAGTTCAGAGAGGTTCCCATTGTGTAGGGTCTTCACGCTTCCCTATGATGACCTTACTAAATAAACATGGGGGTCTCTTTAATTTGTAGCCACCAGCTTCTCAAACCAGGTGTTTTCATGTGTGTTGCTTAAAAAAATTCAATTCCCAAATTGAAAATTACTACAAACCAGGAACCAAGTGATCGTTACAGTAGCAATCTGACTCCTTTGTGTGTCTGCCGTGGCTCAGTTGGTAGCACTCTTACTTCTGAGTCAGAATGTGTGGGTTCAAGTCCCGCCCCAAGACTTGAGCGCAAAAATCAAGCCTGATTCTCCATTGCAGTACCGAGGGTGTACTGTACTGTTGAAGGTGTCTTCTTTCAGATGAAGCTCAACTAGTCTTACTCCACTGCCTTTTTCCATAGCCCTGCAAATTTTTTCTCTTCAGATAATTATCCAGTTCCCTTTTGAAAGCCATAGTTGAATCTGCTTCCATCAAACTCTCAGGCAGTGCATTTCAGATCCTAAATACACACGGCATAAAAAAAAATTATCCTCATGTCATCTGTGGTTCTTTTGCCATTCACCTTAGATCCGTGTCCTCTGGTTCTTGGATCCTTCCACCTATGGAAATAGTTTTTCCCTATCTGCTCTTCCAGACCCTTCATGATTTTGAACACCTTTATCAAATTTCCTCTCAATCTTCTCCTCTAGGGAGAACAGCTCCGGCTTCTCCAGTCTATCCACATAACTGATGTGCCTCATCCCTGGAACCATTCTCCCTCTCTAATGCCGTCTCATCCTTCCTAAAGTGTGGTGCCCAGAAGTGGACACAGTACTGCAGTTGAGGCCAAACCAGTATATTATAAAGGTTCACCATAATCTCCTACTGTCTTTTTCCACTTTCTCAACTTTCCCTGCCACCTTCAGCGATTGTGCACATAACACCCCCAGGAACCTCTTCTCCTGCACCCCTTTTAGATTGTATCTTTTATTTTATATTGCATCGCCTCGTTCTTCCTACATTCTTCCTACACTTCTCTGCATTAAATTTCATCTGCTATGTGTCCACCCATTCCATCAGCTTGTCTATGACCTCTTGAAGTCTATCACTATGCTCAGAGTTCACAATGCTTTCACGTTTTGTGTCAGCTGCATATTTTGAAACTGTGCACTGCACATCCAAGTCTAGGTCATTAGTATAGATCAAGAAAAGCAGGGGTCCTAGTACTGACTCCTGGGGAACCTCACTGTATACCTTCCTCCAGTCTGCAAAACAACTGTTAACCAATGCTCTCTCTTTCTTGTCACTCAGCCAACTTTATATCCATACTGCCACTGTCCCTTTAGAGCCCATGGAATAAACTTTGTGACCAGCTGATGTGTGGCATTTTATCATATGCCTTTTAGTCGTACAGGTGCACCACATCAACCGCTTTACCCTCAAAAACCCTCTGTCACCTCATCAAAAAAGTCAATCAAGTTAGTTAAACACTATTTGCTTTTGACAAATTTCTGTTGGCTTTCCTTAATTAATCTACATTTGTACAAGTGACTGTTAATTTTGCAGATTATCATTTCTAAAATCTTTGTCACCACCAAGGTTAAACTGGCAGTCCCGCAACTACTGGCCTGGTCCTTGCACCCGTTTTTGAACAAGGATGTAACATTTGCAATTCTCCAGCCCTCTGGCACCACCCCTGTATCTAAGGAAGATTGGAAGATTAAGGCCTGTGCTTTCACAATCTCCTCCCTTAACTTCCCTCAGCATCTGCGGATGCATCTCATCCACACCTGGTGACCTATCAACTTAAAGTACAGCCAGCCTTTCTAATACTTCTTCTTTATTTTTAGCCCATCCACTGTTTCAACTACCTCCACTTTCACTATGACTTTGGCAGTGTCATCTTCCTTGGTAAAGACAGATGCAAAGTACTTAAGTACCTCAGCTGTACTCTCTGCCTCCCTACATAAATCACCTTTTTGGTCCCTAATTGGCCTCACTCCTCCTTTTACTATTTATATGCCTATAGAAGACTTTTGCATTCCTTTAATATTACCTGCTAGTTTCTTCTCATACTATCTTTGCTGGTCTTATTACTTTTTTCATTTCCCCTCTGAACTTTCTATATTCAGTCTGATTCTCAATTGTATTTTCACCCTGACATCTGTCATACGCATGCTTTTTCTGCTTCATCCTATTCTCTATCATCATCCTGGGAGCTCTGGCTTTGTTTGTCCTACCTTTCCGCCTTGTGCGAATGCAACTCCAAAATACGTGAACCATCTCCTTTTTAAAGGCAGCCCATTGTTGGATTACAGTTTTGCCTGCCTGAGACACTAAAGGCTAATGATTGTCTTGAATAAGCATTTAGTTGAGGGTGCTTTAAAAAAGAAAGCACTCTATTTAAAGGACAAATGTTTTTAGGTGGTACAGTAATGCTTTGAAAATTCATGTTAGAAACTGAGTTTTGTGAATTTGTTTGTTTTAAGACTTCTAATTTCTTCTGTCTGCTAATTTTTGTGTTTTACATTCTTTAGGTGAGGAGGAGATGGATCTTCAAGATGTAGTGGGAGATAATGTAGAAACTAGTTCTGAACCTGAAAACAGCCAATCTGACAGTTCTGCAGCTGATGAGAATGATAAGATGGAAAATGGGCCCACCAAGCACACCACCAAAGAAAATACACAGAACTGTAAAAAGAAACTATTCAACTTCAGTATGGTGAATGCCTATGGCACCTCAGATTTCAGCTCTATTACAGAAGATGGGGCATTTCTCAAGTTAAGCTGTAAGTCACACAACATTTAAGACAATGTTGAACTGAAAATATGAAACGAATGAAACAAAAAAGCTTGTTCAAGCCCCTTCTTTCTACAGACCGTATACAATTATGCTTATCAGAACTCCTCCCAACTCATTAATTTCCTGAGGGCGATGCACCTAAGTTTAATCATTAGGACATGTTGCAAAATATTATTCAAATGCATTACTTTTTTTTATCAAGGAACTTCTGAAAATCCAAGTAAATTGCATGCAATGGATGGATCTTGTTCAGTAATCTAGTTCCCACCTCAAAAGATTTCCAATAGATTTGTGCAAAATATCCTGTTGCTGCTAAAATGCATCCACTATCTTATCACTATAGTTGTTTATTTTCATAAATGAAACTTGCTTGCCAAGTTGGTCTAATAACACATGTTCTTGATGAAAGGAGAATTGTTACACTATTTAATTTACAATTTAGCAAATTCTAAGCTTGCTATTTTCTCCTCTTCCACCACCTCCCATTCTGGTGCAAAAAAAATTAAGCATGTAAATTTGGCAAGGAAATTTGAGCAGCTAAAACTTTACAAGTAGGCATAACTTCGTTGTGGGGAAATTCTTTTAATGAGTCGTCAGATTTTGTGCAGATAATCTTTCCTCTCCCATATTCTAAACCTAAGACTCATTTTGCCTATACTTGGTTACATTAAAATTTGGTGTTGAAGTTGCACATTTAGGAATAAAATTTGTGATTGCAATTTGCTAGACATAGGTCATAAATGTGATGCCTGTGGTACATTTTATTTTTATATGTGACCATAAGCACTAAGCTAGACAAAGCTTGCTTGAAGCTTAATTTTATTTTGCTGATTTTCTGTTGGTGTGATTCATATGGAAACATTTTGTTGTTCTCCAGCACATTCCACAGTTGCTATAGACTGGGATCCTGAAATCAAAAAGATGTATTATGATGATCAAGAAGCTGAGGTAGATGGATTTTCTTACTTTTTAACCACCATAACAACATATTGCATTTAATGTAGCTTAGAGGTAAACAAGGAAAAAATGCTTAAGAGACAGTGAATGAAAAACTGAGACTCCCCCTTTTTTCTTTCAAACATTGCATATGTAAAAGCTTGATGGAAGTACCTGTGGGATAAAATTATTTCTTGGAAGTACTTAAAACTTTACATTTAAAACATCTCTTGAACAATATTGTGGTTTGGCCAAATTGAGCAGTGTCACTGAATTTTGTGCATAATGGCCTTAATCAGCCAAGAGATTCATTTTTAAAGGATCTGCTTTTTTCACATATGGGCATGCAGAGCAGGCTCATTGTTCAGACTCAATTGTGTTACTGTAAATATTCTAGTAAATCAGACCACCAATGAACAGATCACAATTAATCATTTGAAATGGAGCCGGTAATCACAGCCTTGAAGGCCACAAAATTAATGGTATTTGCATTTGAAAAAAAGAGATTGCATCTTCTATAACTTGACATCACCTGCCATTTTATCTTGATCCACAGTTAAAAAAAAACTGAATCCTTTGCTACAAATTTACATGATCTAATATTATAGATTCATAGTCATTAACGGCATGTTACAGAAGGAGGCCATTCGGCCCATTGAGTCCATGCCCACTCTCCATGGAGCTGTCCAGTCAGTCCCACTCCCCCGCTCGGTTCCCGTAGTCCTGCATGTTTATTTCCTTCAAGTGACCATTCAATTTTCCTTTGAAGTCATTTATTGTCTCCATTTCCACCACCCTTATGGGCAGCGAATTCCAGGTCATTACCACCCACTGTTTTATTAAAAAAAAAAAAATTCTTCCTCATATTCCCCTGCATCTCTTGCCCAAAACCTTCAATCTATGTTTCCTCGTCCTTGTACCATTAGTAAATGGGAACAGTTTTTCCATGTCTAACTTAATTAAGTCTGTCATTATCTTGTACAACTCTACTAAATCTCCTCTGTTCTAAGAAGAACAACCGCAACTTTTCCAACCTAACCTTGTAACTAAAATTCCCCATCCCTGGAACTATTCTGGTGAATCTCCTCTGCATCCTCTCAAGGAGCCTCACATCCTTCCTGAAGTGTGGTGACCAGAACGGGACACGGTATTCCAGTTGGGGCCTAACCAGAACTTTATAAAGGTTCAGCGTTCTGAAAGTATATAAACTAAAACTGTGTAGTCCATCTATTGAACAATTAGCCAATAAGTCACTAAGATATATTGTCAGTTTGAATATTGAAAAACTATTTCTGGTGCAATTATCAAAATCAAAGAAGTTATCAGTTGCAAATGAGTATCCAGTGAACATTAAAGCATCAAAGGTATTTGTGATCAGTAAAGAACATTAATTCTATCTTTCTTGCTTAATATCTTTACTCCCAGATTTTTACAGGGGAAGAGAATTAAACAAAAGGTTTTTTGAGTCTGGAGGTACATACCTGTCATCAGCTGTCATCAATTGGCTACTCAAAAAATTGATTGGTAGTCTTTCCATTCCTGTCACTGATGAGTAGCAGAGATTGATTTCTGATCCTGTGCTATCAGTAGCCTTGCCAGCGATGCCCACATCCCGCAAACAAATTTTAAAAAAAAAGACAATTTGTGTACCTAGTCGAAAATAATGATATGGGTATGGATTGGATATATGATTAGCAGGCAACCACATGCAGCGATACATTTTCTGAGTTGTGAAATATTCTTTGGTATTTTCAGAATTTCAAGATATAGAAAGTAAAGAATGGCAAACTTACTTTTATATAGCATCCTTCACACCCTGAGGTATCCTGAAGTGTTTTAGAGCCAATGAATTATTAGTGACACTGCTATTCTGTACTCAAATATAGCAGCTAATTTGTACATAGCAAAATCTGATTTTCAGGTTTAAACTCCAAGCTTTGGATCACTGAATTACTTTTAAATTTTAAAAACCATGATGAAGGACTAAGGCCCATAGTGCCAGTCACTAAAGTACTGATTACTTTGTTTTATCTTCTAATATTTTTGATGATCTGCACTAAGGGCCTCAGCCTTTCATCATGGCTTTTTAACTTAAAAAATAGTTGCTTTGTGACAGTCCGGCTCTTAAATGAAGGATAATTACTGGTTGAATTGCATTTGGCTGCTTGCAAAGCTCCCTCCTCCCCAAATGGCAGTTTGATCAGGTTGACATTCTACAGCTATTGGCTGAATGGCTCCTGTGTGAGGGGAAACTTCAAAATAAGTGGAAATAAATAATTTCTGGGAGTGACTTAGTGGTGTAATCGAATAGCTAGATTGTTAACTGTTCAAGATTTACTTTCATAATTTAATACAGTGATCTCATTTCTTTGTGATCTTGTTTGTGTTCACCTAGGAAATAAATTTGGACTAAAGAATCTTATAAGGATAGCACAGTTGGAAAATATATTGTGAAATGAGAATAATTTACCTCTTGTCACTTCTGCAGGCATACGAAAAGCATGAAAGTATGTCACAGCCTCAGAAGAAGAGAAGTTCAGTTGCACTGAGAGAGTGTATAGACTTGTTTACAACGATGGAAACCTTGGGAGAGCATGATCTATGGTTAGTACACAGTATAGCTGATTTTCCCGCCCTCTTTTTTTTAAAAATCCTACCCCATCCCCTTTAGTCTTTCCCAGTGTTTTTGTACTTAAGTGTTGTGACCTTTCCTCTACTGGGGTGGGGTGGTTCAAGTCTGAGTTCAAGTGCAGCTTGTAATCAGCTGAGGGGGCAAGATTTTGTAGTTTGGCAAAAAGGCAAATTCAAATAATTGCTGCAGAGTGACGTCAACCAATCATCCAGTGAGCCACCAACGGTCAGTTAGGCGTCATAAGTGGATAGCAATTTTGTTTCAAACTGTTATGTGAATACAAGTTTACTGTATACTGAGAGCTGTAATATATTTATGTATCTTAGATAAGGTTTGCTGTTACCATGTCTTTCACGTTAAAAAAATTTTTACGCAACTACATTATGTAACTTGTGAAGAATTGCTTGATTTTATTAGCCTTTTGTTGTCTTCATTTTTCTGCTCATCCAGGTGAGGGAGGTTGGTCCGAGGGAATGGTATTCTTCCCATCTCTGGCAGTTAGTGTCCCACATCAGGTATAGCACAACCAGATTATGAGGAAAGCTTATTCTATTCTGACCCACCATGCCTCAGCACCAATCTCTGAAAAGCACCCCTTCCTACGTCAGTGTGACTTTCTTTTTAATTTTCCATATCTGCTACCCACCCAGTAGCCCCATGTGAGATTGCCAGTTAGGAACCTGGTCAGGACTGCTGAAATTTCCTTCATATAGGAAGGAGCCTTGCAACCAGTAGTCAAAAAAGATTTGCATCCCAATAGTCTAAGCTAAATTGGACTCTTGGTCCCAGAGTTGAAAAGCCAGTGTGCCAATCAGTTTTTCCATGTTAAATTTTAAAAATCTATTTCTGGTTCTTAAAATTTGACAAAGATATTTTTAATGTTCGCTTGAAGCAGGGCAACAGTCATTCTAAATAGTACAAATGGAAACTTTCAAAACGTAATGTTTTTGGTAGCCTTCCCTGAATTCCACCCTAGCACAACCATCTTAGAAATATAGAATACATTGTAAATGCAGAGCTTTGTAAAACAAAACATTATATAGTTGTCCTTAAAAATGCAATTTCTGAATGGAAGTGGAGGATTCCTTAGAAATGAGTAAGTCACTGTCTTCTGATCCAGGCTGTTAAAAGTTCAAAACCTAATCTTGGTTGGCATTTTAACTGGTTACTGTCGTGGGAAGGAGGGGAGCTTGGGTAAACTAAAAGAGTAAAATTAATAGCGATGCGTTTCTTTATTATAAACAGCACATTGCCAAGAGTCAATGTCTATTAAGTCTTAATCAGAACAACTATTTTATCAATCCAATCCATTTAAACTGTTGTGGAAACGCTATTCTACAATATCTCTGGCATAAGACGGTCTTATATTTTGAGTTAGATTAACAGATTCATCTGCAGGATGTGGTCCTGCAGAGTGTGTTAAGGGAGCTAGGTGAGGAATTAGCGAGCAGGACCTCAAAAGTAGTAATCTTCCGATTACTTCCAGTACCATGCACAAGTGTGTGTAGAAATAGGAGGATAGTGCAGATGAATGTGTGGCTGGAAAGATGGTGCAGGAGGGAGGGCTTTAGATTCCTAGGGCACTGGGGCCAGTTCTGCAGAAGGTGGGACCTGTACAGGCTGGATGGGTGCACTTGAACAGAGCTGGGATGAATTTCCTTGCGGGGCGATTTGCTAGTTCTATTGGGGAGGGTTTAAACTAACTTGGCAGGGGTGTGGGAACCAGGAAGTAATTGAAGAGAGGGGCACCAAGGTGCACAGAGTTGGAAGAGACAGATAGCATGAGTAAGAAATAACAAAGTATTAGGTGGGGTCAAAATGAGGGTGTAAGACCGTGCTAGAGAAGAGAATAGATCCGTATTAGATGGGAGGGAGCTGAGAAGGACTACGAAGAATGCAAAGACTGTATTACAATCCATATGTGTAAATGCACAAAGTGTGCTGAATAAGGTTGCTGAGCCACAAGCATAAATTGCAGTGTGGGAATATGGTTTAGTAGCAATAACGGAAATGTGGCTTAAAAATGGCGAGCGCTAGGCACTTAATATACAAGGATATAAAATGTTCAGAAAAGATAGAGAAGGAAAAAAGGAAGTTGGGGTGGCAGTCCTGATTAGTAATGGCATTACAGTGCTGGATAGGGAGGATGTCCTTGAAGGGACGAGGACAGAATCCATTTGGTTAGAGTTGAGCAACGAGGGTATGATCTTGCTACTGGGGATATTCTATTGGCCTCCAAATAGTGAGAGGGAAGTAAAGGAGCAAATCTGCAGGGAAATCATAGATGTGCAAGAACTATAGAGTGGTTATATTGGAGGACTTTAATTACCCAAATATCAATTGGGATAATTTTAGAGTAAAGGGTAAGGAGGGGAAGGAATTTCTAAAATATGTTCAGAACTTTCTTGATCATTATGTTCTCAGCACAGATAAAAAAAGAGGCATTGCTGGATCTGGTGCTGGGAAATGAGGTGGGCCAGGTGGACCAAATGTCTGTGGGGGACCACTTGGGTAAGAGTGATCATCGCATCATAAGGTTTAGACTAGTAATGCAAAAAAGCAAGGAACAAAATAAGGTAGAATGTCTAGATTGGAATAGGGCTAATTTCAATGCAATGAGAGAGGATCTAGCCAGGGTAGAATGGAACCAAAGACTCGCAGGAAGAGCTAGATCGAAACAATGGGTTATCTTTAAGGAAGAGGTGCTTCAGTTACAGGCTAGGAGCATTCCAATAAGGGTGAAAGGTAGGGGAACCAAGAACAGGGCTCCTTGGTTGACGTGGGCAATAGAGATGATGAGGAAACAAAAAAAAGAATGTGTATGATGTACGTCAGGTGAACTCATCAAGTGAGAATCAGGCCATTTATAATTTAAGAGGGGAGGTAAAGAGGAAAATAAGACTTGCAAAGAGAGAATAGGGAGAGGCACGGTTCTAAAGAGTGTGCAGGAACAGAGGGAGCTGAGGGTGCATGTGCTTCTTTGAAGGTGGCAGGACATATTGAGAGAGTGGTTAGTTAAAGCATATGGAATCTTGGGCTTCGTAAATAGAGGCATTGAATACAAAAGCAGGGAAGTTATTCTGACCCTCTAAAGCTAAGGTTAGGCCCCAACTGGAGTATTGCATCCAGTTCTGGTCACCACACTTCAGGAAGGATGTGAGGGCCCTTGAGAGGGTGCAGAGGAGAGTTACCAGAATGGTTCCAGGAATGGCAAATTTTAGTTACAAGGTTAGGTTGGAAGGTTCTCCTTGGAACAAAGGAGATTGAGTGGAGATTTAATAGAAGTATACAAGATTATGACAGGGTTAGGCAAGTTAGACAAAGAAATGCTATTCCCATTAATAAATGATACAAGGACTAGGGGACACAGATTGAAATTTTTGTGCAAAGGTGCAGGGAGAATGTGAGGAAGCACTTTTTTTTTACACAGCAGGTGGTAACAACCTGGAAGTCACTACCCACAAGGGTGGTGGAAGCGGAGACGATCAATGACTTCAAGGGGAGGTTGGATGGCCACCTGAGAGAAATAGACTTGCAGGGCTATGGGGATCGAGCTGGGGAGTGGGACTGACAACATAGCGGGCATGGATTTGATGGACCAAATGGCCTTGTTCTGTGCTGTAAATGACTTTGACTATTCTGGCTGTACAGCAAGAATCCTTACTTTGTAAGGTAATGGAACTATCCCAGCAAGAAGTCAGCATAAGGAGGAGTACTGAAGTAGAAAAGAAGTTGGGGGCAGGGAGGCAAAAAAAATCGATCATTAAACTTAATGTCCTGTCAATTTCCATGTCAAATTGAAGGCATCCTTGAGGAAATCAGTTACTATCTCACTACTACTTGCCTCCACAGGTACTGCCCTACTTGTAAAAAGCACCAGCAGGCCACAAAGAAGTTTGACTTGTGGTCACTACCAAAGATCCTCGTAGTACATCTGAAGCGTTTCTCATACAATAGATATTGGAGAGATAAACTTGACACTTTAGTGGAGTTTCCTATAAGGTGAGACATTTGGACTGATTATTGGCAGGTTTGTTTTATGGTGTATTGAAGCATTTATTTTAAATTAACTCTGCTTTTTCCAACAAAAATAAATAAAATTGCTGTTCTGAGAACCTGGGCCACATGTACTCCACACTGATGTATGATACACAGGAGTGTCAGGTTATGCAATATCACTTATAATCCTTAACAACCTTTCAACAGCCTGACCGATTCATATGAAACGGTATTGAACCAAAAATGGGTGACAAAGAGGAAACTAATTTTGGAGGGTATTATATTTAATGGAATAGCCCTCATCGGTGCATTTACCTTTCGCATTGCTGCTTCCAGATGACATGATTTCTCTCCAGCAAAAAATATTTTATAGACAGCATCCTATCGGGTGCCACAGGGATCAGTGGTGAGGCCTCAACCATTTATAATCTATGTTAATGACTTGGATGAAGGGACTGAGTGTATTGTAGCTAAATTTGCTGACTTTACAAAGATAGGTGGGAAAGCAAGTTGTGAGGAGGATATAAATAGTCTGCAAAGGGATATAGATGGGTTAAGTGAGTGGGCAAAAATAGGAAAGTAAGATATTTGAATGGAGAGAGACTACAGAATGCTGTGGTGCAGAGGGATCTGGGTATCCTCGTACATGAAACACAAAAAGTTAACGTTCAAGTACAGCAAGTAATTAAAAAGGAAAATTGAATTTTGTCCTTTATTGCAAGGGGGAATGAAGTATAAAAGCCACTGTGCAGGACATGGGTAAAATCACACCTAAAGTACTGCGTGCAGTTTTGGCCTCCTTTATTTAAGAAGAGATATACTTGCATTGGAGACAGTTCAGAGCAGTTCATTAGCTTGAGGGGTTGTCTTATGAGGAATAGTTGAGCAGGTTGGGCCTATACTCTTTGAAGAATGAGAGGTGATCTTATTGAAATATAGAAGGTTCTGAGGGAGCTTGACAGGATAGGTGCTGAGAGGATGCTCCCCTCATGGAGGAATCTAGAACTTGGGGGCATAGTTTCAAAATAAGGGGGTCACCCTTTTAAGATGGCGATGAGGATGAATTTCTTAGGGTCGTGAATCTTTGGCATTCTGTACCCCAGAGAGCTGTGGAGGCTGACTCATTAAATATATTCATGCATGAGATGGACAGATTCTTGAATTAAGGGGAGTCCAAGGTTATGGGGAACAGGCAGGAAAGTGAAGTTGAGACCAAGATCTGATGGGCCATGATCTTATTGAATGGTGGAGCTGGATCAAGGGACTCTATGGCCTCTTCCTGCTCCTGTTTCTTATGTTCTTACATTCTTTAGCCTGCTTGTGCAGGCCATGAATGCTGTTTCCTATTTTCTGACCTGTACATATGTTCATCAGCAATTCATGATCATTTAGCAACCAAAAAAAGTGTTGCATAAACAAAGCAGATTCTATTACATTTACAGACTCTTGGTGTAGTTCTGTATCATAAACTCAACATGAAACTGGACTATTAAATTGAAAAACATAGGTGGTCCCAATCTGAATTCATATTTTACAATACATTGTATTACTATCAAATTTGGCCAATGGAAAGGGAAGAATATTGCATTTTCAAGCATCAACATGCAACTCCTTCAATTCTGGCCTCTTCTGCATCCCCCGCACCCTTCAGCTCACTGTCAACACCCAAGCCTTCAGATATCTAAGCCCCAAGTCTGGAATTTTTTTCACTTAGCCGTTCTGCCTTTTCTCTTTTAAGATCATCTTTAAAATCCATCTCAGCAATTTTTGGTCACCCCTCCTAATAGCTCCTTTTTTCATGTTAAAGGTGCTATATAAATTCAAATTGTTATTCATACATAGTTGATATTGGCGAACTGTCTAAAATTAGGAGCTTTCTCATCTGATTAACCCTGTACCTCTTGTAGCATTAATTGATTGAACCATATATTCCCACTGTGGGAATAATGCATCTTCAAACTGTCAGAAAAGTAAATTTCATGGCAAAGATGAAGTTTGAAGTCTATGTTCCTCTACTAAAGTTCATGTTCTATCCAGAAAGAAATGGATTAAGTTAAGTATACAGCATAGAAGGAATCCATTCAGTCTATTGTCTCAGCCAACTCTTTGAGCATTCAAAAGCTAATTCCACTGCCCAACTCTCTCTCACCTTGAATCTTCATCTGCTTCAAATATATATCCATTTCCCCTTTAATGAAATGGTATGTGTCTCAAGTACCCCCTGTCGTACAGCATTCTATGCTTTAACAGCTCTGTGTGAAATTTCTAACTGCACTCTCTCTTGATATTTTTAAATTAATGACTTATTTTTGATTTCCCAACCAATGAAAATGATCTTTCCCAATTCATTATGCACAGAATTCTGTATCATTGCCTCTTTGCGCTTGTTCTCTATTCCTGTTTATGAAACCCAAAAATGCCGTTGGCCTTTTCTATAGCTTTATGCACTGGCACTTTTAAGGAATTATATATTTCAACCCCAAGGTCTCTGTTCATCCACATGCTTTTAGAAACTTACTATGGTGTATAATACCATTCTTCCCAAAATGCATCTATTATTTGCCTGTTTATTCTGCTAACGTGTCTGTCTTTCTGAAGTGATCTCCTCCAGTCCTCCTTCCTGTATACCAAAATCCCTAATCTTTTATCATCATGTTTGAGTTTTGTTCCTGATGTCCAATTCCAAATCATTTATATGTCTATACTACATGAAAAATGTTGCATCTAGGTGCACTTCTATCCAAATAAAAGTAAAGACAGAATGGAGACGGGGCGGCACAGTGGCGCAGTGGTTAGCACCGCAGCCTCACAGCTCCAGCAACCCAGGTTCAATTCTGGGTACTGCCTGTGTGGAGTTTGCAAGTTCTCCCTGTGTCTGCGTGGGTTTCCTCCAGGTGCTCTGGTTTCCTCCCACAAGCCAAAGACTTGCTGGTTGATAGATTAATTGGCCATTATAAATTGCCCCTAGTATAGATAGGTGGTAGGGAAATATAAGGACAGGTGGGGATGTGGTAGGAATATGGAATTAGTGTAGGATTAGTATCAGTGGGTGGTTGATGGTCGGCACAGACTCGGTGGGCCGAAGGGCCTGTTTCAGTGCTGTATCTCTGTAACATCTGTAACTGAGACCAAATTAAATCTGAATGCCCTGATCTAGTCATTCAATGCTTTCTAACCCCTCTTAACCACAAAGCTACACATGGTTTTGACTCCCCTTATGGAAAGTTAAGGAAAATTGACTAAGGTAGTTATTAAACACCTTCATTCACGCAAACCTTATATCATGATTTTTGGTTGTGCTTTTGTGTCAATATTTACCATTGTAAATTGTCAGTATTACTCATTCAGTTTTGCTCTCTCAACTGCAGTTAAGTACACTAATCATTGGCACAGTGACATCCTTTTTTTGAAAAGCTTCTGAAACAGGCTGCTATTCTCTTTTCTCGGTGGTCTAAATCTAATTTTATATATATGTAAATATTTTACTCAGTTTAAACAATGCACCCAGGGCTGCTTTTTACCATTGCAGGCTTCCCTCCTGTCCCGACCAAATCCTGCTTTCCATTGTGGTATAGGTGCTTGCTGACTTACCGCCTCAAGCCTTTTATTAACTCCCATCACCTTTCCCAGTTTCCCTGCTTATCTGCACCCTTCACCGCTTCCTTGGTCGCTTTCCTCATAGCAACCTGTCTTTGTAATGGCTAAGCCATTTTTGATGTATAGGACTGAGAATTATGTGAGCTCACAATACTATATAAATATATAGTATTAATTGTTTTATCTAAAATAGTAAGCTAAAAGGCTCTTTAAAGTCTACCACTCTGAATTTATTAATTCACTGGCATCTGCTAATTCCTTTGTCGATCCACTGCTCTGTGAATTTGTTGATTGTGCCTGCTACCCGATTATTTTATTGACTTGGTGTTCCTGCTGCTTCGTTGATTTATTAATTTGCTGGTGTCCACTACTCCATTAATTTATTTGGTATGCCTGTTAATCCATTAATTTGTTAATTTGCTGCTGTGGCAACAATTCTCTTCATTTTTGGTGCCCTCTGCTCTGCATTTATTCATTCAGTGGTATCTGGTACTCTCTCAATTCACTGGGCAGCAGTGGCCATGTATGTGGTATTTGTTGCTTTCATTGGGTTGGGGTTGAATTTTCCTATTGTGGTTAGAGTGTAAAACAAAACTGATAATGCACTTTGTAATTAGAGTTCATAAAGTAATTTAGCTAATTTGTAATCTGTGTTATAGTGGTATCTTATGTTTTAGAATGGATTATCATCAAATTCTTAGGGAACATAGGAATAAAACTTGATTGTACAGGGTTTGACTCTCTGCATTGTAATGTTGTTTCAAAATTCTCCATTGTAGTTCTGTTATCCCGTTGCTAACTTTTCTGCCTGCTTTATTTTTGCCAGATCGCTTATCTCACTGAAATAAAATGAGGTTATTAAGGTATAAATAAATAGTTACCAATAGGCTTGCTTCAAGACCTCTATTCTGCAAAAGGGGCTTGTCAGTCAGCCCTGGTAAAGTACTCTAGTTGTATCAATTGGATGGGTCCAGTGATGAAATGCAATGGGGAGTCTCTGTAAATGCATATTCTATATTCTGTGAAACAATATTAAATAGTTTTGTGTTTTTAATGGGTTTGTAGGGTTTTGAACATGTCTGAATTTGTCTACAATCCCAAAGCTGGTCCTTGCATCTATGATCTTGTTGCAGTATCTAACCACTATGGAGGAATGGGAGGAGGCCATTGTAAGTAACTTATCTCTATGTTTATTTACTGAAAATTGAAGGATATTAACAATTCTTTGTGGATGTAAAAATATAACTTGCTATGTCTTTCTGCCAACAGATACTGCATATGCTAAAAATAAGATAGATGGACAATGGTATTACTTTGATGACAGTAGTGTATCAGGAGCGTCAGAAGATCAGATTGTAGTAAGTTGCACTAGCTACGATACAGAAAATATTATGGTTGCATTTGGGAATTTCTTATTTACAATTGAATAAAATTGCATGTTTGACCGCCCATAATCTTATGTCCAGTTCCGTAATCTGGGGACAAATCAATTAGATGAATGTGGAGAGTTTGACTTTTGCATTTGGGCTTAGTATATACTATGAAACTTCCTTCCTAAACCCCTTGCCCCACATTCAAAAAGCCTATGCCCCAGTCCCATCCTCCTACTGACCAACATCTGTAAAATGCCTTAGATTGTTTTGCTTTTTCAAATTGTTCTTGGGGTGTGGATGGTGCTGGCAAGGTCACATTTATTGCCCATCACTAGCTGATATATCACAGATACTATAAATTCACCTGGTCATTGCTGCCATTGTGTCCTGCAAAACAGCCCCATAAATGGGGCAATCAGCAGGAACAAATCCAAGTGAGAGCTATTTACTGACCTTACTTGGTGAGCTATTATAGTCTTCATTTTGCTTTACTTTTAATCTTGTATTTCTATCATCATTTCCTATTTGCTTCCCTTCAACCAAGTTTCTCTGTTTCAATCATAACGCCTAGATGACCCTAGTAAAAGTCACTGATATATTGGTGATTGCTACTGCAGTAAATTGGCCCTCCTCCTCTTCCTTTGTTATGATCAACCACTATCTGTCCTTCGTTGTCCACCTCTGGTCACTGCCCATGAATGATTCCATTCCTCTAGGTACTTGCATAGCTTTCACTCCCATTCAAGCATGGTCATCTCAAGATCCCATCCTCTGTACCCTCCTCTTTCTCACATACGCATGTAAGAACAGGGTCAGTTTCCATATGTATGCTGACAACATTTAGCTGTACCTCTCCACCATTACCCTTAATACTATGAGTCATTGTGCTGTGCAGTTGCCTATCCAATAACAACTACCTGCAACTAAACGATTGCAAGACTGAAACTGCCCAATTTAGATCTGCATCAAGTCCATCCCCTTCTTCAGCTGCTCATTAAGTTTAAAACTGACTATACAAAACCTCAGTGTCCTGTTTAACCTGAGCTGGGCTTCAAATCCCACATCTAGTCCAACATCAGCCACCTTTTTCCACCTCTAATATTAGCTGCTGCGGAAACTTTCACCCACCTTTCTTACCTCCGTTTTCTTCCAAAACACACACTTTTCTGGCCTCCTGAGCCCCATCCTACAGCAACTCAATCTCACACAGACTCTTGCTACCTGCATCCTATTGTACTAAGAGCCATCTGCATTGCCCTGACCCCTCCCAGCTGCATTGTCACCCCATCCACCACCAATAGGTTCTCCTTGGCTACACTCTACCCTGCTTCTCTAGCTGTTATGATCCAACCTACCAGCTTCCACAATCCTCTTCAGGTAATTGACCATTGTGAATGTTCCTTTCTCTTAACTGTGAGTGGCAGCCTTTAGCCATCACAACGTTGCTCACTCTAATTCTGTATACATAGAATTTACAACATGGAGTCAGGCCCAGCAGTCGATGATGTTTACCCTGCACGTGAGCAAATGGTTCTAATCACATCTACCCACCATGGTTCCATATTACTTCAATGCCTTTTCTTTCATTCACATTATCTAATCTATGTTGGTTTCTGCCTCATTTACTAACCATTAAAATGAATTCCATACCGTTTCAACTTTGTGTGTGAAGAAGTTTCCCTTGCTCTCTGTTCTAAATTTCTTGCATTTAATCTACATCCCCTCATTCTTGATCCTTCAACTACTGGAAATAGTCTGCTTCTATCTAGCATGTTCGATCCTTTCGTAATTTCAAATACTTGGATTATCTCTTCCTATAATCTTCCTTTAAAGCTCTTTGCCTAGCTTTATCTTTGCCCACCTTCAAAAGCTTCCCTAAAATGAACTTTACCTTCACTACCCTGCCCAAATTCCCATTTTATGCCTGGTGTCCAGTTTTCTCCTTGTGAAGCACCTTCTAATATTGTTTTACCTGAAGGTGCTATGTAAGTGTTGCAGTGTCAGCTTCAGCTTTTGGTGCAGAGACTTTCTATGACATTAACTCTTGTTACTGCCTGTCCTTTGGTTCCTTGCAAAATGAATAAGTGGTGTAGTGCATTCACATTCGGGGGGTAGTGCCTGAATTCAAACCTATGGTTCCTCAACACTCTGAATTACCACCCATTCAACTGGTTAAAAGATTTTTTCCTCAAAGGAAAAATCTGACGGATAGAGGCTGTTGTGCTAAGTGCATTTCTAAAACACAAATAAATCAGCATTAGCAGACTATTCGATTTTTAAAAAATGGATAGATGCTTTTTTTTTTCTCTGCCCCTCCCAACTTTTTTTTTCTGAAGGGGGGAGGGAGGGAGTGAGGGGGGGGAGGGAGTGAGTGAGGGCGGTGCGGAGGGAGGGAGGGAGGGCGGTGCGGGGGGAGGGAGGGAGGGAGGGCGGTGCGGAGGGAGGGAGGGCGGTGCGGGGGGGAGGGAGGGAGGGCGGTGCGGGGGGAGGGAGGGAGGGGGGGCGATGCGGGGGGAGGGAGTGAGGGAGGGAGGGAGGGAGGGGGGGCGGTGCGGGGGGAGGGCGGTGCGGGGGGAGGGAGTGAGGGAGGGAGGGGGGGCGGTGCGGGGGGAGGGAGGGAGGGGGGGCGGTGCGGGGGGAGGGAGGGAGGGGGGGCGGTGCGGGGGGAGGGAGGGAGGGGGGGCGGTGCGGGGGGAGGGAGGGAGGGGGGGCGGTGCGGGGGGAGGGAGGGAGGGGGGGCGGTGGGGGGGGAATAGAGAGAGGGCGGTGGGGGGGGGGGAAGGAGAGAGAGAGGGCGGTGGGGGGGGGGGGAAGGAGAGAGAGAGGGCGGTGGGGGGGGGGGGAAGGAGAGAGAGAGGGCGGTGGGGGGGGGGAAGGAGAGAGAGAGGGCGGTGGGGGGGGGGAAGGGGAGAGAGAGGGCGGTGGGGGGGGGGGGGAAGGAGAGAGAGAGGGCGGTGGGGGGGGGGGGGGGAAGGAGAGAGAGAGAGGGCGGTGGGGGGGGGGGGGGAAGGAGAGAGAGAGGGCGGTGGGGGGGAAAGAGAGAGAGGGCGGTGGGGGGGGGGGGGGAAGGAGAGAGAGAGGGTGGTGGGGGGGAAGGAGAGAGAGAGGGCGGTGGTGGGGGGGGGAGAGAGAGGGCGGTGGTGGGGGGGGGAGAGAGAGGGCGGTGGTGGGGGGGGGAGAGAGAGGGCGGTGGTGGGGGGGGGAGAGAGAGGGCGGTGGTGGGGGGGGGAGAGAGAGGGCGGTGGTGGGGGGGGGAGAGAGAGGGCGGTGGTGGGGGGGGGAGAGAGAGGGCGGTGGGGGGGGGGGCGAGGAGAGAGGGCGGTGGGGGGGGGGGGCGAGGAGAGAGAGAGGGTGGTGGGGGGGGGAGAGAGAGAGGGTGGTGGGGGGGGGAGAGAGAGAGGGTGGTGGGGGGGGGAGAGAGAGAGGGTGGTGGGGGGGGGAGAGAGAGGGTGGTGGGGGGGGGTGGGGGAGCGAGAGAGAGGGGGGTGGGGGGAGAGAGAGAGGGCGGTGGGGGAGCGAGAGAGAGGGGGGTGGGGGGAGAGAGAGAGGGCGGTGGGGGGGTGGGGGAGGAGAGAGAGGGGGGTGGGGGGAGAGAGAGGGCGGTGGGGGGGTGGGGGGAGAGAGAGGGCGGTGGGGGGTGGGGGGAGAGAGAGGGCGGTGGGGGGGTGGGGGAGGAGAGAGAGGGCGGTGGAGGAGAGAGAGGGCGGTGGGGGGGTGGGGGAGGAGAGAGAGAGGGCGGTGGGGGGGTGGGGGAGGAGAGAGAGAGGGCGGTGGGGGGGTGCGGGAGGAGAGAGAGAGGGCGGTGGGGGGGGGGGAAGAGAGAGGGGGGTGGTGCAGAGAGAGAGGGTGGTGGGGGGGGGTGGTGCAGAGAGAGAGGGTGGTGGGGGGGGGTGGTGCAGAGAGGGAGGGTGGTGCGGGGGGAGAGGGAGGGAGGGTGGTGCGGGGGGAGAGGGAGGGAGGGTGGTGCGGGGGAGAGGGAGGGAGGGTGGTGCGGGGGAGAGGGAGGGAGGGTGGTGCGGGGGGGAGAGGGAGGGAGGGTGGTGCGGGGGGAGAGGGAGGGAGGGTGGTGCGGGGGGAGAGGGAGGGAGGGTGGTGCGGGGGAGAGGGAGGGAGGGTGGTGCGGGGGGAGGGAGGGAGGGAGGGTGGTGCGGGGGGAGGGAGGGAGGGAGGGTGGTGCGGGGGGAGGGAGGGAGGGAGGGTGGTGCGGTGGGGGGGAGGGGAGGGAGGAGGGAGGGTGGTGCGGGGGGAGGGAGGGAGGGAGGGTGGTGCGGGGGGAGGGAGGGAGGGAGGGTGGTGCGGGGGGAGGGAGGGTGGGAGGGTGGTGCGGGGGGAGGGAGGGAGGGTGGGTGGTGCGGAGGGAGGGAGGGAGGGTGGGTGGTGCGGGGGAGGGAGGGAGGGAGGGTGGGTGGTGCGGGGGGGAGGGAGGGAGGGAGGGTGGTGCGGGGGGAGGGAGGGAGGGAGGGTGGTGCGGAGGGAGGGAGGGAGGGTGGTGCGGAGGGAGGGAGGGAGGGTGGTGCGGAGGGAGGGAGGGAGGGTGGTGCGGGGGAGGGAGGGGGGGAGGGTGGTGCGGGGGGAGGGAGGGCGGTGCGGGGGGAGGGAGTGAGTGAGGGAGGGCGGTGCGGGGGGAGTGAGGGAGGGAGGGAGGTGCGGGGTGAGGGAGGGAGGGAGGGCGGTGCGGGGGGAGGGAGTGAGGGAGGGAGGGGGGGCGGTGCGGGGGGAGGGAGGGAGTGAGGGAGGGAGGGGGGGCGGTGCGGAGGGAGGGAGGGGGGCGGTGCGGAGGGAGGGGGGGGGGCGGTGCGGGGGGAGGGAGTGAGGGAGGGAGGGGGGGCGGTGCGGGGGGAGGGAGGGAGGGGGGGCGGTGGGGGGGAATAGAGAGAGGGCGGTGGGGGGGGGGGAAGGAGAGAGAGAGGGCGGTGGGGGGGGGGGAAGGAGAGAGAGAGGGCGGTGGGGGGGGGGAAAGGAGAGAGAGAGGGCGGTGGGGGGGGGGAAAGGAGAGAGAGAGGGCGGTGGGGGTGGGGGGGGGAAGGAGAGAGAGAGGGCGGTGGGGGGGGGGGGGGAAGGAGAGAGAGAGGGCGGTGGGGGGGGGGAAGGAGAGAGAAAGGGCGGTGGGGGGGGGGGGGAAGGAGAGAGAGAGGGTGGTGGGGGGGAAGGAGAGAGAGAGAGGGTGGTGGTGGGGGGGAAGGAGAGAGAGAGAGGGTGGTGGTGGGGGGGAAGGAGAGAGAGAGGGTGGTGGTGGGGGGGAAGGAGAGAGAGAGGGTGGTGGTGGGGGGGAAGGAGAGAGAGAGGGTGGTGGTGGGGGGGGGGCGAGGAGAGAGAGAGGGTGGTGGTGGGGGGGGAGAGAGAGGGTGGTGGGGGGGGGTGGGGGAGCGAGAGAGAGGGGGGTGGGGGAGCGAGAGAGGGGGGTGGGGGAGCGAGAGAGAGGGGGGTGGGGGGGTGGGGGAGGAGAGAGAGGGCGGTGGAGGAGAGAGAGGGCGGTGGGGGGGTGGGGGAGTGGGGGAGGAGAGAGAGAGGGCGGTGGGGGGGTGCGGGAGGAGAGAGAGAGGGCGGTGAGGGGGGGGGGGGAGAGAGAGAGGGCGGTGGGGGGGGTGGTGCAGAGAGAGAGGGTGGTGGGGGGGGGTGGTGCAGAGAGAGAGGGTGGTGGGGGGGGTGGTGCAGAGAGAGAGGGTGGTGGGGGGGGTGGTGCAGAGAGGGAGGGTGGTGGGGGGAGAGAGGGAGGGAGGGTGGTGCGGGGAGAGGGAGGGAGGGTGGTGCGGGGGGAGAGGGAGGGAGGGTGGTGCGGGGGGAGAGGGAGGGAGGGAGGGTGGTGCGAGGGGAGGGAGGGTGGTGCGGAGGGAGGGAGGGAGGGTGGGTGGTGCGGAGGGAGGGAGGGAGGGTGGGTGGTGCGGAGGGAGGGAGGGAGGGAGGGTGGGTGGTGCGGAGGGAGGGAGGGAGGGAGGGTGGGTGGTGCGGGGGGAGGGAGGGAGGGAGGGAGGGTGGTGCGGGGGGAGAGAGGGAGGGAGGGTGGGTGGTGCGGGGGGAGAGAGGGAGGGAGGGTGGTGCGGGGGGAGAGAGAGGGAGGGAGGGTGGTGCGGGGGGAGAGAGAGGGAGGGAGGGTGGTGCGGGGGGAGAGAGAGGGAGGGAGGGTGGTGCGGGGGGAGAGAGAGGGAGGGAGGGTGGTGCGGGGGGAGAGAGAGGGAGGGAGGGTGGTGCGGGGGGAGAGAGAGGGAGGGAGGGTGGTGCGGGGGGAGAGAGAGGGAGGGAGGGTGGTGCGGGGGGAGAGAGAGGGAGGGAGGGTGGTGCGGGGGGAGAGAGAGGGAGGGAGGGTGGTGCGGGGGGAGAGAGAGGGAGGGAGGGTGGTGCGGGGGGAGGGAGGGTGGTGCAGGGGGAGAGAGAGAGGGAGGGAGGGTGGTGCGGGGAGAGAGGGAGGGAGGGAGGGTGGTGCGGGGAGAGAGGGAGGGAGGGAGGGTGGTGCGGGGGGAGAGAGAGAGGGCGGGAGGAGAGAGAGGGAGGGAGGGTGGTGCGGCGAGAGAGAGAGGGGGAGGGTGGTGCGGGGGGGGTCGGGGAGAGGGTGTTGCGGGGGGAGTCAGAGAGCGAGGGTGATGCAGGGAGAGGGGTGGGTGGTGCGGGGAGAGGGAGAGGGGTGGGTGGTGCGGGGAGAGGGCGCAGAGAGGGAGGAGGGGGGTCGGGGCGAGAGAGATGGGATGGGTGGGTTGTCGCATAAAGAGAGGCTGAGTAAATTGCGACTATCTTCTCTGGAGTTTAGAAGAATGAGAGGCAATATCATTGAAACATACAAGATTCTGAAGGAGCTTGATGGGGTTGACGCTGAGATTGTTTCCGTTGGTCAGGGATTCTAATACACGGGGGCACTGTCTCAGGATAAGGGGCCGGTCATTTCGGACTGAGGTGAGAAATTTCACTTTAAGGGTTGTAAGTCGTTGGAATTCTTTACCCCAGACGGTTGTGGATGCTTAATCATTGAATACATTTACTGCTGAGAAAGACAGATTTTTAGTGTCTTGGCATCAAGGAATATGGCGAGCAGACAGGAAAGTGGAATTGAAGCCTAAGATCAGCCATGAGCATATTGAATGGCAGAGCAAGCACAATGGACCATATGGTCTACTCCAGCTCCTATTTCTTGTGGTCTTGTGCAAGTGTATCCTTTTTTAAATATGGGATCAAAACTGCACACAGTACTCTGGGTCTGGTCTCACCAAAATCCTTTACAATTATAGCAAGAGGTTCCTTATATGTGTACTCCAATCTTTTTTTTTAAAAGTTCCCTCATAGAATATGAGCATTGCTGGCAAGGCCAGCATTTGTTGCCTATCCCTACTAGCCCTCAAGAGGGTGGTGGTGAGCCGCCACCTTGAACCGCAGCAGTCTATCTGGTGTTGGTACACCCACAGTGCTGTTAGGGAGGGACTTCCAGGTTTTTGACCCAGTGACAGTGAAGGAACGATGATGTAATTCCAAGTCAGGATGTTGTGTGACTTGGAGGGAAACTTGTTCCCATGCATCTGCTACTCTTGTCCTTGTGGCTGCCAGAGGTCACAGGTTTGGAAGGTGCTGTCAAAGGAGGCTTGCTGAGTTGTTGCAGTGCATCTTGTATATGGTACATACTGCTGCCACTGCGCTGGTCATGGAGGGAGTGAATGTTTGTCAATGGGGTGCTAATCAAGCAGGCTGCTTTGTCCTGGATGGTGTCGAGCTTCTTGAGTGTTATTGGAGCTGCACTCATCCAGGCAACTCGAGAGTGCGCTGATTTTGTGCCTTGTAGATGGTGGACAGACTTTGAGGAGTTAGGAGGTGTTACTAGCCACAGAATTCCCAGCTGACCTGCTCGTGCCTCCACAATATGTATATAGCTGGCCCTGTTAAGTTTCTGGTCAATAGTAACCTCCCAGGATGTTGATGGCGGGGGGGTTTTAACGATGGTTCTGCTGTTGAATGTCATGGGGACTTGGTTTGATTCTCTATTGTTGGAGATGATCGTTGCCTGGCAGTTGTGTGGCGCGAATGTTACTTACCATTTATCAGCCCAAACCTGAATGTTATTCATATCTTGCTGTACATTGACACTGACTGCTTCAGTTACAAATGGTACTGAACACTGTCCAATCATCAGCAAGCATCCCCACTTCTGATCTTATAACGGAGGGAAGGTCATTGATAAAGAAGCTGAAGATAGTTGGGCCTAGGGCACTACCCTGAGGAACTCCTGCAGTGATGTCCTGGGACTTAGAGGTTTGGCCTCTGACAAACACAACCATCTTCCTTTGTGCAAGGTTTGACACAAATGAGTGGAGAGTTTTTCCCTTGATCCTCATTGACTTTAATTTTGCTAGGGCTCCTTGATGCCACACTCAGTCAAATGCTGTCTTGATGTCCAGGGCTGTCACTCTAACCCCACCCCTTGAATTCAGCTCTTTTGTCCATGTTTGGAACCAAGGCTGTAATGAGGTCTGAAGCCGAGTGACCCTGGCAGAACTCAAACTGTGCATTGGTGAGCATGTTATTTGCTATGTAAGTGCCATTTGAGATAGCACTGTTGACAACACCTTCCATCGAGAGTAGACTGATGGGGTGGTGATCGGATTTGTCCTGCCTTTTGCGGACGGGACATACCTGGGCAATTTTCCACATTGTCGTGCAGATGCCAGTTTTGCAGCTGCACGGGAACAGCTTGTCAGGGCCACAGTTAGTTCTGGAGCTCAAGTCTTCAGTATGACAGTCAGGATCTTGTCAGGGCCAATAGCCGTAGTGCCTTCAGCCATTTCTCAATATCATGTGGAGTGAATCGAATTGGCTGAAGGCTGACATCTGTGATGCTGGAGACCTCGGAAAGAGGCCGAGATGGATCATCCACTCGGCAGTTCTGGCTGAAGATGGTTGCAAATGCTTCAGACTTGTCTTTTGCACTGATGTGCTGGGCTTCCCCATCATTGAGGATGGGGATGTTTATGGAGCTGCCTCCTCCTCCAGTTGGTTGTTTAATTGTCCTCCACCATTCACGACTGGATGTGATAGGACTGCAGAGCTTTTATCTGATCCATTGGTTAGCTCTGACTATTGCAAATTGCTTCCACTGTTTAGCTTGCATGTAGTCCTGTATTGAAGCTTCACCAGGTTGGCACCTCATTATTAGACGTTTTTAGGCACTTCTCATTGAACCAGGGTTAATCGCGTGGCTTGATGGTAGTGGTAAAATGAGGGTTATGCCAGGACATGGGGTTACAGGTTGTGGTTGAATACAATTCTGATGCTCTGGCCCACAGCGCCTCATGGATGCCCAGTTTTGAGCTAACAGATCTGTCCTGAATCTATCCCATTTATCACAGTGGTAGGGGCACACAATGCGATAGATGGTATCCTAAATGCAAATGTCATGGACAGATGCATCTGTGGCAGGTAGATTGGTCAGGTCAAGTCAAGCCAGTTTTTCCCTCTTGCTGGTTCTCTCACTGCCTGCCGCAGGCCCAGTCTGGTAGATATGTTCTTCGGGACTCGGCCAGCTTGGTCAGTAGTGGTGCTACAAGCTACTCTTGATGTCCATTGAAGTCCCCCACCCAGAGTACATTGAAGTCCCCTACCCTCACCCTCAATGCTTCTTCCAAGTGGTGTTCAACATGGAGGAGCATTGATTCATCAGCTGAGGGAGGGCAGCAGGTGGTAATCAGCAGGAGGTTTCCTTGCCCATGTTTGACCTAATGCCATGAGACTTCATGGACTCTGGAGTCAATGGGAACTCCCTCCTGACTGTATACCACTGTACCTCTGGTGGGTCCATCCTGCTGGTGGGACAGGACATAGCCGGGGACGGTGATGGAGGAGTTTGGGACATTGGCTGCAAGGTATGATTTGGTGAGTATGACTGTCAGGCTGTTGCTTGACTAGTCTGTGGGACAGCTCTCCCAATTTTGCCACAGGTCTCCAGATGTTAGTCAGGAGAACTTCTCAGGGCACGGCAAGCCATTGTCATTTCCAGTGCCAGGGTTAATGCCAGATGGTCTGTCCAGTTTTATGCTTTTGACTTTTCTGTAGCAGTTTGGTCTGAGTGGCTTACTCGACCATTTCAGAGGACAGTTAAGAATCAACCACATTGCTGTGGGTCTGGAGTCACATGTCGGCCAGATTGGGTAAGGAAAGCAGATTTTCTTCCCTATAAGACATTTGTCAACCAGATGGGTTTTTACAACATGGTCACCATTACTGAGACTAGCTTTTAATTCCAGACTTAATAATTAATTGAATTTAAATTTCACCACCTGCTATGATGGGATTTGAACTCATGTTCCCAGAGCATTAGTCGGGGCATCTGGATTACTAGTCCAGTAACATTACCACTAAAGCCACTGTTCCCTTGCAATAAAGGCCAACATGCCATTTGCCTTCCTAATTGCTTCTTGGACCTGCGTGCTAACCTCGAGTCCCTTGAACAAATACACCCAAGTCTCTCTGAACATCAACATTAGAAGTTTTACAACTTTTAAAAAGTATTCTGCTTTTCTGCTCTTACTACCAAAGTGAATAAGCTCATGCTTCCCCAGATTATAGTCCATCTGCCACCTTGTTGCCCACTCACTTAACCTTGAGTAACCTTGCATGACTTGATTGAGATCAAGAAATGGATTAGGAAAGGATCTTGAAGAAGCATCAAATACAATATTGATTCATGATGTTGCAGTGCATTGCACTGCCCCCGCCAAACTAAACATGATACTAATTGTGATTTGTATTTTTCCTAGACAAAAGCAGCTTATGTTCTTTTCTACCAGCGTAGAGACTCCAATAACCATTACAACAGCCCATCTGCTTCCTTGAGTACTCCTGCTGAAGGGAATGGTGAGAATAGAAAAAATGATGAGGACAAAATGGATACCAACTAAGGTGAAAGTGCATGATTTGCCAACAAGAAATTAGATCAACTGTTTTTGGACTATGCTGCTCTATATCATCAGCACCAGCTGCCTTCAGGGTAGGGGGAAAGAGCCCTCTTGATAACAGCAACTTTTTAAAAACAAAATTGTCAGATCTGGATGACTGGGTGAACAAAAATAACAATTGCTTAACCTTTTTCCGGTCATGTTCTGGTTCAGAATCCACTGATTTCTGATGACAATTAACAAATGTCACTGTACTGTAAAATAAACTGCTTTGGAAATTTTTAAGTGAAGTTCTTTCTCATCAGCCATTTGAGATCAGGGTTTTTGGTTTGGTTTAATTTTGAAAAGGGTTGCAGTTTCCCCAATTTCTTCTCAGATTAATTTGCTGCCCAATTTGGATTTTTAAGTTATGTCACAAACTTGTATTGCTTGTATTGTTTCCTCATATTGGTATAATGGTATTTCTTTGCATGAATGACACCTTGCATCTTAACCTGAAAATCTTGCATTATAAATTTGTAGCAGAGCACTGGTTTATTTGTGGTTTGCCTACTGTGACTCAGATATTAAAATTTGTAATATTGTAATATAGGCGGCACAGGAACAGAGGTTTCCAGCCCCCAGGTGAGATACTGATCCAACCAGCATAAGCTTGCTGGTATGTATTGTATTGTAAATTTCGCATCAGTTTCTTCTAGTCTTTTTGCCCAAACTGGCACTTTGTAAGTGGCTGGTTTTAATACATATCTCTACATAAATAAAGACTGCTGATTGGAACTACAACTTGTCTGTCATGTGGGCTCACTGTAACTCAAGTGGAAACAGTTTTGTGTTTTTTGAACACCAAGTTTTGATAAAAAAAAATGAATTAGAGCTGTTATAAAGTTTATGACTTTTTGTTTTGTAACAAAAAACTGGAAAGTAGTTGGTAAATAATGTAATAAACTGCTACGCACTTCAAGCAGGAACTTCTACTGAAAACAGTGATTTTTCAGTCTTTTATGACTGTAGATTGAGAAAATAATTCAGTTTTTCTAAGGTTCATCTACAATTCTCTACTGTCCTGCATCTACCTGTTTATTGTATATTAAAATTACTGAGTGGATCCAAATATTCCATTTCAAAATGCATTAAACATTAAAAGAAAACTTGACAGCCTCTGTCTATGGCAATAAAATAAAAGCAAAATACTGCGGATGCTGGAAATCTGAAACAAAAACAAGAAATGCTGGAATCACTCAGCAGGTCTGGCAGCATCTGTGGAAAGAGAAGCAGAGTTAACGTTTCGGGTCAGTGACCCTTCTTCAGAACTGACAAATATTAGAAAAGTCACAGGTTATAGGCAAGTGATATCTGTCTATGGCAATATCTATTAATGTCAATATTTGCCTGTAGATGATGCTGTATTTACTTTTTGCACCAATGTCTCTGGCCTCCCCTACATTTTCCTGCTTTCTAGCTGAGCCACAGTATTCAGATCTGTTGAAAAAAGTTATAATGTAACTTCTGGACCCCGAAAACCACCCTCTCCCCTCGCTTAGAGGCGCTTTTCCATGCCATCAGGTTGTTGCCTTGGAGCTGAAGTGTTCCTGGAATGTGACAGCTCATTTTTACCTTCCCTAACCCAGTCCAGACCTACCTGCCCCTTTCACCCTTCAACGTTTGCTCCTTTCAAACCCCATCAGTCATACTGGGATTAACAACGTCCTGCTGTCCTTCCTCCTAAACCCATCTGCCCTTTTACCACTTTTCCTTTCACCTTTAACCCTGCTCAATCTGAATAAATGCACAGTTGTGCCACCTGATGTGCAAAGATGTTGAATAGTATTTAAAAATGTAAAGCTCTATCCATTTCCCAGCTGAATGCTGAAAACAGACACATACTTTAGACTCATTTTTGTGACTTCCTTCACGATTATATCAGTGCTAGGTAGAATCGTAATTGCCATTTCTATTTCTTCCCCTGCCCCTTCACCATGCTGTGTAATCTTGTGTTCTCCTATATGCAAACAGCAAATGAGCTCTTTCACATCAACCACCTGATGAAAGTTATACATTATTTGTTTTTATTTCAGGGTCATTACAAT
The DNA here is from genome assembly GCF_036365525.1 of Heterodontus francisci. Classification (NCBI taxonomy): domain Eukaryota; kingdom Metazoa; phylum Chordata; class Chondrichthyes; order Heterodontiformes; family Heterodontidae; genus Heterodontus; species Heterodontus francisci. Next base: position 79,708,630 of record NC_090389.1, on the reverse strand, counting down.
GGTTAGTGAGGTGTAAAATTACTACCATTTCCTATTAATGGCAAAAGAATTCTGGACCAGAAAATGCAAAAGTTACTTCAGGGTGGCTGCAGATACTTTAGCAAAGTAATTCTAAGCTCATATTGACACTTTACATCTCGTAACTCCCAATTGCCATACAAAAACTAGAAGGATAAATGAGTTACTTTCTTCCTTGTGGGGCCATTTGCTGATTAACTAGTTTCTTGCTCAGTTTGGAAACCTGAATTGGTGGATCCTTGCAAAGAGCAAATTCCCTTTTAAAATTCATATAATGGCTTTCCACACTGATGAAACAATTCTGAATTTGCTTGTTTGGAATTTGCCAGTTCATTTTAAATGGTAAAACAATCATTTTATTCCCCTTATACTGCATATTACAGTTATCCTGAAGCAAACATTGAAAACAAAACAGGCAGAGGAAAAGGCATGAAGTACTTCGATTTGTCTTGTATCTGCGTAACTTTTTTTTCCCCAAATGAGGTTTTACATTTTATAGAGGATTGTATTAGAATTGACTCAAGACAATTTAATGCAGTCTGTTGCTATTCACGCTGTATAGTGGACACTTTTTTTAATCGCATAACTTGAAGTCGTAAATGAGTGTGGGCAGCAGTTATTCAACGATGATGCAAAAAGGCATCAGTGACCACATTTCATATCTCCCAAAGAGAGTTAGAAAAGGCATCTGGATTCTCCAGACCCCTCATTTTCCTCCAGCTACAGTTAAAAGTGCTGCCTGACATCACAGCAGAAAACATTACTAAAAACTTGCAGAGAACCACAAAACATTTGCAGTGAATTTAAGAAGTTTTATTGTAACAACACTTATTTAAATCCTCTTCATGCCATTCCATTCTTCCCATGCCATACCCATCACCCCTCATATCATCCCCATCCCATTCCCCGTCCAATGCATTCCCCTTACCTTCAGCATTTTGTTTTCTCCACCAACCCCACCGCCATGCTGTGCTGCAATCAACTGTCCCTTGCATGCCCCCCCCTCCCCTCCCCCCCAATGACTGGGCTACTGGAGCACTGATGGGAAACTTGCATTAATTGTGAGTAAATAACCTGATGTCTGTTCCGCTCGCTGACACTATTGTTGAGGTCCAAGAACTCTCTGTGTGAAGAACTGGGTACCACCAGGTGTCTTGTATCAAATGATCAAAAAAATAGTTATACTTGGTACTCAATTGTTACACTAAAGTTTTAAAATATCTAATTAACTGTTGGTTGACACCTGTGGGATGATAGTTAATCAACCTACTGACCAATCAAAAGTGTGGACAGACAGAAACTATTATAGATCGCATCCTCAGGAGAGGATTTTGTAGTGAAATGCAATTTCCATAAGACTAGCATTATAAAATCAACTTACTGTAAATGGAAGTAATATGTGACTGGGTTAAGTTACCCTTCTGCATTATTTTGCAGCCAAGTTGGCACTCTTGCAGAATACTCCTGAACAAAGTATATTTTAAATTCACAATACCTTGGCCTATGCAACATTTCAAATGGATGATAAAATGTAGATGTTACAATTTGAAGTGAAATGCAATTAGCAGCAGCTTTGTGCAATCTGGTTCAGTGCCAAGTATCATATCATAACTTAAAGTTGACATATGACTCCTGGGAATAGAATTAGACAATCCTGGCTCTTGTTAATTACGTCTTTTCTACTGCCCCATCCCAAAAAAATCCCACAGTAATCATCAATAAATACACTAGGTTTTGTCTTGAATCTAAAAGCTTAGAATGTGATTTAGGGAAGTGTAACAGAGATGGAACACTGCTTGTAAGGATGCATGCAGAACATCATCTGGCCATTACCAACATACTCTTGAGGTATACAACCAAATACAAAATTACAAATGCACCTCGATGCTATCATTGGCAGCTAATTGATTAAAGGAATGTCAAATGTGATCACGCAAGCTATGAGGAGCTCAGTATTGGACAGACCACAGACTCATCCAATCAAAACTTGATCTCTAGATTACTCCATTTTTAAGTCCACTAGGTGAAACCCCCTGCCAGAATAAATGTCACCAAACCTAAAGCAGCAGAACAGGCTGAACATCTTGGTACTGTCAAACAACTTCTAGCAACAGTGAAAGAGACTGGAAAAACTTCTGGGATGCCTTATACTCTGCAGCCAGTAAGACCCTATGGCTAAAAATCAGAAAACCCAAAGTATGGTATGATTAGAATGACATGGAAATCACTAAATTGCTCTGAGAAACACTCAACAACTATAATTGAAAGATCGGTCATCAACATCAAAAGGCTGTATTTAGCAATGGATGCAATGAGTTTCAAACAAAGTTGAAAGCCATTTGGTAGTACAGAACTTGAGCATTACTGAAAATAGAGACATATTGTCAAAGCTTTTCATCTTGCACTCATCAGGACTGTTAACAGTCAGTCACCATAAACTAGTTTTCTCCATGACACCTCAACCAATGAGAGTTCACTTGCCAACCAATCAGCACTTTCTTCTCATACAGTATAAAGTTATTTACCGTCCATTGGTATTCTTGCAGATTGTCCTAATGAGTGCAAGACAAAACGCTTCAACAACATGTCTCTATTTTCAGCAATACTAAAGTTGCCGGTAAACTGGTTGAGTAACACAGCAGAAGAAATCAGATACAGGCTGACATGCACGATGCGTAAAGGTTCTATGAGGCATTAGGAAATATAAATTTTTTTGCACTTAGCTCCAATTAATCCAATGAGCTAATGTCCTAATGAATAAGGTTGTTTGAATTGGGCAAGCAATGGGAATTTAACAGTTGTTGGTAAGCTGTGTAGAGTCTGCTGGTTAAATTCCAGTAGTGCTGGTGTCCTAATGCCATGGCCCTTGCCAATCTAAACCAAAACCTTTGGACTTGTTTCCTCCTACGAGGCTTCTTAAGCTTGACATTGATTTTGTTCCTATTCTTTTCAGCCTTGCTATCATATTATTCTTCTGTCACTCAGCAGTTTTAAAAAGCACGATAAACTTCCCCCATCCCATCGGTTTCTCCCCTATCTGATTGATGACCATGTGAGTTTGGTGCACTAGTGCTATGGGGAAGATTGGCCTCTTATTTACCAGTGCAACATCTATTATGTGATGGGCTTCACTGCCAGCTTGCGCCTGTTAGCACACTGTGCTTGAGCAAGAATCTCTGTGCTCATGTGCAAATGTTAGGCTGTGGCCATTGCTACTGCTTGTGAGCACCATTCAGCTAAGTTGGAGCTCAATAAAGGCACGCTCACAGGCTTTGAATGCTCGAGCGAGTCCATCCTGAGTAACGGACAAACCCATTGAGCACGGGAGACCATTCACATCTCTTTGAAAGAGGTTTCCAATTAGACTTGCATTTATATAGTGCCTTCCACGACCACAGAATGTGTTAACGCGCTTTACAGACAACAAAGTACTTTTTGACATGTAGTCACTCGGAAATGCAGCAGCCAATTTATGCACAGCAAGCTCCCACAAACAGATAATGAACAGATAATCTGTTTTGTGATGTTGATTGAGGGATAAATATTGGCCAGGACACTAGGAAGAACTCCCTCTTTGGAATAGTGCCATGGAATGTTTTACGTTTGCTTGAGAGCAGACAGGGCCTCAGTTTAACATCTCATTCAAAGATTGCACCTCTAATAGTGCAGCCCTCCCACAGTACTGGCACTGAGGTGTCAGCCTTGACTTTTGTGGTCAGGACCTTCTGACTCAAAAGCAATATTGGTACTACCTGAGCCATAGCTCCCACTCCCCACTGCCCTTTCCCCATAGCCCTGAAAAATTTCACCCCTTCAAGTATTTATCCAATTCCCTTTTGAAAGTTGTTGTTGAACCTTTTTTCTATTACCCTTTCAGGCAGCACATTCCAGATCAAACTGTCACTACCTCAGGAAGTGAAAACACTATAAATAAAAAAGGGCTTGTGTTGTCAGTGACAGTTTTTGCTATTATCTGTGGAGAGAGAAATAGAGTTAATGCTTCCGATCTGTGAAATTTTGACCTTAAGAAAGGTCATCGGCCTGAAACGTTAACTCTGTTTCCCTCTCCGTTAAATCCAAGTATTTGATGGTTGGAGTTCCTTATACTCCATTCCCTTGAAGTATTTATCCAATTTCCTTTTGAATGTTACTATTGAATTTGCTTCCTCCAGCCATTCAGCAAAACAAAAGAGGGCAAAGCTTTAGGTGATTGGCAAAAGAACCAGAGCAAAATGAGAAAATACTTTTTTTATGCAATGAGTCGTTAGGATTAGGGTGGTGGAAACAGATTCAATAGTACCTCTCAAAAGGGGATTAGATAAATACTTCAAGAAGAAAAAATTGCAGGGATATAGGGAAAGAGCCAAGGAGTGGGACTAACTGGATTGCTCTTCAAAACAGCCAGCACAGACTCGAGGGGCCAAATGGCCTGCTTCTGTGCTGTACCATTCCATGATCCTATGAGATTGTGCGCAGGGGAATAATTGAAATATTACTTTTATTAAACAGTGCCTTGGTGCCATTAGGACTTAAATTTACTGCAATGTGAAGAATATACCTAAAGAAGATCCAGATCCCCTCAAAAAACACAAATTGAACAACTTTGTTTCTTTTTCTGCTGAAAATTCAGGTCCAGAAAAATGCCGTGTCACATCTGTGTTTATAGCATATGCAGCAGTAAATCTCTATGATGATGTCATAAATACAATGGGCAAACATCTCCCAATCTGATGATAAAGTTTAGGGAAATTTCAGGGTTTCTCTAAATTCAGGACAAAATCAGGAATTTATCAGCAGCAAACCATAAAAATAATTTTTTGACAATCCCTAAACATGAACTTTGACTTCCAATTTTACATACAGTGACCGATGTCAACTCCCACCGGATGACCCCCAAGACACTGTTATAAGCTATGTTGTAGCCTGTTAAACCAAATGATAGGCAGATATATGATGTAAGAAAATGCAATTTTCAATTTAAGTAATGACAGCATATTTTGCCTGCTTTAAAAACAATGATGAATGTACTCAAATTTTAGGCCATAAGATCCATTTGAAAAAGTGGTGCAGAGTTATAACATATAAACTAGATGCTGAGAATAGTTTTTTTAGTGGAATGGAGTTAGCTGAACATGTGGGCATTTATGTAGTGTTATTTCCCAGTAACGAGATGTAATACCTTTTACCAGACTCAGATTAGTTGATGCATTAAGTGGTAGTAGAAAGATAATGCAAGAAATGAAAGTTGGTGGGCAATCTTATGAAAAGCTATCTGCCCGTCATACATGGTTTAAGTCTCTATAATAAAATTAGAGTGAAACACAGTTTTTCATCAAAACAGATTTATTAGAAGAGCCTCCTTTAAATTAGATAGTAACAAGTTAGTTTCTATGTCAAGTTAGACTTTTACAGGCTACATTAAGTACTTTTCAGTAGACCTTAAAAAAAGCACCATCATTTAGTAAAATGCCTAACATCAGAAAATCAGTTTGGCTCATTCAGTAGAGAAATTAAGATCTCACTGACTGAGAAAACTTCTTTTGGGGCATGGACAGGTTCTGTATATTTCCATATACAACAGAAGAAATTCTAACAGAAGGAACAGACTTATTAGATTATCACTATAGATAATGTGGTGAATCTAATTTTTGCATACATGTGGTTGCTGTAGTTCCTTAAAATTTTAAAGCTTATCATATACTCTTGGCTAAGCTTTAAAAATGCACCATCATATAGTGTAATGCCTAACAATGAATATTTAACACTAAATTTTAACTTAAACATCAGTAGCATCACCCAATCATTCCTCCGTTGGAAGAAGAGCTTTGATGTCATCTTCAATGTCAATGGTGAGGAAATTTTTGCTGTATCGCCTATATGGCTCCCCATCCGGTCCAATAAGGAATTTTTCGAAATTCCAGCCAATATCGGACCGACGTACTGGCTTCCAGTCTATGAACTTAGAATCACCCATGAAGGCGTCAGGATCATCATAAGCTGCAGGCATCTTCTGTTTCAGAAAAGTGAAGACTGGATTCTGGTCTTCTCCATTTACATCAATCTTTTTCGACAAAGCAAAATTTGGTTCAAAGCCATTGCCTGGACGGACATATTTCAAGGAATTAAGAATCTCCTCATTGTAGATATTTTCCTACAAAATCAATGTAAAGCAAGGTCAAGTACATGGAGTATTGATTTACAGCTTTTTTTTTGGACAAGCCACAGGCCCATTTTGTGGAAACACACAACAGGCCAATCATCATCCTTTTCTGAATTGCACCCTTCTTCAGAAATTAGGGGACCAACCTGAAACGTCCATTGCCTAATCTCCACACAGATGCTGATTGACCTGAAGAGTGCAAATTAGTTTCTAAATTCAAATGAGCTTTTTAAAAACTACTAAAGTTGCTACTAGGGTAGCAGGGTCATTGGAGACCTCAGGGGGTAGTCGTCCCTGCCCTTTTGCAAGTCGCTGCAGGACCAGGTGAGGGTCCTATGTTCAGGGTTATGAGTCATGGCTAACGGCAGAACCAGCAAATTTTCAGTAGTGATGGCAGAAGAGTGAGAACATCAAGGGACAACGGCTGCTTACAGGATCCTTCAGGAAAAGGACTTTGTTTCCTTTAAAGCACACATGAAGAAGACAACGGGAAACCACCTCGTGTACTTTTCCCCTAGTCATATTGCTCATTTCTCATGAAAGTTAAAAAATGGGAGGCTCTTACAAGCAACTGAAGAGGAAAGAGCAGGACCGTAAAGCGTGGAGAAATGAGCAGATGACCTGCCCTTGGGCAGATCACCACTACAACATAGTTGCTACAATAACAGCACTTCCAAGTAATCTGTATGTGACACGCTTTGAGATGTTTCCGCGAGACATGGTGAGATGTTAGATAAATGCAAGTATTTCTTTCAAAGTATCAGATGTTGAGTTCATCATGCTACTATAACTCAACTGGTCATGGTTTTTTGTGTAAGCTTACCTAGTTCCCATAGTACTACTAGGGTTAAAATGAGCAGTGATCTAATCTTACTACATTGCACCTTTTTACTCAAATGATAACCAAACAAAACCCTGAACTTATCTAAGGTTAACAACAGTCATTACAAAATATATGATAAATGAAAAAGGAGACTGAAGAGAAGCTCCTTAAAATGATATTGTTGCCTTAAAAATCTGAAAGTATATTATTTTTTCTTAAATGTGTAACTCAAAAACATTTGCATTTAAATTGCTTTATCAAGCATGATAACATCTTAATGATTCATTTTATCAAATGTTTATTAATTTACTGTAGTTTGTAAATGTCAAATTGTTACTGAATATATGTAAATTAGTCAGGGCTGCTATAACTTAAGCCACTAATTTATTTAAAATAGTTTGAGGTTTCCACAAGAGAACTCAAGTCAATTAAAATAAGTGGAGAAATGTTTTGGGGGAAAAGACATCAAAGTACTTTGTTTTTCCTGAAAAATGTTGGGTTTACCTGGTAACCAAACTGGTTGCAGGGAAAACCCAGAACTACAAACCCCTGGTTGCCGTAGCGGCTCTGGAGCTCATTCATCTGGTGGTAATCCCTGATAGTTGTGCCTCATAAGGATGCAACATTTTCAATCAACACCACCTTTCCTTCGAGATTGGAGAAACTGAAGATTTCACCATTGAGAAGTTCTGCAGACAATTCATAAAATTTCATTCCAGTATTCGCCATCTTCCTTGCTAGTCTTCTGCACTGTTGCCTGTGACTCTTATGTCTGTACTGTCCAGTAAGTGGAACCACGTGCCCAAAGTATCAAATCAGTAAGAATCCTTTGACTGAAAGTTGTGTTGCTCTGATCCAAGGAAGGTTACAGCAAAACATCACAGCTCTAAATAAAATATGTAGAGCATAAGTTACATATGAATATCCTTAAAAATCTAGGTATTAAAAATCTTACATGCACTCCTGCCTACAAAACTGTATGTCCTATTGTCACACTTAAGTCAACTTTTTCCCCATTAGAAATACCTTTTCATATTTAAAATGGAACCTGCCTACGTAAACTTATCATGCTGTAATTAAATGCTCTTGACAGTAATGATGTTGTAGCACCTCAATTTTGCAGCTCCCAGCTTGTCAGCCTTTATTGCACAGAAACTCCTTTGCTCTAGACAATGCAATTTCTATTTGAGGACAATGGATAGGCCTCTCAATGGTTGGGGAACGTAGGACAGGCATTTGTTGTGCTCCTTTGCCCAGTTCTCCCTGAAAGTTGCAATATATGCCTTACAATTAGTATAAGACCCCAATTTGCATATTCAAGGAGTTTCCAGTCTCTTTTTGGCAGAAATGCTAGGCACCCATTTAAAGGTCTGCCGAAAGTTGATTCAAAAGAGGAAGTGAGTGCACGTTACACAACTGCCAATCATCCATTTTTCAGGCAAGAAACAGTTAAAAGTAAACAATAAGAGGTTCAAAGATTCTCCCCATGACTTAAAATTGTTATTGAATTATGTTTGCTAGCCCTGGTCTATTATCCCTTGTCCTTTAAACCCAATTCACCTAAAGACTACACATGGTCTCAACACCCCATGTGCAATGCCACAGAATACAACTAGTACTTAAAAATAAATGTATTTTTCTAGCAAAGTTAAATCAAAATAAAATATTCATAAACTTCATAACTCTATGGAGTAGTTGCAAGACTGTGCTTAGTTTGTTCATCTCAGTCAAGATCTGCTTTCTCGCCTCGATTGTAATTACTCACCAGTGGCAATGGGGTTGATTCAAGTTTGACACCCATTTTACACCACTGTCTGACTTTATTCTCTATTGAAAACAATAGGAGAGTAAAACTGAGTGGGATGTAGACAGATGTTCAACCCCAACCTGCCCTATTCTCACCAGGTTGGTTAGGTAAAAATTAGGGCAACAATATTTCATAACCCTGGATCAGGCATGGTAAAATCAGCCAGGATTCTCACTCCTGGTTGCTATCCAGTTACCTCTGCTGGAATCGCAACTCTGTTGATATCTGATGAGGCCAAATGGGATTTGGCTATAATTTTCTCTCACAAAGAAATTAACTGCCATTATTAATTGTCAAAGCTTGCACATGAATTTTTTTTTATTTTAGAGATACAGCACTGAAACAGGCCCTTCGGTCCACCGTGTCTGTGCTGACCAACAACCGCCCATTTATACTAACCCTGCAGTAATCCCATATTCCCTACCACCTACATACACTAGGGGCAATTTACAATGGCCAATTTACCTATCAACCTGCAAGTCTTTAGCTGTAGGAGGAAACCGGAGCACCCAGTGAAAACCCACACAGTCACATGGAGAACTTGCAAACTCTGCACAGGCAGTACCCAGAATCGAACCCAGGTCCCTGGAGCTGTGAGGCTGCTAACTACTGTGCCACTGTGCCGCTCAGCTTAGATGAGAACAGAGAGCACTAGCATTTGGGGAAGTGTAGCCCTCTTGTCAAGCAAATAATCAATGTATCCAGGAAAAGGAAGGAGATGGGGGGGGGAAAGACTTTTGCAAAGAGGCTCCAATGTAATTTGGACAAGTTGAATGAGTGGGCAAATGCATGGCAGATGCAGTATAATGTGGATAAATGTGAGGTTATTCACTTTGGTTGTAAAAACAGAAAGGCAAATTATTATCTGAATGGTGATAGATTGGGAAAGGGGGAGGTGCAACGAGACCTGGGTGAACCTGTACACCAGTTGTTGAAAGCAAGCGTTCAGGTGCAGCAAGCAATTAGGAAGGCAAATGGTATGTTGGCCTTCATTGTAAGAGGATTTGAGTACAGGAGCAAGGATGTCTTACTGCAGTTATACAGGGCCTTGGTGAGACCACATCTGGAGTATTGTGTGCAGTTTTGGTCTTATCTGAGGAAGGATGTCCTTGCCTTGGAGGGAGGGCAAAGAAGATTTACTAGGCTGATTCCTAGGATGGCAGGATTGATGTATGAGGAGAGATTGGGTCGACTAGGCCTATATTCACTAGAGTTTAGAAGAATGAGAGGGGATCTCATAGAAACCTATACAATTCTAACAGGACTAGACAGGCTAAATGCAGGGAGGATGTTCCTGATGGCTGGGGAGTCCAGAACCAGGGGTCACAGTCTCAGGATACAGGGTATGCCATTTAGAACCGAGATGAAGAGAAATTTCTCCACTCAGAGGGTGGTGAACCTGTGGAATTCTCTACCGCAGAAGGCAGTGGAGGCCTAGTCATTAAATATATTCAAGAAGGAGATAGATATATTTCTTAATGCCAAAGGGATCAAGGGATATGGGGAGAAGGGAAGAAAGTGGGAACAGGGTACTGAATTAGACGATCAGCCATGATCTTTCGTGAATGGCGGAGCAGACCCGAAGGGCCGAGTGGCCTAATCCTGCTCCTATTTTCTATGTTTCTGTGTTTAAAACACATTTTCACAAGAAATGAAAATAAAATGCAAAGCAAAAATATAAGTACAAATCATAATACATGATTGCTGCATAATCACTATTTGGTGTGATGAATTTGAAATGCACAGCTCATGCTCTTTTTTTACTACGTCAACAGGAAAAGTTGTTTAAAAAGAAAGGGAATAGACCAAGTAATTACAGGCCAATCAGCTAAATCTCGGTGGTGGGAAAATTATTAGAAAAGTTTCTGAGGGACATAGTAACATAGAATGGTTATAGCACAGAAGGAGGCCATTCGGCCGGTCATATCTGTGCCAGGTCTCTGCAACAGCAACTCACCTAGTCCCAATCCCCTGCTTTTTCCCCATAGCCCAGCAAATTTTTTCACTTCAGATAATTGTCCTGTTCTCTTTTGATGATAATCTTCATTTAGAAAGACATGCATTAATCAAAGACAGCGCGGATTTGTTAAAGGAAGGTCATGTCTGACTAACATGATTGAATTTTTTGAGGTGGTAACAAGGAGGGTTGATGAGAGTAGTGTATTTGATGCAATCTATATGGATTTTAGCAAGGCTTTTGATAAGGTCCTATATGGGAGACTGGTCACAAAAGTAAAAGCCCATGGGATCCAAAGAAAAGTGGCAACTTGGATCCAAAATTGGCTCAGAGGCAGGAAGCAAAGGGTCAGTGGGTGTTTTTGTGACCAGAAGGCTATTTCCAGTGGGGTTCTGCAGGGCTCAGTACTAGGACCCATGTTTTTTGTGGTATATATCAATGATTTGGACTTGAATGTAGGGAGTATGATTAAGAAGTCTGCAGATGATACATAAATTGGCCATGTGGTTGATAATGAAGAAAAAAGCTGTAGACAGCAGGAAGATATCAACGGACTAGTCAGGTGGGTGGAACAGTGGCAAAGGGAATTCAAACTAAAGGTCTGCTCCGGTCAGGAGAAAAAAAACCAACCCGAATCTGACAGAACCACATCGGACCCGAGCCCGACCTGGCCCGAGCCCCTCCATTTTTTCCCGCGCCCGACCCGACACGACCCGAGCCCGAATTGACCACCAGAAAGTTCACTTTAACTACCTTCCGATTCCGAATCCGTTTCTTTTTAAACAACCTTTAAAGTCCAATTAATACTGTGTGTCCAACCCGGACCCGGACCCGGACCCGGACCCGGACCCGGACCCGGACCCAGCCCAAGCCTGAAAGCTGGACCTGGAAGAGCGACCCGACCAGACCCGAACCCGACACATGTCGTTGGGTTCGGGTCGGGTAGCAGGCCCTTAATTCAAACCAGAGAATTGTGAGATCATGCATTTGGGGAAGGGTAACAAGGCAAGGGAATACATAGTAAATGGTAGGTTACTGAGAAGTGTAGGGAAATAGAGGGACCTTGGAGTGCATGTCCACAAATCCCTGAAGGTGACTGGACAGGTAGATAAGGTGGTCAAAAAGGATACAGGATACTTGCCTTTATTAGCTGAGGCATAAAATATAAGAGCGAGGAGGTTATGCTGGAACCGTATAAAAAACTAGTTAAGCCATAGCTGGAGTATTGCATGCAGTTCTGGTGACTGCACTATAGGAAAGATGTGACTGCACTAGAAGGGGTACAGAGTAGACTTATGAGGATGTTGCCCAGACTGGAGAATTTTGGTTATGAGGAAAGATTGGATAGGTTAGAGTTGTTATCTTTGGAACAGAGGAGGCCGAGGGGAGACCTAATTGAAATGTATAAAATTATGAGGGATTTAGATGGAGTGGATAGGAAGGCCCTATTCCCCATGATTGAGGGTTCCATAACTGGGGGCATGGATTTATGTAAGAGATGGAAAGTTTAGAGGAGATTTAAGGGGAAATTTATTCACCCAGAGTGTGGCGGGCATCTGGAACTCACTGCCTGAAAGGGTGGTAGAGGCAGAGACAATGTTTTAAAAGTACTTGGATATGCACTGGAAGTGCCATAACCAACAAGAGATGGAAAGTGAGATTAGGCTGGATGGCTACTTGTTTTTAATTTAGAGATAAAGCACTGAAACAGGCCCTTTGGCCCACCAAGTCTGTGCCAACCAACAACCACCCACTTATACTAATCCTACATGAATCCCATATTCCCTACCACATCCCCACCATTCTCCTACCACCTACCTACACTAGGGGTAATTTACAATGGCCAATTTACCTATCAACTGGCAAGTCTTTAGCAGAAACCCACACAGTCACAGGGAGGACTTGCAAACTCCACACGGGTACTACCCAGAACTGAACCCAGGTCACTGGAGCTGTGAGGCTGCGGTGCTAACCGCTGCACCACTTGTCAGACGGCACAGTCACAGTGGGCCGAATAGCCTCTTTCTATATGGTAAGTTCCTATGATTCTATGAAAATGTTGTTTATTTGACTTCTCAGAATTCAGTATGAACCTCACGTGAAATTTTAAATTGGTTGAGGATTTGCAGAATTTGACATTTCTACTGCTTACCATTTGTCAACATCAGCTACTACCCCCTATCCACCACCACCAACTCCCACCACCCACCACACCTACCCCCCCCCCCCCAGGTACTTTGTAACATTAACAACCACAGCAGCTAAATAAGTTACATCAGTGTAAATTGTTTTTGTTAACTTGTTACAAGAAGGTAACAGACCCACATAATGCCCTAAACCACAAAACAAATCTATTCTTTTCCAGTCATCATCTGGTCTGTAAACTTAGATTACTTAAACTCCACCTTGTTACCTAATAAAAATCCAAAACTAGTTATACTTTTTAGTTTGTAAGATGGCTATTTTCATTCTTAGGTTTTAAGTGTGATGGTTCACCAATACGTATCATACTCTTAAGTTATACTCTCAGTATAATTTGAGATGTTATTTCTTTCACTTAATATTGTTTACTTATGAAAAAGATTGCCACTTAACATAGTGAATGCTGACTCAGTTGAAGCATTTGAAAAACTAACCTAAACAAATTCAACAAGGAATTAAACTGACTGGAGAGAGGAGTGTACAAAAGTCAAATTACAGATCACATCCTGACCACCAGTCCTGTTTTTGTCAGCCTACAAGTTTCATTTCCAGTCCTAGGTCTGTCCTTACATCTTCTTATTGTATTATCAAAGCTTTTTATTGGTTAACAGCATGTTTCTTTCACCCAGTTGATGATAACTTCAATCAATACGATTCCACCAGTTAGCAAATTGGTAACAAGGAGGCATAAACTCAGGATTATCATTCAAAGGACAAAGAGGAAGGCTATTGAGGCAGAGATTATATCATAATTTAAAAAGGAAACAGATAATATTTGAAAGACATAACTGGCAAACATGTATTTGAGCTCTCCTTGAGGAAACAGATATTCCTGGGAACTCCTCACAAGTGGCACACTGAGCAGCACAATTCACGGTAAAAGGTCTGGGTATATTACCATCAGCCTGACCATAATATGAATACAAAAACCATATGATAATGAATAATGGCCCTCCCACTGCCCCAACATTGATGCCACTGTTGATCTATTCAACAATTCCCTTGTTTCTGCCTTTGATAATTTCATGCCCACAAAGTCCTCCACTATGACACCTATCTCTGCTTCCTTCAGCTCAAAATTGAGGACACAGTACTTGATTGGCCTGGTCATTCACTGCCACATCTGGTTGGGCTACCTTAAGAAATGGTGCATCTCAATTTCTGTTCAAATCCTTATAGTTCTCTGGGATTATCATGAAAGGCAAGTATAATCACAAACTACCCTCTTGTTCACAAACTGCCTCCTAAGACATCCTTCCCGTATTCCTCCAACATCACTAGGAGCATCTCTTTCATGTATGTCTCATGGACCAGAAGAATCTACTCAGCTATCTCAGCCTCCTCCATAAGCCAATTCCCACTCTCACCTCTCCCCATACTTCAGCCCCAACTTGATACCATACTGTAGCATCTCTCCCATCTTCCCTTGCTCATAAACTAATCTCCTGTATGAAAACTTACCTTCTGCACCCTCAATGCCACTGCCACCAAACAACTATCTTTCCTTTGCCCAACGCCTGCTGACATTATAAATTGTTACTTTTCCTCACATTTCATTGCTTCACCTTCCCAAAACTGCCACCGTCATGCCCCCTCCTCAAACAGTCCACTTTGTATCCCCCTGTCCTCTAATGCCCTTATCTGTATCCTTCTTGCCTCTCTAACATCTGTGATTGTATCTTCCCACCACTCTATGTTTGAATTGTTAAATGCCTGTTTCTACTCTGCCTACAGCAGAGAACAAGTTGGGTTTTTACAACAATCAGACAGCTTCATGGTCGCTTTAATGGATACCAGATTTTTTATTTATAGATTTTTAAAACTAAATTCAAATTCTCAAATTGCCATGGTGGAATTTGAACTCACATTCACTTGATTATTAGTCCAGGCCTTTGTCACATGATTCCTCCCTATCCTTTCCTATATTACAACACTTACCGCACTTCAAAAGTACTTCATCAGCTGCCAAGCTCTTTGGGACATCCTAACGTCATGAAAGGCACGATTTAAATGCAAGTCTTTTTTCTTTCTTTAGCCTTCTCAATGGAGCCAAATTGTCTCTGCCCCAGGACATCACTGCAGGAGTTCCTCAGGGCAGTGGCCTAAGCACAACCATCTTCAGCTGCTTCATCAATGACTTTCCCTCCATAATAAGGTCTGAAGTGGGGATGTTCACTGATGGTTACACAGTAGTTAATTCCATTCACAACTCCGCAGATAATGAAGTAGTCTGTGCCCACATGCAATAAGACCTGGACAAGATTCAGGCTTGTGCTGATAAGTGGCAAGTAATAGTCATGCCACACAAGTACCAGGCAATGATCATCTCCAATAAGAGAGAGAGTCTACCCCCTTCCCTTGGCATTCAACAGGATTGCCATTATCAAATTCCCCACAATCAACATCCGGGGATCACCGCTGACCCGAAACCTAAGTGGACCAGCCACATACTGTGGCTACAAGATCAGAGGCTGGAAATTCTGCAGCAAGAAACTCACCACCTGACTCCTCAAAGCCTGTCCACCATCTATAAGGCACAAGTCAGGAGTGTGATGAAATATTCCCCTCTTGCCTGGATGAGTGCAGCTCCAATGACACTCAAGAATCTCAATGCCATCCAAGACAAAGCAACATGCTTGATTAGCACCCCATCCACCATCTAAACAAACATTCATTCCCTCCACCACCGGTGCACCATCTACAAGATGCACTGTAGCAGGTCACTATGGTTTCCTCAACAGCACATCCCATACCCCAACCTTTACCCCCTAGAAACAACAGCAGGTGCATGGGAACACCATGCAAGCTCCCCTCCAAGACACACACCATCCTGCCTTGGAAATATGTTGCTGGTCCTTCATTGTTGCTGGGTTAAAATCCTGAAACTCCATTCCTAACAGCACTGTCGGAGCACCTTCACCACATGGACTACAACGGTTGAAAAGGACGGCTCACCAACACCTTCTCAAGAGCAATAAATTCTGGCCTCGTAATCCCTATAGTATACTACTTCCTCTGTTTAGCCTGCATGGTAGTCCTGTGTTGTAGCCTCAGCAGGTTGGCATCTCATTTTTAGGTATGCCTGGTGCTGCCCCTGCCATGCTCTTCTACACTCCTCATTGAATCAGGGTTGGGCACCTTGCTTGATGGTATAGTGGGGGATATACAGGGCCATGAGATTACAGAATGTAGTTGAATACAATTCTGCTGCTGCTGCTGATGGCCCACAGCGCCTCATGAATGTCCAGTTTTGAGCTACTATATCTGTTCTGAATCTATCCCATCTAGCACAGTAGTTGTGCCATACAACATGATGGAGGGTATCCTCAGTGTGAAAATGGAACATAGTTGCCACAAGGACTGTGCGGTGGTCAGTCCTACACTTCTGTCATGGACAGATTCATCTGCGACAAGTAGATTGGTGAGGCCGAGATCAAATAGATTTTTTCATCTTGTTGTTTCTCTCACCGCCTGCTGTAGGCCCAGTCTGACAGATATGTCCTTCAGGACCCAGCTAGCTCAGTCAGAGGTGGTTCTACCAAGCCACTCTTGGTGATGGATATTACAGTCCCCCAACTAGAGTACATTCTGTGCCTTTGCTACCCTCAGTGCTGCTTCCAAATGGTGTTCAACATGGAGTAGCAATAATTCATCAGCTAAGGGAGGTCAGTTGGTGGTAATCAGCAGGAGGTTTCCTTGCCCATGTTTGACCTGATGCCATGAGACTTCATGTGATCCAGAGTCAATGTCACACACTCCCAGGGCCACTCCCTCCTGACTGTATACATATCACTATTTCATCACCTCTGGTGGGTTTCTTGAGTGCACTGCTTCTGTGTCTCAAATGAAACTTCCATATCCCCTCCATTCCTAAAAGCTACCTCTCAGAAGAATTTCATGAATACTACTGCTATATGTGGGAAAGCTCTTCTAGCTTTTCTCTCGCACTTGAGGACGGGGTATAGGAAAATATTCGTCCTCTAACTAATGCTCCCTTTCTCAGTTCTAGTCACTGACATCTCTTTCACCAAAAAGAGAAATAGCTGGAAACTCTCAGTAGGTCAGTTCACACCTGTGAATGAGAACAGATAGCAATTTCAGGAGGTGACCCTTCCTTGCTCTTCTCCATAAAATGCTGACTCACCTGTTGAGTGTTTCCTATATTTTCAGTTCATTTCAGATTTCCACCATCTGCAGTTTCTTTGGTTTTTCTTTCTCAGTTTATCAGGTATCTCTTTCATGCCAACCTTGATTTTCTTGCTCTATTTTCTCGATGTTACTACGAACCTTCCTCTCATGGTCCTTCTAAGCTCCTACAGATCATATAAGGTTCTTCCTCCTCCCTATAGTGTTGAAATAAAGGTTGTGACAGTCTCCTAATCTAACTCATCCTTTCCGAAGACACCAGAACCCCCTCAGACATCCCTTCCCCCAACAACCTACAGCCTTCCGAAGCACAACTGGTTGATTGGTATGAAAAAAAGTGTTGGAAATACTCAGGTAGCATCTGTGGAGAGAGAATTAATGCTTAATGACATTTGTATGATCTATTCTCTTCAGCCGTGTTGGTGTATTGGGCTTTGACCAACCCTCTCAACAATTTTAAGAGTGATGATAAATACACTTACCCATCCCTTCCGTTTGCTCCCCTAACCGAGTAATGACTGTGTGAACTTGGGCCCCAGTGAAATGTCCCGGTTTACCTGTTCAACCGTTAATGTCGGTGCTGAGGGGAAAGCACACCATTACGGGATGGGTCTCCCGTCCGCTCGAGCCGGCGACCGTTACCCTCCCGCGAGCCGTGACCGTTACCCGCCCGCCGCCCGCGAGCCGTGACCGTTACCGTCCCACAAACAGGCGCGAGCTTCAAACGCTCGAGCGAATTCGCCTAAACAAGGGACCGGTGAGTAACGGGGCAGACCACACCGGTCCCCTATCTGAGCGAGTACAAACAAAACCTCAGAATTATATATTAAGGAATTATATATTTTTTTAACCTAAAATGGTCATTTTTGCTTTTCAGAAACGTGGGCCTTCACACCTTGTGGTGTCAGCCGTGTCTCATTGGCTAATATTTATCTCTCAATCATCAGATCATCTGGTCTTATACCTGGGCGCTTGCTGTTCGCAAATTGGTTGCTGTGTTTCCTACATTGCAACAGTGACTACACTTCAAAAGTACTTCATTGGCTGCAAAGCGCTTTGAGACATCCTGAGGTCCTGAAAGGCACTATATAAATGCAAGTCTTTCTTTTTGTGCTCGGGTAATGTTTTAATCAACAGCAACTCTAAGCATGAATGGTTTGAAAGTAGTTTGGTGGCTTAAATGCCCTACAGTCTGTATACATGGACCCCAAAAATTCCACACGGCCAATTGTGCCAAGCCTTTGAATCAGGATGTATGCCCACCAATGCTACACAAAGCTGAATCTGTAATAATGTGTGTGGTCAACTCATTTAAGTATTCATTGGCAGCACTCTCATATTCAATGCAAGACAGTATTATTATTGTGTTTGAAAATTAGAGTGAAATCTTTCAAATGCCAAGTCTGGCTGAAGATTGCAACAGCAACAGACAATTGGGGAGAGGTCAACAGATGAATAGATAATTGCACCGGATGGTTCCTGTGATCTTTGTCTCACTGTTCAAGAATGCTTTTTACTGGAAGATCTGGCACAGGCAATCAAAGAAGGGCAAGGATACTGGAAAAGAAGAGTGCACATTTTTAATGAGAGCCACTTCCAATCCCTCCTTGAGGAGAAAGACAGTTGGGTCTCCATGGGAACATATGAACACACATACGAACATACAAATTAGAAGCAGAAGTAGGCCATTCGGTCTACTCCGCCATTCAATAAGATCATGGCTGAAATGTTTGTGTCTCGAATTCCACACTCCCATCTGCCCCCGATATCCTTTGATTCCCTTGCCTAACAAGAATCTATCTAACCCCATCTTCAAATTATTCAATGACCCCCACCTCCACCACCTTCTGAAGCAGAGAGTTCCAAAGTCACACAACTCCCTGAGAGAAAAAAATTCTCCTCATCTCTGTCTTAAAAGGGTGACACCTAATTTGAAAACAGTGCCCCCCTAGTTCTGGATTCCCCCACAAGAGGAAACACCCTTTCCACATCCACCTTGTTAGGACTGTTAAGGATCTTATATACTTCAATCAAATCTCCCCTCACTCTTCTAAACTCCAGTGAAAACAAGCCCAGTCTGTCCAACCTTTCCTCATAAGACAACCTGCTCATTCCTGGTATCAATCTAGGAAACCTGGGAAGAACCTGCAAAAGAAAAATGTGTTTTATGCCACATGGAGGGAGTTGGTACTTGCATTGAGTGCCAAATCTCACCCCCATAACTGCAGATCAGTACAAGAAAAAGTTGTTATGTTTCCATTGGAGAAAAAAAAACTGTTTTCATTGGCAAGAGGATAAGCAACCAGAGGACAGATTTAAGATAACTTGCAAAAGAACCAATGGAGAGATGAGAAGATTTTGTTTTTCACACCTAGTTGTTATGATCTGGGATGCACTGCCTGAAAGGGTAGTGGAAACAGATTCAATAGAAACTTTCAAAAGGGATTTGGATTGTATATATGGTTGAAAAGGGCAACAAAAAAAAACTCCAGGGCTATGGAGAAAGAGCAGGAGAGTGGGCCTAATTGGATAGCTCTTTCAAAGAGCCAGCACAGGCACAATAGGCCTAATGGCCTCTTGTGCTGTATGATTATATGTGATGAGGGCAGACAAGGTGACACATTGACCACTCTTCCTTTTTTTCCTTGGACACCAGCACAGTCTACCTTCTAAAATTCAATTGTACAACTAATGATTCACACTGCATTTGCCAACACACTGAACAGCAATTACTTGCAAGCAGAACCTTACAACCTCTTTCACATTAACAGGATGATACCACTAGATCGCACATTAGCCTTTACTTAATTCACTTAATCTTGTTGCAGGAGAAACATATGCATAGTGCTCATAAGAGGCAGGACACAGGAGGGGATAGCCCCACATAATTCCTGACAAGGAGCAAGCCATGAAGCTGCTGGGAGGTTCTCTATTCTATCTGTGGGAGATGGCGAGGTTGGTAGTAGAGTGCGTGTTCGTCTACATAATCATCGTGGCATGCCTGTGAAGCAACACAGTCATAAGCTTCCACAACTTTATGTACAATGTCGCTGGAAAGGTTGGCATTTATTGTCCATCTCTTGTTGCCCTGAGAAGTTGATAGTGGATCTTTTTGAACTGTTGTTAGCAAAAATTATCTCCACAGGAACATCCATATCCAGGCCTTTGTGGATGGAAAGTCATGCAGGACGCAGCAAGCGACATGTGTGTATAACACATAAATTGGAGTATATTGAAGAGTTCCTCTTGACCTGTCAAGGCAGTGAGGCATTCCTTAAGATCCCAAGGGTACTCTCAAAGATGACTCTGGTAGACGCATGTGCTTTGTTGTAGTATTCTGCTGCTATTGTTCTCACAATTCTTAGATGAGTTGTTAAGCATGACAACAGGAAATATGTCGATATCCACAAACCATCCATTGACATTATTTTCTTTCTTGAAGGGCTCAGGAAGGGCCAAATTTCAAAGGATGAATGCTTTGTGATAACTTCCAGCAAATTTCATGCTAAAGTGCAGGATACATTGCATTTTGCCACTTACAATCTGGACATTGAGGGTGTTAACTATGGGAATTCACAGAACAACATGGATGTCATCAATGCTACATGGGCTGTGGGAAAATTAGCAAACACAATAAAAGGAATGGCCCTATCTCACTAATGTCTTTCTATCATACCAAACTGGATGAATTCCCCAGTTCTGTCTAAAACTGTCAGTCACCTGATGAATACATGCCCAGACGGACCCCTGATTGATAAATTACACACCACCCTGAACTGACCCGATGCCTTCAAAGTTGAATTAAAGCAAAATACTGCAGATGCTGGAAATCTGAAATAAAAACAAAAATGCTGGAAATACTCAGCAGGTCTGGCAGCATCTATGGAGAGAAACAGAGTTAATGTTTCAGGTCCGTGACTTTCATCAGAACCCATCAAAGTTGAATATGGTTGTAATCTTCATTGCCAGAGACAGGGCAATCTGGGCAGATGGCCTTGGCTTCAGGTCTTAATGCAACAGATAGCACAGCTCCCTTTTTGCTGTGAAGCACACTCTTCAAATACATTGCTTCCAACTAAGGTTTTCATAAGACCCACATTGCCAGTATATCCTTTTGGTGGTAAGAATTAATTTATGATGTCATCCTTCTTAAATACTGCCTCTTTTTCCATTCCTCCATTTCCCCCTATTCCTCCTACTCCTCCATCATAATGGCATATTGGGGTACATCCATTGGGAGTTCCATAGCAGCTCCTGAGAAGCTCTCTGTTTGGGGGTGGGGGTGGAAATATTCACTGGTCCTCACAGTTTCACAGACAGCCTGAAACAAGTCCAGTGCTGTCCAGACTCAAATCAAAATACTTGTTCCAAAATGTAATTTCCAGCGGCAGTTCAGCAGTCTTCAAGTTCAAAAGTTCCTCACTTTCACCAGTCTCAGGTGATCCTGGCAATGGGTACATTTTATATTTCTAATTCTATCTTCCCCCTCGTGTATATGAGTAAAACTTCCAAAAAGATAAGGTTGACTTTTTAAATAAACAATCATGTAGAGCCAGGAGGAGCCGGGCACTACAGCACTCCTGAGGGCCACTGCTGCTCTGTGATTGGGCATTTCCCATTCTCCTTCCTCCCATCCCAGTACTTATCTAAGAATCAGTCAGCATTGTAACGGATTGAAATTGACCAACTTGCCAGACATTGAAATGAGGCCCAAGGACCAGTATTAATCTGCCAACCCGTTCAGGCACAGGGATCGTTCCTTGCACCCAGTTTGTTCGGGGCTGGTGGTGCTAATAAATTTCCTCTCCTTCCAATAAACCCACTGAAAAATTCAGCTTTATCAAAACCAAACCAGTTGCTACCCAAGAGGCTTTACATCTTTGATCTCCCTGTGATGATACAAATGGTCCCATGAATAATTATCTGCAATGTATATTTGTCTAAAAAGAACTAAATGGGGATTCTTTTCTAACCCAATAGTCTATTTTTTAAAGATGTCACAAAAAAGATGAAGGAAAATCTAGGAAGCGAGTATTGTGTTCTTAAGCATTTTTTCACAATCTTTCCCACTGGACATAATTCTTTAGCAGGGTATATTGAAAGTCTTTTTTAATTATTACAAGTGGCAGTAACTCTTTACTTGAACAGACCTTTTGTTCTCTTTATACTTCCACTACTGGCCTTCTTTCCCCATAAGTTTCTAATCCAGGGCTCCTGCTGTCCATTGTGTAACCACTTCAGATTCCATTGGCTGTGTTAAGCAAGTGTCCATTCTGTCATGCTTACGAGAAGTGCAGTGATGAAAATACAGAACCAAACTGAAGTGTTATAAAAAATTGACTTTTCCTTAAAAAAGTGGACAATATGCTGCAATGAGGAGGCAGTAGTGTAGTGGTAACGTCACTGGATTAGTAATCCAGAGACCAGGCTAATGCTTTGGGGGCAAGGATTTGAATCACACCATGGCAGATGGTGAAATTTGAATTCAAATAATAAATCTGGAATTATAATGCTTGTCTAATGGTGACCATGAAACCATTGTCGATTGTTGTAAAAACCCATCACTAATGTCCTTTAGAGAAGGAAATCTGTCGCCCTTATCTGGTCTGACCTACATGTGACTTCAGACTCACAGCAATGTGCTTGATTCTTAAATGCCCTTGGAAATGGTCTCAAGCCACTTAGTTCAAGGGTAATTCGGGATGGACAATAAATGCTGGCCAAGCCAGTGATGCCCACATCCCACAAAAAAAACTAATTTCAAAAATGGCCACCAAAGATTGGCTGAATTGGCCTCTATATTCAAACTGTCTGTTAAGGACAAAAGGATACATTCCAATTTAACAGCTGTCAATTATACCCATCCTGAACCATCAAGAGACATTTTGAATTGAATGGGTTTCTCTGAAACAAAGAAGGTGTGAAGTAGCCACATCCTGGTCCATATGTCTCCTAACACAGGCTAATGTGAGAGTTTTTTTAAAAGGTCGCTCTCTGGAGAGAGAGAAAGATATCACAAAAATATCACAGAAAAGTAATCCAGCCAAGGGATGTGAAAAAACAAGGAAGGAGCCCTGCTGCGAATTCTGCACTTCAACTCAGTGCAACAGAGAACTACAAGTGACCATTGCCTCCAGCCTGAAGTCTTAACCACCAGAAAACTACAAACACCCAGGCCTACAACTTTAAACAAAACTGTTCAAGAATATTCAATAGGTTTACCATGAACCCCAAACACCTACCTCATTTCAAATCACTGACCCTTTTTTTCTCTATTTATTCTTGTGTGTGTGTGTGTGTGTGTGTCTGTGTCTGTGAGTGAATGCATGCATGGGTGCGGTTGCAACTATTTCAAGAATGAATATTGTTCATTTATTACTGTCTGCTTATTTAGCAAGTAAAACACTCAGGGGGCTAACGCATCATTTTAAACAAAACATAATTGCAGTCAGTTGGAGATGAACAGTGGGAACCACCCACACCCCTTACCACCTGGCCATAACTAATTGGGGGCTTGAAATTGAGATTTCTGAACAATCAGACTAAATGAGAGATTTAGGAAAGGGAGGAAAATTGACTTCAAAAATTGTGGAAAATTGAACAAACAAGCGTTCACGTATCAGTCTTTTTTTCTCTACGGTGCTAGAAACAAAAGATAATGCCACACTTAATGCTGAAGAGTTTGTAGAGCAGGGAGACATATCCCATGATATGTTAAATAAATTAAATTTTGAAGATTTAAAAGGCTTAGCTGTCCAGTTGGGAGTCACTTTCAAACAAAAAACAAAGGAACCTGAAATAGTGAAGAGTCTAACCATTTTAAACCTACCCCTGAGTCCAAAGAAGAAAGCATGGAATCAGAATCTGAAAAGATAATCCTAGCTAGAATTCAGTTGCAAAGGGAATAGGTGCAAATAAAAAGAGAGAAAATGCAATTTTAAAAGGAAAAGGAGGAGTGTTTCAGCTTCAAAAGGAGAGGAAAGAAATTTTCAGTTGAAAATAGAGGAAATACAATTGCAGAAGAGAAGAAAAAAGAGAAAGCAGCGAGAAAGATTACAGAGATGCCAATCCAAAGCAAAACAAATACCATGGTATTGGTAAAAAGGCTTACTGGCAAATGCTTGAAGATTCCCTTAGTTAAAGATTACCCACAGAGTAAGCTGGTCACTGGGGTAGTGACGGTCGGGTCAATCCGAGTTTACTAACCCAGGGGTCGACCCATTACTGGGCAATGACTTGGCAGGAAACACAGTATTATATCCAAAGGGTCCAGAGCAGTCCACGGAAACTGGGGAACCTTAAGGAATCCATGAAAACTCGGCACAGCTGCAATAGGGCTAGTAGAGATTAAAGAGGCTAAAGGAAAGCCAGTAGAATTTGAAGAGGCCAAGATGGAGCCAGTAGAATCTAAAGAGGCCGAGACAGAGCCAGCAGAAAGTAAAGGAGCTGAGATAAAAGCAGCCAAGGTTGAAGGGAGTGTACCGGAGGTATGGTTAGCAGGAACCTTGGAACTATATCGTCACACCTTCACTGTCCCTGGTCAAAATCCTGGAACTCCCTTCCTAACAGCACTTTGGGTGTACCTACCTTACATGGACTGCAGCAGTTCAAGAAGGCAGCGCACCATACCTTCTCAAAGGCAATTAGGGATGGGTAATAAATGCTGGACTAGCCGGCGACGCCCACATCCCATGAATGAAATTTTTTTAAAAACCTCTTTAAAGATTTACATAGGGACAAGGAAAGTTCCCAAACAGGCAAGCAAAGAGTGAGGGTGATGCCTCACCCAGCTGAAGTGCCACAGAGAAGTGTATTGGAATAAAAAAAGTAAATGCTGGAAATATTCAGCAGGTCTGGCAGCATCTGTGGAGAGAGAAGCAGAGTTAATGTTTCAGGTCTGTGACCCTTCTTCAGAACTAGCAAATATTAGAAATGTAAAAGGTTATAAGCAAGTAAAGCCGGGGTGGGGCAAGAGATAACAAAGGAGAAGGTGTAAATAGGACAAGGTCACAGAATAACTGACTGGAAGGTCATGGAGCAAAGTGTATTGGAAGCTGGGCAGTCACTTGTGAGCAGTAGTGTCCCTGAGTGCATGGGGCAGATTAGGGAAAAACCCATCCCAGAAGTAAAGGGAAGGTAATATGCCCAAGGTAAACACTTGTGAAAGCCACAAGAAAAATAAAAGTGGGGTCAATGTGGATTTGCCCAATGAAGAATCAAACTGCCAGGTTCTAAATCCAAAGCTAATTGAACCCAGCAAATCAAATTCAGAACCCACTAAAGACAAAGTTAGGAGGAGAACCCAGACACCTTACAGGGGCTGAAAAACCATTTAGCACCCACCGTCACCCTAGAGATAAGAATTATCAATGTGTCAGAATCTGAACTATTAAATCCATGTGTTGTGGAAACAGCAGTTGAAGGGTTAAGACCTGTACAGGTAGTGAAAATTGCCAGCAGCCGGGAGCAATGCAAGAATGGAAATTTGCACATTACAAGCCTTACAACAGAAAATATGTCTCTCCAGCAGTTCCCAAAGTACTGAAAACAGTTGCTAGATAAATCCAACCCCATTCAAAATCACATACCTGGGATTTAAAAGTGTGAAACAGATAGAAAACACCAAATTTTCTAAACAGAAGCTTTCCTGAGGGAATATTTCAACACCTAAAAAGGAAATTCATTTATAATTATTCCTCATCCAAAAAAAAGGATGATGAAAAAACTCAACCTTTTGCAAGAAATGGTTGTTACTGACAATGCCAGCTGTAGCACTTGTCAGATTGAGGTGTGGGTATCATGAGTGCAGAATGTGTGCAGTTGTGTGACCCTATACCTTCATTCTTTCTTTCTTTCTAAAACAAAAAAAAGAACAACATTAAAATGAAATCCAAGGAATGTCATTTTTCCCCTTTTGGGGGAGGTGTCACGCTCATGAGAAGTGCAGTGTCAAAAATACAGAACCAAACTGAAGAATTATCAAAAAATTGACTTTTCCTGTAAAAAGTGGACAATGTGCTGCAAAATGGCCATCAAAGGACGGCTGACTTGGCCTGTATGTTCAAACTGTCTCACTGTCTGTTAAGGACAAAAGGATACACTCCAGTTGAAGAGGTGTCAATTACACCCATCCTGAAACCATCAAGGGACATTCCTGAATTGAATGGGTTCCTCTGAAACAAAGAAGGTGTGAAGTAGTCACATCCTGGTTCATTATGTCTTCACAGTGGGGGAGGGGTTCCATGCTTCTTCTAACAGAGGCTAATGTGAGAGATTTTTTACCTTAAAAGGTAGCTCTCTGGAGAGAGAGAGGGAGAAAGATCACAAGAACATCACAGAAAAGCAGTCCAGCCAAGGGGTGTGAAAAGAAGTCCAGCAAAAAAAGAGCCCTGCTGTGAATTCTGTACTTCAACCTGATGCATCAGAGAACTGAAAGTGACTACTACCTCCAATCTGAATTCTTAACCAGCAGAAAACCAAAAACACCCAGGCCTGCAACCTTAAAAGAAACTTTCCGCCAAGATGATTCAACAGGTTTACTGTGAACCCCAAACACCTACCTCACTTCAAACCAGTTACCACCAAAGAAAGTCATTACTACTATTATGGTGGCACTGCTGAGCCCGTACAGTGGCCACAGGCGGGAAGAAATCAGGAAAATTAAATGCTACAGAGGAGTGTGATTCTTGAATAAAAGCAAAATACTGCGGATGCTGGAAATCTGAAATAAAAACAAGAAGTGCTGGAAATACTCAGCAGGTCTAGCAGCATCTGTGGAGAGAGAAGCAGAGTTAACGTTTCAGGTCAGTGACCCTTCTTCAGAACTAGCAAATATTAGAAATGTAAAAGGTTATAAGCAAGTAAAGCGGGAGTGGGGCAAGAGATAACAAAGGAGAAGGTGTAAATAGGACAAGGCCATAGAATAGCTGACCAGAAGGTCATGGAGCAAAGGCAAACAATATGGTGTGTTGAAAGACAAAGCATTGGTACAGATAGGGTGTTAATGGACTGAAAATTGAACAGCCGCAGGCACAAACATGAAAAAAAACAATGGGTAAACAAACTGAACAAACTAAGATGAAATAAAATAAAATGAACACAGAAAAAAAAAATTAAAGAAAGGAAAAAGAAAAAAATAACTAAAAATGAAAGTAAAATAGGGGGCCCGTCTTCTTGAAAACTGTTTTAGTTTGGAGTCACTTCTAATACTTAGAAGATACAGTATATGAGCATTTAAAAGCACTTTATGAAACTTGCTGAGAGTTTTAAAGTGAACTGTACGTAATAAATTTTCCTGTGGGGATTCCATTGTTCCTGTGCTTTGAGGAGGAGGATGATGCTAACATGCATGAGGAAAACAAGAGAACATGATATCATGCATGCAGGCAACCCCAACCTGCATCTATCCATGTAATAGGGTCTAGAGAACACAGTGGCCTGATCTGGATTTTTTTCCTTTCGGCATTGGCTAAGGGGGCTGTGTTTTCCCTGACAGAGACATGCTAGCTGTGGGAACTGACTTGCAGCCACATTCCACCGGATGCACAAACTTGTCTGTGACTGTGGAAGTGACAACATTCATCCAGGTGCTTCCAGGCAACAGCAAGCAACATTTGTCAGTATCAGTTCTTCATTGCATTCGATGGATGCCCTGTTCAGGGACACCTCTGCATTTATTCAGTTCCACGTGGAGCCAGAAAAGCAGAGATAGAGAACCATCAACTTTTTCCGAGTGGTTTGATGTTCACAAGTACTAGAAAGGCCCATTTGAAAGCTCCGTCAACTTCATCAACAAGACTTAATTCCCTTAATGTCTATAGAGTTATTGATGCAAGCTATCCCATTCTGCATGTAAAATGCATACTACCCAGGGAATAGCCAAGATTTGTTTACTCAAGCAATCCAGGACCCCTGCACCGGTCAGCCAGACCAATAGAACAGGCTAGCTAATAGGAGAAGACCAGGGTACCCACTTCACACTTGCCTGATAACTGCTTTTCAGCCAAAGGACAGAGGCCAAAAACAAGTCCAATGAGGGTTTGGGTGCTACCTGATCAAGATGGAACAGATGATTGGAATTCTTAAGTCTTATTTTCATTGCCTGAGCATCAGGAGACCTCTGGAGTATTCTTCAGAATTGTAGTGGCTTGCTGCATCCTCCAGGATTTAGCCATTACAAAGCACAGCAAGTGAGAGGATGCGGATAATGGAAATCAATCCCCTGCCCAACGTAAAGACACCTAAGAGAGAGAGGAGGTGGGCCTGGTCACTCTGCTGCAAGCAGAACATACCATCAGGCAAGAAATCATCAACATTTTTCACTGGGAGGGAATATTAACAAACATGTATTACCATATACAAGAGTTAAAAGGAGGCCTTAATGGAAAAATATACAAACAACCCAAATTCTCAGATATGTACATGTTTATTTCCACCTTGACCTTTCATTACGCATGACTACTACTGCTATTTCTTAGTGCAGTAGCTACTCTATATACCAAAAACTCTATACTCATGATTCTAACCTCTTATGTCTATGTAATGCAACCTCTGTGTCAGGAGGTTGTCAATTTTGTGATTGGGATTGTACACATTTATTTCCGAAGAACTCTCAGTGACACAATGTTCTTGTAGGACCTTGTGGTGCCACATTGCTGGTCTACTGGACTAGCAGTTGTGTCCTATGCAGGCATCAAAGGTGACTGCACTGATGCATGTGCACAGTTACTGCGACATCCGCAACCACTCCTTACAGCTCAGTAGTGCTGGACATGGGCTCAGTTATGCTAATGGTCTGCATGAAGTCGAATGGTTCCAATTAAATCCTGAGGAAGGGCTTCTCTTCAGGGTATCTATAGAGGCAGTTATTTTTATTTTTTATTTTTTTATTTTATTTAGAGATACAGCACTGAAACAGGCCCTTCAGCCCACCGTGTCTGTGCCGACCATCAACCACCCATTTATACTAATCCTACACTAATCCCATATTCCTACCACATCCCCACCTGTCCCTATATTTCCCTACCACCTACCTATACTAGGGGCAATTTATAATGGCCAATTTACCTATCAACCTGCTATCAGTGGTGTCAGCTTTGGCTCAGTATTACAGTATTAGCATTTTCATCTCTATGTTAGAAGGTTATGGATTCAAGCTAAAGCCTGGCTTGGGTATAAAATTAAAACCAGACTCAGGCCCGACCTGACCACAACCAACCCAAACCCGACCCGAGTCCGAGTCCTTCAATTTCTTTTCATGACCGACCCGAGCCGAAAATATCAAACATGTTATCAGTACAGAAAAAAAATTGCGTCAAAACGTAGATTAAAAAGAAAACAATACAAAATAAAACCCGACCATAGCCAACCCCAACCCGAGCCCGAATGGTGGACACAGAATATAGAGCCGACCTGACCCGAATCCAACACATGTAGTCGGGTTTGGTCGGGTTTGGGTCGAGTAGCGAGGCTTTAGCTCAAGCTCCACTCCAGATGCTTGAGCACAAAATACAGACTGATATTTTATTACAGTGCTAAGGGAGTGCTGTGCTGTTGGGCCTTTGGATGAGATGTTAAACTGAGACCAAATCTACCTCCAGAGGTGGACATATAAGATCTCATGGCACTATGCAGGCACTGGATACTACAAATGCTGTGGGCCCTGACAACATTCCGGCCATAGTACTGAAGACCTATACTCCAGAACCTGCTGCAGCCCTAGCCAAGCTGTTCCAGTACAGCTACAACATTGGCATCTACCTGGCAATGTGGAAAATTGCCCAGATATGTCCTGTATGCAAAAAGCAGGACAAATCAAACCTGGCCAATTATCACTCCATCAGTCGACTCTCAATCATCAGTAAAGTGATGGAAGGTGTCGTTGATAGTGCTATCAAGCGGCACTTGCTTAGCGATAACCTGCTCACTGACGGTCAGTTTGGGTTCTGCCAGGGCCACTCAGCTCCTGTCCTCATTACAGCCATGTTCAAATATAGATAAAAGCTGAACTCAAGAGGTGAGCTGAATATGACTGCCCTAGTCATCAAGGCAGCATTCGAGAGAGTATGGAATCAAGGGGCCCTAGCAAAACTGGAGTAAATGGGAATCGGGGAAAAACTCTCCACTGGTTGGAGTCATACCTAGCGCAAAGGAAGATGGTTATGGTTGTTGGAAGTCAATCATCTCAGCTCCAGGACATCACTGCAGGAGTTCCTCAGGGTAGTGTCCTTGGCCCAACCATCTTCAGCTGCTTCAATAATGACCTTCCTCCAATCATAAGGTGAGAAGTGAGGATGTTCGCTGACAGCTGCACAATGTTTAACACCATTCGCGAATCCTCAGATACTGAAGCAGTCCATGTAGAAATGCAGCATGACCTGGACAATATCCAGACGTGGGCTGATAAGTTGCAAGTAACATTGCGCCACACAAGTGCCAGGCAATGACCATCTCCAACAAGAGAGAATCTAACCATCTCCCCTTGACATTCAATGGCATTACAATCACTGAATCCCCCACTATCAACATCCTGGGGCTTACCATTGATCAGAAACTGAACTGAAGTAGCCATATAAATACTGTGGCTACAAGAGCAGGCTTAGAATCCTATGGTGAGTAACTCACCTCCTGACTCCCCAAAGCCTGTCCACCATCTACAAGGCACAAGTCTCCACTTGCCTGGATTGGTGCAGCTCCAACAACACTCAAGAAGCTCAACAACATGCAGGACAAAGCAGCCCCCTTGATTGGCACCCCATCCACAAACATTCACTCCCTCCATCACCAATGCACGGTGGCAGCGTGTGTACCATCTACAAGATGTACTGCAGCAATGCACCAAGGCTCCTTAGACAGCACCTTCCAAACTTGCGACCTCTACCACCAAGAAGGACAAAGGCAGCAGATGCATGGGAACGCCACCACCTGCAAGATCCCCTCCAAGCCACACACCATCCTGACTTGGAGCTATATCACCATTCCTTCATTGTCAAACAAAGAACAAAGAAAATTACAGCACAGGAACAGGCCCTTCGGCCCTCCAAGCCTGCGCCGATCCAGATCCTCTATCTAAACATGTCGCCTATTTTCTAAGGGTCTGTATCTCTTTGCTTCCTGCCCATTCATGTATCTGTATAGATACATCTTAAAAGACGCTATCATGCCCGCGTCTACCACCTCCGCTGGCAACGCGTTCCAGGCACCCACCACCCTCTGCGGAAAGAACTTTCCACGCATATCCCCCCCTAAACTTTTCTCCTCTCACTTTGAACTCGTGTCCCGTAGTAATTGAATCCCCCACTCTGGGAAAAAGCTTCTTGCTATCCACCCTGTCTATACCTCTCATGATTTTGTACAGCTCAATCAGGTCCCCCCTCAACCTCCGTCTTTCAAATGAAAATAATCCTAATCTACTCAACCTTTCTTCATAGCTAGCGCCCTCCATACCAGGCAACATCCTGGTGAACCTCCTCTGCACCCTCTCCAAAGCATCTACATCCTTTTGGTAATGTGGCGACCAGAACTGCACGCAGTATTCCAAATGTGGCCGAACCAAACTCTTATACAACTGTAACATGACCTGCCAACCCTTGTACTCAATACCCTGTCCGATGAAGGAAAGCATGCCGTATGCCTTCTTGACCACTCTATTGACCTGTGTTGCCACCTTCAGGGAACAATGGACCTGAACACCCAAATCTCTCTGTACATCAATTTTCCCCAGGACTTTTCCATTTACTGTATAGCTCACTCTTGAATTGGATCTTCCAAAATGCATCACCTCGCATTTGCCCTGGTTGAACTCCATCTGCCATTTCTCTGCCCAACTCTCCAATCTATCTATATTCTGCTGTATTCTCTGACAGTCCCCTTCACTATCTGATACTCCACCAATCTTAGTGTCATCTGCAAACTTGCTAATCAGACCACCTATACTTTCCTCCAAATCATTTATGTATATCACAAACAACAGTGGTCCCAGCACGGATCCCTGTGGAACACCACTGGTCACACGTCTCCATTTTGAGAAACTCCCTTCCACTGCTACTCTCTGTCTCCTGTTGCCCAGCCAGTTCTTTATCCATCTAGCTAGTACACCCTGGACCCCATGCGACTTCACTTTCTCCATCAGCCTACCATGGGGAACCTTATCAAACGCCTTACTGAAGTCCATGTATATGACATCTACAGCCCTTCCCTCATCAATCAATTTTGTCACTTCCTCAAAGAATTCTATTAAGTTGGTAAGACATGACCTTCCCTGCACAAAACCATGTTGCCTATCACTGATAAGCCCATTTTCTTCCAAATGGGAATAGATCCTATCCCTCAGTATCTTCTCCAGCAGCTTCCCTACCACTGATGTCAGGCTCACCGGTCTATAATTACCTGGATTTTCCTTGCTACCCTTCTTAAACAAGGGGACAACATTAGCAATTCTCCAGTCCTCCGGGACCTCACCCGTGTTTAAGGATGCTGCAAAGATATCTGTTAAGGCCCCAGCTATTTCCTCTCTCGCTTCCCTCAGTAACCTGGGATAGATCCCATCCGGACCTGGGGACTTGTCCACCTTAACGCCTTTTCGAATACCCATCACTTCCTCCCTCCTTATGCCGACTTGACCGAGAGTAATCAAACATCTATCCCTAACCTCAACATCCGTCATGTCCCTCTCCTCGTCACTGGGTCAAAATCCTGGAACTTCCTTCCTAACAGCACTGAAGGTGAATACCCCACATGGACTGCAGCGGTTCTAGAAGGCAGCTCACCACCACCTTCTCAAGGTCAATTAGGGATGGGAAATAAATACTGTTGTAAAAACCCAACTGGTTCACTATCGTCCTTTAGTGATGGAAATCTACTGTCCTTACCTAGTCTGGCCTACATGTGACTCCAGTCCCATAGCAATGTGGTTGACTTTTAACTGCCCTCTGAAATGCCTGGCAAACTGCTACAGAAAAGTCGAAAAAGAATAAAACCTGATGGACCACCCAGCATCGACTTAGGCAGTGGAAATGACAATGGCACGACCTGCCCAGTCAACCCTGAAAAGTCCTCCTTACTAACATCTGGGGACTTGTGCCAGAATTGGGAGAAGGCAATCATCAGAGGAGGTTATTGTTTGACATTTACTATGAGAGAACAGAATGCTACTAGCTGTACAGCAGTGGACATTGAAGTCCCCCACCCAGAGTACATTCTGTTCCCTTGCTACCCTCGGTGCTTCTTCCGAGTGGAGCAGCAATGATTCATCAACTGAGGGAGGGCAGTAGGTGGTAATCAGCAGGAGGTTTCCTTGCCCATATTTGACCTGGTGCCATGAGATTTCAAGTAGTCTGGATCAATGTTGAGGACTCTCGCGTCAATTCCCTCCTGACTGTATACCACTGTGCCGCCACCACTGGTTGGTATGTCGCATCCCACCCAGGGATGGTGATGGAGGAGACTGGGGCATTGGCTATAAGGTATGATTCAGTGAGTATGACTATGTCAGGCTGTTGCTTGACTAGTCCGTCGGACAGCTCTCCCATTTCTGGCACAAGTCCTCAGATGCTAGTAAGAAGCACCTTGCAGAGTCGATCGGGCTGGGTGTGCCTTCTCTGAGGTGAAGGACTGCATCACCATGGAAGTTACCAACCATGTCAAAACAGTCCGGGTACAACCTTTGGAGGTCTTGAATTGATTCTATAGGTGTGAACACACTTTGATTGCTGCAGACTTTTGACTGGGTCAGCTCATGAATGGTGACACTGTTGAGCTCGTTACACACTGGCAATCCTGCTACTGCGGGTCCTGACACATCCACTACTTAAAATGTCTGCCCAGACCAGGTTGAATCTTTATACCTGCATTCCTGGTTTAGGGAACCTCTAGGCACCTTATTGGTGATCCATTGTAAGCCGTGTGCTTTATGCTAGTGGGCTTAACCACCGATATCCATGCCTCGTGATACATATCCTTAAGAGTACGGAAAGGTAGAACGTTGGCTTTTGCGTCTGTGTCAACCTTCACCCGCAGTCGATGTGTCTCGCTTTAGGCTTCAAGTGTTGCAAAAGCTTCCGTTTTGGTTAGGAAATAACTTTTTCTGCTAGGGTGATCATGTGAAATGGCTGCTCATCAGTTGTATCTTCACCTTGATTCACCTCATCCAGTCAGGTGGGGTGCACCCCCATTTCATGGATGGGATGGTGCTTGTGGCGATGCCTAGAACTATCTCTCCCACCTTCTCCTCTGGTTCGCGTGCTTCTGCAGTTGGATCGCTGCCCGCTCTGGCTTCTCCCTATGTTCCTGCTGCTGGGCCTTCTAAGCCCACAGGACTTTCACATGTCTGTGTATGCCGGGCATCTATGTAGTTTGTGGGAAAGCCCACAGTTACTGCACACTTGTTTTGCTTGGATGCCCTGGATATTACACCAACAGTCCTTTCAGACCCTAAAGCTTGCAAACACCGTCTTCCAGCCACAATGGCCTCGTACCTGCGTCCTCCCTGTAACTTGCTTTCCATGCCATGTCCTTTCACCTTTTCCAGTAGACCTTGTTGGAACATCTCTATGGGAGTGGGGGAAATGACCAACTCCATAATGTATTCCAAGAGTTCCGAATCGGTAACGCCACATTCTTTTGCTTTTGCCCTACATTTGCTGACAAATTGATCTATGCACTCGGTTTTCTGCCTATATTGCATGAGCTCCAAGCACGTATTCTAAATTTACTTTCACTTTGAGCTGGGCTTCTAATGTTGACCATAACTTTGCGGGATCCTTCTGGTCAGAATCTGACAAACCAGAGGTATTTATTCTGCATAGTCCTTCATTTCCTACCGCAATCCTGATTTTTATGGCTTGCTTTTCAGCATCCACAACTTCATGGTCCAGGGAACATAACTCCATCCTTTGTTTAAATAATTTGAACTTGCCCCAGCACAGACACTTTCCAGTTCATCTTGGGGAATCTGGTTGCCATGACCTCAGCCTTCTATTACTTTTCTCCCTAGGGAGCAGGTCTCAATATCAGAGCTGCAGCTAACCATGACATTTATGGGGCTGAGCTGATGCCACTTCCTGAGCTGTGTCGATGTAGCACAAGCTTCAAGCTTGGAGGCAGGAGGGGCCATTGGATGAGGCAAAGTGCAGGGTGTGATACAGGGCACCCACATACCATTGCAAATTCCTACAATTATTGCCTTCATTTTTCTTCACTGAAAGGAGTATCACTCGCTGAATGAGCAGATTATGTGTGACCAGATTCATAAAATCCTTCATGTGAATGCCAGATTTCTGGAGGTTGTCATGACGCATTCATTCTCAGGAATTCTGCCATCCCTGAGATCTTCAAGGAGATTAGTAAAATGAAAGAATGGCTTATGGGTGACAAAGCATAATCCTGCCAGCATTGATAATGGTCCCTTAAAGAGTTGCAATAACAGCAGTTGTGGAGCACTACAACTTGTCATATGCGTCTAACAGTGTGATCTTTGAAAGGATCATCTGGTCTCAAAAGATGCTTTTGATGCCTTCATATATGAGGAGGAGCTTTGCAATATGCTCCAAATCATATATCCTGTAGCTGGATATGGCGTACACAACTTTGCCATCCAAAACTTCCAAGACATAGAGATTCTTGGAGAAATGGCACTA
The DNA here is from genome assembly GCF_036365525.1 of Heterodontus francisci. Classification (NCBI taxonomy): domain Eukaryota; kingdom Metazoa; phylum Chordata; class Chondrichthyes; order Heterodontiformes; family Heterodontidae; genus Heterodontus; species Heterodontus francisci. The sequence continues at coordinate 79,672,882 of NC_090389.1, read as the reverse complement.
CCTGCTTTAGAAGCAAATCAGCATGGTGCAGAGCATCAGGAGGAATGTAATTCAGAGGACTCCTCAGTGACAGTTGCAAGAAGTATTTGAACTCAATTTATCAGTGAAATATTCGCATCTGTTTAGACAAAGTCTAGCCTTTTCAACATTACCTTTAAGCCTTTTCCCCCACCCTCACATAAATTACAACTCTTTCAAACCTGTACCCATTTTAGAACATCACATCAGTCCCCTTTGGCCCTATATTGCAATGCAAGTTTAAATCAACTGATTGAATAAGTGAGCACAAAATGAGTGCACATTCAGTTTTATTATGAACAATTCAAAAGCAAATATAAGCCGTTCTATTCCTTCATCATGACGTACTTATCCAAGGTGTCAAAATGTGCCTTGCTTTCTCATGTTATAAGAAACAGCAGCCTCATGTATATCATCTCCAATCTTCAAAATTCTATCAACCTCTGGATCTGTGTGTCAGCTGATTAGTAGGCTGTCTGGTCTAATGTCAACTATCAAGTCCTGAAAAACAGTGGTCTTTATGCTGGCCCCCATTATCTAAAAGTATGAAGGTGCTGTCTATACTGTTCCCTGCAGAGGTGGAGTCATCGATCGGATCCTGCTACTTCCAAAATTGGGGAGATCTTGCAAATTGCTGTGTTGATTCCTGAAAAAAAGAAAAAGCTTCCATGATGTTCCTACAAATGAATGCTGTGGACTCCAGAGTTGCAGCTATTAGTTATCACACATTCTTGCAGATTGATATAGGTGTGATGTTTCTTGAACATCCTTTTTTTCAGGTGAGTACACAAGAATTCTGAGTCCCACAACTCCAAAGCCAGGGGCAGTTTTATCCAAAGCTTCCACTGGACAGATGGCATATCCTCACCTGCTCCTCTAGATCTCACATGCTTTGAATTGTCCAATGTCACATCCTCACTAAGATGATCTAATTCCTCTCAGGTGACATTATCTGATTATCTGAGCTGGTGCTTGAGAATGAGAAAGCAAGTGACACAGAAGGACTTCAAGGGTAATAAAAGCAAAATACTGCGGATGCTGGAAATCTGAAATAAAAACAAGAAATGCTGGAACCACTCAGCAGGTCTGGCAGCATCTGTGAAAAGAGAAGCAGAGTTAACGTTTCGGGTCAGTGACCCTTCTGCGGTTCCGAAGAAGGGTCACTGACCCGAAACGTTAACTCTGCTTCTCTTTTCACAGATGCTGCCAGACCTGCTGAGTGGTTCCAGGACTTCAAGGGTGTTCAGGCAGAGGAACATGGAGCAAGATGTTGCTCTTGGGACTGTTTTGTGACCTAAACCTCATCATACTATTTCTCATCATCCTCTTTCTCATCATCACTGTCATTGTTATAGTCGATGAAGAAATTTCTGCCTTACTGTTCTTCCTCCTCATTATCATCTTTCTCTTTACAATTCTTTGTTGTCCAATGCTGAAATGATTCTGCAGAAAAAGAGTATAAGCTAAGAATGGGTAAGCATTAATCATTTGGACCATGGAGATAGAGAAGGGTGTGGAAGCTCTTGTGTTACTGCCATGTCACAGGAATGCCACAGCAACTGTCTAGATGTGCTCCACTAACATGTAGCCTACGCAGTTCCACCGATTTCACCATCAATCACTGCTCGAGGAGTGTTACTCCCCAGCATCTCTATGGCATGCTCTTCCTAAAAGATAAACTCTCTGATATCCAGGAACTCCCCTCTGGTCCCTCATCTTTCATAAGTATTGTGTGCAAGTTTCCTGTAACAAACTTAAGTGCATTAAGTTTAGGCTAGCATTTGAGGGATAACACCCAGGTGACATCAGAGAGCTTAAGTTATGGATCTGGTGGAATAACCTTGTTAAAATGGTGGAAGGAGTTTTCAGGTTCTACATACGAGTAATAGCTGTTAGGAGAGATGACAACAAATATTGTAAGATACTGAGTTAGTGAACCTGTCCAGAGCAGCAGCAGGAAGGGTGACTTGTGCAGCTATTAATTTCAGAATGTCAGCAGTGTTGGTGCCCTTGGTCCTAAAGGAAGAAAGAGACAGTGGCCAGTGTGTTATTTTGCTTACCTTCATTTAAGTCATTGAATATTTACCAGCACTGGTCTGCAGTCTGTGGTGAGAGGTGTCACTCAGTGCTATTGCCATATGTCCATATGGCACAGAAGACTCTTTTTTCTAAGGCTTCCTCCCATGAGCACCCAGCAATCTCTGCATTTCATACAGGAGCATCTGTAGGGTGGTCTAGTAAAATCATATACTCTTCCTTTCTGCTTCTTTGCAAGCTTTGTTCACATCTTTGGAAGTCTTTGCCAGGTCCCCCTTTAAAAGTGCAACAGAATTGTTATGTGAGCTATCTATGACATATACCTAACAGTTATCTGTCATTTAATATATTGAGTAGTTATCTTTTGCACACCCAGACAATTTCCTTCCCTTCCAACCTTTTTAAAGGCCTGCTAAACAAATTGCCACACCTCCTAGCACAGTACTCACACGTTACACGAGAGTATTGGTGCTAATATTTACATTGTCATTTAGTCATCTCTGCCTCAAGAGCTGCTCAAAGTAACCACTTATTTTAATCAGTCTTGAACCCTCAGGAGGGAGCAGAATCATTTAATTTGTTGTGCTACTACCAAAGTTGGCTCAGCAGTGTAGACCAAATGTAGTGTTAGACGCTCCTTCTGTTCAAGGACTGTTTCAAACACCTCACTCACTTGATCCATGATCATTCTGGCCCCTCATTTGTATTTCTTACCATTTCAAATATGTGTGCCATGTTAAAGATAACTTAACAGTTGTAACCATGTCACAGACTATTCCTATTCCTTCTGTACTTTGTGTAACTATGAAAGAGACAGAGAGAGTATTTCTGAGGGGTATGGGTGACTAGCGAGGAGGTAAATATACACTTGACTGATGAGAATCGCTGTTCCAGTATCGGACTTTAGTTATTGCCTTTGATCCTCAACTCTAATGCAGAACAATGAAAGTTTATAAGACTCAATGAAGTTGTGAAAATATCAATTTAGAACAGTTCTTACCAATGTGAACTTTCGATGGTGTGTTGATTGTTTTTGTTTATACCAGTTAAAATATTACAAGCATTTTCTGTTACCAGTTCCTTGTAGCTTCACAAAGCTCTTGTATGTGTTTCTAATGCTAAGTAGTAAACTAGATTTTGTTATGTTTTTCCATGCAGTGAAATAAAATGTCTGAGAAACTGAGGCAGTGCAGGGAGGATCTAGCAGCAGCTCTGGACCGAGCTCTGGAGGACAACATTGTATCTCCTGTGTTCTCTTCAGACCCCGAGTGGCTTGAGTCAGGAAGGTTGCTGCAACCAAACACTGGTGCATTCATTAACCATCCCATTGCTAGAATGTATCCATCTTTCAGTCCGCCACATCTCACCCAACCAGTTCTGCAAGTATTGTCTGAGAGAGGACCATATTACTGTGTGCCTGCAGAACTTGCCTTGATGGATTGCAATAATATTTCATTTAAAGTAAAGCGGCTTGTTTTTGGAAATGCAGAAAGCTTTGTTGTGAATGCTAATGTTCCAGTGCCTGATGGTCCCTTTGAGAATGGTTGTGAGAACACAGATAATTTTACACAAGAATGCATCAGGTACTGAATATCTAAGCTAGGAATTGTGTAAGTTCCCAACATTCATTATACTTCTTCCCTTTAAATAGTCCTCCTCACATGCAGGAAGACATCTCAAAGCACTTTACAATATGGAGGAAAGGGATATAATGGGGAAAGGTAAAAGCCATAGAGAGGCCAGCATAGCAAATGGAAGGTACCACCAAAAGGAGGTCTTTGAAAACAAGGAGGTAGATGACAAGGTGGAGGGAACGAGGTAGACTAGAGTAGAGAGGTCAAGCGGGCATGACTGTAGTAAATAAGTAGTTGCCATGGGTGGAGTGGAGACACAAGAGGTTAGAAGCCCTGTACTGGAGGGCCATATGGTGTGTGCAGCAAGAGGAGATTGAGAAGGTTAAGTGGGGTGGGGCCATGAAGAGATTTGGAAACAAGGGTAATTTTGAAATCAACATGCTGAGGCATGAGGTGTCTTATAGAGCTTGAAAAATACAGAGGTGCTGGGAATGTGGGACTTCCTGTCCATAAGAACACAGGGTGTATTGTTTTGCAGGAGTTGAGTTTGTCAAAAATTGAGGCAGGGAGGCGAGCTAGTAAAACATTAGGGAATTCAAACCATGAAGTGCTGAAGGTGTGGACTGGGGAATTGGCAGTGGAAGGGGAAGATGTGGGCAATGTCATGGAGATAGAATAAAACAGCCTTGGTAATGGAACAGATGATTGAAGGGAGCTGAGTGCAGAGTTAAGCACAGTGCCAAGTTTCCACACCTTCTGATGAGAGAAGGTTGAGATTGTAGTTAGAAAGGTTGATAGAGTCAAAGCCAAGAAGCACAGAGGTGTGGACAAGAGCTAATTAGGATGTCTTTGGTTATGCTGACAGCCTGCTGATTCTGTCTTCAGTCTCTTGAAAGTATGTGTGAGTGTATGTAAGTCTGCTGCTAGTTACAAAAACAAAGAAGAAGCATTTTCTGTTGTTAGGTGAGCTGCTTAAATTGTTAAAAGTTGGGACTGTTTTCTTTGGAGAAGAGAAGGCTGAGAAGATATTTGATAGAGGTATTCAAAATCATGAGGGCTCTGGACAACATAGATAGGGAAAAACTGTTCCCACTCCTGGAAGGATCAAGAACGAGAGGGCACAGATTTAAGGTAATTGGCAAAAGAAGCAATGGTGACATGAGGGAAACCATTTTCACTTAGGAGTGGCTAGGATCTGGAAAGCACTGCCAGAGTGTGGTGAAGGCAGGTTCAATCGAGGCATTCAAAAAGGAATTAGAAAGCTATCTGAAAAGGAACAATGTGCAGGGTTATGGGGAGAAGGCAGAGGAATGACACTAAGTGAATTGCTTACTTGGAGAACCAGCGCACACATGATGGACCTAATGGCTGTCTCCTGTGCTGTAACAATTTTATGATTCTGTGATCTGTCAGCAAGAGGAAGTTTTGGCTCATGCAAGTCCAGTCCTGATACCAGACTGGCAGTTTGAAAGTATGGCAACAGCCTTTACGATGGAGGAGACAGCGAAGTAGAGCTAGGAGTCATCAGCATATGTGGAAGCTGAATCCATATTTCCAGATAATGCCTCTTAGAGGTAGCATGTAGATAGTGGAAAGGAGTGGACAAAGAACACCAGAACACACCGGAGGTGACTGAAGAAAAGGAGGCAAAGCCATTGGCAGCAATGTAGAACCTATGTTAGATATGAGTGAAACCAGAAAAGAGCAGTATCTTGGTGGCGGACTGAGAAGAGGTAGTCAAAGAGGATGGACTGGCTAATGGTATCAAAAGCAGCAGAGGATAAAGTGGAGCCATGCAATGGTTATTGTCACATAAGATGTTATTTGTGATTTGAATTAGCACAGCCTCAATACTGGGGGCAGGGAAAAAACAGATATGAGGAACTCTGATTAGTATTACTTTTCTGATACTTTCATTTAAATGTAAAAAAAATAATGCATTTCCCTTTTTTCAAAAGTCCTTCACAAGAAACCAATAATTATGCATGTCTAGAAGCACAGGGAAATAGTTCTCCAAGCAATTCATGTGAAGAATTGACAAAGAATCTTCTGGAAGTTATAGGTAATATTCATTTACTGCAGAAACTACTCCATTATTTAAGTAACATGTATTGAAATTAGGTTATTTTGAATATTGCTATACAAAAGCTTTTCCTATGAAAGTCCATTGTACACTACTTTAATTGAGACATTAACACATGGATTAGCAACTGCTAAAATACCAAACCAAGGCATTTAATACAAATGCATTAAGAGTCATTGAGAATAAAAAAAATTGGCGACAGCGTGTTACAAGAGTACCAAACAATTAATGCATTTTGCTAATGTTATATTCATGATTGTGAGACTTGGGTGATCTGTACATGCATCACAACATACAACACCCTCACAAGTCTTTTGTTACTCTTTTTTGATAATACTGGGGAGGTGTATTGGCAGCCTGTAAAACCATAGTTGAGGTGGTGAAGACTGAAAAGCCTCTGTTCCATATTTTGTAGTACAAGCCATACAAACTTGAGAAAAAGGTTATATTGAATTTAACCAAATCACATAAAATAGTTACATATAGGAAATGAAGAGAACATTATTGTGACTATACTATGGCTGTAGAATTGCACATTTGTTTGGAAAAGTAATCACTGGGATAGAAGACCTAAAAATTGAATTACTCTGTGTCCGTCTTACGTAAAACATGGTCCAAAAGGGGGAGCAGTGTTTCCAACATTCCAAGTGTGCCATCCACCCTATTTGTAAATGCTCCTCCGTAGACATCCTGGTCCCTAGCATATGCAAATAGGCCTGTTTTGAGATCCCCTTTTCAAAATTCAATTGCGTGAGCATGCTGTGATCAGTTTCTTTAAATGCTCGGCAATCAAACTAGCAGTCCTTAAAGATATGTTTGAACTTTCAGATTTGCCTGCTATTTACTCTGGCTCAGTGGTAGCACTCTCATTTCTGAGTCAAAAGATCATTGGTTTAAGACCCACTCCAGAGACTTCAGCACAAAATCTAGTCTGATGCTGCACTTTCAGAGGTGCGTCTTTTGGATGAGAAGTTAAGGCTCCATCTTCCCTCTCAGGTGAACGTAAAATACCCCATGACACTATTTGAAGAAAAACAGGGGAGTTCTCCCCAGTGTCCTGGTCAATATTTATCTCTTAATAAATATCACTAAAAACAGAGTATCTGGTCATTATCTCTGTTTGTTGGACATTGCTGTGCGCAAATTGGCTGCAGGGTTTCTTTCATTACAACAGTGATTGCACTGATTTGTAAATGTATTGGCCATAAAGCACCTTTAGAAGTCCTGACGTCATTAGAGGCACTATATAAATGCAAGTTTTTCTCCACATTAAATGCAAAGGCAGCTGCTGACCACTGCTCACTATTCCCTCTACATTTTTCGAGGAGGTAACTAGATGTGTCAATGAGGGTAAAGCAGTAGAGGTAGTATGCATGGATTTCAGTAAGGCTTTTGGATAAGATCCCGCATGGGAGATTGGTTAAGAAGGTAAGAGCCCATGGGATCCAGGGCAATTTGGCAAATTGGATCCAAAATTGGCTTAGTGGCAGGAGGCAGAGGGTGATGGTCGTGGGCTGTTTTTGCAATTGGAAGCCTGTGACCAGTGGTGTACCACAGGGATCGGTGCTGGGACCCTTGCTGTTTGTAGTGTACATTAATGATTTAGACATGAATTTAGGAGGTATGATCAGTAAGTTCGCAGATGACATGAAAATTGGTGGTGTTGTAAATAGTGAGGAGGAAATGCTTAGATTACAGGGAGATTATAGATGGGCTGGTAAGATGGGCGGAGCAGTGGCAAATGGAATTTAATCCTGAAAAGTGTGAGGTAATGCATTTTGGGAGGACTAACAAGGCAAGGGAATATACAATGGATGGTAGGACCCTAGGAAGTACAGAAAGTCATAAGGACCTTGGTGTACTTGTCCATAGATCACTGAAGGCAGTGGCACCGGTAGATAAGGTGGTTAGGAAGGCATATGGGGTACTTGCCTTTATTAGCCGAGGTATAGAATATAAGAGCAGGGAGGTTATGATGGAGCTATACAAAACGCTAGTTAGGCCACAGCTGGAGTACTCTGTACAGTTCTGGTCACCACACTATAGGAAGGATGTGATAGCACCGGAGAGGGTGCAGAGGAGATTCACCAGGATGTTTCCTGGGCTGGAGCATTTCAGCTATGAAGAAAGACTGAAAAGGCTAGGGTTGCTTTCCTTGGAGCAGAGAAGGCTGAGGGGGGACATAATTGAAGTATACAAGATTATGAGGGGCATTGATAGGTTAACTAGGAAGAAACTTTTTCTCTTAGTGGAGGGGTCAAGAACCAGCGGGCATTGATTTAAGGTAAGGGACAGGAGGTTTAGTGGGGATTTGAGGAAGCATTTTATCACCCAGAGGGTGGTTGGAATCTGGAACACACTGCCTGAAGAGGTGGTGGAGGCAGGAACCCTCACAACATTTAAGAAGTATTTAGATGAGCACTTGAAATGCTATAGCATACAAGGCTACGGGCTAAGTGTAGGAATATGGGATTAGAATAGTTGGGTGCTGTATGACCGGCACAGACATGATGGGCTGAAGGGCCTGTTTCTGTACTGTATAACCCTATGACTCTATGACCACCACCGAATTCCCCAACAACATTAGCTGTTGTCTGAGGCAGCCAATCTTTTTTGCCCCACACCCCCAGCCCCCACTACCACCCCAGGACCAGTGAGCTGTCTCTGTGGTAGCAACTGGCACCCACAGCTCGCAAATGAGGCTGTTGGACCAATTTTCTGTGGTCTGTCACTAGTCTCATTAGACATGTGCAGTAAGCACCGCAGTGGGATTTTGCAAGCACGATCCAACTTCTAGGCCATTGTATCAGAACTTAGTTAGTCCCAAGGGAGATTTTGATCAATAAAAGAGCTCAAACCTCAGTAAGTTGACCACCTTGATAAACAGATAATAAATATCTGGGGCTAGTAGTTTACATAAAATTGGCGATCATTGTATTACTCATGGGCAACTTGAGTTTCTGATGACACAAGTGGTTTATTTTCTGTAAACCACCAGTCCCTGATATGATCAGACAATTAAACTATTAGTGGTCATATGACACAAATCATAGAATCATAGAATGGTTACAGCACAGAAGGAGACCATTTGGGCAGTCGTGTCTGCATCAGCTCTCTGTAAGAGGAACTCAGCTAGTCCCATTCCCCCGCCCTTTCTCCGTAGCCCTGCAAATGGTTTCTCTTCAGGTGCTTATTCAATTCCCTTTTGAAAACTACTATTCTTTCTGCCTTCACCACACTGCTAGGCGGTGCATTCCAGATCCTACCCACTGCGTAAAGAAGTTTTTCCTCATGTCACCTTTGGTTCTTTTGCCAGTCACTTTATACCAGTGTCCTATGCTTCTCCACCATTCTGCCAATGGGAACAGTTTCTTCCTAACTACACTGTCTAGACCCCTCATGATTTTGAATAACTCTATCAAATCTCCTCTTAAACTTCTCTTCTCCAAGGAGAACAAGCCCTGTTCTCCAATCTATCCACGTAACTGAAGTCCCTCATCCCTGGACGCATTCGCGTAAATTTTTTCTGCACCCTATCTAAAGCCTTCACATTCTTCCCAAAGTGTGGTGCCCAGAATTGGGCACAATACTTCAGTGGAGACCAAACCAGTGTCTTATAAAGGTTCATCATAACTTCCTTGCTTTTGTACTCTATCGGCAGAATTATCTCGCATCTGGGGTGACGGGCTAGGAGGCGAGTGGGCCAGCAAAATGGGGAAGAATACATCAGGAGGGAAGCCTGACCTGTTCCCGCTGCTGTTGAATTTTCCGGTGGCCAAGTTGCCGGGCAGAGATTGTGATTATTGGTGGCAGAGAGGCAATTGAGCCTGTTAAGGAGCCAATTAACAAGTATTTTCTGGAGATTTTTAGATTTTTCCAGAGGTGCACATGAAGAACGGAGCTTCAGAACCTCGCCAGCTATAAGGAGGCAGGAGCTCAGCGGCAGGACAGTGTCGGCTGAAGCTGGCAGCCATTGCAAGCAGCTGCATTTCAATGCAGGGAGGGTGAGAGCGAATAAAGTGCAGGAGTAACAAGCTGGATGTTGGGCAAACATGTGGAACACATCGGAGATGTAAAGATGGTTCTCTCCGAGGTGCATCTTATGCATGCAGAGTAAAGAGAGTGAGAAGCCTTAACAGGTGAGCACTGCAAGTTACAATGGGTCTCATGCATGCCTGTTTTCAGACCTCCATTGAGAAGCATGAAAGAGAGAGGTGCAGCCACAGGAAGCGGGGCTACAACATCCAGAGGGATAGGAGGCTCACGACGGTGGAAGTGGGTGTGGAGAAAGAGGGTGCAGAAGGGCCCGCAACCAGCCTCATATGCACAGAAGACACTACCCACCAGAGAGGGTCGCCGAAGACTGTGTCTGTCCAACACTATGTGCACTATGATGGAGGAGGATCTGAACCCAATGAGAAGTGATGGACACCCATTTTCTGTGGCTGTGAAGGTCGCAGTGGCACTTATACACCTCAGGGATCATTCCAGGCAGCTTCAGGAGACATCTGTGGGATTTCCCAGTCTACAGCCCATTGCTGCACCAAGCTAGTCACATATACCATGTTCAAGAAGGCTGGCCAATATGTGCAGTTTTGCAATGATCCAACCAGTCAGGCAGAGAGGGCAGTAGGATTCAGGGCCATCGCTGGATTCCCCCAGTCCAGGGTGTAATCAACTGCACCATGTGGCCATCAAGGATCCCGTAGACCAGGCAGCGGCCTTCATCAACAGAAAGGACTTAGACTCACTCAATGTATTACTGATTTGCTACCACCACAAATGGATCCTTCGGGTCTGTGCACGGTTCCCAGGAACCTGTCACGGCTCCTACATTCTAAGGCAGTCCCAGGTGCGAGAGCTTTCAAGGCTGTCTGTGCACTTTCGAGGATCGTGACAAGGGCTACGCAATGAAGACATGCCTCCTTATGCCCGTGTGGAACCCTAGCACAGATGCAGAGGAGGCATATAACAGCTGCCACGTGACAACAAGGGTGACTTTTGAGCAGGCCATAGGGCCTCTGAAAATGAGGTTCAGATGCCTAGGTAGATCTGGTGGAGCCCTTCAATCTGTGTCCTCAAGGGTCTCGTTTCATTGTGGTGTGCTGTGCTCTGCACAACTTGGCGCCTCAGAGGGGAGATGCTTTGGAGAATGAGGACTTCCTTAAGTGCGATGCCTCTTCCTCCAAGAAGGAAGATTTGGAGGGGGCTGCAGACCAGGTGGACAAAGACAAAGCACCTGATGGACAGCAGGCAAGATGCAATGACATACACACCAGGGAGGCTGGCGAGTCACTCATACAGTGACATTTCTCCTGTACCTTCCTTTGACGCCCATGTAAACAATTCAGTCTTCTCACTCCTAGAGCCCTGTAAGCCCTTCCTTGCATGCCCTTACCATCTTATTGGGCCCCTCGTGACATCAGTCCAAGGCACACATAACACATTGACCTCATGCAGTCTGGATCTTTTCATCACATCCTTCTCAAAAGTACTACAGCTGTTAAGGGTCCAATAGTGCAGAAATGAGTATAGGAGACCTTTGGTGGTCCTACACATCACCTTTCATTTGACACATTCAGCCAACAATGTGACAGAATAAACTATCACCTAGTGATACCCAAGTGCAACCAGCTGGATTTAAGTGTGCGCTTGTGGGTGCTCCTATGTTGTGCTCTCCCTGCACAAGCAGTTGATATGCTACAATTGTACAGAGTTTTGGTAAGACCACATCTGGAGTACTGTTTGCAGTTTTGGTCTCCACATTTAGGAAAGAATATACTTAATTTGGGGGTGGTACAGTGAAGGTTCACTAAATTGGTCCCTGGGATGAGGGGGTTGTCCTATGATGAGAGACTGAGTAAAATGGGCTTATATTCTCTGGAGTTTAGAAGAATGAGAAGTGATCTCATTGAAACATACAAGATTCTGAAGGGGCTGGATAGGGTAGACACTGAGAGATCGTTTCCACTGTTCAGGGAATCTAAAACACAAGGGCACAGTCTCAGGATAAGGGGCTGATCATTTAGGACTGAGATAAGGAAAAATTATGTCATTCAAAGGGTTGTGAATCTTTGGAATTCTTTACCCCAGAGGGTTGTGGATGGTTGTGGATGCTCCATCGTTGAATATATTTAAGGCTTGGATAAATAGATTTTTGGTCTCTCAGGGAATCAAGGGATTTGGCAAGTGAGTGGGCAGGAAGGTAGAGTTGAAGCCTAAGATCAGCCATGATCGTATTGAATGGCGGAGCAGCCTCGATGGGCCATATGGTCCACTCGTACTCCTATTTCTTGTGTTCTTGGAGGCAGGCTACTTTCCTCTCTGCTCCATTGCTTTAGATGACCAAGACGATTGTCCTCTGGTTGCGTGAGGCCTTGACAGCCCCGGCACATGTGGGCTTCCTGCATCTATACTGGAGCCGCATTTGTCTTTGTGGCTTCATGAGGCATGGATATCACAGTCAGAGGGGTTGAGGACTCGCTGTCTACGACAGGAGTGTCTTGAGAGAAGCTCCCAGGGGCTTCTGGCAGCCGGTCCTCTACCTTTTCAGGGCACACTTGTCCCTCCATGCTCACCTGAGGAGCATGAGCAGCTGGCAAGGTCTGCAAGCATCTCATGCCTCTTCTGCCCAGCCATTGCTCCACAGAGCTCATGGATGAAGCAATGGCATGCAGGTCAGTGCAAATCTCCTGCATCCACTGGGTGGTATGCTAAATGTGGCTCTCCATGAGGATTGCCGCTCTCTCAATGGAGGAGGTCATGCGCACATACGCCAGAGACATGGCTGCACTCATGGCATGGATGGACTCCTCCATCTTCCGCTCATGGGTGCGCAAAGCTTGTGGGATCTCCAACAGATGTTTGCACTCCTCACCCTGTAGCTCCAGCATCTGCCGCCTTGACGATGATTCCAGAGGCACACCATCAGCCTGAGGCTGTGTGCCCTTCCACAGTCCTCCTAGTGGGAGCAGCCACAGCTCACTGCCTTGGTCAGCTGCTTGCCGTGTCTGTCCTTTGCTCACCAGGAGGTGCCACTGTTCCTAAACCTGCTTGAATGCCCACTGATGTGTGAGTATGTGCGCTGGTGGAGGGTGCACTGGAATGATGTGCTGCTGCCTCTTCAGATGTTGTCTCCTCTTCTGAGGTGTCAAGCGCTTCCACAGGTATGACTACCGCCTCATCTTCTATTTGACCTACAAGAGAGAGCAGAATGATGTGAGGGCATTGTGTGTTCCAACACCTCCTTCTGACAGCCCTTCAACTAGAGCTCCCTGTGTTCAGTGATGGGCACAGGTGTGCTATGGTTATTGCTCACCAGAAGTTTTAATGGCCTCATTCATTCAGTGACTCACTGTCTCAGGGCACAGCACCCACCTTGCAATCAGTGACAGGCTGTCCTGTTTCCAAGCTGCCTACCTCCATCGCCTCCAATCCATCGCCTTTCTCTGGCATTGTGAGCTCTCTTCTCCTGCAAACACAGAAATTTACATTGTCACTTGTCCATCATAGCCACACTGTTCACCTATGTTGGTGGCAGCCTCAATGTCTATCGTGCCACAGGGATGCCTGCTACATTTGACCATTCAGTATTGGCAATGCATCTGACAACTCTGACTGACCAGAGTTCTCCACTGAGAGGCTGCTATGCATCTGACAGCGAATGCCTGGTCATGGTTGATGCCTGGGTGGGCACCATCTTCTCACATTTCACGTGCACCTTTTTTGACATTCAAGACTGCGAGCTTAGTGTTATGATTTCCACTCACCTTGCCAGATTGCATCAATGTAATTGATTCTCCTCTGGCACTGCAGCCACGTCAATGGGAGCACCTCACGGCTGATAACCTCCTCTGCGACCTCCAGCCATAATCTCTTGGGCTGCCTTGCTGCCGTCACATGGGAAGAGGACCTCCCTCCTCACTCTTGCTGCCTGGAGGAGCACCTCTAGGGAGGAGTCACAGAACCTGGATACTACCCATTTCGTAGCAGTCACTGTACTACCACCAACAACTCATGTCTGGCCTCATTTGCAGTCTCCTCTGCTTGGGCTGCCTTACAACAGAGTGCTGCCTCCCTTTTAAATATAACTTTTTTTTTATTTCTAAAATATACTTTATCCATAAAAATCTGTAAAAATTACATTGCCAAACAGTTTCAAACAGCACCAAAAAATACAAACATTGCAAGGGAGATCAGTTTCCTTCAATACTATCATGAGTTTCTTCACAACCCTTCCATTTCACAATTGTCATGCCAATTACAGTTTTACATTTACAGCAAATGAAAATATTAGCGATACAGTTCAAGGGGTTTCCCATGGATCCAGCCCCTCAGTTCAGCTTGGTGGGGGGAACCTTACACTGTGGTCTTTCCCCATTGAGCCTTTGCTGTGGCTGCCCCAAGCACATAGTCCTGGACCTTGGAATGTGCCAGTCTGCAACATTCAGTGGTGGACAACTCTTTGCGCTGGAAGACCAGCAAGTTTCAGGCAGACCAAAGAGCATCTTTCACCGAATTGATAGTCGTCCAGCAGCTTCTCAGGAGCTGAAACCTCCCCATGCCTGTTTCTGGATGGCCCTGATAAAATTCCCTTTCATCTTCTGCCACCCGCCTGTGTGGTCATGTCACCCCCTTTGCATCCTTCCTCATTGGTGACAAAAATTCTGTCCTATGCCTTTATTTTTAAAGCCCAGGATCCTGTAAGCCTTTTAAATCACTTTCTCAAACTCATTTAGTACTTCAGTCATGCCTTTTGCCACTATGCATAGAACCTCTTTTGCATACCTAATCAGCCCCACCCCTCCTCTTACAACCCTTTTACTATTTATATGCCCACAGAAGACTTTGAATTTCCTTTTTATGTCAGCTGCCAGTCTCTTCTCAAACTCTCTTTGCCTCCCTTATTTCCTTTTTCACATCCTGTCATAACCACATAAAAGGCTGGTTAACAAAATGGAAGCTCATGGAACAGGAAGGTCAGTGTCAGCTTGGATAAAAATTGGCCATGAAGACCCCACCTGCCAAGAATGAGGCATATGAATTTCATCACATGCACCTTAATTCTAAACTGTTGCTGGAGTGAAGAGATGACTTGTTCAAAGAGATCAGCAGTGACTGGAAACCATTTGCATACTAAGAGACAGTGTTTGAAAAGACAATGGGAACTGCTCACTGATTCAATTAACAGTGTTTGGTCTGGGCAATGGTGATGCAATCTTGTCGGCATAAGAGACAGCACTACACCCCCCACCGAGAGCTTTAGAATCCACAAACGCAGCAGTTTGTTTAAACAGTGAGTCACATGACTAACCTGCTGACCCACGTCTGGTTTTGAACTGCTCACAGGACAACTTGGGTCAGACTGCAGATTGCAACTGAACTTGGAAGAGGAGAGATGCTCTATCTCTCTCTCACTAATCTGCAGATCCACTGAGGTCACTTAAACCTCAAGAGGGAAACAAGTTTTAAAGCGTGCACTGCACTGGGCCCCAATGAAACGGCAACACTTATCGGCAACCAAAGGCTTTACATCGAGCTCAAAGGATCGTAAATAAAACCTAGATATTGCCTCAAACTTTTCCCCTTTATTCTTTCCACTTTTTCTGTCTCTATCTGCGTGTGTGTTTATACTACAATAAAAGCAAAATACAGCAGATGCTGGAAATCTGAAACAAAAACAGAAAGTGTTGGAAATACTTAGCAGATCTGACAGCATCTGTGGAGAGAGAAGCAAAGTTAACGTTTCAAGTCTGTGACCTTTCATCAGAATGCTGAGTTCTGATGAAAGGTCACAGACCTGAAACGTTAATGTTGCTTCTCTCTCCACAGATGGTGCCAAACCTGCTGAGTATTTCCAGTACTTTTTAGAAATGCCTCCTTCCTTGTCGGGCCGTAAACATACTGTTCAAGACACTTCAAAAACTCTTCCCCCTCTCTGCCTTTTACACTATGACTATCCCAGTTTATATGAGGATTAGGTGCCCCATTTTCACTACTCTATAGATTCCTCAACTTCTCTGTCTCCATCTCTGGGGATAGGTTGTCTACTAAAATCCATTATAAGCCCACCAACTCCCACAGCTACCTCGACTACACTTCTTCACACTCTACCTCCTGTAAGGACTCCATTTCATTCTCCCAGTTTCTCCGTCTTCGACGCATCTGCTCTGATGATGCTACCTTCCATGACGGTGCTTCTGGTATGACCTCCTTTTTCCTCAACTGAGGATTCCCCCTCACTGTTGTTGACAGGGCCCTCAAACGTGTCCGGCCCATTTCCCGCACCTCTGCCCTCAACCCTTCCCCTCCCTCCCAGAACCATGACAGGGTTTCCCTTGTCCTCACTTTCCACCCCATCAGCCTCCATATCCAAAGGATCATACTCCGCCATTTCCGCCACCTCCAGCGTGATGCCACTACCAGTCGCATCTTCCCCTCCCTTCCCCTGTCAGCATTCCGAAGAGATCATTCCCTCCGTGACACCCTAGTCCACTCCTCCATTACCCCCACCACCTCGTCCCCGTCCCATGGCACCTTCCCCTGCAATCGCAGGAGGTGTAATACCTGCCCATTTACCTCCTCTCTCCTCACTATCCCAGGCCCCAAACACTCCTTTCAGGTGAAGCAGCGATTTACTTGTACTTCTTTCAATGTAGTATACTGTATTCGCTGCTCACAATGTGGTCTCCTCCACATTGGGGAGACCAAGCGCAGACTGGGTGACCGGTTTGCGGAACACCTCCGCTCAGTCCGCAAGCAGGACCCTGAGCTTCCGGTTGCTTGCCATTTCAACACTCCCCCCTGCTCTCATGCTCACATCTCTGTCCTGGGATTGCTGCAGTGTTCCAGTGAACATCAACGCAAGCTCGAGGAACAGCATCTCATCTACCGATTAGGCACACTACAGCCTGCCGGACTGAACATTGAGTTCAATAATTTCAGAGCATGACAGCCCCCCATTTTACTTTAATTTTTAGTTGTTTTTTCTTTTTTCTCTTTTACATTTTTTACAACCTTTTTTTGCATTTATTTTATTTCATCTTAGTTTGTTCAGTTTGCTTACCCACTGTTTTTTCTCATGTTTGCATTTGCTGCTGTTCAATATTCAGTCTGTTAACACCTTTTCTGTACTAATGCTTTGTCTTTCAACACACCATTAACATATTGTTTGCCTTTTCTCCATGACCTTTTGGTCAGCTATGTGGCCTTGTCCAATCTACACCTTCTCCTTTGTAATCTCTTGCCCCACCCCCACCTCACTTGCTTATAACCTGTGTCATTTTTAATATTTGTCAGTTCCGAAGAAGGGCCACCCGAAACGTTAGCTCTGCTTCTCTTTCCACAGATGCTGCCAGACCTGCTGAGTGGTTCCAGCATTTCTTGTTTTTATTATAGATTTTACACCTGTCTGTAATTTCCCTGCAAATTTGTTCCTCTATATCTTTCCCACTAGTTGGTGGCCTGTAAAAAAAACCCAGTAGTATAATGGTACCTCTATTGTTTCTTAACTCTACATAAATAGATTCTGTCTTTGACCCCTCTAGGATATCACTCTCCAGCACTGAAATATTCTCTTAGATTAGATTTAGATTAGATTAGATTAGAGATACAGCACTGAAACAGGCCCTTCGGCCCACCGAGTCTGTGCCGAACATCAATCACCCATTTATACTAATCCTACATTAATCCCATATTCCTACCAAACATCCCCACCTGTCCCTATATTTCCCTACCATCTACCTATACTAGTGACAATTTATAATGGCCAATTTACCTATCAACCTGCAAGTCTTTTGGCTTGTGGGAGGAAACCAGAGCATCCGGAGAAAACCCACGCAGACACAGGGAGAACTTGCAAACTCCACACAGGCAGTACCCGGAATCGAACCCCGGGTCCCTGGAGCTGTGAGGCTGCGGTGCTAACCACTGCGCCGCCCTCTTAACCAATACTGCCACCCCTCATCCTTTCCTTCCTTCCCTATCTTTCCTGAGCACCTTGTAACCAGGATTATTTAGTACCCAGACCTGGTCTTTTTGCAGCCAGGTGTCCATTATTACTACATTATATTTCCATGTGGTTATCAATGCCTACAGCTCACCAACCTTATTTACCATGCTCAGTATGTTACATACATGCACTATAAACCTAATTTAGACCTTATTACATTCCCTCTTACTCTAACCCCACCTAATAACTTCGTATTTTTTCTTACCGTGCTGTCTCTCCCCAATCCTTTGTGTACCTGTTTCTCCTTTCTGATGCTACATCCTGGTTCCCATCTGCCCCCAAGTTAGTTTAAACCCTCCCCAACAGCACTAGCAAACTGTCCTGCAAGGACATTGGTCCCTGTATAGGTCCTACCTCCCCAGAACTAGACCCAGTATCCCAGGAATCTAAAGCCCTCCATCCTGCATTATTTCTGCAGCTGCACATTCATCTGCTCCATCCTCCTATTTCTATACTCACTTTGCGTGGAGTAATCTAGACATTACCACCTTTGAGGTCCTGCTTGCTAGTCTCCTTCCTAGCTCCCTAAAATCTGCCTGCAGGACCTCATCCCTCTTTCTACCTATGTTGTTGATACTGATATGGACCATAACCACTGGCTGTTCACCTACACCCTTTGAGCATTTTGCAGCCACAGTGACATCTTTGCCTCTGGCACCAGGGAGGCATGATACCATTCTAGATTCACATCAGTAACCGCAGAAACGCCTGTCTGTTCCCCTAACTATAGAATTCCCAATCACTATTGCTTTCCCAACCTTCCTCCTGCTCCACTGTACAGCTATCCGTGGTGTTGTGAACTTGGTTCTGCTGCATCCCCCAGATGAATCATCACTCTCAAGGTGAATACCAGTTGCAGAGCGAGATGCACTCAGGGGCTCCTGCATTACCTGCCTGGTCCACCTTGACTGCCTGACGGTCACCCATTCCACTCTGCTTGTACATCCTTAAGCTACGGAGTGACCAGATCCAGAATCTTGCTATCCACATAGCTCTCAGCCTCATGAATGCACTGCAGTGAAGTCAGCTGCTGCTTCAGCTTTGAAACCCAAAGCTCGAGCTCCTCCAGCTGATGATACTTTCTGCACACGAGGCTGTTCAGGACATGAGAAACATCCTGGAATTTCCACATGGAACAGGATATGCATTCTGGACTGAGGTGCCCTGCCATGCCTTTGATCTATTTATTAGAGCAACTAAACTTAACAGAAATAAAACTAAAGACTTATGTTTAAATTTTAACGCTTCAATGTTTAGTCTTGGGAACAGTACATCCGGCCCCACCCCTGTTCTATTAAAACTACTTTGCCAGCCTTCTTGAAGTTTCTCATAATCACCATAGTTCAAGTGTACATCTAATTGTTCTATCCAAATTAACCAATCAAAAAAAACTTTGGAAATTCACTTTTGATTAAAACATATGTTTCAAAATTAAATACGGTTTTTAAGTTATAGATGCAACAGATATCATTGCCCCATCTTGAAAAGTGGTATTGGCTTACAGATGATTAAGTAAGCAGCTTTGGTGAATTGTTTTACATTTGTTCTGCCACATTTAACTAATGCCTTGTATTTTAAGAGAGCACCAGTATTCGAACACTTGAAGCCTTGGCAGGAAAGCTGGAACCTTTAAATGAATCCTGTCTATCTCCCTCTCAATCAGCCGGGTCAGTATCTGCAGAAGACACTCTAGCCCTTTTCTTTGCGGATCCACCCTATAGTCCAATAAAGAAAGAACCACACATTGGGAAATACAGAGTGTCAGATGATGACAACCTGATTAATATTGTTTTGGACATGGAGGAGGATTACAACTTGGTGAAAAAGTTATAGATAGATACATGTAAATAATAAAAAGTGACTGGTTATAAGGAACACCTAATGCTGAGCATATCCTGGTACTGCATCTGACTCGTTTGGAAGTAAAGAGAACACCCTATTTAAAACTGGTCTTCCAGCTGGTATTCTCTCAGCTTTTTATAGCAGCATGAACATCTACTGAAAGAGCGAAATAAATTGCAGAATCAATTACCTTATTTAAAAATGTTTAGCCAACTGGCCTGGAGAATGCTTAAGTGAGGATGTGAGAAAAGGATTACTATTCCGCTCCTGATTAATGCTCTGCCTGTGGGAAACAACCAACCAACAAAACTAAGTACAGTTGCAATTCTGTTCTATATTTGGCATTCAGGATGAAACAATGCATAAAACACTTGGTTCCGATCTCAGTATGAAGCAAGAGCCTTGATCTCCAGGTTTATGTACAGATTGTCACTGTCGACCCTCACTGATGATTCACATCTCTGGAAGGAAAACCAGGGATTGTCACGAGTTATCTCATAGTCCCTTACCATTAAAAGTTAGTATGTTGACAAGCTATACCAGGTAAGCGAGAAGGTGCAATTTTTAATTAATGTAGTCCAAGCTCATTGTCAGTATGACAATGGACACTTCCCTCTAATAAATTTATCAGTGTTTTTAAATAAATACACCATATATTAAAGGTCATGCAATGTTTTCCAAAGAGGATTGCAGGTATATAAAACTGTTGCATGCGCTGAATGAATAGTTGTTGTGGAATAAAGAGTGGTGGTTAAACATGTCGGATCTTATAACAAGTTATTTCTCAAGCATAAGGCTATTTCCCAGCCTGAAAACACATGTTACCAAGACTTCCTACTAATGCAAGAAAATGCTTCTGCCAGTTATGTACGCCTAATTTTGTGTAAGTGAACTAGTACCAGAGGTAGTTTTTCATCAAAACAGATTTATTTGAAGAGTGTCTTTTCTGTAACATTGTGTTGCAACACGTTAGTCTTTTACAGGATGCATCAAGTACTCTTCAGCTAACCTTTCAAAAAGTACCATCATATAGTAAAATGCCTAACAGCAAAGTAGTTTGGCTCATTGGGATCACTGAGGAATCTTCTTTTAGATATATGGAGAACATCTGCGTCTTTTCCATTTACCAGAAGTGCATTTCTAAAACAAGGAACAAACAATTCAAAGGATTTACTGTATCTGACATTTGATAAGTGTAAAATCATAACGCTATACAACTTTTTAATTACACAATTAAACTTATATGACCATCATAGTAAAAATGCCTAACGTTAATATGTCACAATTTAACATAGTAGCTACATTTTTAAACAGTATTTAAGTCCACTATTACTAGACCTTTTGCAGAAGAGTTTTGATGTCTGCTGCGATGTCAGTGGCGATGAAATGTTTACTGTAGCGCTTGTATGGCTCTCCATCCGCGCCAATGAGGAATTTCTCGAAGTTCCAGGAGATATCATTCCGAAGGACCGGGCTCCAAACGATGAACTTGGGATCGTTCATTAAGATGCGTGGTTCATCGTGAGGTTCAGGCAACTTGTCTTTCAGAAAAGAGAAGATTGGATTCGCATTTGTTCCATTCACCAGGGTCTTTTCAGTCAGGGGGAAATTTGGCTCAAAGCCATTGCCTGGACGGACATACTTCAATGCTTTAAGAATCTCATCATTTTCGTTGTTCTCCTACAAAAACCATTGGTAAAACAATGTCAACTACAAAAACACTTGACTGGAGGTTTCCGCTTCTCAGCGCGTCAGCCCCATCAACCGCCCATTTCTTTAAATCGTTAGAATATCTTATGCTGACCAGATTTGCAACATTTTAACAAGCGGCTAAATGGTACGTTTAGGCAAGTTTTATTACGCAATTTTTCTTGGTTAATTCCAATATCCTTTTGAATAACGGTTTGTTACCGTATAAACATTTCGACGCGCCTCAGAAGTTGGAAGCTTGCCCAACAACCCGAGAAACTCAAAACCGGAGTTCTAGAAATCGACAACCATTTAGAGAAAGTGATACCACCATGAAAATTACTCTCCCGATTTAGATAATTTATAAGCCACTAAAGTAACTAATTACGTAACAGGCTTTAAGTTAGAGATGACAAATGAATATGATAAATGCAAAATGAGAATGAAGATAAACACTTCTAAATGAAATAACTGCCAAAAGAAAACACCAAAATAAATTCTATTTCTAAATCACATTAAGTCGAAAACGAATGCATCTAATCTATATAAACCTTCTCTTCTCTTCAGCCTCCTTATCTCGACAGACAATGGGTAAGCGCCTGGAGGTGGTCAGTGGTGTGTGGTCAGCGCCTGGAGTGGCTATAAAGGCCAATTCGAGAGTGACAGACTCTTCCACAGGTGCTGCAGAAAAATTTGTTTGTCGGGGGCTGTTACACAGTTGGCTCTCCCCTTGCACTTTTGTCTTTTTTCCTGCCAACTGCTAAGTCTCTTAGACTCGCCACACTTTAGCCCCGCCTTTATGGCTGCCCGCCAACCAATGTCAACAGTATTAGTTTATTAACTTTGCAACTTCCAAACTTTACTATAACTAAATTTACGGGGCGATCACAACTTATAATAAAAGCAAAATACTGCAGATGCTGGAAATATTCAGCAGGTCTGGCAGCATCTGTGGAGAGAGATACAGAGTTAATGTTTCAGGTCAGTGATCTTTCATCAGAACTGGCAAAGGTTAGAGGGTTAAAAGGTTAATACAATTACACAAAGGTCCGAGTGTATCAAGCCCGTGTTATGCTCCTCCTGCTCAATGTGGGAGCTCAGGGACACGGCTGATGTCCCTGACTCCTTCTCGTGCTGGAAGTGTGTCCAGCTGCAGCTCTTGTTAGACTGCATGACGGCTCAGATTAGGATTGCTGAGGGAGACAGGGAATGGGTGACCAAAAGGCAGAGAAAGAGCAGGAAGGCAGCGCAGGAGTCCCCTGCGGTCATCTCCCTCCAAAACAAGTATACCATTTTGGATACTGTTGAGGGAGATGGCTCACCAGGGGAAGGCAGCAGTAGCCAGGTTCATGGCACCGTGGCTGGCTCTGCTGTTCGGAAGGGCGGGAAAAAGAGTGGAAGGGCTATAGTCAAAGGGGATTCGATTGGAAGGGGAGTAGATAGGCGGTTCTGTGGTCGAAAATGAGACTGCCGAATGGTATGTTGCCTCCCAGGTGCATGGGTCAGGGATGTCTCAGATCGGCTGCAGAACATTCTGAAAGGGGAGGGTGAACAGCCAGTTGTCGTTGTGTACATAGGCACCAATGATATAGGTAAAAAGCGGGATGAGGTCCTATAAGCAGAATTTAGGGAGTTAGGAGCCAAGTTAAAAAGTAGGACCTCAGAGGTAGTAATCTCAGGATTGCTACCAGTGCCACGTGATAGTCAGAGTAGAAATGAAAGAATAGTCAGGATGAATGCGTGGCTTGAGAGATGGTGCAGGAGGGAGGGGTTCAGATTTTTGGGACATTGGGGCCGGTTCTGGGGGAGGTGGGACTATTACAAATTGGATGGTCTACACCTGGGCCGGACTGGAACCAATGTCCTTGGGGGTGCTTTTGCTAACGCTGTTGGGGAGGGTTTAAACTAATGTGGCAGGGGCATGGGAACCAAATGAGGAGGTCAGTGGACAGTAAGGAGGTAGTAACTAAAGCCTGTAAGGAACTAGATAATGAAGTCAGCGTGACTAAGGGAAAGAGTAGACAGGGAGCAGATGATGAACGCAAAGGGACTGGTGGTCTGAGGTGCATTTGTTTTAATGCAAGAAGTGTAGTAGGTAAGGCAGATGAACTTAGGGCTTGGATTAGTACCTGGGAGTATGATGTTATTGCTATTACTGAGACTTGGTTGAGGGAAGGGCATGATTGGCAACTAAATATCCCAGGATATCGATGCTTCAGGCGGGATAGAGAGGGAGGTAAAAGGGGTGGAGGAGTTGCATTACTGGTCAAAGAGGATATCACAGCTGTGCTGAAGGAGGGCACTATGGAGGACTCGAGCAGTGAGGCAATATGGGCAGAATTCAGAAATAGTAAGGGTGCGGTAACAATGTTGAGGCTGTACTACAGGCCTCCCAACAGCGAGCGTGAGATAGAGGTACAAATATGTAAACAGATTATGGAAAGATGCAGGAGCAACAGGGTGGTGGTGATAGGAGATTTTAATTTTCCCAACATTGACTGGGATTCACTTAGTGTTAGAGGTCTAGATGGAGCAGAATTTGTAAGGAGCATCCAGGAGGGATTTCTAGAGCAGTATGTAAATAGTCCAACTCGGGAAGGGGCCATACTGGATCTGGTGTTGGGGAATGAGCCCGGCCAGGTGGTTGAAGTTTCAGTAGGGGACTACTTTGGGAATAGTGATCACAATTCCGTAAGTTTTAGAATACTCATGGACAAAGACGAGAGTGGTCCCAAAGGAAGAGTGCTAAATTGGGGGAAGGCCAACTATACCAAAATTCGGCAGGAGCTGGGGAATGTAGATTGGGAGCAGCTGTTTGAAGGTAAATCCACATTTGATATGTGGGAGGCTTTTAAAGAGAGGTTGATTAGCGTGCAGGAGAGACATGTTCCTGTGAAAATGAGGGATAGAAATGGCAAGATTAGGGAACCATGGATGACAGGTGAAATTGTGAGACTAGCTAAGAGGAAAAAGGAAGCATACATAAGGTCTAGGAGGCTGAAGAAAGACGAAGCTTTGAAAGAATATCGGGAATGTAGGACCAATCTGAAACGAGGAATTAAGAGGGCTAAAAGGGGTCATGAAATATCTTTAGCAAACAGGGTTAAGGAAAATCCCAAAGCCTTTTATTCATATATAAGGAGCAAGAGGGTAACTAGAGAAAGGATTGGCCCACTCAAGGACAAAGGAGGAAAGTTATGCGTGGAGTCAGAGAAAATGGGTGAGATTCTAAACGAGTACTTTGCATCGGTATTCACCGAGGAGAGGGACATGACGGATGTTGAGGTTAGGGACAGATGTTTGATTACTCTCGGTCAAGTCGGCATAAGGAGGGAGGAAGTGTTGGGTATTCTAAAAGGCATTAAGGTGGACAAGTCCACAGGTCCGGATGGGATCTATCCCAGGTTACTGAGGGAACGAGAGAGGAAATAGCTGGGGCCTTAACAGATATCTTTGCAGCATCCTTAAACACGGGTGAGGTCCCGGAGGACTGGAGAATTGCTAATGTTGTCCCCTTGTTTAAGAAGGGTAGCAGGGAAAATCCAGGTAATTAGAGACCGGTGAGCCTGACGTCAGTGGTAGGGAAGCTGCTGGAGAAGATACTGAGGGATAGGATCTATTCCCATTTGGAAGAAAATGGGCTTATCAGTGATAGGCAACATGGTTTTGTGCAGGGAAGGTCATGTCTTACCAACTTAATAGAATTCTTTGAGGAAGTGACAAAGTTGATTGAGGAGGGAAGGGCTGTCGATGTCATATACATGTACTTCAGTAAGGCGTTTGATAAGGTTCCTCATGGTAGGCTGATGGAGAAAGTGAAGTCGCATAGGGTCCAGGGTGTACTAGCTAGATGGATAAAGAACTGGCTGGGCAACAGGAGACAGAGAGTAGCAGTGGAAGGGAGTTTCTCAAAATGGAGACGTGTGACCAGTGGTGTTCCACAGGGATCCGTGCTGGACCACTGTTGTTTGTGATATACATAAATGATTTGGAGGAAAGTATAGGTGGTCTGATTAGCAAGTTTGCAGACGACACTAAGATTGGTGGAGTATCAGATAGTGAAGGGGACTGTCAGAGAATACAGCAGAATATAGATAGATTGGAGAGTTGGGCAGAGAAATGGCAGATGGAGTTCAATCAGGGCAAATGCGAGGTGATGCATTTTGGAAGATCCAATTCAAGAGTGAACTATACAGTAAATGGAAACGTCCTGGGGAAAATTGATGTACAGAGAGATTTGGGTGTTCAGGTCCATTGTTCCCTGAAGGTGGCAACGCAGGTCAATAGAGTGGTCAAGAAGGCATACGGCATGCTTTCCTTCATCGGACGGGGTATTGAGTACAAGGGTTGGCAGGTCATGTTACAGTTGTATAAGAGTTTGGTTCGGCCACATTTGGAATACTGCGTGCAGTTCTGGTCGCCACATTACCAAAAGGATGTAGCTGCTTTGGAGAGGGTGCAGAGGAGGTTCACCAGGAGGTTGCCTGGTATGGAGGGCGCTAGCTATGAAGAGAGGTTGAGTAGATTAGGATTATTTTCATTAGAAAGACGGAGGTTGAGGGGGGACCTGATTGAGGTGTACAAAATCATGAGAGGTATAGACAGGGTGGATAGCAAGAAGCTTTTTCCCAGAGTGGGGGATTCAATTACTAGGGGTCACGAGTTCAAAGTGAGAGGGGAAAAGTTTAGGGGGGATATGCGTGGAAAGTTCTTTCCGCAGAGGGTGGTGGCTGCCTGGAACGCGTTGCCAGCGGAGGTGGTAGACGCGGGCACGATGTATCTTTTAAGATGTATCTAGACAGATACATGAATGGGCAGGAAGCAAAGAGATACAGACCCTTAGAAAATAGGCGACATGTTTAGATAGAGGATCTGGATCGGCGCAGGCTTGGAGGGCTGAAGGGCCTGTTCCTGTGCTGTAATTTTCTTTGTTCTTTGTTCAGTACCTTGCTCTATGGCAGCGAGGCCTGGACAACGTATGTCAGTCAAGAGCGACGTCTCAATTCATTCCATTTTCGCTGCCTCCGGAGAATACTTGGCATCAGGTGGCAGGACCGTATCTCCAACACAGAAGTCCTCGAGGCAGCCAAGATCCCCAGCTTATACACCCTACTGAGTCAGCGGCGCTTGAGATGGCTGTGCCATGTGAGCCGCATGGAAGATGGCAGGATCCCCAAAGACACATTGTACAGCGAGCTCGCCACTGGTATCAGACCCACCGGCTGTCTATGTCTCCGCTTTAAAGACGTCTGCAAACACGACATGATGTCCTGTGACATTGATCACAAGTCGTGGGAGTCAGTTGCCAGCGTTCGCCAGAGCTGGCGGGCAGCCATAAAGGCGGGGCTAAAGTGTGGCGAGTCGAAGAGACTTAGCAGTTGGCAGGAAAAAAGACAGAGGCGCAAGGGGAGAGCCAACTGTGTAACAGCCCCGACAAACACATTTTTCTGCAGCACCTGTGGAAGAGCCTGTCTCTCTCGAATTGGCCTTTATAGCCACTCCAGGCGCTGCTCCACACACCACTGACCACCTCCAGGTGCTTACCCATTGTCTCTCGAGATGAGGAGGCCAAAGAAGAACAATTTAGTTGTATTACAACTTAAATTTATTTTTTAAGTTTGAGGTTTCCACAAGAGAACACAAGTCAATTAATATAAGCGGGGGAAATGTCTCGGTCTAAAATACATTTTTAAAAACTTTAATTTTTCCAGAAAACAGCAAACTTACCTGGTAACCGAACTGATTGCAGGGAAAGCCCACAACCAGAAACCCCTCTTTACCGAAAGATTCCTGGAGCTCGTTCATGTGGTGAAAATCCCTGCTGGTCGAGCCTCATTGGGAGGCAACGTTTACAATCAACACCACCTTTCCTCTGAGTTTGGAGAAGTTTAGGACCTCGCCAGTGAGAAGCTTAGCAGAAAACCCGTAAAATCTTTTTTCACATCGACCCACCATCTTCCGAAATACTCTTCCTCGCCGGGGACCCTTAATTTAATGTCGGGCAAGTGGAACCACGTACCCCAATGTATCTAAGTCACAAACAAAATCTTCCACCAAAAGTCCTGATGTAGAATAAATATGCCGTTTGTTTTAAAAAATACTTTCACAGCCCTAGCAAAGCCAAACGTAAATAGGTAGACGTTTCGTAAATATCTATATCCAGTAGTTTCTTTGTGATTGTTTTGTATCAAGGTACGTCAAAGCAGTATTCAGGAAATGATCTCATCAATGGTTTTCGTCCAACGTTATAAAAGCAGACTTGCGGATCCACCCGATAGTCCAATAAAGAAAGAACCACACATTGGGAAATACAGAGTGTCAGATGATGACAACCTGATTAATATTGTTTTGGACATGGAGGAGGATTACAACTTGGTGAAAAAGTTACAGATAGATACATGTAAATAATAAAAAGTGACTGGTTATAAGGAACACCTTCTTCTTTCTTTTGGGCCTCCTTATCTCGAGAGACAATGGATACGCGCCTGGAGGTGGTCAGTGGTTTGTGAAGCAGCACCTGGAGTGGCTGTAAAGGCCAATTCTAGAGCGACAGGCTCTTCCACAGGTGCTGCAGAGAAATTTGTTTGTCGGGGCTGTTACACAGTTGGCTCTCCCCTTGCGCCTCTGTCTTTTTTCCTGCCAACTACTAAGTCTCTTCGACTCACCACATTTTAGCCCCGCCTTTATGGCTGCCCGCCAGCTCTGGCGAACGCTGGCAACTGACTCCCACGACTTGTGATCAATTTCACAGGATTTCATGTCGCGTTTGCAGACGTCTTTAAAGCGGAGACATGGACGGCCGGTGGGTCTGATACCAGTGGCGAGCTCGCTGTACAATGTGTCTTTGGGGATCCTGCCATCTTCCATGCGGCTCACATGGCCAAGCCATCTCAAGCGCCGCTGACTCAGTAGTGTGTACAAGCTGGGGATGTTGGCCGCCTCGAGGACTTCTGTGTTGGAGATACGGTCCTGCCACCTGATGCCAAGTATTCTCCGGAGGCAGCGAAGATGGAATGAATTGAGACATCGCTCTTGGCTGACATATGTTGTCCAGGCCTCGTTGCCATAGAGCAAGGTACTGAGGACACAGGCCTGATACACTCGGACTTTTGTGTTCCGTGTCAGTGCGCCATTTTCCCACACTCTCTTGGCCAGTCTGGACATAGCAGTGGAAGCCTTACCCATGCGCTTGTTGATTTCTGCATCTAGAGACAGGTTACTGGTGATAGTTGAGCCTAGGTAGGTGAACTCTTGAACAACTTCCAGAGCGTGGTCGCCAATATTGATGGATGGAGCATTTCTGACGTCCTGTTCCATGATGTTCGTTTTCTTGAGGCTGATGGTTAGGCCAAATTCATTGCAGGCAGCCGCAAACCTGTCGATGAGACTCTGCAGGCACTCTTCAGTGTGAGATGTTAAAGCAGCATCGTCAGCAAAGAGGAGTTCCCTGATGAGGACTTTCCGTACTTTGGTCTTCGCTCTTAGACGGGCAAGGTTGAACAACCTGCCCCCTGATCTTGTGTGGAGGAAAATTCCTTCTTCAGAGGACTTGAACGCATGTGAAAGCAGCAGGGAGAAGAAAATCCCAAAAAGTGTGGGTGCGAGAACACAGTCCTGTTTCACGCCACTCAGGATAGGAAAGGGCTCTGATGAGGAGCCACCATGTTGAATTGTGTCTTTCATATTGTCATGGAATGATCTGATGATACTTAGTAGCTTTGGTGGGCATCCGATCTTTTCTAGTAGTCTGAAGAGACCACGTCTGCTGACGAGGTCAAAGGCTTTGGTGAGATCAATGAAAGCAATGTAGAGGGGCATCTGTTGTTCGCGGCATTTCTCCTGTATCTGACGAAGGGAGAACAGCATGTCAACGGTCGATCTCTCTGCACGAAAGCCACACTGTGCCTCAGGGTAGACGCGCTCGGCCAGCTTCTGGAGCCTGTTCAGAGCGACTCGAGCAAAGACTTTCCCCACTATGCTGAGCAGGGAGATTCCACGGTAGTTGTTGCAGTCACCGCGGTCACCTTTGTTTTTATAGAGGGTGATGATATTGGCATCGCGCATGTCCTGGGGTACTGCTCCCTCATCCCAGCACAGGCATAGCAGTTCATGTAGTACTGAGAGTATAGCAGGCTTGGCACTCTTGATTATTTCAGGGGTAATGCTGTCCTTCCCAGGGGCTTTTCCACTGGCTAAAGAATCAATGGCATCACTGAGTTCCGATTTGGTTGGCTGTATGTCCAGCTCATCCATGTCTGGTAGAGGCTGGGCTGCATTGAGGGCAGTCTCAGTGACAGCATTCTCCCTGGAGTACAGTTCTAGGTAGTGCTCAACCCAGCGGTCCATTTGTTTGTGTTGGTCAGTGATTTTGTCCCCTGATTTAGATTTGAGGGGGGCGATATTCTTGATGGTTGGCCCAAGAGCTCTCTTCATGCCATCATACATTCCTCTGATGTTTCCAGTGTCTGAGGCCAGCTGAATATGACTGCATAGGTGTTGCCAGTAGTTGTTTGCGCAGCGCCTGGCTGTTCTTTGTGCAGTGCTTCCGGCTGCTTTAAGTGCTGCGGATGTTAAATCGTTGGGGGCTTTCTTGTAGTTCAACAGTGCAATGCGCTTAGCGGCTATGACAGGTTCCAGCTCTTCATTATGAGATTGAACCAGTCTGCATTTCTGTTCGCACTTTTGATGTAGGTGGTCAAAGCTGACTCATAGATGGCGTCTCTGATGTGGGCCCTCTTGGTCTCAGCATCCCCTGTGGGAGTGTTTTGAAGGGCTGTTACATGTGAATTTAGAAATTTTTGTAACAGCTGTGGGTGAGAAATTCTGCTCGTGTTGATGCGCGGGCGGCCCTTCTGCTTGGAATGATGCAACTTCTTTGGTCTGAGTCTAACCTTGCTGCACACCAGGGAGTGGTCGGTGTCGCAGTCCGCACTGTGGAAGCTGCGTGTGATTTGAACACTGTTTAAGGCTAATGCTGAGCATATCCTGGTACTGCATCTGACTCGTTTGGAAGTAAAGAGAACACACTATTTAAAACTGGTCTTCCAGCTGGTATTCTCTCAGCTTTTTATAGCAGCATGAACATCTACTGAAAGAGCGAAATAAATTGCAGAATCAATTACTTTATTTAAAAATGTTTAGCCAACTGGCCTGGAGAATGCTTAAGTGAGGATGTGAGAAAAGGATTACTATTCCGCTCCTGATTAATGCTCTGCCTGTGGGAAACATCCAACCAACAAAACTAAGTACAGTTGCAATTCAGTTCTATATTTGGCATTCAGGATGAAACAATGCATAAAACACTTGGTTCCGATCTCAGTATGAAGCAAGAGCCTTGATCTCCAGGTTTATGTACAGCTTGTCACTGTCGACCCTCACTGATGATTCACATCTCTGGAAGGAAAACCAGGGATTGTCATGAGTTATCTCATAGTCCCTTACCATTAAAAGTTAGTATGTTGACAAGCTATACCAGGTAAACGAGAAGGTGCAATTTTTAATTAATGTAGTCCAAGCTCATTGTCAGTATGACAATGGACACTTCCCTCTAATAAATTTATCAGTGTTTTTAAATAAATACACCATATATTAAAGGTCATGCAATGTTTTCCAAAGAGGATTGCAGGTATATAAAACTGTTGCATGCGCTGAATGAATAGTTGTTGTGGAATAAAGAGTGGTGGTTAAACATGTCGGATCTTATAACAAGTTATTTCTCAAGCATAAGGCTATTTCCCAGCCTGAAAACACATGTTACCAAGACTTCCTACTAATGCAAGAAAATGCTTCTGCCAGTTATGTACGCCTAATTTTGTGTAAGTGAACTAGTACCAGAGGTAGTTTTTCATCAAAACAGATTTATTTGAAGAGTGTCTTTTCTGTAACATTGTGTTGCAACACGTTAGTCTTTTACAGGATGCATCAAGTACTCTTCAGCTAACCTTTCAAAAAGTACCATCATATAGTAAAATGCCTAACAGCAAAGTAGTTTGGCTCATTGGGATCACTGAGGAATCTTCTTTTAGATATATGGAGAACATCTGCGTCTTTTCCGTTTACCAGAAGTGCATTTCTAAAACAAGGAACAAACAATTCAAAGGATTTACTGTATCTGACATTTGATAAGTGTAAAATCATAACGCTATAAAACTTTTTAATTACACAATTAAACTTATATGACCATCATAGTAAAAATGCCTAACGTTAATATGTCACAATTTAACATAGTAGCTTCATTTTTTAAACAGTATTTAAGTCCACTATTACTAGACCTTTTGCAGAAGAGTTTTGATGTCTGCTGCAATGTCAGTGGCGATGAAATGTTTACTGTAGCGCTTGTATGGCTCTCCATCCGCACCAATGAGGAATTTCTCGAAGTTCCAGGAGATATCATTCCGAAGGACCGGGCTCCAAACGATGAACTTGGGATCGTTCATTAAGATGCGTGGTTCATCGTGAGGTTCAGGCAACTTGTCTTTCAGAAAAGAGAAGATTGGATTCGCATTTGTTCCATTCACCAGGGTCTTTTCAGTCAGGGGGAAATTTGGCTCAAAGCCATTGCCTGGACGGACATACTTCAATGCTTTAAGAATCTCATCATTTTCGTTGTTCTCCTACAAAAACCATTGGTAAAACAATGTCAACTACAAAAACACTTGACTGGAGGTTTCCGCTTCTCAGCGCGTCAGCCCCATCAACCGCCCATTTCTTTAAATCGTTAGAATATCTTATGCTGACCAGATTTGCAACATTTTAACAAGCGGCTAAATGGTACGTTTAGGCAAGTTTTATTACGCAATTTTTCTTGGTTAATTCCAATATCCTTTTGAATAACGGTTTGTTACCGTATAAACATTTCGACGCGCCTCAGAAGTTGGAAGCTTGCCGATAACCCAACAACCCGAGAAACTCAAAACCGGAGTTCTAGAAATCGACAACCATTTAGAGAAAGTGATACCACCATGAAAATTACTCTCCCGATTTAGATAATTTATAAGCCACTAAAGTAACTAATTACGTAACAGGCTTTAAGTTAGAGATGACAAATGAATATGATAAATGCAAAATGAGAATGAAGATAAACACTTCTAAATGAAATAACTGCCAAAAGAAAACACCAAAATAAATTCTATTTCTAAATCACATTAAGTCAAAAACGAATGCATCTAATCTATATAAACCTTCTCTTCTCTTCGGCCTCCTTATCTCGACAGACAATGGGTAAGCGCCTGGAGGTGGTCAGTGGTGTGTGGAGCAGCGCCTGGAGTGGCTATAAAGGCCAATTCGAGAGTGACAGACTCTTCCACAGGTGCTGCAGAAAAATTTGTTTGTCGGGGCTGTTACACAGTTGGCTCTCCCCTTGCGCCTCTGTCTTTTTTCCTGCCAATTACTAAGTCTCTTAGACTCGCCACACTTTAGCCCCGCCTTTCTGGCTGCCCGCCAGCCAATGTCAACAGTGTTAGTTTATTAACTTTGCAACTTCCAAACTTTACTATAACTAAATTTACGGGGCTATCACAACTTATAATAAAAGCAAAATACTGCAGATGCTGGAAATATTCAGCAGGTCTGGCAGCATCTGTGGAGAGAGATACAGAGTTAATGTTTCAGGTCAGTGATCTTTCATCAGAATTGGCAAAGGTTAGAGGGTTAAAAGGTTAATACAATTACACAAAAGTCCGAGTGTATCAAGCCTGTGTCCTCAGTACCTTGCTCTATGGCAGCGAGGCCTGGACAACGTATGTCAGCCAAGAGCGACGTCTCAATTCATTCCATCTTCGCTGCCTCCAGAGAATACTTGGCATCAGGTGGCAGGACCTGTATCTCCAACACAGAAGTCCTGGAGGCGGCCAACATCCCCAGCTTATACACACTACTGAGTCAGCGGCGCTTGAGATGGCTTGGCCATGTGAGCCGCATGGAAGATGGCAGGATCCCCAAAGACACATTGTACAGCGAACCCGCCACTGGTATCAGACCCACCAGCTGTCCATGTCTCCGCTTTAAAGACGTCTGCAAACGCGACATGAAGTCCTGTGACATTGATCACAAGTCATGGGAGTCAGTTGCCAGCGTTCGCCAGAGCTGGCGGGCAGCCATAAAGGCGGGGCTAAAGTGTGGCGAGTCGAAGAGACTTAGCAGTTGGCAGGAAAAAAGACAGAGGCGCAAGGGGAGAGCCAATTGTGTAACAGCCCCGACAAACACATTTTTCTGCAGCACCTGTGGAAGAGCCTGTCACTCTAGAATTGGCCTTTACAGCCACTCCAGGCGCTGCTCCACACACCACTGACCACCTCCAGGTGCTTACCCATTGTCTCTCGAGATAAGGAGGCTAAAGAAGAACAATTTAGTTGTATTACAACTTAAGTTTATTTTTTAAGTTTGAGGTTTCCACAAGAGAACACAAGTCAATTAATATAAGCGGGGGAAATGTCTCGGTCTAAAATACATTTTTTAAAACTTTAATTTTTCCAGAAAACAGCAAACTTACCTGGTAACCGAACTGATTGCAGGGAAAGCCCACAACCAGAAACCCCTCTTTACCGAAAGATTCCTGGAGCTCGTTCATGTGGTGAAAATCCCTGCTGGTCGAGCCTCATAGGGAGGCAACGTTTACAATCAACACCACCTTTCCTTTGAGTTTGGAGAAGTTTAGGACCTCGCCAGTGAGAAGCTTAGCAGAAAACCCATAAAATCTTTTTTCACATCGACCCGCCATCTTCCGAAATACTCTTCCTCGCCGGGGACCCTTAATTTAATGTCGGGCAAGTGGAACCACGTACCCCAATGTATCTAAGTCACAAACAAAATCTTCCACCAAAAGTCCTGATGTGGAATAAATATGCCGTTTGTTTTAAAAAATACTTTCACAGCCCTAGCAAAGCCAAACGTAAATAGGTAGACGTTTCGTAAATATCTATATCTAGTAGTTTCTTTGTGATTGTTTTGTATCAAGGTACGTCAAAGCAGTATTCAGGAAATGATCTCATCGATTGTTTACGTCCAAAGTTATAAAAGCAGACTTACACCGCGGATCAGAGATAAATGGAGAGGAAATCGCGGAGCTGCATAGCTTCTTTTAAACTAGGCAAGCCATTGAGCAGCCTGATGTAGTTTCAAGGAAAATCTCTTGTGAATGTTTCCGCCCCATATTCAATTCCTTGTATGACCTGGAACTTTATTCATAGACCAAATAGAGGTAGCACTGGATTGCTCCAGGTTCACCAAACAAAATAGGGAAAATAATAGGAAACGGTAGCATATAGTAGTTGTGTTGCTGGACTAGTTTCGCCTTTATATTGTTTCTGGTTCCCAGATGTTGGAAAGAATCACACTTTAAACTTGGAAAAGGCTGGAGCCTGTCTTGTTTAATTTAGCACCATGCTTTGTGCTGTGGAACCTGGTTCAACTGGTTCTTGTGTTGCATATAACATGACTCCCCAGTGCAGCAGTGAATGTGGCCCCCTATTGGAACAGTTACACATAACAACTAGTTCCTAGCTAATTAGTTAAACACAGAAGTCTGAGTGTTTCAAACCTGTGTCCTCAGTACCTTGCTCTACGGCAGCGAGGCCTGGACAATATATGTCAGCCAAGAGCGACATCTCAACGCATTCCATTTTCACTGTCTCTGGAGAATCTTTGGCATCAAGTGGCAGGACCATATCTCCAATGCAGAAATCCTCGAGGTGGCCAACATCCCCAGCATATACACCCTACTGAAATAGTGGCACTTAAGATGGCTTGGCCATGTGAGCTGCATGGAAGATGGCAGGATCCCCAAGGACTCATTGTACAGCGACCTCGTCACTGGCATCCGACCATATCTCCGCTTTAAAGATGTCTGCAAATGCGACATGAAGTCCTGCAACATTGACCACAAGTCGTGGGAGTCAGTTGTCAGCGATCACCAGAGCTGGTGGACAGCTATAAAGGCGGGGCTAAAGAGAGGCAAGTCGAAGAGACTTAGTAGTTGGCAGGAAAAGAGACAGAAGTGCAAGGAGAGAGCCAACTGTGTAACAGTCCCAACAACCAATTTTATCTGCAGCGCCTGTGGAAGTGTCTGTCGCTATAGAATTGGCCTTTATAGCCACTCCAGGCGCTGCTTCACAAACCACTGACCACCTCTAGGCGCTTACCCATTGTCTCTCAAGACAAGGAGGCCAAAGAAAAAAAAGTTCCTAACACTTTACAGATAGTATAACAATATATACAAATATAACATCCCTCTTTCTTTAAAACATAATGCCTCTATATCAATATAACTGTCAATATAAATTATAAAAAAGATCATCATCTGACTTGTGGAAATAATCTGAACCCCTTTTTAGAGTCTTTTACAGAGTCTATTATTTTTTAAAATATTATTCACGGTCTCGCTTGGGTGGCAAATGTTGTGCCTCCATCTTGTAGATTTGGCATTTGTTGCTCTCAGTGGTGAGTTGGCACACTGTACAGGCGATGTTGTGTCACTTGCTGGTGATGTTAATGTTGTCTCGCTGGATAGTGATGTTTCCAGTGTTGTTGATGGTCTTTTTTGTTATTCCAGCTCAGGTGTAGGTCGAATGTGGATTCTGTTCCTTCTCATTTGGTTACTGGTTTCGGTCTCAATGATATATGACCTTGGAGTCTGAGCTTCACTGACAACTTTTGCTGGGCTCCAGGTTTTCATGATTGGATCCTGTACATGTACAGTTTGTCCTTTCAACAGCTCGGGTAGGGATTTAGCATATTTGTTGAAGTGTTGCTCTCCTCTTTCCTGTGCTTCAGTGAGTTGTTGTCTCACTTCCTCCTGGTCACTTGAAGGATGTATTTTGCTTGCCAGAGTTGTCTTATATTTTCTTCCATTTAACAGCTCTGCAGGTGATTTCATGTCAGCCTTGAGAGGTGTGGATCAGAGTGACAATAAGGCCAGGTTTGGGTCTTCCTTCATCTCTTGACATTTCACAAGTGTTCTTTTGACCATCTGGACGTGTCTTTCTATAAATCCGTGCCCCCGTGGGTAGTGTGGTGATGACGTGATGGTGTTGAACCCAAACTGGTCAGCGAATTCCTTAAATATTCTGGATGTGAATTGGATACCAATGTCACATATAAACCTTTCAGGAATCCCTTGCTCAGTGAACAGAACTCATACTGCTGAAATTATTGTTGTGGCTCTCAAATCTTTCATCTTCTGGATAAAAGGGAATTTTGAGTTGTAGTCTGCGACTATGAGATACCATTCTTGATTATGTGTGAATAAATCATCTCCTACAGTATGCCATGGTCTGAGTCGTACTTCAGTGACTATCATCTCCTCTTTCTGTTGTGAGTTTCTGTAGTTCTGGCATACATTGCATGTAGACACCATATTTTCAATATCTTTGTTTATGCCTATCCAGTACACAGCTGATCTGACTCTGAACTTACACTTCTCCATTCCCATATGGCCTTTGTGTATCTTTTGGAGAAGTTCTTCCTGCATTGTTTTGGGTAAGATTTCTCTGGATCCAGCCAGCAGAACACCACCTTCGAGTGAGATGTCATCTCTGACAGACCAGTACTGCCGTATTGCTGGCTGTGTGTGCTGTATCCTATCAGGCCATCCCTGGATCACTTGCTGAGATAGCATCTGTAACTCCTCGTCTTTGCTGGTCTCATCTCTAATTTTACTCAGTTTCAGTGATGTTACATTCACTAGGTGGTGAATTTTTATGCCTAGATCTTCTATCTTATGTTTCTCCTGTTGTGACAACCGAGATAGGGTATCTGCCAGCACCATGTCTCTTCCTGGCTTATATTTCAGAGTGAAATCATAACTCTGAAGCCTCAAGAGTAACCTCTGCAGTCTTGCTGGTGCTTTACGTAGAGTTTTCTTGTAGATCTGCTCCAGTGGACGATGATCACTCTCCACTGTGAACTTCCTCCCATAGAGATATGTGTGGAACTTCTCACATCCATACACAACTGCCTAAAGCTCTCTCTCTATGTTGGCATATCTTGTCTCAGCTGATGTCAGAGCTTTGGACACGAATGCTGGCTTTCCCTCTTGTACCAGGGCTTCTCCCAGTCCTTTTGTGGAAGCATCTACTTGCAGAGTGACAGGTTTCTTTCTGTCATAGTATAACAGACTTGTCTCCTTGTATACTACCTTTTTGAGTTTGTTGAAACTCCTGTCATGTGACTCTGACCACTGGTACTCTACATCTTCTTTCATCAGCTCCCACAGGTTTGCCATGTGTTCCGACATGTGCGGAATAAAGGAGCTCATGTATTGTATCAAACCAAGGAAACTTCTCAACTCTCTTATCTCTTGGGCCTTCCATCCCCAAAATGGCTGAGATTCTTTCAGGGCTTGGCTTAACCCCATCAGGTATGTACACCATTCCGAAGAACTGACATTCTGTCATTTTCACAATGCATTTGTCTGCATTTAGCTTAATCCCAGCTTTCCTGGTTCTCTCCATGGCTTCATGTAGATGGTTGTCATGATCTTTTCCATCTACACCATATATCTGTATATTATCAGCTATGCTGACTGCTCCTTTGCATCCCCTGTATATCTCGTCTACTTTCTGTTGGAACACATCCTGGCTCACTTTGAGGCCGAAGGGTAGATGCAGGAATTTTTACCATCCAATGGGCATGTTGAATGTTGCCAACAGTGAAGATTCTGCGTCTAGCTTCACATTCCAGTAGCCACTTCTGGCATCAAGCTTGCTGAAACCTTTTGCCCCTGCCAGTGCTGGTGTGATTTCTCCCAGTGTGGGAATAGGGTAGTGATCCCTCTTTATTGTTTGATCTTTGGGATCTAGGCAAATTCTTAGCCGTCCATTTGGCTTCTCTCTCACCAGGATGGAATTTACCCAATCTGTAGGCTGTGTGACTCTGGCGATCACCTTCTTTTCTTCCATTTCTCGGAGCTTTCTTTCAAGCTTTCCTTTTAGTTCTACTGGTACTTTATGTGGTCACTGGTTTTATTGCTGGGTCAATAGTGATGTGATACTCAAAATCTTAGAAGCATCCAACCATCTCATCAAAACACTCGGTACATTTGTACCAGATCTTCTTTGCTTCTGATTAGGGGGCGCTTTTCAACGTTTGTGCTATCTTCAACCCTCAGTGTCGCCTCCTTCACCTCGTGGTTTACTGAGGTAATCTGCAGCTCTTCACAACTGCTGATCCCCAGGATAGCTGGACCAGCTGTTTCTGTGATGTAGAACATACAGTTAACACCTTTTCCTTTGTGTGTCCCTCTGATTTGGGTTGTTCCTAGCTATCGAATCTCAGTTCCTCTGTATGCTGTTAGCATGACATTGTTTGGTTTCAGAGCACCTTCCCTTAGATAACCATTTTTCTCCAAATTTTCAGGAAAGATCTGCTGGTATAGTCTGAGCGGGATGATGTTACTCTGCGCTCCAGTATCAATCTTCACCTTCAGATTTATCATTGTGGGCTTATTTCTCAGCCTCTTCCTGATCTGAATGGTTGTGTGAATTTCTTTTCTCTGGGAACTATCACATCCAGACATTTCGTGCAATTCTATGGT
Source organism: Heterodontus francisci (assembly GCF_036365525.1). Classification (NCBI taxonomy): domain Eukaryota; kingdom Metazoa; phylum Chordata; class Chondrichthyes; order Heterodontiformes; family Heterodontidae; genus Heterodontus; species Heterodontus francisci. Next base: position 79,634,099 of record NC_090389.1, on the reverse strand, counting down.
TCCTATGTCTATCATGTTCTCAAATCCATCGCCATCTGGGTTATGGATGTTTTAGTTTCTTTCACTATTCTCCCTGTTACTCTGGCTCTGATGACTAGTCTACCACCTTCTTGCCTTGTTCTGCACATCTTTTCCCAGTGATTGGTTTTTCCACAAGCTCTGCAGATTGATCCATATGTGGGACATGTCCTTCTATCTGTCAATTCATGTGGTCGTCCACAGCTTCTGCACATCTTTCTCTCTGTTTGATGTACATTCTTTAGTTGTTATTTCACTGCATCGACCCTGCTGTCTGTCTCTTGGCTTAACTGAAGGCTAGACATTTAGGAGGTCATTTGTTTGCTCGTGGCTTCATGTGCTCTGGCAGTGTCTACAGCCTGCGATATTGTGAGCCAGTCCTGCACGATTAGAGCATTCTGTACTTCAGGATGCGCAGAACCCCAAATGAGCTGATCATCAGCTGTTCATCTGTGTCCTTAAATTTACATTTTCTGGCTGCATTTTTCAATCTTGCTACAAAATTGTCAATAGGTTCACCTAGTTCCTCTCTGAGGCCTTGAAATTCATATCAGTATATCTGATGATTTGATTTTGGCTGGAACTGGGTGCTGAATCTTTCAAAATTTTGTCTGGGTTTCTGCTGTCCTCTTCACTTAGGTCCCAGCTGTTAAATAAATTTAATCCTTTATCTCCAGCCCACAGAAGGATATAGCTGACCCTCTCCTCTTCACTAGTGCCTTTTAGGAAACTATTGAATGCCAAATTGCACTTTTGTTTAAACTTGTCAAATCCCTCTATGACATCATCAGCTCCCCAATTCACGATGGGCTGTAGTAGTGCATTCATGCCTGTCCCGGCTGACATCTCAATCTTTTTTTTTAGAGTTTTTGCATGAGTCACTCAGTTTTTCTGTCTCTCTGGCACTAATTTGGGTCACTTTTCTCAGTCTGTTGCTTTTAAAAATGTTGTAGGTTTACTCACAGACACTCGCTGTCACCATGTTTCGTCTTTATGTTGTTTCTGGTTCCCAGATGTTGGAAAGAATCACACTTTAAACTTGGAAAAGGCTGGAGTCAGTCTTGTTTAATTCAGCACAATGCTTTGTGCTGTGGAACCTGGTTCAACTGGTTGTTGTGTTACATGTAACATTTTTTTTTTATTTCCAAAATATACTTTATTCATAAAAATCTGTAAAAAATACATTACCAAACAGTTTCAAACAGCACCAAAAAATACAAACATTGCAAGGGAGATCAATTTCCTTCAATACAATCATGAGTTGCCTCACAACCCTTCCATTTCATTTGTCATGCCATTAACATTTTTACATTTTACAGCAAATGAAAATATGACTCCTCAGTGCAGCTGTGAATGTGGCCCCCTACTGGAACACTTACACATAACAACTAGTTCCTAGCTAATTAGTTCCTAACACTTTACAGATAGTGTAACAATATATACATATATAACACTAGTAATCCAGAGGCCTGGATTAATGATTCAGAGATAAGAGTTGAAATCCCACGATAGCAGTAGGAAAATTTAAATTGAGTTAATAAATAAATCTGGAATAAAAAGCTAGTATTAGTAATGATAACTCAGCAAATATTGGATTGTCATAAAAACCCACTTGGTTCACTAACATCTTTTAGGGTAGAAAATCTGCTGTCCTTACTTGGTCTGGCCTACGTGTGACTCCAGACCCACAGCAATGTGGTTGACTCTTTACTGCCCTCTGAAATGGCCTAGCAAGCCACTGCGTTAAGGACAATTATGAATGGGTAATAAATCCTGGCCTTGTGAGTGATGTCCATAATCCTGTGAATGAATTTTAAAAAAACATCATAACAAGTGCTTCTTGGTCCAATCAAATGAAAAATATGACAAAATAAACGAAATCATGATTTTATTATTGATGTCTACAAGATGCTCTACCCTAAGGTGCTCACCATTTGCAGAAGGTATCAAGCGTACTGGTGGACACTGCATGCTTTCTGTTCAGGGCCAACCGGGCACAGACAAGAAGATGAAAGAGAGACAGAGAGATCCCCTCCCCACCCACTTCACCGCCATGGGCCCTGCCTGTCCTGAATTTGAAAATTTCTGTTTTAGTCAGGTCCAGGAACAGGTCCATGAGAAGCCCACCAACTTACCCACCCATCCCCACCCTGCACCAGGCAGCCAAAGATTAACAGAGTGGGGATACAATGTAGCCAAAAGTTAAGGAGAAGCCTCTTCATGTAACTATACAGGGGCTGCTACCTTTCTAGGCTGTGGTCTTCTCTAGGCTGCAAAAATCACACATAGCCTGGAAGTCCATGAAGGTGCTTAAAAATCTGTTGCACACGACTGCTCCATGCAACATGCTCCACTCCAGATCTGCAGTGGTGCAGGGAAGGACTGCAGCATGTGGAGCCACTCACCATCGGGACCCTCCAGTGGAAGACAAGATGGCAGATCTGGATGTAAGATGATGGCGATGCTGTGGAGGGAGTGCAGGAGCAGCCTATACAAGAAACCCTTTTGAACACAGAGGGAATTTGCAAGAGATGGTTCCATTTATGAGGCACAGGTTGTCGAGGGAGGTTCTAGATGATCTGGGAGTCGGTCTCTCTGGGCTAGAGTCATCGAGTTATACAGCACAGAAACAGGCCCTTCAGCCCATCATGTCTCTGCCGGCCATCAAGCACCTAACTATTCTAATCCCATTTTCCAGCACGGCCAGTAGCCTTGTATGCTATGGCATTTCAAGTGCTCATCTAAATACTTCTTAAATGTTGTGAGGATTCCTGCCTCTACCACCTCTTCAGGCAGTGCGTTCCAGTTTCCAACCACCCTCTGGGTGAAAACTTCTTTCCTCAAATCCCCTCTGAACCTCCTGCCCCTTGTCTTAAATCTATGCCTCCTGTTTATTGACCCCTCCGCTAAAGGAACAATATGTGGTGGAACCAACGAGGGATAAAGCTATTTTAGATCTGGTATTGTGCAATGAGGCAGGTTTAATTAGTAATCTCATAGTAGAAGATCCTCTGGGAAAACGTGATCATAATACAGTTGAATTCCATATTTAGTTTGAAAGCAACGTACTCTAGTCCCAAGCCAATTATATAGGTATGAGAGGGGAGAGCTGGCTAAGGTTGATTGGGTTAATTGACTGAAAGGTATGACAGTAAATAAATAGTGGAAGGCATTTAAAGAAACAATTCAAAACGTTCAACAAAAATACCATTAAACAAACAATAACTCAGCAAGAAAGATCCATCCATGGCTTGCCAGGGAAGTTAAGGATTGTATTAGATTAAAAGAAGCAGCTTATAATGTCGCAAAGGCTAATAGTAAGACTGACGATTGTGAGTATTTTAGATACCAGGAAAGCACGACCAAAATGTAGATAAAAAGGGAAAAGAAACACGAGAATAAACTAGCCAGGAATATAGCAAAACAGATTGTAAGAGCTTTTACAAGTTTATAAGAAGGAGGAGAGTAGCTAAAGTAAGTATTGGTCCCTTAGTGGCAGAGACAGGAGAAATTATTATGGGGAATGAAGAAATAACAGAAACATCGAACAAATATTTAGTGGCTGTTTTCACAGTAGAAGACACAAAATAGATACCAGAAATATAGGGTAACCAAGGGGCCATTAAGAGTGAGGAACTTTAGGAAATTAATATCAACAGATAAGATATTGGAGAAACTTAAGGCACGAAAAGCTGACAAATTCACAGGACCTGATGGCCTACATCCAGGGACTCTGAAAGAGGTAGCTGCAGTGATAGTGGATGGACTGGTTATGACTTTCTAAAATTCCCTAGATTTTAGAAAGGTCCCAGTGGATCGGAAGTTAGCAAATTATACCCCACTATTCACGAAAGGAGGGAGAGAGAAAACAGTGAACGACAGGTCAGTTAGCCTGATGAAAAGGAAGTGGTGTTTGACAAATTTATTAGTGTTTGTTTGAGGATGTAACCAGTAGGGTAGATAAAGAGGACCAGTAGATGTCATATACTTGGATTTCCAAAAAGCATTTGATAAGGTGCCACATAAAAGGTTAAATCATAAGTTAAGGTTCTTGGAGTTGGGGGTAATATATTAGCAAGAATGGAGAATTGATTAACAGAAAGGAAGCAGAGAGTAGGGATAAACGGGCCATTTTCTAATTGGTAGGCTGTAACTATTGGATTGCTGCAAGGATCAGTGCTGGGGCCTCAGCTACTTACAATCTATATTTATAACTTTGACAAAGAGACCTAGAGTAATGTATCTAACTTTGCTGATGGCACGAAGCTAGATGGGAATGCAAGCTGTGAGGAGGACACAAAGAGGCTGCAAAGAGATATACACAGGTTAAGTGAGTGGGCAACAAGGTGGCAGATGAAGTATAATGTTGGGAAATGTGAGGTTAGTCACTTTGGTAGCAAGACTAAAAAGGCAGAAGATTTTTTAAAAGGCATGAAACTTTTAAATCTTGATGTTCAGAGAGACCTGGTTGTATTTGTACAAGGAACACTGAAAGTTAGCATGCAGGTACAGCAAGCAATTAGGAAGCCAAATGGCATGTTAGCCTTTATTGCAAGGGAATGTGCAGTACAAGAATAAGGAAGTCTTGTTCTAATTGTATAAGGCTTTGGTGAGACCACATCTCGAGTACTGTGCACAGTTTTGGTCTGCATATCTAAGGAAGGATATATTTGCGTTGGAGGCGGTATGGCGAAGGTTCACTAGATTGGTTCCTGCGATGAGTGTTGTCCTATGATGACACGCTGAGTAAACTGGGCCTATACTCGCTGGAGTTTAGAAAAATGAGGTGATCTCATTGAAACATAAAAGCTTCTGAAGGGATTTGACAGGGTAGACACTGAGAGGTTTAATAGTAATACGCAACATCAGAAATAATGTGCAGTAAGCCAATAAACACAAAAAATACAGAATTCTCGAGATACTGTGAATCAGGAAAACTGTGCTAATGGATGATATGTATGCCTGACCTCAAACAGATATAAATGTAATGATCCAATGGGTCCCAGTTTGAACACTTTAAGTGATGTTTTCATTCTTTCAGGGTTGGAAGATAATAGAGAAATCTGTTGATAGATAAAAATAACTAAATGAGAACTTATCTACAGTGGGGAAAGACTGGCTAGACTATGAATTTCTTAAAGGGTTCAGTAATCTGATATTGTATTTTTAGATGTTAAATGAATGAGGGATTTCTTTTTAATCTGACTTTTTTTCTTGAGAGATCAAGAGCCACAAAATAATGGTCCGGGTGATCATGAATTAGGCTACAGACATCTTCTTTTCGTAACTTTACCAACCCTGGTGAGATAATACCAAAAGAGCAACTTTAAGGCACATGATTTTCTTCATTGCCATGCAATAGGGTTAGACAAGGATTCTAACCTACTGGAAGTCTGCTGACTACATCTCACCTGGATTCTGGGAGTCTACTGTCACTGCACCTGAGAACTATTTATTACAAGGTTAAAAAGTAACCATCTGTATAGGCTGTGGAAAGTTCACAATATTGCATTAAAGCTTTTTTCCTTCCAAATTTTCTTCCCTTTACTCTGGTTCCAAATGGATTCTTAACAACGCCAATGCACAATGGAAGTTCCTGAGTGCATGGCAGCAGCTGAAGGAGGCTTTGGGGGCCCATTATACGTATTTATTTATACCTTTGCTCAATTTTTTTAACCACTTGGTTGCAGGTCCAGATTAGACTTTGTGCACAGGTTCTGCTACTGGCATATTTTACATCTGTTCTGGAAATAGGAACAATTAATTTCCTGAAAGGAAACACACAGTTTTAATGTTCTCAGTAGGAGCAAAGGAGCAATGCCAGGGAACTTACATTTTAGCACCAGCACTGTGCCCACACTCTGTTACCTTCCCACCCTCAAAAACCTATCAAAGGTGCTGTTACCTAGACAGGGGCAACTAATGCATGGTAACACCATCACCTCTAAGATCCCCTCTAAGTGACACATTCATCCCAACTTGACTGTATATCCCCATTCCTTCATCGTCACTGGATAAAAATCCTGAACTCCCTATCTAACAATACTGCAGGAGTACTTGCATCATACAATTCAAGAAGGCAGCTCACCACCACCTGCTCAAGGGTAACTAGGGTTGGGCAATGAATGCTGGCCTTGCTAGTGATACCCATATACCCTGAGAATGAATTTTTTTAATTGTCTGGTGCAAGTCTGATTCATTTGAGAGGCAGCAGCAAAGATGTGCTGCCTGCTGTAATATAATCTGCATCCACACTGCAGCACAGACAGGTCACTTCTGCCTTTAATGTTACACCTTGTTCTTTTGCAGGCATGATGCAAAATTGTAGGTGGGTACCTTGGACTGCCAAAGCTCACAGTGCTTGCTTCCCCAGCTTCGAAAGGATTAAGTGCTGGGCAGATGCAGAGATCAATTGAAAACCATTTCACCAATCTGGCAAAGATCAGCTAACTCAGCATAAGACAGAAATTGAACCTAGAATGTTTCTAGTCTATGTGACTTCATATTACACAATCTCACTTGCGTCATACATTCGCAGAATTGCACATTGGTAGCTGAGGACTGATAATCCCTCATTGTGAACATCCAGCTGAGATAATTCAATTGAGCTTCCTGTTTTTTGACTGATCTCTAGTGACCCCTGTTAAAAAGTGAGTGAGTGTGTGTTGAACAACAGAAGAATTAGTTCATTGTAGTGAGCTTCCACAAGTCAATAGCCTGCCAATGCTCCTACATTACAGCAGTGACTACACTTCAAAAGTATTTCATTGGCTGTAAAGGACTTTGGGATGTCATGAGGTTGTGAAAAATGATATATAAATGCAAGTCAATGCAGTGGCTTCTCTTCTTGCTCCTGTTCCATTATCTCTGGTGTCCCCCAAGGATCTATCCTTGGCTCCCTCCTATTTCTCATCTACATGCTGCCCCTTGGCGACATCATCCGTAAGCACAACATCAGCTTTCACATGTACACTGACAACACCCAGCTCAACCTCACCACCACCTCTCTCAACTCCTCTACTGTTGCTAAGTTATCAGACTAGTTATCCAACACCCAGTACTGGATGAGCAGAAATTTCCTCCAATTAAATAGTGGGAAGCTACTGTTTTTGGTTCTGGCTCCAAACTCCATTCCCTAGCTACCAACTCCATCCCTCTCTCTGGCAACATTTTAAGATTAAGCCCGTCTGTTCGCAACCCTGGTGTCAAATTAGACACTGAGAAGAGTTTCCGACCGATTCGTATCATCACTAAGACCACTTATTTCCACCTCTGTAACATGGCCTGACTTTGCCCCGTTTCAGCTCATCTGCAGCTGAAACTTTCATTCATGCCTTTGTTACCTCTAGACATGACTATTCCAACACACTCCTGGCTGGTCTCCCACATTCTACCCTCCATAAACTTGATGTCATCCAAAACTCTACTGCCCGTAGGCTTACCTCACACTTAGTCCCATTCCCCTATGATTCCTGTGCTCTCTGACCTACAATGGCTCCCAGTCAAGCAACATCTTGATTTTGACATTCTCATCTTTGTTTTCAAATCCTTCCATAGCCTTGCCCCTTCCTAACTGTGTAATCTCCTCCAGCCCCACAACCCTCCGAGATATCTGTACTCCTCTAATTCTGGACTCTTGTGCATCCCTGATTTTAATCCATATTAAGTGCCTGTGCCTCAGCTGCCTAGGTCCCAGGCTCTGGAATACCCTCCCTACACCTCTCTACCTCACTTTTGTCCTTTAAGACACTCCTTAAAACTTACCTCTTTGACCAACTTTTGATTATCTGACCTAATATCGCCTTATGTGGCTCAGTGTCATACTTTGTTTTATAATGCTCCTGTGAAGCACCTTGGGATGTTTTATTACATTAAAGGCACTATATAAATATAAGTTGTTGTGGTTAAAGTCTTTCTTTCACTGTCTAAGCAAACGCAAAAGAAATTGTCACTTGGCTAAGGTATTCAAGTACAACCATATTTAGCCTGAATAAGCACCTTCAATTGATCAGAGGAGAATATTGGAAGAAGATTGCAAAACGGAGCACCTTTCACAAATTTAACTTGTAGCTTGTCTGAATAAGATTGCCAAAATAGTAGTATTTTTGTGCCGTGGATCTGGTCCCACTAGGAACAGCATAAAGACTGCAAAAGCTTATTGCTCTTGATGACAATGATTGAGGGAGGAATGTTGGTCAGGACAACTGCTGTTTTTAATATTTGTTCATGGGATGTGGGTGTCGCTGGCTGGGACAACATTTATTGCCCATCCCTAATTGCCCTTGAGAAGGTGGTGGTGAGCTGCCTTCTTGAACGGCTGCAGTCCATGTGGGGTAGGTACACCAACAGTGCTGTTAGGAAGGGAGTTCCAGGATTTTGACCCAGAAACAGGGAAGGAACGGCGATATTGTTCCAAGTCAGGACGGCGGGTGGCTTGGAGGGGAACATGCAGGTGGTGGTGTTCCCATGCATCTGCTGCCCTTGTCCTTCTAGGTGGTAGAGGTCGTGGGTTTGGAAGGTGTTGTCTAAGGAGCCTTGGTGCATTGCTGCAGTGCATCTTGTAGATGGTACACACTGCTGCCACTGTGCGGCGGTGGTGAAGGGAGTGAATGTTTGTGGATGGGGTGCCAATCAAGTGGGCTGCTTTGTCCTGGATGGTGTTGAGCTTCTTGAGTGTTGTTGGAGCTGCACCCATCCAGGCAAGTGGAGAGTATTCCATCACACTCCTGACTTGTGCCTTGTAGATGGTGGACAGGCATTGGGGAGTCAGGAGGTGAGTTACTCACCGCAGGATTCTAAGCCTCTGACCTGCTCTTGTAGCCATGGTATTTATGTGGCTACACCAGTTCAGTTTCTGGTCAATGGTAAGCCCCAGGATGTTGATAGTGGGGGATTCAGCGATCTTAATGCCATTGAATGTCAAGGGGAGATGGTTAGATTCTCTCTTGTTTGTGATAGTCATTGCCTGGATGTGTGGCCCAAATGTTACTTGCCACTTACCCAGGTCTTGCTGCATTTCTACACGGACTGCTTCAGTATCTGAGGTTATGATGCTGAACATTGTGCAATCATCAGTAAGCATCCCCACTTCTGACCTTATGATTGAAGGAAGGTCACTAATGAAGCAGCTGAAGATGGTTGGGCCTTGGACACTACCCTGAGGAACTTCTGCAGTAATGTTCTGGAGCTCAGATGTTTGGCCTCCAATAACCACAACCATCTTCCTTTGCGCTAGGTATGTCTCCAACCAGCGGAGAGTTTTGCCTCGATTCCCATTTACTCCAGTTTTGCAAGGGGTCCTTGATGGCATACTCAGTCAAAAGCTGCTTTGTTTGTCTTTAAATAGCCCCACTTGAACCAACACCTAGGACCTCATTCTAACATCTTACCTGAAAAGCAGCACAGCCAGAAAATAGCACTTCCTCAGTACATGCAATTAAGTGTTAATTACTTCCTTGAGTCCTGGAATAGGAACTTAAGCCACAACTTTCTAACTCAGAGGCAAGAATGATCCAGGCTCATGAGGCGATACACTCAGCTACTCAAATTGGTTCTATGAGTTGCTTAAAGGAATCATACATGGGCTATTCAACTGGGGTGAAAATTGTCTGCCCTCCACTGAGTGGGCTTCTAGTGGCTGGAGGCCTGGTCCATTTTGAGGGCTAAGTCTCATTTGCATCAGTCAAACTGATGTATTTTCTTTTGCCAAACACAGAGAGCATACTGAAGCAAGGAAAAATACTAACTTATTAGACAAGACATAGCTATGAACACAAAATTGACATTCATCCATTCATCACTAGAACGAACAACAGTAAGTTGAAAACAGACTTTTTAATTAATCCTGTTTTCATGTGTTTTTTTTATATATAAAAGCCTAAACATTTCAGTGGAAACTTGCAAATATGTTATCCACCTTAGGTTTCCACTGACCCTGCCAATGTGCTATGTTTCTAATCAGCTCGAAAGAATGTTATGACTCAATGTTGTGAGGCAATCTTGAGTGTTGATTCATAGTTATCATGTAGTTAGTTACAATCACAGCTTTATATTAAACACAGGTAATGGTGATGATTATACTGAGTAGGAATTCAAAGATGTCATAGTATGCTGGACAAGGTGTGGGAGGAGGGAGGTTGATCTGCTACTGCTTATATTTCACAATCTGAGCTATACCAGGTGGGGAGATACGACTGATGCAACATCTTTTTGCTGCTAGGAATAAATAAGAAGCGAGAGAAAAATCCGATAGAGGTGTTGCTACTGTTTACAAGTTAAAATTGTGAATTCACTGTTTGGGAACTGGTGAGTGTGGGAATCTGGAAGTAAGCTGATAAATAGGATTTAGGTGGGACCTCATGATTGAGTAGAAAAGAAATGGAGAGGGTATGTGCCCTTTACTTCCTTAAAATACATTTTGAAAAATGGAATAAATACTATTTATTTATGCAAGTCAACTTACTTTCTCTCTCTCACTCAGCACAGGAAGGAAATCTCAATTTTGCAGTTTGTGGAGTGGCCCACAAATGGGTGCTCTAACACCCTACCTCAAACAGATGGGCTATCCCTGCAATATCGTACAAGCAAGTTTTCCATTGGAAAGAAAAATAAATGGGTTCTTATACATCAAATGCAAATACCTATACTGCCTTTCACAGAAACTTAATAACTGCTTTGAGTAAACTCTACAACAGATCAGATTATTTATACCAAAGGCACATGGTCAACAGCAGGCCAAGTTAATCAGAATCCTAACACAATATCTGCTCCATTGGCTTAGTACTTTTAAAAGATCTGCTTTACAATACTAGAAATATAAAAACAAATCTGCAATTTGCAAAATTAAGTAAATGCATTGTTGGAAATGCTAGATTTGAGGTGCTATTTGGCAGTAGATTAGGATGTCCATTTATGGCAAATTGGATGATCAATTCCAATATTTTAAAGCTTTCTTTTAAATTGATACAGATCCTTACATTATGAATCTTTATTTGGCCAGCAAATCCCATCCTCTGATCAGATATCCAGGTTATTTTCTGATAATAAAACTGTGATATAATGGATAAAGTTATGTCCCAACCATTTTACAAAGGCTTCAGGACTCACATTTGCAGGTTATGTGCTTTTGCCCACAAATTGCTAACATCCACTTTTTCTCTTCATTTTCCACTGGGAATTTCTAATGAAGGATTACACTCAAAACATTATTGTCTCTAATGTCAGTCTACCCACTGTACATTTCCTGTATTTACTGCTTTTAGCTATGATATTGAACTGCTACTTTCATCTAATCCCAGATTTAGCTTCCTTTGAACTATTGTAGTCTCACATTATTGATTTGAAATAATGTGGAGAGATAACATAAAGGTAAACAGAAAGATGCATTTATAGCAAATATAAATTTCCCGTAATAGTTTGATGTGATTTCCACTCATGAAATGAGCATAGGATAATGACCTGGGGGAAAAAAGCTCTGTAATTTATTTTTATAATCATTTAATAACCTCTACTTTATGGTTACACAAGGGAATGAGAAAAGAAAATCTTATGTTTAATGATGAAGGGCCTTTTATTAGCTGCATCTGCTTAGCTTTATGAAAGAGGAAAATTCATTATTTGCAGATGTTTCATGTCAACCTTGTGATTCACATATAGTTAAACTTCAAACAAATTCAATTAGTTTGATTTGCATAGGCACTATGGGACAAAATGGCCTTTCTCTGTGCTATTATCATTCTATGATTCTGTCATCAGCACATGCTATTTGTGAATTTTAAAAAGAGCTGAACTTGAATCTCAGGTTTCAACTACAAATGAAAGGCATCCTCCTTTGTTAGCTACTCATTGTGGCTAAGGGTTTTAATCCACCACCACTTGCCTCAATGGATGTCTGCTTTTCTCAAGGTCCACATTTCAGCCCAGTACAAGAAGACACTCCAAATCAGAGTCATGATAATCCTTTAAGCTCTCTACTCATTCCTACACTAAGCAGTTCTTTCTGTTTGGAGAATGCATTCTTTGCCACTGTTATTCTAGCTCGGATCTCTTTTGTGGCGGTAAAGAAATGTGGTTCTGGAGAAGGATGGAACGAGTCACTTGGAGAGAACACAAGAGCAATGAAGCAGTTCTCAGGGTGGTGGAGGAGGATAGATTGTTAGTGAATATCAAGAAAAAACAAGGTTGGATGCATGAGAACTGGGAGGTGGTGATGGAAGGAAGATTAGAGGGATGTAGACCAAGATGGAGAAAGAGAATGATGATGTTAGACAACTTGAAATTGAAAATGGGAGGCTCCTATGAGCAACTGAAGAGGAAAGCGCAAGACCGCGAGGTGCGGAGAAATGAGCAGAGGACCTGCCCTTAGGCAGATCACTATAACACAATTTACCAGAGCAGGTAAAGGTGCATCTCCTGCATCTTTTAAAATATCTTCAATAGTCCTTTGCTATACATACTCATGAAATGCCTGCCTTGCCTCCACACCATGTTGTAATTTTCTCTCAATCAAGTTTGCTCTAAGAATAATATGACCAAGACTAAAAGATTTTTTAAAAATTGTATGCTCCTTGTTTTGGTTATTCTGTTCTCCCTTTTCCCCTGCATGGTACACATCATTCCTTGGCCCAGGGATAAATAATTTTTGTCCCAGCTCCAGACAATACCATGTGTAAGCAATCAGGAACAGCTTGTACAAAAGTAGCCCATGTAATCTGCCTTTTCAACTTTCCCTCTAACACTAACTATGATCAGAAACTTGTTATTTAGGAATTAGTGTGTGCAAAACAGTAACAAAAATTGTTTTACAAATGTAAAGCTCCATCCAATACCTGGATGCCCTCAGCACAGTTTATTACTGACTGTGATTTATTGAATAAACAAAATGAAAATTTGGTGTTTAAAAATTGAATCATCAGATAATACAAATTAAGGAACTGAAGTAAAAGTAAACTGTGGCTCCTAACAATTTTTTTATTTAAATGTATATTTTCCTCCAGTGCAATCCTTCAGGATAACTTAAAAGCAATTGCCGCAAGTATTGCCATTTTAAAAAATAAAATAAAATGCTAGGAGGTGTGGTGGCGATAAACATTTTGTACTCTGTACTATCCCTATAACCAGAGCATCTAGTTCAGGAATTCAGCATTCAGACTGACCAAACTGCAGCCTTGAACCTGTATCTCATTGTTCGGGGGCATATGTTAAAACAAACACCACGGACTTGATTTTTAGGCTCTGCTGGGGCTGGAAGCAAAGGCAGGCGAGAAATAAAAATATACCACTGGCCTGCGTGCCAGTTCCCCGGCTCCACCCTGCCCCCAGGCTATTGTCACAGTAGCGGGATGAGTAGTAGGGCTTTCCACCCGCAGGCGGAGGTAGCCGATTGAGGTCGTTAACGGCCACTTAAGGTCAATTAAAGGACGCTGACTGGTATTTTCTGGGGGATTAGAGGCCCTCCCACCCTGCCTGCTTGCCTGGGTGCAGCAGCCACAGGCTGCCCTGTAGAGGGGGGTTCCTCCCCTCACGGTCGTGGCCTGGCTGCAAAAGCCATTTTTTAATATTTTAAACAAGTTGGAGGGCACCGCCATTTTGACATCCTGTCTTACTTACCTTCCATTGCATCCTGCTGTTCCTTTCAAACTGCAAGGCCTCTGATTGGCCGTCCAGCTTAGAGAGCCTGCCTGCCGTCCTTTATTGGACGCGAGCTCACCCTCTGGCCATGAATTGACTGCCCTGGGAAAAATCACAAAGAGCGAGTGTTTCTTACACAGTGCAGGTTTCTGACCCACATTTCAGCCTGACTGCGGGGTTCTGAAGCCCGCAGAGAAAATGTTGCCCCATGTCCCACCAGAATGCCAAAAGATTCTTCCAAAGGTGACTGCCACAGTAGGCTTTATCAAAATACAGAAGCTGCAAGATTACTTTCCAGATATTAGAATATTCACCATCCATTACACAGTAGCAGGACCATGCAGAAAGGTTGTAGCAACAAATTTAAACTGACAGTAGAAAAAAATGTTTCCAAAAATAGCAATTTCGGCAAGATTAAAACAGCACACCTGTCTGAAGCTTTAGACAATATTCCTTCTGTTACGACCAGGTGAGAAAGCTGTTGAGGGGTCTTTTACAGTCTTCACCTGGTTTTATTGTAACAGGTTTTAATTTTAAAACGCTGTGTTTTGAGCTCCCCCTTTGTGAATCCTTTTTCACCACTTTCCAACTAGAAGGCAAAGAAATGAGCACACCAGCTTTTCTTAGGTTTAAAGAAGAAACATTAAATTTATTAAAACTTAAACTCTAATTGGGTTAACGCCTATGGATACATGCCCCGCCCCATGCTAGCATGCATACGCGATACACACATGCAAAAAAGAGACAAAAAAGAGAAGAAAACATCAAGTAAAAAAGTTTGAGACAATCTCCGAAGACGGTTTTTATTACTGTGCTTCGAGCTCACTGTAATCTTTGATTGTAGGTAGATCTTGCTTTTCATTGGGGCTCAGTATTCTTCTTAAACTTTGTTCACTGTAGGAGACTTTTCTCTCTTGGGGTCCCTGTGTTTTCAATGAGTCTTCAGTTCTGTGAGAAAGAGATGGGAGCAGACAGGAAAAGGGGGTTCTCAGTCCAGGAGAAAAGAGCTTTCTGAGTTCCAAAACTCTTTGGCAAGTTCAAATTAAAACAGCCAGTTAGTCATGTGACTAAACTGGCCTCACCAGGTCTTCTGTGTATTGGGGAAGCAGGGACTGGGTCCTTTGTTCCAACACTGTCTATCAATATGCAGAAAAGGTCTTTCCAGCAAGGGGCCTGGCAATTCCTTGTGGTAGGCCCTCTTTTCTTCCCAGCAGCAATTTTAAGCTTTAATGTTCATGTGGCAAAATAATGTGTGCCTCATTTTTGGCAGGTGGGGGCCTGCATGACACTTCCACACCCAGCGGAATGAAATGCAATTTGAAACCAGCGCATTTCTTTACAAGGTTTGACAGAAATGTAAGATACAGAAAAAAAAACATGCATTTCTCTCATTCATTCACCAATCCTAAAGCTTATTAAAATGGTATTTTCTGGGTGCCAGTGTTGCTTTAATTTCCCCTTTTTTTTCCTCAGGAGTTATAAGTGGGCGGGTTAATCCTGAACTCTCTGAGTCATGCAAAGACTTTTGACTTCAGGGGATGGGTGGTTCCCTTTTCCTAACTGTGGGGGAGGATTCTTTGTTAATCTCCCCTTTGGTCTCTGGGGCACTCTTACCTGCAGGTATTTGTGCAGACTTGACTGGACTCTCCTGTGACACTTTGACTAGGTGAGGCATCACCCTCATGGTTTCTGTGCCCCCTAAAGGTCTTTGTCTTTGCAGGTTCCTGTAAATGCTGTTAGCAACTTCAGTGGGGTGCTTCTAGAGTCTGCATTTAGGGTGGTGCAGTGGTTAGCACCGCAGCCTCATAGCTCCAAGAACCTGGGTTCGATTCTGGGTATTGCCTGTGTGGAGTTTGCAAGTTCTCCCTGTGACCACGTAGGTTTCCTCCCACAGCCAAAGACTTACAGGTGATAGGTAAATTGGCTGTTGTAAATTGCCCCTAGTGTAGGTAGGCAGTCGGGAATATGGGATTAGTGTAGGGTTAGTATAAATGGGTGGTTGTTGGTTGGCACAGACTCAGTGGGCTGAAGGGCCTGTTTCAGTGTTGTATCTCTAAATAAATAGGAGGATGTGGGGTCTAATTTTTCAGGGTTGGTTGACGGGACAGTAGGGGTTTTCATTTGGGATCCATCCCGGACTTCCTTTAACCTGCCCTCTTGGTCACTTTTTCCCCTTCTCTTTCTAAACGTTTGCCAGCCATGTGCCTGCTGTCCACTTTTGTTCTCGGTGGGGGTCCCTTACAGTTCACCAGCCCTCTGCTGGAGGGTCCTCCTAACACCAGTACAGGACTTAGGGGTGCAGGTTTCATTGTAGGTCGGGGTTTCCCCTCAACCTGGCACATGTGGCAACTCCTGCAGTACTCCACCACACCTTTGTGGAGTTTTGGCCAGTCAAACTGCTGGCTTATGCGGGCTTTGGTCTTTCATATACCAGCATTTACTGCTACTGTAGTCTCAGGGGCCTTCTTAATATTTCTCCCTGGTACCTCTGTGGCTCTACTGTCCACTCCTTGCCCTCAGGTCTGTGAGGAGAACTCCTTTTCCTCATCAGTACCTCATTCTTTAAATAGTAGCAATCAGGGACTCCCTCTGCTTCACTTTCAGTTTGAGCAGCCTGTGCTAACTCTCGCAATACTGGGTCAGCTTGCTGAGCCTCACCTAGGGAAAATCCATTTAATTAATTCCCTAGGTCTCCTAACTTTCCAAGGAAAGTCTCGGCCACGCAGACCTCATGGTCATTTGCCTGCAGTGCCAATGCAGTCTCCTCTGGGGGAGCTGGTTTGATCATGGTCTGACCCACTACACATTCAGGGACACAGCAGGGGACCGTCTCCTGCCATGGCCCTGTCTCTCTGACCTCCTGCGGTCTTTCTTTCACTACTGGGGAAGCTACCAGCTTCACCCCTGCCAGATCATTACCTAGGAGCAGGTCAACCCCATCCACAGGCAAACTAGGGACAATCTCTATGGTCACCAGTCCCAAAATGAGGTCACACTCCAGGTGCACCTGGTGTACAGGTACAGGCATAAATTGCCCTCCACTACCATTCACCACCATTTTGATGTTCACTGCACTCTCTGGGGGAAAGGTCAGGCATTTTCCCAGTGAAAGGGATCTCGTCGCCCTTGTGTCCCTGAGAACCACTATGGGCTTGCTTGCTCCACTCGAGGGGTATGAGGTTACATTCCCTTCAGACACAAAACTCTGATAATCTTCAAGAATCCTATTAACTTTTCCTGTACTGGCCGTAGTAAGCTTCCTGGGTTGCACTCTTACTGCAGTTAAAGCCACAGCTTGTTCTGTGTTTTCCATCAGGGTCTCTTCTTCACTGAGCAGGTGTGCCCTGATTAACCCTACCAGTTTTCCCTTTAGTTTCCAGCAGTCAGCTTTTAAATGCCCTGCTTTATTACAATGGAAGCACACAAGTCTCTGGGTCTCACTCTTGCTCGCAGCACCTTCCTTTTTGGCTGGAGGAGGACCCTCTGTGTCTCCTCCTTTCCTTTTTCTACCAGGACTCCTATCACTTTCCCACCCTTTGTGCTTTTCAGATTTGTGGGAGTGTTTAGGAAAGGTTCTCCCCTGGAAAATCGACTTATAAATTAAGGCAAACTCATCGGCCAGAACGGCTGCTTGCCGGGCTATCAGAACCCGCTGCATGTGTCTTTATTGAGAATGGGGGTGTTTTTAAATTCCTATAACAGAATTACTTCTCTGAAAGTCTCATAGCTGAGCTGTATTTTAAGGGCCCTCACAGCCACTGGTCAAAAGCCAGCTGCTTACTTCTTTCAAACTCCAGATTAGTTTCATTAGCTTGCTTCTTGAAGGTTCTAAACTTTTGGCGATAGGCTTCAGGAACTCATTCATATGCCCCTGGGATAGCATTTTTGGTCAGTTCATAATTTGATGAACTCTCATCTGGCAACAGGGAATAAACTTCATGGGTTTTTCTAGTTAGTTTGCTTTGTAGTAAAAGGGTCCAGGTCTCAGCTGGCCATTTTAGCTGCCTTGCCCCTTTCTCAAAAGACAGCGAGGGGCCTGGCAATTCCTTGTGATGGGCCCTCTTTTCTTCCCAGCAGCAATTTTAAGTTTTTATGTTCATGTGGCAAAATAATGTGTGCCTCATTTTTGGTAGATGGGGGACTGCATGACACTTCGTTATTGAACATAAGACAGCATGATGGAGACAGTCTTTTTATCCTTTCTGATAAAGGAGAACAAATAAATTGATTCTACCTTCCAGCAGTCACACAGCATTCATAGCAACTTACATGTATATAGCACCTTTAACATAGTAAAACTTCCTAAGGCACTTCACAAAAAAATTTGACACTGAGCCAAAGGACACAATTAGGAAAGGTGACCAAAAGCTTGATCAAAGAGGTTCTAAAACAGTGTCATATAGGTGGAGAGGCCAAGAGATTTAGAAAGGAACTCCAAAGCTTAGGGCCTAAACAGAGCACATTTAATTCCAATTCTTACACTTTTATGCAGTTCTATATTCCATTTCTTTTTCCTTTCAATTTGCTTTATGCAGTTTACAAGAAACCACTGTACCATGTCCTATGTGTACTCCTGGAGCTAAATACATTTTATTTCAGTGCAATGCCTTAAAATACGTCTTCAATGCAGAAGTGCAGCCACATAGAAAAATAAATACAAGGGCAAATGAGGAATAGCAGGGCGATTCAGAGAATTGAAGCAATTGAAAGACACTACCACGTGGAAGAACAAAATAAAAATAAGGTGGAGCAAATCCTTAGTTTTCCTGGATTGTTTAAAAAAAACACACTCTTAAGGCAATACGACTGTTAGTCTCAAGCCGAAATGACAATCTGATGGTACACGATTGCACTCTCATCTTACCACTTTCCAATCTAAGCAATGATAATACTAAGCAGTTGGCGTTATCATCCCGTAGAAAGACAGTGAACAGTGACCATGACCTCCATTCCCCTGGAAGCTGCTTTCAAAGGAGTAGAGTATACCTTATAAAATGGAAGTTCCAAGCAAACTCAAAGCCATGTTCATACTGGTACAATTTGGATACAGCTATTCTCTCTTCTTCCCAACACCCCATAGACATGAAGAAATACAATTTCTTTAGCTAAACCAAGCAGAGTGAAGAATTTTGGCTGCTTGAATGACTATACCAAAGCAGTTAATTCATCTGGGCACCAAACTCCGGCAACACTGACCAATATACTTCTTCAGTCAAAAGATTCACTAGCGTCTATGATTTAATCACATCAAATCTTTAAATTCTGCAGTTCGATTAACTGAAAATATACTAGCCTGCTAGATAGGCTACAAACAAAAGCATACTTTTTCTCAAGAAGGGGCTTTTGCCTTCAAAAATGAAGAAAGGGAGCCAGATGGAAGAAATGCGGCAATTAAAGAGTTTCCAAGTTTTTTAAAAATAGGAAAATAAGGTGTAGAAAGCAGATTAAGTAAGGGAAGTGTTTGAGAAGCTAGATAACTACATGAGGGAAAAATAGAAGACTACGCTTAGATATGCTTAGGGTGGGAGAAAGGCGGTATGGAGCATTAACACTGACAGAGACGAGTTGGGCTGAATAGCTGTGTCAGTGCTGTATGTTCGAAGGAGTTGTAAAAAATCTAGAATTCAAGCTAAAAAACTTTTTTAAAAATGTAGTGGGCAGAATTGAAGTGTTAAAATATTCTTCAAACTGTATATTAAGCACTTACTTCAAACAAATATTTTATAGTACAACTACTCGGATGTCTCGGATCGTGTTTTTGGGATCCTTAAGGGGGAGGGGGAGCAGCCCCAAGTCGTGGTCCACATAGGCACCAATGACATAGGTAGGAAGAGAGATAGGGATTTAAGACAGAAATTCAGGGAGCTAGGGTGGAAGCTTAGAGCGAGAACAAACAGAGTTGTTATCTCTGGGTTGTTGCCCGTGCCACGTGATAGCGAAGCGAGGAATAGGGAGAGGAGTTGAACACGTGGCTGCAGGGATGGTGCAGGAGGGAGGGTTTTGGTTTCCTGGATAATTGGGGCTCTTTCTGGGGTAGGTGGGACCTCTACAAACAGGATGGTCTTCACCTGAACCAGGGGGGTACCAATATCCTGGGGGGGAGATTTACTAGTGCTCTTCGGGGGGGTTTAAACTAATTTAGCAGGGGAATGGAACCTAAAATGTAGTGCCAGTGTACAGGATGTTGAGAGTAGTGAGGTCAGGGATAAGGTTACAAGGACGCAAGAGGGCACTGGCAAGCAAGAACCTGGTTTAAAGTGTGTCTACTTCAACGCCAGGAGCATCCGGAATAAGGTGGGTGAGCTTGCAGCATGGGTTGGTACCTGGGATCTCGATGTAGTGGCCATTTCGGAGACATGGGTAGAGCAGGGGCTGGAATGGATGTTGCAGGTTCCGGGATTTAGATGTTTCAGTAAGAACAGAGAGGATGGTAAAAGGGGGTGGGGGGTGTGGCATTGTTAATCAAGGAGAGTATTACAGCGACAGAAAGGACGTTTGAGGACTCGTCTACTGAGGTAGTATGGGCCGAGGTTAGAAACAGGAGAGGTGAGGTCACCCTGTTGGGAGTCTTTTATAGACCTCCAAATAGTTCCAGAGATGTAGAGGAAAGGATAGCGAAGATGATTCTCGACAGGGGCGAGAGTAACAGGGTAGTTGTTATGGGGGACTTTAACTTTCCAAATATCGACTGGAAATACTATAGTTAGAGTACTTTAGATGGGTCAGTTTTTGTCCAGTGTGTGCAGGAGGGTTTTCTGACACAGTATGTAGACAGGCCAACCAGGGGCGATGCCACATTGGATTTGGTACTGGGTAATGAACCTGGCCAGGTGTTAGATTTAGATGTAGGTGAGCACTTTGGTGATAGTGATCACAATTCGGTTAGGTTTACCTTAGCGATGGGCAGGGACAGGTATATACCGCAGGGCAAGAATTATAGCTGGGGGAAAGGAAATTATGATGCGATTAGGCAAGATTTAGGATGCGTAGGTTGGGGATGGAAACTGCAGGGGATGGGAACAATCGAAATGTGGAGCTTATACAAGGAGCAGCCACTGCGTGTCCTTGATAAGTATGTACCTGTGAGGCAGGGAGGAAGTTGTCGAGCGAGGGAGCCGTGGTTTACTAAAGAAGTTGAAGCGCTTGTCAAGAGGAAGAAGAAGGCTTATGTTAGGATGAGACGTGAAGGCTCAGTTAGGGCGCTTGAGAGTTACAAGCTAGCCAGGAAGGATCTAAAGGGAGAGCTAAGAAGAGCAAGGAGAGGACACGAGAAGTCATTGGCGGATAGGATCAGGGAAAACCCTAAGGCTTTCTATAGGTATATCAGGAATAAAAGAATGACTAGAGTTAGATTAGGGCCAATCAAGGATAGTAGTGGGAAGTTGTGTGTGGAATCAGAGGAGATAGGGGAAGTGTTAAATGAATATTTTGCGTCAGTATTTACAGTGGAGAAAGAAAATGTTGTCGAGGAGAATACTGAGATTCAGGCTACTAGGCTAGATGGGATTGAGGTTCACAAGGAGGAGGTGTTATCAATTTTGGAAAGTGTGAAAATAGATAAGTCCCCTGGGCCAGATGGGATTTATCCTAGGATTCTCTGGGAAGCTAGGAAGGAGATTGCAGAGCCTTTGTCCTTGATCTTTATGTCGTCATTGTCGACAGGAATAGTGCCGGAAGACTGGAGGATAGCAAATGTTGTCCCCTTGTTCAAGAAGGGGAGTAGAGACAGCCCTGGTAATTATAGACCTGTGAGCCTTACTTCGGTTGTGGGTAAAATGTTGGAAAAGGTTATAAGAGACAGGATTTATAATCATCTTGAAAAGAATAAGTTCATTAGCGATAGTCAGCACGGTTTTGTGACGGGTAGGTCGTGCCTCACAAACCTTATTGAGTTTTTCGAGAAGGTGACCAAACAGGTGGATGAGGGTAAAGCAGTAGATGTGGTGCATATGGATTTCAGTAAGGCGTTTGATAAGGTTCCCCACGGTAGGCTATTGCAGAAAATACGGAAGTATGGGGTTGAAGGTGATTTAGAGCTTTGGATCAGAAATTGGCTAGCTGAAAGAAGACAGAGGGTGGTGGTTGATGGCAAATGTTCATCCTGGAGTTTAGTTACTAGTGGTGTACCGCAAGGATCTGTTTTGGGGCCACTGCTGTTTGTCATTTTTATAAATGACCTGGAAGAGGGTGTAGAAGGGTGGGTTAGTAAATTTGCGGATGACACTAAGGTTGGTGGAGTTGTGGATAGTGCCGAAGGATGTTGTAGGGTACAGAGAGACATAGATAGGCTGCAGAGCTGGGCTGAGAGATGGCAAATGGAGTTTAATGCGGAAAAGTGCGAGGTGATTCACTTTGGAAGGAGTAACAGGAATGCAGAGTACTGGGCTAATGGGAAGATTCTTGGTAGTGTAGATGAACAGAGAGATCTTGGTGTCCAGGTGCATAAATCCCTGAAGGTTGCTACCCAGGTTAATAGGGCTGTTAGGAAGGCATATGGTGCGTTAGCTTTTATTAGTAGGGGGATCGAGTTTCGGAGCCACGAGGTCGTGCTGCAGCTGTACAAAACTCTGGGGAGACCGCACCTGGAGTATTGCGTGCAGTTCTGGTCACTGCATTATCGGAAGGATGTGGAAGCGATGGAAAGGATGTTGCCTGGTATGGAGGGAAGGTCTTACGAGGAAAGGCTGAGGGACTTGAGGTTGTTTTCGTTGGAGAGAAGGAGGAGGAGAGGTGACTTAATAGAGACATATAAGATAATCAGAGCGTTAGATAGGGTGGATAGTGAGAGTCTTTTTCCTCGGATGGTGATGGCAAACACAAGGGGACATAGCTTTAAGTTGAGGGGTGATAGATATAGGACAGATGTCAGAGGTAGTTTCTTTACTCAGAGTAGTAGGGGCGTGGAACGCCCTGCCTGCAGCAGTAGTAGACTCGCCAACTTTAAGGGCATTTAAGTGGTCATTGGATAGACATATGGATGAAAATGGAATAGCGTAGGTCAGATGGTTTCACAGGTCGGCGCAACATCGAGGGCCGAAGTGCCTGTACTGCGCTGTAATGTTCTAATTCTACTGATGTTTTAGTAGTTTCATTACAATAATATGCATTTGTGTCAGCTGAAAGCATTGGAAAGCAACCAACTCAATTTTTTCTGGTAGTTTAAGGGTTAAAAATTACTTGAACAGTGCAAAGAAGATGGCACACTGGCACTTCATTTTTTTTTAAGAACACTTACAGAAAGTGTAAAGAATAGACTTTTTTTTTAAAAACTGATTTTTATTTTGCTATTAGTATTGCTGGTAACTATTTACTGATACAGCCAAAAAAAACCACACCCATTAAACTGCAAGTGAGGTACATTCAGAACCTCTGATATATCTCCAATGTTAAAAAAAACATAAAGGCAGGTAGTACATATACTAACATATGATAAATAGAAGGCATTGAATGCATGGTGCTGTTGACAATGCCAATTTGTTTAATGAGTTGCTGCCAGCTTTACTTCTCACAAGCTGAACCGCAATTCACGTAATCAGCAAGGTCCGAGAACCGAGACCATCTGCCTTTCCCGAACTCTTGGCCCTCCCTCAATTAAAATCTCCATGAGTTATCAGTTTCAGAAAGTTACCAAGCTTTATACAAATGAATTCAACTTTTATTTTTCCAATACACTTAAAAATTTCTGTAGCGGCTACAGTATTAGCATTATGAAATCCAATTATACAAAAGTTGAATTAAGCTACATCTATAAACAGTGATGGCAAATTGAATTCTTGTTTTGGTTCTATGTTGAGCAATACAGGCTGACAGAGTGCTATTTCCTACCAGTGAGGCGGCACCTGTTGATCATGTAACGTAGATAGGTCAACAAAAAAAAAAGTTACAGTAATGGCTAACCAAAGTTTAGGTGCATACATGCATATTGTAAAATCGACCATAGCTATACATCAGTACATCAATGAGCTAGAAAAGAAAAACCTTGGTTGGCTTTTAAATGTTGATAGCAAACGGAGTTGTCAGAAACTGTATTACAGGTAAATGAAAGGCCAGTATAATCAAGACACTAAATTTAACATCAATTCAAGATTTTTTTAAAAAAATCAAGTGACTGTGTGTGGTAGGGTACACTTGGCTTGCATTTTTGCTTTATAGAACACTGCAAAAAGCCTTATGCCTGGTGCGCTTAGCTTGCAAGGCAGCCCGTGTGGCCATTTCAAAAACTTCTCTCACTCCATCTTTAGTTTTTGCTGAGCATTCCATGTACCCATATGCACAAATCTTAGTGACCATCTCTTTACCTTCTTCGGGTTTTACAGGCTCCTGTAGAAGAGAGAGAGAGAGAAAAAAAAGGACAACTTCAAAAATATTACACAAAAATGTAGAATTTATAATCTACTTGGTTAACCTACAAAAGAAAAGCTGAAATTAGTCCTAGTTACTACCTACACATTCCCAACTTGCCAAAGGTAAGGTTTATTAAATGTAGTCATTAGTAGGATAGATTTGTATTTTTATTTTTTAAAAAGCACTAAACTTATTCAAGTTTTCGCAAAGCATGGAGTTTTGTATGCTGAAAATTGGGTGTGGATCAATTCTCCCAACAGTCCCTTTTTTTTTTAATAGCTCTGCCGTCTCTCCGCAGTATCATTCCAGGGAACTCAGTGGATAGGCAATCTGTTCCCAGAACAATGCCAGAACTACGTGAAACCATCAGGCGCATCAGGCCCTCCATGATCAACTTCTCTTAGAAGCTCCCCCTCTGTAGAAAAATCAGCTTGCAAAATAAGTGGAAAAAAATACACACTGGATAAACAACCTCAAAAGCCTTTTGTTTTAGCATCAGCCAAAGCTTACATTGTGAAAAAAACAAAACTTCATTGTTACGTTTAATAAAAATGAACCAAAAACAACACGGAGCCCAAGACCGAAGTAAAAGCAGAGAATGTGGGGTGCTAGAAGAAACTTGTGTCTGAAGGAGAAACAATGGGCTGGATTTAGTGTTCCCATTACGGCTTCCGGCAGCGGACCTGGAAATGGTTTCCATCACTGCTCGTCACACAATAATGGAGGCGCGGAGCCCAGCCAATCACGCGATGGGGGTGGGATTTGAGACGCTGAATGCAGCATTGGTTGACTCCGGAGCAGGTGCTGGCGCCATATTTAAAGCCCTGCAGCCCTGCCTTCATTACTTGCCTTTGAGTCATTTTCTGTTTACTGCTGAAACTGGTGCTGGAGTGACTCCTGGACCCCGTACAAGGAAACCGCAGTATAGCAGAGGTAAGAGGGTGGCCCCATGGTTAGGCAATTTCTCCCTGGTTTGGCGATGCCTCCCTTGATATTCTTCTCTCGGTGGTCAGAGAAATGCGGGAGGTTCACTTCCCCAGCGATGGCAAGATGAAGTCTTCCCACCTGACCAAGCAAGCCTGGATGGAAATTGCAGTAACAGTAAACAGCCATGTGGTCACCCCCCCAGACATGTTTTCAGTGCAGGAACAGAGTCAATGACCTCCTGCAGTCTGACAAGGTGAGTGCTACATACCACTCTTTTTTTTTTTTGAGGATTGCATGTGGCGAAGTGGGAGGCAGCACGACATGGGGAGCAGCCATCAACTCATCCTGCCAGATGCATGGCTGCATCTCAGCCACAAGCCACCTACTTTCATTACTCACACCCATTACTTCCCCCGAGAGCTGACGTGAGGATGAGCCATACAGGAAACCCCAGCAGGGGATGTGGGGCTGCCACTAGCACACTTGTCCTGTAGCTCTTCCTGTGAAGTATGACTATCTCCCTCTTTCCACTTGCAGGACAAGCGGGCCCATAACAACAGAAAGAACTTGTGGACTGGCAGAGGAATTACAGATATACTGCCTCTCAGCAGCTGGGAATGAAGCACTGGAGTTAACGGGGAGCCAGGGCAACCACTGAATAGCGGAGGTGAGACTGCAGTCTCTGTGCAAGACAGCAAGGATCGTACTCAATCAACATCCAACAGATTTCTGGAGATCCACATCACGCATGGACATCATGACATGATCTGCATTGCCGAATCCACACATTTGCATTCTCTCATGCAGGTTGGCATCCACAGGAGGCTCCATCAGAACGGGAACAGCAATAAACCTGAGGAGGACCAGTCAGACGGTGCACCATCAGCGCAGATACTTTCACCTCGGTGGGTCTATGCTCGGCTTGAGCATCAGGGTCACAAACTAGTGATAGCCGGCTGAGGTTGAGACAGCTGAGGCCACGCAGTCGGTCGACAGTTGGTGGCCAGGCCCAAGCTGAGCCCCAGGCTGATGACAAGCCTCTGATGTTGACAGGGCACAGGGCATTCTGGAGTTTGAGAGAGGTAAGGCAACATCTGGCAGAGATGCCAGAGGGAATGCGCAGCCATAAGTTGATGATGGAGGGGTCCAACTATACCTTGAGTGCTGCCATTCTCAAGCATGGCTTCCTCCATAATGAGGTTGGCAACCCTCATGGAGAACCAGATCCCACAGATGTATGCTGACCTACACACCATCACCTTGGCTATGAGCTCAATGAAGCAGTGGCAAGGCGAGAGAAGGACAAAGCTGGGAGATTCAAGTGAGCCTTGAAAGGGAGGAAGGGAGACTGATCTCCACAACTGGGAGCTCCCCTCAGGGCACTCAGTGTGCATAGTGGCTCCCCACCCCTCCGCTAGTGAGCCCAGTTCCAGTAGCTGCAATGCACAAGGAGAGTCCTGCACCTGTGCAGGCAACCCTCAGTCAGCTGGGAGCCTCCAGGCCTTGGCAACCAGAGGACGCCCGCCGATGTCATCACAGGTCAAGGGGCAGCTAATCAGCAGCCTGCCTGCAGCCTAGCTGCTATTGCAGGGGTCACACTTCATAGAAGCATTCGTAACGGTATGAAGAAAACCACCCTTCGGGTCTCACGGGTGTTTTAAATTTGCCATTTGTTTTCTGTTATAAAGTTTTCTCATTATTGAATTTAACATTCATTGTGGAAGATGTTTATTCCTTCATGCCTTATTAGAGATGCTGACTTCACCCCTCTCTTAGTGAGCTCCCAGTGTAGACACAGCCCTCCTTTGGTAAGCATTTCACTTGGGCCAGAGCGCGTGGTTAAGCTGAGCACTAGGCACGGAACCCAAACAGAAAGGAGGCGACAGACTAAATGCTTTTAGATAAGTCTTTATTGCTTGCACTCAGAGGTCATCGTGGTGGCTGGAAGCAGGTAAATATGGGATTGTCGCTTGCCTCCTTGGCCCATTGCTCAACATGGCTGGGCTCTGGTGCAAGGGATTCAACATCAGTGCTGCCTACTCATCACTCTCCTCCGCGACCTCCTCGTCAGTTGAGGAGTGGCGATCAATCGTGTCCTCTTCAGGCAAGGCCTCACCCCTCTGCAGTGCTAGATTGTGCAGAGCACAACAGACCACCACGATACACACGACCATTGATGGGGCATACTGCAGGGCTCCACCGGATCGATCTAGGCAATGCAATCTCATCTTCAGCAGCCCAATGACTTGTACCACTCCTCTGTTGCAGTCCAAGGGTTCCTCATAGCTGTCAGTAGCCATATCTTCAATGGGTCGCCCTTGTTCCCAAAAATCCATCCCTGAAGGCAAGTGGGGGGCTTGAAAAGATGTATAGGGACCGTCAAAGTATGTTGGCATCATGGCTGCTTACAGGGAAATGGGCACACACCTGCAGGAAACACACCAGAGGTCACAGACCCGTTGAACAATGATGGAATGGAAGCTCATCATGTTGATGAAGGCAATTGGCTGGTCCGTTGGAACCTTGATGGCCACATGCAAGCAATCGATCACACCCGGGAAAATCCAGCGATGGTCCTGAATCCAATAGCCCTCTTCGCCTGACCGTCAGGGTTAGTCAGGTGGTGCACATAGTCGCCGACCCTCTTGAACAGGCCATCGGTCACCTCTTTGATGCAGCGGTGGGCTCCTGCCTAGGAGATCCCACATGGATTCATGGAAAGATCCAGACACCTAAAAGTTAAGTGTCACTGTGATCTTCCGGGCCACTGGCATAGAGTGACCACCAAAACCCATAGGTCGCAACTCGTCCTGAAGCATGGCGCACAAGTTGGTGATGGACTCCTTGGAGAGCTGCAGTCTTCGCTGAAAATGCCACTTGGACATCTGGAGGTAGCTGAGGCAAGTCCGGTACGCTCTCTGGTGCGGGTGGGCCCTTCTTGGGCATAGCTGGCTGCTGCTGCTCTCGTTGATGAGCTTTGAGGGCAGGTGAGGCTGCCTCCTGGCCCTCTCTACATCGGAGGCACTGCATTATGCCACAGCAGTCCACAAAGACAGGCTATATGAGGCCCATGCCAGGTGATCAGTCGGCCCAAGAGCGCTGTCCTTGCAGCGACGGTCGCTGTGGCATCATTACTTTTGTTTACTCGGCATCCATGTTGATGACCCTCAGTGCCCAACCTTGCCGATAGCCAACCCTCTCATCCGACAGTATGGCCACCCATGCCGACCACCTGAGACCAAGCCCACCCATGCAGAATACAAGAAATAGGAGGAGTAGACCAAATGGCCCATTGAGCCTGCTCCACCATTCAATATAGTCATGGCTGATCTTAGGATTCAACTCCAATTTCCTGCCCGGCCACCATACCCCTTGATTCCCTGAGACCCCAAAAATCTGTCTATCATGAGCACACAGCACTGCAGGCCAACAATGGCCTCGCTTCCCCCCTCTTCCCCTATCCAGTACTGGACATCGTGGCACTGAAGCTTTGCCTCGGTGCTGCCACCTTTCAATGGCTGGGAATCCAACGGCATGTGAGGGCTGCCCGTCATCCACTTAATTCTAAGCCCTCCACTGAATCACTTTAAATTTCATGCAAATGTATTATATCTAACTGTTGTACAATTCATATGGCAACCCTGTTGCTTCGGGGTGGCAACTCTGCCTTGACGCTTTCCCACCGCTGACTAAATCCGGAACCAATGTCATGACATTGGATTTCCGGGTGGATACGTCCAGCGTTATTCTCCGACCCGCCATGTTTCCATTCCTGCTCCAAATGGGCTCACTAAATTCAGCCCGATAAGTTGTTATTCTGTGTGGGCACCATTTATCGCAACGGATTTAAACTCTCAACCTGAACCATTAACTCGTTGTTTTTAAAAGAGGATGGTAATGATCCTCATCATTTCTTCCTATTGCTCTCCACTAACCTGCTTCATTTTTGCCAGTTCCCTTCGTGTGTGCTCATCGTTCCTCAGGTCTTTTTTGTTCCCAACAAGGATAATGGGCACACTAGGGCAAAAATGTTTCACCTCTGGAGTCCACTTCTCTGGGATATTTTCTAATTCAGAGAGAAAAAAAATTAAAACATGTATATTTTACTTTTATAACATCAAACCATAGAATGATACAGTACAAGAGGGGGCCATTTGGCACACCGAGTCTGCGTCAGCTCTTTCGAAGAGCCATCCAAGCTAGTCTCACTCCCCTGCTCTTTGCACATATCCTTGCAATTTTTTCTCCTTGAAGTCTTTGTCCAATTCGCTTTTGAAGGCTGTGATTGAATCGGTTTCCACCACCCTATCAGGCAGTGCATTCCAAATCCTACACTCATTGTGTAAATAGGTTCCATGTCGTCTCTTGATTCTTTCAGGTCAATCACCTGAAATCTGTGCCCTCTTGTTATTGACTCTTCAGTCATTGCTAGCATCAGCCAAGGCTCAGTTGGTAGCATCCTTGCCTTTGAGTCACAAGGTTCCAGGTTCAAATCCCACTCCAGGATTTGAACACAAAAAAAGACCAAAGGCCTACACTCCAGTGCAGTACTGAGGGAGCGCTGCACTGTCTGAGATGCCATCTTTTGGATGAGACACTAGACCCAGACCCTCTCAGGTGGACTAAAAGATCCCATGGCACTACTTTGAAGAGCAGGGGAGTTCTCCCTGGTGTCCTGGCCAATATTTATCCCTCAATTAACATCACAAAACAGATCATCTGATCTTTATCAAATTCCTGTTTGTGGGAGCTTGCTGTGCGCAAATTGCCTGCCATGCTTCCTACATTACAACAGTGATTACACTTCAAAAGTACTTAATTGGCTGTAAAGGGCTTTGAGACATCCGGTGGTCATGAAAAGCGCTATACAAATGCAAGTCTTTCCTTTTCTGGAAATAGAATAAAGAGAAACTCTCTAAACCCTTCATGATTTAAAATACTTCTATCAAATCTCTTCTTAGCCTCTCTGCTCCAAGCAGAATCCCCAGCTTCTCCAGTCTATCCATTTAACTGTAATCCCTCGTCCCTGGAAGTATTCTAGTAAAACTTCTCTGTACCCACTCCAAAGCCTTCACGTCCTTCCTAAAGTGCAGTATCCAGAATTGGACACAATACTCCAGCTGGAGATGAACTAGTGTTTTATGTAGATTCAGCTTAACTTCCGGTCCTTTGTACCATATGCCTCTATTTATAAAGCCCAGGATTCCACATGTTTTATTAACTGCTTTGTTAAGCTGTCCTGCTGCCTTCAAACATATATTCAAGCACCCACCCAACCCAGGTGTCTCTCTCCTTGCAAATTCAGAGAAAAGTTTCTTTTTAAAAACCTAGACTTCCATGATGTTTTTTCAAGCTAACAGTGTTCTCAGTTTTATTTTAAAAGGAGTTTTGACAATGTTATGGCAGCTTCCAATTCCCAGACAAGTAACACACAAAAGCCTTCAATGTCAGGAAGATTCCTAACAATGTTTTCAGAAGACTAGTAAAAAAAAGTCATGCAAAGACTAACTACACCACTAAATTGAAATGACATGTAAAAAGCTGAAGAGAACAGCCAAAAGTACCTCTGCATGGAAGTAGGATGAAAGCCAATAACATGATACACTACTTGTAGTGTGACTGCAAAACAAGATTTTAGTCAGCACACCAATTGTTAATCTTACAGATATTACTTTACAAGATAATGAATAATAAAGTCTGTTTCCAGACCTGTTAAAAAATTAAAAGTGGTAGTTGGGCACTTTTCAATTGTAAAACCATTATATAGTTAAAATTATGGCTTATATATATCTCTCAAAAATGTGGCATCATAATTCACTTCAATTATCTATTTAATGGTCACAGCACAGAAGGAGGCCATTCAGTCCGTCATGTCGATGCCGGCTCTCTACAAGAGCAACTCACCTTGTCCCACACGCCTATCTTTTCCCCCGTAGTCCTGCAATTTTTTTTTCAGTTAATTACCCAGTTGTCTTTTGAAGGCCTTGATTGAATTTGCCTCCACCACACTCTCAGGGAGCGCATTCCAGATCCCAATCACTCGCTGCGTAAAAAAGCTTTTCATGTCATTTCTAGTTGCTTCTTTTGCCAGTCACCTTAAATCAGTGTCCTCTAGTTTTGGATCCTTTGGCCACTGGGAACAGTTTGTCCTCATCAATTCTGTCCAGGCCACTCATGATTTTGAATACCTCCATCAAATCTCCTCTCAGCCCTAAGGAGAACAAACCCAGCTTCTCCACCCTATCCATGTAACTGAAGTTCCTCATCCCTGGAACCATTCTCGTGAATCTTTTCTACACCCTCTCTAATGCCTCAACATCCTTCCGAAAGAGCGGTGCCCAGAACTGAACACAATACTCTAGTTGAGGCACAGGTTTATCATAATATCCATGTTTCTGTATTCTATACCCCAATTTATAATGTCCAGGATCCCATATGCTTTATCAACCTGCCCTACAGCCTTCAATGATTTGTGCAAATATACCCCCATATCCCTTTGCTCCTGCACCCCCTTTAGAATTGTATTTTTTAATAGGCTTTAACTTCCTTAAAACGCTCTTGTACTATTGTTAAAATATTACCCTTCATTAAAAAAGGAAATAATTTCTAACTAAGCAAACTTGAATGATGTCTCAAAACTAAAATAAAAAATAACCAAATGGACAGGAGTGAGATTAAATGCTCTTCCAGCCAGTATAACAAAGGTACATTCTTACCTAAACTGTCAGGACTATCAATAGAAAAACACATTAGAATAACATCTGTATCTGGATAGGAGAGAGGCCTAAGTCGATCATAATCTTCCTGTCCTGCTGTGTCCCAAAGTGCCAGTTCAACCTGGAGAAGATTAAAATAATCAATTTTCAGCATCTTAAATATGGAATACTTAAAACACTCTCCTGTGGGAATATACACTAGACAGATGGATCAAACTTATTTAATTGACTTTTTTCCTTAAAAGAAAACAGACTTCATATCAGAAGAATCCCTCTAAAGGGTCTGCTAAGCACAATTTGGCAGAGAAGGAAAGCTAAGTGGGAATGTTGTTAGGAACCCAAAACAGTGAATGAGTGTTCTACTAAAGAGTTTCTGAGCTACTAATTAGTGGAGTTTGTTGAAAAGCTAAGCTCACCTGGAAGGATGTCTGCAGAGTGCAACACATTCATCCTTTTGCATTCTATTAGGATTAAGATTTCTCAAGTCAGATAGAGCACAGAAAAGAGACAGATTTCCTTTACTTAGTGTGCCTCAATCCACCAACTTCACATTTCCTTACATGATTCTAGTACCAAAACTAGAGACCATACATATGAAAGTCACCAATACATCTAATAGGAAATTCAGGAGAAATGTCTTTACTCAGAGTGGTTAGAATGTGGAACTTGCTACCACAAGGAGTAGCTGAGGCAAATAGTATAGATGCATTTAAACAATGGATTAGCACGAGGGACAAAGGAATAGAAGGACAGGCTGATAGAGTTCGATGAAGAGGAATGGGAGGAAACTCGAATGGAACATAAACAAAAGAGTTGAGACAAAAGGCTTGTTTCTGTGCTGCAAGTTGTTTGCAAGTCTAAGTAGTATCTAAATCTGGTCATCAATTCCAACATTTCAGAAACCATTCTGCTACCCAAGTCAAGGGAGAAAAATGTTGTAGCACTAGTTCAAAAAACTTAAATTAGTGCAAAATAATTTACAAGAATGGTAAAACATTACTTAAGCATGAGGAGTATTTTTTCAGCATAGGAGCAAGGGAAGATCCATAAACAACTTGGCAAAAAACAACTTTGGTGGCATTTCCTTCAATGCTCCATCCATCAGCCCATTCCTCTCCCATCCCAATTTTGACGATAAACCTATACTAATATACTCAAAAGTAAATGAAAAGATATTTTGTATACAAGCTGGATTTTGGCCTTATAAAGGAAGGCCAGATAACAGAATATGGTCATTAAAATCTTATAAATGATGTTACATCTTTAGTGTACTAAACAATAGAACTTTATAGCATTTACTACCAACCTGTTTTCCATCCACTTCAATATCTGCTACATAATTTTCAAAAACTGTTGGAACATACACTTCAGGAAACTGATCTTTACTGAAGACGATCAGTAGGCATGTCTTCCCACAGGCACCATCACCAACTATAACCAGTTTTTTGCGTATGGCAGCCATCACTGTAAAAGGACAAAAGTTACAGTTACAAGCCACTAAAGGACAAATCATTTCTCTTTTTTGGATACATACATTCCAACAGTTAGGACATTTTTCTTTTTAAAAAACTGCAGATATTTATGATCTCATTTTGTGAATCCATTAAAAATTAAGAAAGTTCAAAATGCAGTTGGATTTTGAGAGTACTAGTGGGACCTCTTTCTGGAAGCATAAAGCACTAAGGTCAATTGTAGCTGGCCAAATGACTGAGAATAACTAATTTAGTACAGACTGGACAATGAACCTGGTACTTTCTGGTGGTCTGTACAGCTTATTTCTGCTCCCAGTGATGCAATTGCCTGGTTTAATACAGAATATATGAAAAGTTAGATGAATCAGTATTTGGGAATACAGTACAAGTCAGATAGTTACCAATACATTTACAGAACACTAATTAGAAGGACCATTTGTTCAGGTACACATTTATTTCCAAGTCCAATAATAAAACTCTTGGTTTACAGGTTTAGATAATTCTCATTAAGCACAATGGGTACATCAATGAGCCAACTGATGCAATATCTTTGAAAAAGGTAGGCAGTACAACAATCAGTGTGTCAGAGCTCCAGCATGTTCTGGTGAGCGTACAGGTTCCTGCAGAATCTCTGTTTGCAAAGTTGTCAATTTCAACAGTATAACTGCACGAAAATTAGTATGTGAAAGCCAGACACTGCTATAGGGGAGAAAATAAGATCCACCAGCTGGCAAAAACCCAAAGGAAGTCTCCAGTCACTCCTCTCAACTGGGTAGTAAATGAAGGTATGGACAGTAAATCCAATATTGTGGATTAATCCAGTTACTTTTCTTTTTAAGTGGCAGGGAAAGGAGGTGGGAAATAAAAAGCAGAATGGGGCCACAATTCCCAGATCTTGTCAATCCTTATACAAGCTTTTACGCTATGTAAGTGAAGATTATATCAATATTATTGCTATGCTTTTGTAGAGGGTAGAGAACAGTGCTCTTGCATGTTGATCTAATACTCAATCTAAAGTCCAACATTGAAATACAAATCTTTAGATGAAAAAGAAACTTCCAATTTTTCAACAAGAATAGTGTGGTTAAAAATATTCAGGCCAAATCTTGATTTTGTTCAAAAATGTTACTCGATATAAAATATAAAAATGTTAAGTTGTTCACATGCTTTTAAAAAGTGTTTCTTGGTAACAAATTTCTGATTCAGAACATCTGTCAGACAATGAATTTAAATATCCAAGTATCATGTCAAGCATTCTTTGCTCACTCTGGAAGGCAATTAATAACGTAAGCCAAGTACAGCACAAGGTTTAAAAAAAAATGTCTGTAGTAAACAGTGTCATACGAAGAACTGTTAAATAAATGCAGTATTTGGCACGTAAAGAACAAAATTTTCAGCTGTTACTTAGAAATGGAAGCAGGAAATACAAACAAAATGCAAAAGTATTATGGCTAAAAAAATAGTTAGCATTCTACAGAAATGGTGCAGTGGTTACTTAATACGCAGTTAATTATTTTTATAGTACACTTGGAACTCTTCCTTTCTATTTTGCAATGTTCTGCAATTTGATTTTGTACTTTGTGTTAACTGAAAAAATACATAAATACCATCCAAAACTGAAATTTTCATTCATTTTTCTTCACATATTCCTACTTTACAAAACAGAAGTACAAATCTTCCATCCTAAAGACAAACAAGTTGACTGCTGATTGAAAATTCAAAAACCTCGATAGTATAGCATGTATATGGTTTAAATAAAGCCCTTTTCATTCCACAGATTTCCATGGAAATATGTTTACTTAAAACTCCCAAAAATCTCAAACAAACCATTCCTACCAAAAAAAAAATTCTAACAAATTAACCTGTTTACAATACTTAACTGTTAAGTATTCAAAACCCCTTGTCATTCTGCCCTGAACCCTCAACAAATCAGGCTCATTTTGTAGGTGGAGTGTTCAAAATTGATTTCAGTACTTGATTTCTTTTAACTTTTTCTCCTTATAAACTACCTTGTGGTTTACACTGCAAAATGTTTGGAAACTTGCAGAATGCTGCCCATATTTTAGCACCATCATTGGGATCTATTGTTGCAGCTTCTTTTTGGTCTACTAAAAGCAAGGTGTTTTCACCCATGTGCAAATGAAGGCACAGTATCGCTCATGCAGCCCGACCTGCTTGGCATCCTTGTTTAGGGCCCCCTTTACTCCAGACATGTCAGATTTGGATGGCAGGGTGGTGCTAGTTCCACTAAGAAACCTAATCAAGCCAGCATGGGTGCTAGGGAAAATAAAATAAATTATTTTTTGGCTCAAAAGCTCATGAGAATGTAAGTTCGAATATTAAAAAAACCAAGAAAAAGAACTTGGAAATAGCTGAAATATACTTACTATTGATATTACTATGTTCCTTCCACGACCTCCAGGATACTTGTCACTGCCAAGCAACCCTGGATACCTGTTCAAATGGGTGGATTGCATGTCAGAACCAGAAGGAAATGGCATGCGGAACCAAGACAGCCATAAACATTAAAATAAATTAGCCTCCTACAGGTGCTTCTGCTGCCAGTGGACCGCCCACTAGACCTGTTTCTGTGCAGTAGACTGAATGTAATTAATAATTCTATGTATCTGTCTAAATGACAGTTTGAGCACTTCAAAATCAGTGCAATGTGTGAAATGCTTTGAGGTGTTCTGACAATGTGACTAGCTGTATAAATGCAAGGATTACTATCAATTCCTACTGGACCTGTACAAGGAGGAATGGATGGGGTCAATGTCGATTTGCAGTGTTCCCACCAACACGGTGTCTATTAAGATAAAGAACCTGACCTCTTGCACTGGAGTCTCTTTTTCTTGTGGGTCTCATGAAATGTCAATTAGATCTCCTATTGCTACTCATCACTCTCACTTTTCCCTCAAAAATTTTCATTTCCTCCCCCCCCCTTTTACCCAGAGAGTGGTTAGAATATGGAACTTGCAACCTCATGAAGTAGTTCAGGAGAATAGCACAGATGTCTTTTGGGGGGAAACTAGATAAACATATGAGGGAGAAAGCAATGGAAAGTTAGGGTAGGAGGTGGCTTATGTTGAACATAAACATTGGCGCAAACCAGTTGGCCCAAATGACCTATTTCCATGCTGTAGATTCCATGTAAAATTCAATGGAACGCACACCTAGGACAATTTCAACAAGGTGGCACTTCCAATTGCACAACAGGACACCATACCACCTGGAAAATCAAGTAATAAAGGTAAGGAAAATATAGGCTAGAAGATCTAGTGGTGTAATAAACTGGCTTATATGTAGTGAAACAGAACCTCAGACATTTCAGACTTTGGGCTGAATTGACACAGACTTAATGATAAAGGAAATCTCCATTAGACTTCTGGGTATAAGCAGCATACACATGTAGACATTTCCTCCCTCACGGGTCAGGTAGCTAAGCTGCAGGTGCATACATTTTATATACATATGCTACTGGAGGATATATCAACATGCAACTCTACAGCTTCTAAACGCAATATAAAATCTTAGCACATTTACTATTTTAATTTTGATCCAATTGCTCAGACGGCAGTAACCTTTATGGCTTCGCCTGAGGCTGTGTCACAGACTATGACCAAGAGAATGCAGCAGTGATCATTTTGACCTGCCCAAGAACATTGTTTGCTGTGGGCACCAGCAATCTGCAAACCTTTGCTACATTCCATGTATGTCTAAACAAATGCTGGCTTAACAAGACAATTTAGAAGGCCATGATGGAAGACGTTTATAGAAATAAAGTGCATACTCAGAAAGAAAACAGATTTTTCTTCTGAAAGTATCAAAATAACACCTGAAAAAAATTCTCCAGGCTTATCTACTGAAATTGGATTAGGCTTCTAAATAATACAACAATGATTTTGAAATAAACTGCATGATGAGCAGCATTGCTCTCATTGATGCACGGCAAGCTGTGTGGATAAGAGCAGGAAGTTATAAAAAGAGACAGACAGATTAAGTAAATGGGCAAAACTATGGCAAATGGCATTCAATGTGAGGAAATGTGATGTTATCCACTTGGGATCCAAGAAAGACAAAGCAGAATATTTTCTTCATAGTGACAGACTAGGAGCTGCAGAGGAGCAAAGGGATTTAGGTGTCCCTGAACATAAATCAATAAGAGCTAGTGTACTACTACAAAAAGTTAGTAAAAAGGCCAATAAAAGGTTGGTCTTGATCTCAAAGGGGTTGGACAAACTTGTGGTCAGACCCCATCTGGATGATGCATTCAGTTTAGGCACATCACCTTAGAAATGGTATACCGCCTTGGAGGGGATACAGTAGATTCACAAAATGATACTGGGACTTCAAGAGTTAAATTATAAAGATAGGCTGTATAAACTTGGTTTATACTTAAGCTTGATGATTGAGGGATGATCGAATCAGGTATTTAAAATGATAAGGGGATTTGACAGGGTAGGCAAAGAGAAGTTATTTCCTCTGGCGGGAATCCAGAATGAGGGATCATCATTCTAAAGTGAGAGCCAGGCCATTTAGGATGGGTAGCGGAAATCTAGAACTCTCGCTAAAAGACTGTGGATGCTGGTTCAATTGATATTTGCGAGATGGTAATTGGGAGAATTCTGTTGGGTAAGGGCATCATGTGATGCAAAGGTGTGTAAATGGAGTTGAGGTACAGGTCAACCATGATCTGACTGTATGTCCGAACAGGGCTGAGGGCCTGAACTGCCAACTTCAGTTCTTATGTACTTTATCTTCAATAAAAGATGAAAAAAAACTCATGTAACTTCAAAGATGAGAGTAGAATATTCTCTCGCTTCGCACCCCAGCCACTGACAGCATTTTTAAAAACTTTTGTTCGTGGGATTATGGGCATCGCTGGCTAGACCAGCATTTATTGCCCATTAATAATTGCCCTGGAGAAGGTGGTGGTGAGCTACCTTCTTGAACTGCTGCAGACCTTGAGATGTAGATACATCAAAACTGCTGTTCGGAAGGGAGTTCCAGGATTTTGACCCAGGGACAGTAAAGGAACAGCGATATAGTTCCAAGTCAGGGTTGTGTGTGGCTTGGAGGGGAACTTGCAAGTGGTGGTGTTTTCACGCATCTGCTGCCCTTGTCCTTCTGGGTGGTAGAGGTCGTGGGTTTGGCAGATGCTGTCGAAGGAGCCTTGGTAAGTTGCTGCAGTGCATCTTGTAGATGGTACACACTGCTGCCACTGCATCGG
The DNA here is from genome assembly GCF_036365525.1 of Heterodontus francisci. Lineage (NCBI taxonomy): Eukaryota > Metazoa > Chordata > Chondrichthyes > Heterodontiformes > Heterodontidae > Heterodontus > Heterodontus francisci. The sequence continues at coordinate 79,595,763 of NC_090389.1, read as the reverse complement.
TGATGAAGAGAGTGAATGTTGAAAGTGGTGGATGGGGTGCCAATCAAGCAGGCTGCTTTGTCCTGGATGGTGTCGAGTTTTTTTTTGAGTGCTGTTGCAGCTGCACCCATCCAGGCAAATGGAAAGTATTCCATCACACTCCTGACTTGTGCCTGTGTTAAACTCCAGAAAGCTTCTGCAAGGATAATACTGGAGCCCATCTTTACTCAGTTTCACATTTATTGTACAGAAGAGTAAAAGGATTACAGATATGTAACTTCTCACTCAAAACTCTTCACCAGTCTCAGTGTCTGCTTATAAGTGCTCAAGTAAGACCCCAATTAACATCCTCCACCTGCATACAATCAAACAATTGTCACACAATGAACAGATTAACACCTTGTAGATGGTGGATAGGCATTGGGGAGACAGGTCAGTTACTTGCCGCAGAATTCATAGCCTCCCCCAATTTCCCTACCACCTACCTACACTAGGGGCAATTTAGAATGGCCAATTTACCTATCAACCTGGAAGTCTTTGGCTGTGGGAGGAAACCGCAGCACCCGGCGGAAACCCACGCGGTCACAGGGAGAACTTGCAAACTCCGCACAGGCAGTACCCAAAACCGAACCCGGGTCGCTGGAGCTGTGAGGCTGTGGTGCTAACCACTGCCCCACTGTGCCGCCAACCCTGAGGAACTCTTACAGTGATGCCCTGGGACTGAGATGATTGACCTCCAACAACCACAACCATCTTCCTTTGTGCTAAGTACCATTCCAACCAGCAGAGAGTTTTCCCCGATTCCCAATGACTCCAGTTTTGCTAGGGCTTCTTGATGCCATACTCGGTCAAATGCTGCCTTGATGTCAAGTGCAGTCACTCTCACCTCACTATTGGGCTGTTCCAATCCATAATCAAAAGATTATGTAGCTCAAATCACAATCATGGAAGATTGTTGAAGCACTGCTTTAAGTTTTTGCTGGAAATTTCATCTGAAAACATTCCAACTAATTTTCTATTGTCAAAGTGCTGTCAATTCCTGGTGGAGAACTACTTTGAGCTTCAACCTGGCTTTGAGACTACTTTGGAGAGTGGATTTCCAATCAATCTCTCCTCCAAAATAGTAGTACAGGTTTTCATCAGGAAATGTTCTCCATGTTTCTCAGCACTCTGCTGAAACTAAAGCATGGGATACCGCCACTGTATATTGAATGGGTCCCCCGTTCATAAAGTACATCAAACCTGTAAAGAACAAAAGAAAGGATATTGCTTCCCCTGCCCTTCATTTGCACATAGCCCTCAATTTTCTTCCCACTGCCTTCTTGCTGGATACCTTGTTGCAGTACAGTTCCATGGCAGCCAGGTACTCCGATCCATACATCATCTACGTATGTGAGCATCAACAGTAAACACCAGCTTATTCTACTGCACAGGGAGACATGCAACATTTTTACATAAATCTATTAACAATGATTTGCACTTATATAGCACCTTTAATGTAATAAAATATCCCAAGGTGCTTTAGATTGTGTAATTAGACTGAAATTAACAGAGCCAAAGGAGGAGATATGAAGCTGGGTTACTAAAAGCTTGGTTAAAGACATAGGTTTCAAAGATGGTCTTAAAAAGGAGAGGGGTGAAGAAATTTAAGGAGAGAATTCCAGAAATTAGGACCTTGAGGAATTCACAAGACGACAGAGTTGGCAGAACACAAAATTCTTGGAGGGTTGTCGGGCTGGAAAAAGTTACAGAGATAGATAGATTCAAAGTCATAGCGGGATTAAAACATGAGAATTTTAAAATCAAGGCACTGGTGGATTAGGAGCTAAGGTAGGCCAGTGAGCAGAGGGGCAAAGGGTGAATGGGACTTGCCACAGGTCAGGAACAGGCAGCACAGATTTGGATGAGCTCAAGCTTAGGCTGGATACAAGATGGGAGGGTGGCAAAGAAAGCATTCGAATTGTCAAGTGTACATTCATGAGTGTTTCAACTGCAGATGAGCAGAGGCAAGGTCAGAGTCAGGCAATATTATGGAGGTAGAAGTAGCGTTTTGTGATGGAGAGAATATGGGGCTGGAAGTTCAGTTCAGAGTCAAAGAGGATGCAGAGGTTGTGAACAGTCAGTTCAGCCTTAGACAGTGGTCAGGGAGGGTGATGGAATCTGTGGCAAGGGAACCGAGTTTGAGACAGAAGTTGAAGACATTGGCTTCAGTCTTCCCAATGTTTTATTGGATGAAATTGCAGTTCATCCAGGACTGGCTGTTAGACAAGCAGTCTGACAACAAGGAGGCAGTGGAAGGGTCAGGAGAGGTGGGGATGAGGTAGAGCTGGGTTTTATCGGCGTACGCGCGGAACCCGATATCATGGGTCGAGGTTAACCTGCCACCCCCGACGACGACAGGCAGGAAACTTAACAGTTTTTTCAAAAATCAAGTAAAGAAACCCAACCTGGTGTGTACACACATGCCGCCATTTTTACAGTAGCAGGTTGCGTGGCCTGTCAGTGTCCCACTTGAGAGATAAGGCACTCCATTATATATTGAAATCAGGCTCTAACAGTGCAGTTGCACCCTCCCTCCCGACTGGCATGCTGAGTCCCCCCCCCCCCCAACCTGGCCCAATCTTTACCTCTCTCCTCGCTGCCAGGCTCCGAGCCCCCCACCAAGCCCCAATGTTTTCCAATTGTCAATGACTATTCCCAACTGCAGTCTCCTGCTGCTGGCTTTGCTGCCTAGCATCAGGCCAGGTCAGATCTGGCCTGCTACTGGGCTACAAACAACATTTTAAAAAAAATGATAATGCATCCCGCCGAAATCACTGAGGAGCAGCACGTAGATGAGAAATTGGGAGTGGGACAAGGATGGATCTTTGGGGAACTCCAAGAGTTAGGGTGCAGAGACAGGAAGAGCAGCCATTTCAGATGTTTCAGCATGGTTAAGCACTTACATGACAGCAATCAAGAGTAGGAACAATGACTCACTTTCTTGTCCGTAACCAAGGACAAAAAGGAGAAGATTGAATATAAAGAAAAAGACATTCATTCAGATAGTACTTAATTACTCAAGCAGAGGATGACAAAAGGGCAAGAAAGGACTTGGGAGGAAAGTCTTTAAAAAACAGGAAATTCAGAAAAAATTATGAAATCAAGGAATATAAAGAAATATTCAAGTGTTCTATAGGTACATAAAGGAAAAAAAAGAGGGATAGGGCCACTAAAAGGATGAGCAAGATAAGCTCACAGGTAATGACAGACAAATGGCAGAAAATATATAAATAAATCACACACACACACACACTGGCAGACAGCTAATGTTGTTCCGATATACAAAAAGGAAGATAGAACTGGGAACTATAGGCCAGTTAGCTTAATGACAGTGATAGGAAAGATACCTGAATCTACACTAAAAGTGACAGAGCATCTAGAAACAGAAAATAGTTTTAAAAAAACATGAATTCTGAAAGGCTACGTCATGCTTATCTAACTTGATAGAATTCTTTGAAGAGGTAAAGAAAACAATAGTCTGGGGTAATGCAGTAGTTATATATTTGGATTTTCAAAAGGCTTTCAATAAGGAACCATGCAGTAGGCTAATGATAAAGATCAGTACATGTGGAGTCAGGGGACAAATAACTGAATGGATAGCCAATTTGCTAAAAAAAAAGCACAGAAAGTAGACAGTAGGGGTAGAGGGTAGTTATTCAGATTGGAGGAACATAGGAAGCAATGTTCCTCAAGGATCAGTCCTTTGAAATTAGTGATTTGGACTTATCAAGTAACTATCAAAATTTGCAGATGATTCAAAAATTTGAGGGGGGGGGGGGGGGGGGGGAGAGGTGGTTGTGGGTTTAGCTAACACCGAGGAAGGATGCAACATCATATACAAAAATATTAGAAAACCTGCAGACTGGGCAGTTAAGTGACATGAATTTTAACAGATAAACGTGAGGTGAAGCATTTTAATAGGAAAAAGAGAAATGTCATCTGCACTTTAAAAAAGAAACTGGGGTAGAAGTGGACAGCAGGTGAACAAATTATGAAAAGCAGCATCGCAGGTCAACAAAGCAAGTCAAAATATCAAAAGCACTAGGATTTATTTCCAGGGGTATAAAATTTAAAGCTGATGATCATGTTAATTGTATAGGACCTTGGTCAGTCTGCAGTTAACAGTACTGTACACAGTTATAGTATCCACTTTATAAAAAGGATATAGAAGCACTGGAGAAAATGCAAGAAAGATTTACAAAGATCGTATAAGAACTGAGAGAGTACAGCTACTGAGAAAGGCTAAGCAGGTTGGGGTTTCTTTTCTTTAAAAATAAAAGAGGAAACTTAGATGAGACCTGACAGAGGTCTTCAAAATGTTGAATGGGTTACACAGGGTAGAGAGAATGTTGCCACTTGTGGGAGAATGCAAAATTAGGGGCCATAAGTACAAGATAGTCACAACTAATCCAATAGGGAAATGAGAAATTGCTTTACTCAGAATGATAAAAATGCGGAACTTCCAACCACGAAAAGAAGTGGTTGAGGCAAATAGCTTAAATGCTTTCAAAAAGAAACTAGACAAGTACGTAAGAAAAGGGAATAGAAAGATATGCTGAAAGGTTCAGATGAGGCACTTGGAATGAGAGCGTGGAGCTTAAATACCAGCATAGACTAGTTAGACTGAATGGCCTGTTTCTGAGCTGTATATTGCACATCATTTTATGTAACTGCCCTCAATATCGGCTGCAGTTCATACACAAGAGAAATTGCAGAACGCAGAGATAAAAATAAACTACATATGTTGGAAAATGAATTAAAAATACAATGTGATAGAAAACACGCAGCAGGCTCGTCAGCACTTGGACAGACGACGCTATGAGGGTGGGGGGGCCAGCAGTGCGAGATGGGTTTGTTGTGAACTAGTAGCCAATTTTTCACCGTGCAACTTATTTTCCCTTGACTTGGAAAATGTTGCCAAGATTTTCCATTTCAAACCAGGTAAAAGCAACAGTGGGACGAGGAAACAAGTCTCCACAAAGAGTTTGAATCATCATTCCCTGAACTGAAGGGAGTAGAGGTCAAAGCGACCTTGGTGTACTTGTCCAAAAATCACTGAAGGCAGCGGCACAGGCAGATAAGGTGGCTAGGAAAGCATATGGGATACTTGCCTTTATTAGCCGAAGCATAGAATATAAGAGCAGGGAGGTTAATGATGGAGCTGTATAAAATGCTAGTTAGGCCACAGCTGGAGTATTGTGTACAGTTCTGGGCACCACACTATAGGAAGGATGTGATTGCACTGGAGAGGGTGCAGAGGAGATTCACCAGGATGTTGCCTGGGCTGGAGCATTTCAGTTATGAAGAGAGACTGAAAAGGCTAGGGTTGTTTTCCTTAGAGTAGAGAAGGATGAGGGGTGGGGGGCATGATTGAGGTATACAAAATTATGAGGGGCATTGATAGATCAGGTAGGAAGAAACTTTTTCCCTTAATGGAGGGCTCAATAACCAGGGGGCATCTTTCTTTCTTTTCTTTCTTTTGGGCCTCCTTATCTCGAGAGACAATGGATACGCGCCTGGAGGTGGTCAGTGGTTTGTGAAGCAGCGCCTGGAGTGGCTATAAAGGCCAATTCTGGAGTGACAGGCTCTTCCACAGGTGCTGCAGAGAAATTTGTTTGTTGGGGCTGTTGCACAGTTGGCTCTCCCCTTGCGCCTCTGTCTTTTTTCCTGCCAACTACTAAGTCTCTTCGACTCGCCACAATTTAGCCCTGTCTTTATGGCTGCCCGGGGGGCATAGATTTAAGGTAAGGGGCAGGAGGTTTAGAGGGGATTTGAGGAAAAATGTTTTCACCCAGTGGGTGGTTGGAATCTGGAACACACTGCCTGAAGAGGTGGTAGAGGCAGGAACCCTCACATTTAAGAAGTATTTAGATGAGCACTTGAAATACCATAGCATACAATGCTATGGGCCTAGTGCTGGAAAATGGGATTAGAATAGATAGGTGCTTGATGACTGGCATGGACACGATGGGCCGAAGGGCCTGTTTCTGTGCTGTATAACTCTATGACTCTAAAGCAAATGAAATTTTAAATGTGTGTATTTGGTATTGTAGCGTAATGTTACCTTCACAATAAAAAGATTTTCTAACCAACATCAAAAATAGAAGTGCTTATTTTGTAATTGCAATTGTTACTAGTCTTTTGTCAAACAGAACATACAAAATATAGAAGTGCACCAAATTTCCGATAAAATATTTAGTGGCGTCTAAATTCTAAAGAATCTTTATGGCAAGCAAGCTGAAATCCTTGGTGTAATGCATACTTAACATACTTTGGTTTCAAAAGATAAATACCATTCAAGCTGCTGACACCAGTAGTTCAGTTCAGTTCTACTTAAAACTATTAATCTACAGGATGTCCCACATTTTGCAGTTTGACTCAGTTTCTAGAATAAGTGAAAGCTTACTGGCAAACTTGACAATCAGATTTCCATATCCACATTCCAGTTTCTATCTCAGACTAGGCCTAAGGTAATCAAGCATAGACTGCAATCTACTTTAACCTCCCCACTCCTCCATAAGTCCTTCCCCAAAACACAGGAATGTAACCAGTTATAAAATAATTAACATATAGCATGAATTGCTACTTTAAAAGAGCACCCAAGAGTTAAGCAATTAGCTTTGTTTATAGCAAATATTCAAGATAATGCATTGTCTGATAGCAAAGTTGTTCCAAATTTCAGTCATATTGGATTTTCAAAATATTTATATTTTCAAGTGAGTTAAATACCCAATGAATAAACATATAGTCAAGCTTTTGCATTAATTTTTTGCCTGAAACGTGGTCTCCAATGTCCAATCGAAATGCTCTAATTATTAATCCTACTGAAAGGTTACAATGCAGCAACATACATTTAATCACCCCTGCATTTTTCATTCCATACTCTGCTTTCAAAGTATTAGCTAAAGACAGTGCAGTGGACTGATGTGTCTAGCAATTTCCTCCATTCCATGTTATGAATAGGAAGTCCTGTTCAAAGTTCAGTCATTTCCAGTAATGTCCTCACTTCAAGGTAATTATCTACCAAACACTAGAGTGCCTCCCGTCAGCACATTTAAAGCATTAAACAGTACGAGAGGTGACTGAGAAATGCTGGAAAGTGCTGGTATAAGTGTTTAAGAAAAAAATAAAATTTTGTAATAATTCAGTAAAGTACACTTCCTATTAAGAATGTAACAGATTTTAACCTGCATTACACTCATTTATTTTTGGACAATTTTGCTACATTTCATTCTGTCCATGTACAGGAGGGATAGATTTTCTAATTGTTGAAACTACAAAAGAATATAGCTTGAGAAAGGCATCCTTTAAATTGAGATTTGTTCTTACATATTCTCTGACAGAGTACACCACCCATATGGTTAGCAGGGCGATAACATGAATGCGCTAAAAGTTTTTTCTTGTGGAGGGGAAAGTGAAGACTAAGACAGATTTGCATTTATATAGCATTTTTCACAATCTCAGGATGTCCCGAAGTGCTTTACATCCAATACTTTTGAAGAGTAGTCACTGTTGTAATGTAGCAAGGCAGCATTCAAATTGCACACAGCAAGTTCCCACAAACAGCAATTAAATAGAAGATCAGATAATCAGTTTTTGGTGTTCCTCAAGGGATTGATGTTGGCCATGACAAGGGGCAGAGTAAAACTAAACAAAATTTGTGAAACTGACAGGCCAATAATACCAAGTTCATTCATACGCACATGGTTCCACACCTTTTACCCCACTATTGGCAACCGTGGCCCATGCTCTGGAATTCCATCCTGAAATCACTGCCTCTTCATTTTCCCCATCTTCCTTTAAAATCCTCCTTAAAAACCCATTTCCTTGACCATGCTTTTGGTCACCCACCCTAAGATCTCCTTTGGCTTGGCATTCATTTTTTCCCCCCCTAATGCTTAATGAAACATCTTAGAATATTTTCATCCACTGAAGGCCCTATTTAAATTTATGTTGGTTTTAAATAGGGTTTTAAAACCCGCATGGACAGGAACATTACAGCGCTGACGGTGCAAATTGCACTAATTTAGAACAAAACATCTTGCCTTCACTTGATAAGAAGCCATGGCAGGGAATGTGCATTTAATATGCATACAGTGTAGTCACAAAATAAAACTGAATAGGGCGTTAGGATATTTATATTGATAGTCACAAACTGTAACTAGAATCTGATAAGATCCCACAAAGTTACTTTTAAATGTATATTTCAAGTAAGTACAACCATCATTACATAAGCTGGCTTTTCATATAAACTTTACACCAGATTGACTTTTACATACTGACAAGTGTAAAACATTTTCGTTTAACTCATCATTGTTTTCAGCTATTTTAATTCATTTAGAGCCATCAGTAAACAGGTTTCAACAAACATTCCAACCGTAGATTCTTAAAAAAGAATTTATGCTATTGCGTTTTGAATTGTTTTTGACCCCAAAACAGAAGGTTGGGGGGGGGGGGAAGGGGACAGCATTCCAATTCATCACCCCTTGCTGGAAATGTGTATGTAGGCATTGTGGGAGGAGAGTTGAGATTGGCTGTGATAGGCTCCACAATTGAGAAGTTGACTGACATGTACTGCCCAGGTTCTCTCTCTCAAAAAAATTCCCTTGCCTGAAATATCAGAGAGGTATGCTGCACCCTAGCATAGCCCACTGTCTTCGGGAGATCTGAGGGGAAAGAAATTGAAACTAAAAGTTAAACTATCTCACTTTTCTTTTTAAAGAGATACAGCACTGAAACAGGCCCTTCGGTCCACCAAGTCTGTGCCAACCATCAACCACCCATTTATACTAATCCTACATTAATCCCATATTCCTACTACATCCCCACCTTCCCCCAATTTCCCTACCACCTAGGGGCAATTGCTAATGGCCAATTCACCTATCAACCTGCAAGTCTTTGGCTGTGGGAGGAAACCGGAGCACCCGGCGAAAACCCACGCAGTCACAGGGAGAACTTGCAAACTCCGCACAGGCAGTACCCAGAATTGAACCCGGGTCGCTGGAGCTGTGAGGCTGCGGTGCTAGCCACTGTGCTGCCCCAAAGAGCAAATTATACTCAACTCCAAGTGTAATGTCACTGCTTGTGGGATCAGCATTTCATGCAATCGATACCAGAAAAATATAGTATGAGTCAGCACTAGGCTGCTTTTTTTAAAACTAGGTTCTGTAAAACTATTAAAAACCTGCCATGTTGGCTGCAGAAAGTAAAGCAATGAAAGACATTGTATCTATATTGTGCCATATGTTATCCTCTAAACATCCCAAAGCCCTTCACAGCTAACAAATTGCTTTTGAGTGTGGATAACACTAAAACTGACAACCAATACGTGCAGAACAAGATACAACACACAGCTAATGAAATGAATGACTAGTTAACCTGATTTAGTGTTCTTTTTTGAGGGAGAAGGGCACCAGAGAAGTTCCTCCTCACCTTTAAAAAGTGTCATGGGATTTTTTATATTCAAATTATGCCTCTGACAATATAGCACTACTTAGTAATGCACTGAAGCATCAGCCTATATTGTGTGAAATTAACTTCAATGTACAGGTAAATATTTGCTCTTAAAAAATTAACTGCAAATATTTATGCCAGAGGCTGTTGATTGTGTTGAATAAATACTAACCAGGAAGTTGAAAAGAAAAGTCTACCCATTTCCAAATATAAAATACAGATAACAATGGGGAGAACCTCAGAACTCAAGCATCCTAACTTGTGCAGTCTGCTATTGAGAGATTCTAGAGTTCTACAAAGTTTTACATTAGGCAAATGAACATAAATGAAAAAACACTGCTAAAGAATCATAAAAGCAAGTAATTCTCATGCATAAATGAGCCTATTAAGTTTTACCAGGAGCTATGCACTCACCTGGAAGAGAATTTCAGTGACCGTGAAATTCAAAGCATTCTTTCAAAACGTTGAGAATCAACACCGAAGTTAAGTTTTACTTGGGGCAGCAGTCTGAAAACTGGTCAGCCTTTCAAAGTATAATTTTTCAGAAAAATGGTAATAACTCACATAGCAGAATCTTAATGAAAATAATTCCACAGCAAGGAATTTCACGCATTTCTGGCACAACAGCAACATGCTATTCTTCATTAACAATACCACCATGCTATTCCACATTAACAATAGTACCCCCTGTAAATGCTTAAGAATTAAGTTTGAGTATTAACTCGTGATCACATTTGTACTGGGCATCAGGGTGTAAATTAAATCCATTCACTTAGATGGATATTATCTGGCAATGGAAGACATTATTCAATGGTATTAACAATACTTCATCTGTTTAATAAGCTGAATGACCACTCATGTCAAAACAGTCAACGGTACTCAGTTAACTAACTGCATTAAATGCACTTAATGCATTTGCTACTGTCTATCCAGTATATGTAGGGGTTTAAGAAAAAGTGGTTTACAAGAAATATCTGTACTTTTGATGAGGTGAAGACTGCTCAATACGGCTGCTTACAGACATTTTCACAGATGGAACTGAGAGAGATCAAAGAAAGTAAGCATGAAATATAAATACCCACCATCTCAAGTCTCCTCAAATGAGGGCACTTTCTAACTAATCCACTGTCAACTTCAAAGATGTCATTAGTGGGATGGTTTTTGAGCATCCCATTCACTAGCCTCACCAAACACCACCTGCGGATCCAGAATTGGACTATTCAGTCACCTAAGGACCCACAACCCTGGAGTGAAAGAAAGTCATACTTGTTTCCGAGGGACTGCCTAAGAAGCAGAAACTATCAACTTCAAATATGTTGTTAGTGGGATGGTTTGCTTTAGATGGCATTGTGCTCCTTTTTTCAGTGTTTATACAGAGCTTGTTCTAAAGCTATTTTTCGTAATGTCAGATTATATATGTACATATTAATATGTTAAAGGAGCAGATAATGTAAGTGGTTCATAGACACTGAAATGGACTTGTGTCTAAGTTCATCATGCCCATTTCTTGCTGAACTTAATGTATCCCTTCATCTGTCCCAACTCAACAGCACTACCCCTCTCCCTTGCCCAGCCACCTGGTATTCTATAATGTTCAAAATATTAATCATACTTACAATATGCTTCACTTGTGATTCAAATGTAAATTCTTCATATCTGATCTATATAGACTTCAAAAGCAGAGTTAGCTCATCTCAACTCAGGCAGTGATAGTGCCGCTACAATTAGCAACAAAGTTCCTACATTCCAGAGTGGGAAACAGGCCATAGTTCTCATTCATGAACACTGAACAACTCTGCAGAAAATGCATATGTCACATTGGATGAAGCCAGAAATGAACTCAAGCTGTGCCATCCTTCATAGTTCAATGGTATCACTGAGAGAGCAACTAAACTCCAGTAAATGTCAAGCCTTGAGGACAGAAAGGGTGGGAGGAGACAAGACAAGAGGGTAATCTGTAAAAAAAATAAACATCAGTGGGTTGAGTTTCCGCTCTTTTATGAATGTAATGTCGGCAGAATCAGCTGAACCAGTACAAAAGACCGGGCAAATTAAAACTCAAGCAAGATACACCCAAAAACACTTGCGCTTGAGTTTCCGCAATGTTTTATGCTGTTTCGAGATTCAATTTTCAACAAACTATGACTTTTGTGGGGGGGGGGGGGGGGGAGGGTTCTCAAATACAATCTCTAAATGGCAGACAAATGTTCTTATCACGCAATTTTGAGATGGCCAGAGAATTTCAAATTAAGTCAAAGGCGGCACAACTCCACCCCGTCACCATGTTGGGCTGAATCCCTCATTACTCATGAATTGCTCCGAAAACTGAAAAAGCATATTTGCAGTTGAAACTCAACATGGACTTGATTACAAGTAAAAAACTGACTGGCATTGATACTACTGCTTAAATAGCAATCTGATTTCTGGCTTATGGAACATACCTTGGAAGTTTATTTGATCCAAATAGTAATATAGTAACATTCAACAAAGGTGGATATCATTGACATTATAGCCATTTCTTGAGCATGGAAGTGAAACATGTGTATAACACCTAACTAAAGGGTTTCTTCTAGTTCAAGACACACAGTAGTAGATGGCAGAGTTGCATTAACAATGTTCAACTAGTGTAGTTTTATTTTCCCTTTTGGATTCTTACAATTAGGTTTATAGATGAATAATGGTCAAGAGAAGCTCCATTAAATATTGGGCTAGTTATTATTCTTTCCCTCAAATGGTATTCGATGAAAGACTGAATAAGGTGACTTCCAGATCGTTCAATTACACTGCAACACCATGGAAATTACTTTGTGAAAGATTCTGAATATATTTTTTGTGTTTTCTGGTTTTGCAGTAATCCCTGGCTGCATCAGATGTGTGTGACAGTAAAGATTTAATTTTTCCCCAGTGCTCCCTTAAGTCAGCTGTGGCTCAGTGGCAGCATTCTCACCTTAGTCAGAAGGTTTAAGTCTCACTCCAGAGACTTCAGCACAAAATCCAGGCTGACACTCCCACTGTAGTACTGAGGAAGTGCTGCACTGTCAGAGGTGCCATTTCTCAGATGAGATAAAAACCGAGACTCCATCTACCCTCTCGGGATGTAAAAGATCCCATGGCACTATTTCGAGGAAAGTTAGCCTCAGTGTTCTGGCTAATATTTATCCCTCAATAAATGTCACTAAAACAGATTATCTGGTCATTATCACACTGCTGTTTGTGGAACCTGGCTTGTTTTAAATCGTGGACTATGGTATTTCTGTGCAAGAAAGCAACAGCCTCTAATACTACTTTCCTATATTAAAACAGTAACTATATTTCAAAAGTACTTGATTGGCTGTGAAGACTTTTGTGATGACCCGAGGTCTTGAAGTCATTATATAAATGCTCGTCTTTTTCCTTTCTCCCTAGCTCTCTCAAGTCAACTGTACTCATTTACTCCCTCGCCCCATTCTATGCACGGCAAATAATCTGCCTGATCTACAGAATGCGAATGTTATTAATTTCAACCCTTCCCCACACATTTGATCACATTGCCAGAAAACACTTTTGTAATTTTGAGTGGCTTGATCCACAGTCAAGATGATGATTTCTGCAGCACTAAGATCATGAAAGAGTTTTGGATGAGACAGAGAATTACCAATGATTATAGTCACCTGTCTCGTCTGCCTTGCCCCAGTCCCAATTATTATTATACAGATGCACTCTGGAAAAGGTTGTGATGTTATCCAAACATTTTTGTGAGTTTTATGCGTAACTGCCTGGTAGCATGTATATATTCATGAAACAGATTTCACAGGTTTGCAGATAAACATTGGGGGACATGTCTCCCAACACAAGTGCCAGGCAATGACCATCTTAAACAAGAGAGAATCTAACCACCTCCTCTTAATGGTAATGCCATTGAACATCGCTGAATCCTCCACTATCAACATCCTGGGGGGTCACCATTGACCAGAAACTGAACTGAAGCAGCCACATAAATACTGTGGCTACAAGAGCAGGTCACAGCCTGGGAATTATGCGAGTAACACCTCCTGACTCCCCAGTGCCTGTCCACCATCTACAAGGCACAAGTCAGGAGTATGAAGGAATACTCTCCACTTGCCTGGATGGGTGCAGCTCCAACAACACACAAGAAGCTCAACACCATCCAGGGCAAAGCAGCCCACTTGACTGGCACCTCATCCACCACCTTCAACATTCACTCTTTTCACCAGTGACACACAGTGGTAGTAGTGTGTACCATCTACAAGATGCACTACAGCAACTCACCAAGGCTCCTTTAACAGCACCTTCCAAACCCATGACCTCTACCACCTAGAAGGACAAGGGCAGCAGATGCATGGGAACACCACCACCTGCAAGTTCCCCTCCAAGCCACACACCATCCTGACTTGGAACTATATCACCGTTCCTTCATTGTCGCTGGGTCAAAGTCCTGGATCTCCCTTCCTAACAGCACTGTTGGTGTCCCTGCACCCAAAGGACTGTAGCGGTTTAAGGCGGCAGCTCACCACCACCTTCTCAAGGGCAATTAGGGAGGGGCAATAAATTCTGGCCTAGCCAGCGATGCTCACATCCCATGAACGAATAAAAAAAAGCAAGCTTTTTCCTTACATTAACACATAGCAGAAAGGTGCAGTTTTTCCCCCAGTGAACATTTCTTCCCTTTGAACCCAAGTATTTGGCAAAAGTTTATAAAATAGCCCAAACATCTGTGTTAAAAATACCCTCTGCAAGGTAATCAATGGTGGTATTTCAGATCTGACAGACTTGGACTTAACTTCATCAAACCACAGCTGAAATTGCGTAGCCAACCAAAACTACCTTAGAAAGCCAGCCAAACCATCTTGAGTTTTCCACAAGAAAAACACAATGGGGTATCTCTCGTTTTGCATTTGGCCAATCTATTTTATCAGTACTTCTTCCAGTGTGGAAATTAATTTCTGCTTTTTTGTGCTTGAACTTCACATAGACTTGGTATTCTGGCACAGTTTTGCTTCATAATACTGCCATGTCAACAGTGCATTTGGCAGCGCACAATACTCTTGAGCAATTACATGTTTTGGGGGATATTGCTCCAAACATTGCCCATAACAATTAGCTTTGCTTAAGTTTTCATCCACTTGCTTTGCTATGTCTTGTATACTCACAAGGAATCGCACAGCACCAATGAAACAATCCAAATCAGACTGGCTGTCAGTCACAGCAATATTACTTTAGCAGCAAGGTTTGTGGTAGAAAACTTCAAAAGGAACTATAGAGTCATACAGCATAGAAACAGGTCCTTCGGCCCACCGCGTCCATGTCGACCATAATGCCTATCTATACTAATCCCACCTGCCTGCATAAATTCCATATCCCTCTATGCCTTGCTCATTCAAGTGCCTGTCCAGATGCCTCTTAAATGTCGCTACTGTTCCTGCCTCCACCACCTCCTCATTGAATTGAAGGTGTTGAAAATACAATGGCTGAAAAATGAAGCAAAACACTGCTAGGATGCAACTATGAGCACGATGTTAAATAGGTAAGAGTTTATTTGGCCTTTCTCAAATAGGTTAATAGCAAACAGGCAGCGCAGCCACCAATACCTTACATCCAACAGATATGCAAGTTGAATTCAATATGATTTGGTGTTCAGGGAATGGGACCATGCCAGAACTTCAATACATCAAAATTTTATATCTTAAGACTCAATTGCATATGATCTTCCAAAATAAAAACGTAAAATCCAGTACTCTAGCAAATGTTACAAATAAAAAACCTAAATATCTCTCCCAAAAAAATTTGAAACTGGTAAAAACTTAAGTTTGCTAATAAAATAGCTATCATCATAATACCATATAGTACACCAGTGCACCTACTGAACACTTACACATCAGGTTTTTACAAAGAAGCAGTAAAGTAATAAAACAGTCACAAGATTTTGACACACATTTTTAAAAATTAAAAATGGATCTTCCCAGGAAACATTCATAGCAGCACTTCAAAAGGTGTGACTATTTGTACTATAAGGCACTGCAGGATCTTCAAGAATAAACTTGTGATGGGTGCACCACACCTGCGTTGTTTTTTTTTTAAACAGGTCATAATCCACCCCTTTATATGCACTGCTAGACAAATATAAAAGGTAAATGTAATGGCTTGGCAAAAGCTGTCCAACACTAGTCATCTTTGGACCATCTGTGCATTCCAATGACAAATCAGGTATGCAAAATATCACTAATACCACAGCCTTGGGTTCTGCCGACGTCACAGGGTTATAACTCAAAACGCCTCACCAACTTTAGCACTTCAAAACATCATTATAAAATTATGTTTTTAAACTCTCAGTATAGTTTGTACGATGTAGTTATGTTATTGTTGAAATTTTTAATTTCAGTCATAACTATTACTATCGTATTTCCTATTACTATCCCACAAAAAAGTCACACAAGAATTGGCTAAATGTAATCATTCCAAATTCCTAAGTGTGCCTGCGATTAAGATTTATATTTTTTAATGAGTTTAATTCATCATCTGAACATCAGAGGATTTATTTTCCTTTCATTAGCTGCTCAACAAAAACAGAACCGAAAATTTCTAATTATCAATCAGAGCTAAAATATATAGGCACAAAGGCAATGCAAAGACGTCGATGGGCCAATCAGGTGGTGAACACCAGATATTCACAACTCATTTTGGCAAACTTGAAAATCAACATCCAAGCCATTTGCCAAAAAATATGACCAGTGCTATCTTTGAGCAGCCAATACCAGTTCAAGTAGGGGAGATGAAGGAAATAAGGAATATAATCAGCTGCAAGATTGTTGGCTGCTCTGTAACAACAGGTTGTTATATAGCACCTTTACTGCAGAATAATTCCACAAGTGCATCACAGAGGTGTGAGGAAAAATTCACACTGAGAAAATAGGGGAGGTGGTGGTGTAGTGGTAATGTCACAGGACTAGCATCCCAGAGGCCCAGGCTAGTGCTCAGGACATGGGTTTGAATCCCACCATGGCAGATAGTGAAATTTGAATTCAATGAACAAAATCTGGAATTAAAAAGCTAACTAAAAACCATTGTCGATTGTTGTAAAAACCCATCTGGTTCACTAATGTCCTTCTTGGCAGAAGGAAATCTTCCATCCTTACCTGGTCTGGCCTACATGTTACTCCAGATCCACAGCAATGTGGCTGACTCTTAAATGCCCTCTGAGAATCAAGGGCAATTATGAATGGGCAATAAGTGCGAGCCTAGCCAGTGACGTCCACATCCCATGAATGAACAAACACAAAATTAAGGTGATATTAGAAAAGGTGGCAAAAAGTTTGGTCAAAGGGGTGTGTTTAAAGGTAGACCTTAAAAAGGAGAGGGACATAGAGAGTGGGAGGTCTTTTAAAGGAGGAAATACCAGCCTGTGGGGCCTAGACAGCTAAAGCAGAGCAATTAATGGTGGGCCAATCAGAATGGAGGAAGCACAGAAGACTGGAGTCGGATGAGCAAAACGTTTGGAGGAGAGGTGGTGTTTCTATTCCTGGAGATTAGGGATCAAGAAGGATGAGGTCATAAAGCGATTTTAAACACAAGGTGAGAATGAGAATTTTAGATTTGAGGCACAGGAAAAGGAGGATTGGGGGTGGGGGGGCTGCAGGCTGCAAGAACCAGTTTAGATCAGTGAGTACGGAGGGGGGGGGGGGTGGCGGTGGTGATAGGTGAACGGGACTTGGTGCAGGACAGGATATAGGCAGCAGAGTTTTAGGTGAGCTGAATCTGGAGGATGGGAGGCTAATCAGAAGAGAATTGTAGTAGTCAAATTTGGAAGGAGGCCATTTTCAGCAGGTAAGCTGGGGCAGGGGTGGAGGAAAGTGGTGTTAGAGGTCAAAGTAGGTGATCTTTGTGATGGGAGAGGGTAGAGATTGGAAGCTCTGTTCGGGTTTGATTAGGACACTAAGAGTATGAGCAGTCTGGTTCAGTTTGAGAAAGACCTAGGGAAAGAGGTGGAGTTGATGGCAAAGGCTGAAAGGATTTGATTTTCCCAATGTTTAGCTGGAGGAAATTGAAGCTCACCGAACACTGGATGTCAAACAAGTTATCTAACACCACAGATGGTAGTAGAGTTATTGAGAGAAGTGTTGGAGAAGTAGTGCTGGGCATCATCAGCAGATATGTGGAAGCTGACTGCAGGTCTACGGATAATGTCACCATAAGGCAACACATAGATGAAGAGGAAGGCAGCATGAGAATGAGCAGTTGTTTGCAAGGACATCAAGAATGGTTTTTGAGGTGGGAGTGTACATACGAACATGCGAATTAGGAGCAGGAGTAGGCCATTTGGCCCCTCGAGCCTGCTCCACCATTCAACAAGATCATGGCTGATCTCATTGTAACCTCAACTCCACATTCCCGCCTAAACTGATATGGTACATTTAACAAAGAAAAACATCCAAGGCACTTCACAGAGGTGTGATCAAAACAAGTAGCTGAATAGATGGTTCCTAAATTGCGGAGAGATATCCAAGAGTTAGATTGAGGACAGAAAGCACAGTGGAGAGGGCTTTAAGAAGGCAGCTGATAGTGGAGAAAAGAATCTAGGGTTCTCTCTGCTCTACAAGTTGATCCTAGATTAACTAATCAGTTTGGCAGAGAGGATAGCAAGGCTAGAGCTTAATATGATCCAGTCAGATCTGTCAACAGACAATGTGGACATTGCAGCACTTCAGGAGACTCGCCTCCCCGCGAGTGGCTCTCTAGCAGAGCAAGACTACACCTTCTTCTGGCAGGGCAGGGATCCTGAAGAACCAAGACAGCATGGAGTGGGCTTCGCCATCAGAAACTCCTTGCTCAGCATGATAGAGCCTCCCTCAAATGGCTCGGAACGCATACTGTCCATCCGACTGCTCACCACCTCTGGTCCAGTACACCTACTCAGCATCTATGCTCCAACACTCTGCTCCGCACCTGAAGCTAAAGACCAGTTCTATGAACAACTCCATAACATCATTAGCAGCATCCCCAACACCGAACACCTATTCCTGCTGGGGGACTTTAATGCCAGGGTTGGGGCCGACCATGACTCATGGCCCTCCTGCCTTGGGCGCTATGGCGTTGGAAGGATGAATGAGAACGGGCAGAGACTGCTTGAGTTGTGTACCTATCATAACCTCTGCATCACCAACTCGTTCTTTCACACTAAACCCTGTCACCAGGTTTCATGGAGGCACCCAAGATCACGTCGTTGGCACCAGCTAGACCTCATTGTCACAAGGCGAGCCGCCTTAAACAGTGTTCAAATCACACGCAGCTTCCACAGTGCGGACTGCGACACCGACCACTCTCTGGTGTGCAGCAAGGTTAGACTCAGAACAAAGAAGTTGCATCATTCCAAGCAGAAGGGCCATCCGCGCATCAACACGAGCAGAATTTCTCACCCACAGCTGTTACAAAAATTTCTAAATTCACTTGTAACAGCCCTTCAAAACACTCCCACAGGGGATGCTGAGACCAAGTGGGCCCACATCAGAGACGCCATCTATGAGTCAGCTTTGACCACCTACGGCAAAAGTGCGAAGAGAAATGCAGACTGGTTTCAATCTCATAATGAAGAGCTGGAACCTGTCATAGCCGCTAAGCGCATTGCACTTTTGAACTACAAGAAAGCCC
This sequence comes from Heterodontus francisci, assembly GCF_036365525.1. Lineage (NCBI taxonomy): Eukaryota > Metazoa > Chordata > Chondrichthyes > Heterodontiformes > Heterodontidae > Heterodontus > Heterodontus francisci. The sequence goes on along the minus strand of NC_090389.1, from coordinate 79,576,647 downwards.
CCAGCGATTTAACATCCGCAGCACTTAAAGCAGCCAGAAGTACTGCACAAAGAACAGCTAGGCGTTGCGCAAACGACTACTGGCAACACCTATGCAGTCATATTCAGCTGGCCTCAGACACCGGAAACATCAGAGGAATGTATGATGGCATGAAGAGAGCTCTTGGGCCAACCATCAAGAAGATCACCCCCCTCAAATCTAAATCGGGGGACATAATCACTGACCAACGCAAACAGATGGACCGCTGGGTTGAGCACTACCTAGAACTGTACTCCAGGGAGAATGCTGTCACTGAGACTGCCCTCAATGCAGCCCAGCCTCTACCAGTCATGGATGAGCTGGACATACAGCCAACCAAATCGGAACTCAGTGATGCCATTGATTCCCTAGCCAGCGGAAAAGCCCCTGGGAAGGACAGCATTACCCCTGAAATAATCAAGAGTGCCAAGCCTGCTATACTCTCAGCACTACATGAACTGCTATGCCTGTGCTGGGACGAGGGAGCAGTACCCCAGGACATGCGCGATGCCAACATCATCACCCTCTATAAAAACAAAGGTGACCGCGGTGACTGCAACAACTACCGTGGAATCTCCCTGCTCAGCATAGTGGGGAAATTCTTTGCTCGAGTCGCTCTGAACAGGCTCCAGAAGCTGGCCGAGCGCGTCTACCCTGAGGCACAGTGTGGCTTTCGTGCAGAGAGATCGACTATTGACATGCTGTTCTCCCTTCGTCAGATACAGGAGAAATGCCGTGAACAACAGATGCCCCTCTACATTGCTTTCATTGATCTCACCAAAGCCTTTGACCTCGTCAGCAGACGTGGTCTCTTCAGACTACTGGAAAAGATCGGATGTCCACCAAAGCTACTAAGTATCATCACCTCATTCCATGACAATATGAAAGGCACAATTCAACATGGTGGCTCCTCATCAGAGCCCTTTCCTATCCTGAGTGGTGTGAAACAGGGCTGTGTTCTCGCACCCACACTTTTTGGGATTTTCTTCTCCCTGCTGCTTTCACATGCGTTCAAATCCTCTGAAGAAGGAATTTTCCTCCACACAAGATCAGGGGGCAGGTTGTTCAACCTTGCCCGTCTAAGAGCGAAGTCCAAAGTACGGAAAGTCCTCATCAGAGAACTCCTCTTTGCTGACGATGCTGCTTTAACATCTCACACTGAAGAATGCCTGCAGAGTCTCATCGACAGGTTTGCGTCTGCCTGCAATGAATTTGGCCTAACCATCAGCCTCAAGAAAACGAACATCATGGGGCAGGATGTCAGAAATGCTCCATCCATCAATATTGGCGACCACGCTCTGGAAGTGGTTCAAGAGTTCACCTACCTAGGCTCAACTATCACCAGTAACCTGTCTCTAGATGCAGAAATCAACAAGCGCATGGGTAAGGCTTCCACTGCTATGTCCAGACTGGCCAAGAGAGTGTGGGAAAATGGCGCACTGACACGGAACACAAAAGTCCGAGCGTATCAGGCCTGTGTCCTCAGTACCTTGCTCTACGGCAGCGAGGCCTGGACAACGTATGCCAGCCAAGAGCGACGTCTCAATTCATTCCATCTTCGCTGCCTTCGGAGAATACTTGGCATCAGGTGGCAGGACTATATCTCCAACACAGAAGTCCTTGAAGCGGCCAACACCCCCAGCTTATACACACTACTGAGTCAGCGGCGCTTGAGATGGCTTGGCCATGTGAGCCGCATGGAAGATGGCAGGATCCCCAAAGACACATTGTACAGCGAGCTCGCCACTGGTATCAGACCCACCGGCCGTCCATGTCTCCGTTATAAAGACGTCTGCAAACGCGACATGAAATCGTGTGACATTGATCACAAGTCGTGGGAGTCAGTTGCCAGCATTCGCCAGAGCTGGCGGGCAGCCATAAAGACAGGGCTAAATTGTGGCGAGTCGAAGAGACTTAGTAGTTGGCAGGAAAAAAGACAGAGGCGCAAGGGGAGAGCCAACTGTGCAACAGCCCCAACAAACAAATTTCTCTGCAGCACCTGTGGAAGAGCCTGTCACTCCAGAATTGGCCTTTATAGCCACTCCAGGCGCTGCTTCACAAACCACTGACCACCTCCAGGCGCGTATCCATTGTCTCTCGAGATAAGGAGGCCCAAAAGAAAAAAAGAGACAAGTTGATCCTAGATTAACTAATCAGTTTGGCAGAGAGGATAGCAAGGCTAGAGCTTAATATGATCCAGTCAGATCTGTCAACAGACAGTTGAGCCAGTTGGGTGCCACTTATGCTCAAGTCTTAGCCTCTTGGACTTCATGGAGAAAAGATATATATATTTTGAATGAGTATTTCAAAAGAGGAACAAGTGGAGAGGAATACTGATGCACATTGTTGTCTAGTAATCCAAACTATATAATTTTCTGCTTATCATCCAAATAAAATATATTAAAGAAGATTCCTTCCATCAGGACTCCATGTACTCAGAATAATCAAATCAGGACTGTACTTGCACACAACTCTTACCCATTCTGATTTTGAATATAGACAATCGGTACCGTAGTTGTTGGGACATGCTTCTCCAATAGAGCAGTGCAATGTACCTGTATTCGACAGCCTTTTTAATAGCTCATTCTGTGTTCCCAGTGCCAGAAAAATATTGTTTATTTGGCCTTTGTTTGAATTACTTTCCCTCCTTGACCCCATCCCACACCCCCTCCCATCCACTCCCCCACACTTTTTAGATTAGAGATACAGCACTGAAACAGGCCCTTCGGCCCACCGAGTCTGTGCCGAACATCAACCACCCATTTATACTAATCCTACACTAATCCCATATTCCTACCAAATATCCCCACCTGTCCCTACCACCTACCTATACTAGTGACAATTTATAATGGCCAATTTACCTATTAACCTGCAAGTCTTTTGGCTTGTGGGAGGAAACCGGAGCACCCGGAGAAAACCCAGACACAGGGAGAACTTGCAAACTCCACACAGGCAGTACCCGGAATCGAACCCGGGTCCCTGCTTAGTTTAAAAATAAATTTTAAGCCACATTTTACTTCATTTTAGTTTTTTTGCTGCATGATTTGTGGTAAAACAAGCAGATTCTGGGTTCGTTTTTATGCTCATATTCATCAAAACTGTGCGTTTGTCCAATTTCCTTCTTACAATGTTTCTTAGAAGTTGCAATATGGATGGTTTGCATTTCTGTCACCCAGAGATTTTTTTTCTCTTCCAGCCTACAAAGACCCACAATGTTGACATCAGGTCTATGGAGTGACAACCTTGAATTAAAAGAACTCATAGCACAATAAAACTTTTCATTTATTGCATTCTTCCGAAAAACAATAGCAACCTTGTTCAGGGATGGAAATTATCCCAGAAATTTGATAATCAAAAAACCATTATACAGTTTTGAAATGTTGAACAGTTCTAGTTTGTGAGAAACTGAGTGTGGCCCCAAGACAAAAAAATTAATTTTTGGCTTGTACTGGAGAATTTCTATTGCAGTCAAAAGTAAACCAACCAGGTTTCTGACTTTGTTAAAATCAAGCAATCCCAAACATGATTTTGGGGGGAAATGAATGGAGTTTTGAACTTCAGAGGAAAGGAAAGTTTAAAGAATTTGGATGACTATTTCTGTTTTGGGGGTTGATTATAAACAATCTGAGTTGGAGACTTTTGTTCAAGTTCATATGTCAAACTCATGCTGACAAGAGAGCAACCTGCAGGTATATTTTGGTGAACAGCACCCATAACCCAATTTAAGTCACATTAGAAACAGAGTAAACAATAAAGATGGCCAAAAGGAAAACCAGCTAACTTCAGTTAGATGACAGAGGACTTATGACAAATTAACTGATTGGAAAATGGCAAATGAAACAGCAGACTAGCTAAGAGATATTTAAATATGAAATGGATGAAGTATAGGTTAAATACATCCAGACTAGGAGTAAAAAGCGGTGTCAAAGGCTGGACTTTAGTGGATAGAGGTTGGTACAAAATGAGTTTTTTTTCCCCAAAGTGAGGTATGCAAAAAAAGGACTTGCATTAAATTAGTTCAAAGGGTAGATAACTAGTAGATGCAGTGAAATACCATATTTTGGATAAAAGAATAAAAGTATACATTAAATGGTAAAATTCTCAACAGAAGAAAGGGATCTAAGGATGCAAATACAGAGATCTTTAAAGGTTTGACTGCAGGCGAAGACAACAAAGAAGGGCAAATGTGCTTCAGGATTTTAAACATAGGGGTACTCAATAAGAAAGTAATGCTGAACTTGTGCAGGTTATCGGTTAGGTCACTGTTGGAATACTGCATGCAGTTGTGGGAGCCATGGGAAAGGCATAATGAATTTCCATTAGAATGATTACGACAAACAGAGGTTATCATTCGGAAGAACCACTTGAAAATTGGGCTTTTCTCACGGAAAGGTTAACAATGGACTTAATAGTGGTTTTCAAAATTACGAAACATTTTGAGTGGGTAAACAGTGAAAGGTTACTTCTGCTGGTTGATGAACTTGAATATGGGGCATAATCTGAGGATCCTCACTAGAAGATTGAGGTAAATTATAATTAACACCCCCTCGTCCCCAGAGGGTCATTAGGGCTTGGAATGCTTCATCGGAAGGCAGACACTGTCACTGAAATTGAAACTGTATAGGTATTTGAAAACAAAAACTGTAAAAGGATACAGGCAAATGGGATTACAGTGCTAGCTGTTCAACTAAATACTAAGAGAGGCACGATGGGATGAATAGCCTCCTTCGCTGCCCCACTTGTATACTTCGAGATCATAAGCATGCTTTAAAAATAACTTTGCTTACATTTCTTTTAAAAATGTAGGGCACTCCCATTCCAAATGGGACATCTAGCCTGCTTAAAACAATTAGCCTGTTTTTCTGGAGTATTTCAGTACAAACAGTAGAGAAATAGATGCATATCCAGAGTCCAGGGAATTACAATACAGATTAGCACAGCATCATTAAAGGAAACTACTGCATAGACTGCCTCTCTGACAGGTATAATGTGATGAGAATCTATATTGAAACTAGTCACAAAACTATCACAATGACACCAACAAAGTTCTTCTGGCTGCTGCTCCTCACCAATTTTAAGCACAACTGTTCTATAAAACCAACTTAGGTTGTCCATAGGACTTCAATCAGCAAAATTATTTATTTTAGATATTTTCACACTGCATTCATGAACTGTGAAAAGCAGCAGTCATAGAGTTATACAGCACAGAAACAGGCCCTTCAGCCCACTGTGTCCACGCCGGCCATCAAGCCTATCTAGTCTAATCCCATTTTCTAGCACTTGGCCCGTAGCCTTGTATGCTACTGCATTTCAAGTGCTCATCTAAATACTTCTTAAATGTTGTGAGGGTTCCTGCCTCTACCACCCCTTCAGGCACAATGTTCCAGATTCCAACCACCCTCTGGGTGAAAAAAAATTTCCTCATATGCCCCTGCCCCTTACCTCAAATTTTTGCCCCCCGGTTACTGACACCTCCGCTAAGGGAAAAAGTTTCTTCCTATCTATGCCCCTCATAAATTTGTATACCTCAATCAGGTCCCCCCTCAGCCTTCTCTGCTCTAAGGAAAACAACCCTAGCCTATCAGTACAACTACAGATTTTGGGGGAACCAGTGGATATGGCGTATTTGGATTTTCTGAAGGCTTTCAATAAAGTCCCACACAGGAGGTTAGTAAGCAAATTTAGAGCACCTGAGATTGGGACTAATATACTGGCATGGATTGAGAATTGGTTAATGGACAGAAAACGGAGAGTAAGAATAAACAGGTCATTCTCAGGTTGGCAGACTGGGACTAATAGAGTACCACAAGGATCAGTGCTTTGGCTCCAGCTATTCACAATCTACATCAATGATTTGGATGTGGGAACCAAATGTAATATTTCCAAACTTGCTGATGACACAAAACTAGGTGGGAATGTAAGTTGTGAGGAGGGTGCAAGGAGGCTTCAAGGGGATTTAGTCAAGCTAAGTGAGTGGGCAAGAACATGGCTCATAGAATATAATGTGGAAAAATGTGAAGTTATCCACTTTGGTAGGAACAGAGGTGCAGAGTATTTCTTAAATGGTGAGAGACTGGGAAGTGCTGATGTCCAAAGGGACCTGAGTGTCCTTGTTCATAAGTCACTGAAAGCTAACATGCAGGTGCAGCAAGCAATTAAGGCGGCAAATAGTTTGTTGGTCTTTGTTGCAAGAGGATTTGAGTACAGGAGTAAAGACATCTTGCTGCAATTGTATGCAGCCTTGGTAAGATCGCACCAAGAGCAGTGTGTACAGTTTTGGTCTCCTTACCCTAGGAAGGATACACTTGCCATAGAGGGAGTGCAACAAAGGTTCAGAAGACTGATCCCTGGGATGGTGGGATTGTCCAATGAGGAGGAATTGAGGAGACTGAGCCTATATTCTCTTGAGTTTAGAAGAATGTGAGGTGATCTCATTGAGGCATACAAAATTCGTACAGGGCTCAACAGTGTATCTGCAGGAAAGATGTTTCTCCTGGCTGGGAGGTCTAGCACCAGGGGACAGAGTCTCAGAACATGAGGTAGGCCATTTAGGACTGAGATGAGGAGGAATTTCTTCACTCTAGAGGATGGTGAATGTTTGGAATTCTCTACCTCAGAGGGCTGTGGAGGCTCAGTCATAGAGTATATTCAAGACAGAGATTGAATGGCCATCTTCTACACTGTAAGAATTCTGTGATTCAGTGATAGATAGTAAAGATATCAAGGACTATGGGGACAGTGCAGGAAAATGGTGTTGAGGTAGATCAGCCATGATCAAATTGAATGGCAGAGCAGATTTGAGGGGCTGAACAGCATACTCCTGCTCCTATTTCCAAACTTGGGTTGTGCCTTTAAGCTACACAACTCTAGGGTGAAGTACTGGTTTGTCCATTTTTGAATTCCCTCCAATCAGGTTTCTGCCCCTGCCACAGTACCGAAACAACTCTGATCAAAGTCACAAATGAACACAAGAGAGTAAGAAATAGGAGCAAGAGTAGGCCATTCGGCCCATCGACCCTGTTCCACCATTTAATAAGATCATGACTGATCTGACTGTGGCCTTAACTCCACTTTCCTTCCTACCTGCCTGTTCCACCCCACCCCCCCACCCCACGCATAACCCTCGATTGCCTTGTAATTAAAAATGTGTCTAATTCAACCTCGAATATATTCAATGACCCAGCCTCGACTGCTCGCAGGGCGAAGAGAATGCCAAACACTAATAACCCTCCGAGAGAAGAAATTGCTCCTCAACTCTGTCTTAAAAGGGAGACCCCTTATTTTAAAACTGTGCCCCTAGTTCTAGATTCCCCTACGAGGGGAAATATATTCTCAGTATCTATCCTGTCAAGCCCTCTCAGAATCTTATGTTTCAAAAAGATCACCTCTCATTCTTCTAAACTCCTATGAGTATAGGCTCAACCTTTCCTCATAAGACAACCCCTTCATCCCAGGAATCAGCCTAGTGAACCATGTCTGAGCTGCTCCCAATGCAAGTATATCCCTCCTTAAGTAAGGAGACCAGAACTGTACGCAGCAGTACTCTCGGTACAGTCTACTAGCTGCACCTGCATGCTGACTTTTTGCGATTCGTGCACAAGGACACCCAGATCCCTCTGTAATGCACATTCGACAGTCTCTCTCCGTGTAAATAATATTCTGCTTTTCTCATCTGTCTACCAAAGTAGACAACCTCAGATTTTCCCACATTATACTCCATCTGCCAAATTTTTGCCCACTCACTTAACCCATCTATATCTCTTTTCAGACACACTGTGTCCTCCTCACAACTTGCTTTCCTACCTATCTTTGTATCATCTGTAAGTTTGGCTATAGTTCACTGGGTCCCTTCATCAAGTCATTAATATAGATTGTAAATAGTTGAGACCCCAGCACTGATCCCTATGGCATTCCACTAGTTACAATTTGCCAATCTGAAAATGCCCCATTTATCCCAGCTTTTTGTTTCGTGTTAGCCAATCCTCTATCCATGCTAATATATTGCCCCAAACGCCATGAGCTCTTATCTTCTTAGTAACTTTTTATTTATTTATTCAGAGATACAGCACTGAAACTGGCCCTTCGGCCCACCAAGTCTGTGCCAACCATCAACCACCCATTTATACTAATCCTACATTAATTCCATTACCCTCTCACATCCCCACCTTCCCTCAATTCCCCTACCACCTACCTATACTAGGGGCAATTTATAATGGCCAATTTACCTATCAACCTGCAAATCTTTGGCTGTGGGAGGAAACCAGAGCACCCGGCGATTTTATGTGACATCTTATTTTCCCAGTCCACTTTAGCCAACCCTTCTACATACCCTTGTAATTGCCTTTTTTAAAGTTTAAGACACTAGTTTCAGACTCAAACGTCTCACCCTCAAACTGAATGTGAAATTCGATCAGTTATGATCACTTTTGCCTTGAGGATCCTTTACATTTTTTTGTTTGTTTGTGGGATATGGGCATCACCGGTTAGGCCAGCACTTATTTCCATCCCTAATTGCCCTTGAACTGAGTGGTTTGCTAGGCTATTTCAGAGGACATTTAAGAGTTAACTACATTGCTGTGGGTCTGGAGTCACATGTAGGCTGGACAAGGTAAGGACAGCAGATTTCCTTCCCTAAAAAAGGACATTAGTGAACCAGATGGGTTTTCTCAACAATCGACAGTGGTTTCATGGTCACCATTAGATTAGCTTTTTAATTCCAGATTTATTAATTAAATTCAAATTTCACCATCTGCCATGGTGGGACTCGAGCCCCTGTTCCCAGAGGGTTACTAGTCCAGTGACATCACAGGGAGGCAGTGGCATAGCAGTAATGTCATTTATTAATCCTGTCTCATTGCACATTGCCAGGTCTAAAATAGCCTGCTCCCAGGTTGGTTCCAAAACATACTGTTCTAAGAAACTGTCCCTAATACACTCAATGAACTCATCCTCCAGGCTACCTTTGCCAACTTGATTAGTTCAATCTATAAGAAGGTTAAAATTGCCCACAATTATTGCAGCACCTTTCCTACAAGCCCCCATTATTTCTTGATTTATATTCTGTCCTACAGTGTAGCTACTGTTAAGGGGGCCTATAAACTACTCCCACCAGTGACTTCTTTCTTTCCTTTGCTATTTCTTCTCTCCACCCAAACTGATTCTTTAACTTGATCTTCCAAGCCACACTTTCTCTCACAACTGTACTGATCTCATCCTTTATTAACAAAGCTAGCCTACGATGGACTGAAGGGCCTGTTTCTATGCTGTATGACTCTATGACACCTCCTTTTCCTTTCTTCCTATCCTTCCAAAATGTCAAATACCCTTGAATATTTAGCCTTGGTCACATTCTCCATAATGGCCATCATACCATACCCATTTATTTCTACTTGTGCTATGAACTCATCCATCATGTTACGAAAGCTGTGTGCATTCAGATAAAGAGCCTTAAATTCTGTCTTTTTACCATTTTTTCCAACTCTGACCTTATTTGCTGGTGCGTTCTTATGTTTATGCGCTGTCCCTTCCTGTCGCACTCTGGTTATTACCCACATTGCTACCTTGCATATTGCCTTGTTCTTTCTCATGAACTTTCTAAATTTCCCCTCCCCTGAACCCTCCACCCCACTATTTAGTTTAAAGCCCTCTCTACAGCCCCAGTTATACGATTCGGCATGATACCAGTCCCAGCACAGTTCAGGTGAAGGCCATCCCAATGATACAGCTCCCTCTTTCTCCAGTATTAGTGCAAATGCCCCATGAATCAAAACCCATTTCTCCCACACCAATCTTTGAACCATGCATTCAACCCTCTGATCTTATTTACCCTATGCCAATTTGCTTGTGGCTCAGGTAGGGAACCAGAGATTATCTTTGTGGTTCTGCTTTTTAATTTAGCCCCTAGCTGCTCATACTCCCTCAGCAGAATTTCTTTCTTAGTCCGAACTATGTCGTTGGTACTCACATGGACCACGACAACTAGATCCTTCCTCTCCCACTCCAAGTTCCTTTCCATCCCCGAGTAGATGCCCTTAACACTGGCACCAGGTAGGCAACACAGCCTTCGGGACTCACGCTCTCGACTGCAGAGAACTGGGCGGCACAGTGGCGCAGTGGTTAGCACCGCAGCCTCACAGCTC